>NC_086108.1:101608055-102218263 GCF_963921235.1 Mobula hypostoma
AGTAGTTGTTTCAAGTTGCTAATCTTCATTCAGATGGGTTTTGTTTCTCTGTTTATTTTATGGTGAGAAGGTGGGGGAGTGGGACTAAATGGGAGAATGGATCAGCTCATGATAAAATGGCTGAGCAGACTCGATGGGCTGAATGGCTGACTTCTGTTCCTTTGTCTTATGGTCTTATGGTCTTATTTTCATACCAAGTGAGAAGGTGTCAGGTGTATAATGGGTGACTTCAATCTACATGTAGACTGGGTGAACCAAATTGGTAAAGGTGCTGAGGAAGAGGATTTCTTGGAATGTATGCGGGATGGTTTTTTGAACCAACATGTCGAGGAACCGACTAGAGAGCAGGCTATTCTGGACTGGGTTTTGAGCAATGAGGAAGGGTTAATTAGCGATCTTGTCGTGAGAGGCCCCTTGGGTAAGAGTGACCATAATATGGTGGAATTCTTCATTAACATGGAGAGTGACGTAGTTAATTCAGAAACAAAGGTTCTGAACTTAAAGAGGGGTAACTTTGAAGGTATGAGACATGAATTAGCTAAGATAGACTGGCAAATGACACTTCAAGGATTGACGGTGGATATGCAATGGCAGGCATTTAAAGGTTGCATGGATGAACTACAACAATTGTTCATCCCAGTTTGGCAAAAGAATAAATCAAGGAAGGTAGTGCACCCGTGGCTGACAAGAGAAATTAGGGATAGTATCAATTCCAAAGAAGTAGCATACAAATTAGCCAGAGAAAGTGGCTCACCTGAGGACTGGGAGAAATTCAGAGTTCAGCAGAGGAGGACAAAGGGCTTAATTAGGAAGGGGAAAAAAGATTATGAGAGAAAACTGGCAGAGAACATAAAAACGGACTGTAAAAGCTTTTATAGATATGTAAAAAGGAAAAGACTGATAAAGACAAATGTAGGTCCCCTGCAAACAGAAACAGGTGAATTGATTATGGGGAGCAAGGACATGGCAGACCAATTGAATAATTACTTTGGTTCTGTCTTCACTAAGGAGGACATAAATAATCTTCCAGAAATAGTAAGGGACAGAGGGTCCAGTGAGATGGAGGAACTGAGCGAAATACATGTTAGTAGGGAAGTGGTGTTAGGTAAATTGAAGGGATTGAAGGCAGATAAATCCCCAGGGCCAGATGGTCTGCATCCCAGAGTGCTTAAGGAAGTGGCCCAAGAAATAGTGGATGCATTAGTGATAATTTTTCAAAACTCGTTAGATTCTGGACTAGTTCCTGAGGATTGGAGGGTGGCTAATGTAACCCCACTTTTTAAAAAAGGAGGGAGAGAGAAACCGGGGAATTATAGGCCGGTTAGCCTAACGTCGGTGGTGGGGAAACTGCTGGAGTCAGTTATCAAGGATGTGATAACAGCACATTTGGAAAGCGGTGAAATGATCGGACAAAGTCAGCATGGATTTGTGAAAGGAAAATCATGTCTGACGAATCTCATAGAATTTTTTGAGGATGTAACTAGTAGAGTGGATAGGGGAGAACCAGTGGATGTGGTATATTTGGATTTTCAAAAGGCTTTTGACAAGGTCCCACACAGGAGATTAGTGTGCAAACTTAAAGCACATGGTATTGGGGGTAAGGTATTGGTGTGGGTGGAGAATTGGTTAGCAGACAGGAAGCAAAGAGTGGGAATAAACGGGACCTTTTCAGAATGGCAGGCGGTGACTAGTGGGGTACCGCAAGGCTCAGTGCTGGGACCCCAGTTGTTTACAAAATATATTAATGACTTGGATGAGGGAATTAAATGCAGCATCTCCAAGTTTGCGGATGACACGAAGCTGGGTGGCAGTGTTAGCAGTGAGGAGGATGCTAAGAGGATGCAGGGTGACTTGGATAGGTTGGGTGAGTGGGCAAACTCATGGCAGATGCAATTTAATGTGGATAAATGTGAAGTTATCCACTTTGGTGGCAAAAATAGGAAAACAGATTATTATCTGAATGGTGGCCGATTAGGAAAAGGGGAGGTGCAACGAGACCTGGGTGTCATTATACACCAGTCATTGAAAGTGGGCATGCAGGTACAGCAGGCGGTGAAAAAGGCGAACGGTATGCTGGCATTTATAGCGAGAGGATTCGAGTACAGGAGCAGGGAGGTACTACTGCAGTTGTACAAGGCCTTGGTGAGACCACACCTGGAGTATTGTGTGCAGTTTTGGTCCCCTAATCTGAGGAAAGACATCCTTGCCATAGAGGGAGTACAAAGAAGGTTCACCAGATTGATTCCTGGGATGGCAGGTCTTTCATATGAAGAAAGACTGGATGAACTGGGCTTGTACTCGTTGGAATTTAGAAGATTGAGGGGGGATCTGATTGAAACGTATAAGATCCTAAAGGGATTGGACAGGCTAGATGCGGGAAGATTGTTCCCGATGTTGGGGAGGTCTAGAACGAGGGGTCACAGTTTGAGGATAGAGGGGAAGCCTTTTAGGACCGAGGTTAGGAAAAACTTCTTCACACAGAGAGTGGTGAATCTGTGGAATTCTCTGCCACAGCAAACTGTTGAGGCCAGTTCATTAGCTATGTTTAAAAGGAAGTTAGATATGGCCCTTGTGGCTACAGGGGTCACGGGGTATGGAGGGAAGGCTGGGTTCTGAGTTGGATGATCAGCCATGATCATAATAAATGGCGGTGCAGGCTCGAAGGGCCGAATGGCCTACTCCTGCACCTATTTTCTATGTTTCTATGTTTCTATGCCAGGTCCTGGTTAGTTAACAGCTCACTGTCCAAGGCTGATCCTGTCAGATCCTGGTAAAACACATGCTGTATGACCTGAGCTGTGGGCACAAGAAGTTGTTTTGACACTATGGCAACCATGCTTCAGTCTGAAGTTAATGCAGAACCAATCTGAGCATGTTTTGGTACAGTGAGAGATAGCCAGAACTGAGTTTAAGTAGATTCATTGTCAGAAAAGCCAATCGTTTAACTTACAGGAATTCTGTAAAACTGTGAAAAGACCTTTATGTTTCACTATTTAACCTTCTAAGGGTAAACGTTAACCTGTTTTGTTTTCCAAATTCTGATCATTGCAACTGGGCAAAACACTGTCACTGTTTTCAGATATGGGCCAAGTGTGGAGCGAGAGACACTGAGGTGGGTCAATAGTTCACAGAATTAAATGCAAACAGAGTTAGAGTGAAAATAAAACAATAAACGCTAGGCCAAACAGGGCTGTTTAAATGGAAAATGAAGCCAACACTGCGGCTGAAAGGAATGACTAAATATAAAATGAATACCGCTAGTCTTCAGAGTCAGTTGACTCGACAGCCCTATTTTCCCAGGCAAGGCTGAATGCAAGCAGGCAGCGAAACGTTGCTGTGCTTTGCTCAAGTCTCGACACAGGCTACAATGTAAAGAATGGAGTTCAAAAATCATCACAACTAAGTAATAATTAGCTGACACTTGCACAATTGCCATATCTGCTGCGCTGCTGAATCCTTGGTTGTGACAATCACTTTACTGAGATTTTCTAGTGAGAGAGCTTGGGAGAAGAAGAAAGAAGGAAAATGGCAAGACAACAAAGATAGCAGAAGAAGAGTGAAATACTCACAGGACCCATATGGAAGGACAGATACGGATGTCAGAAAATCCTCATGTAGAGGATTCACAGAGAACAAGCAGATAACGTTCAGTTAATTAGCTAGCACACAACACTGGAGGAAGTTCAAAGACTTTTTCCTTGGACGTTTCATGGACTTTTATTTATGCTTCACTTGGACTGGTTTTTCAGGGCAGAACCATTTTGAAACTATCAGTAAACAAAGTAAAGCAGTCTAGATTGATTATGCAATCATGAGCTCCAATGATTACGTATAAGTTATAGACTAATAGATGCATATGATGGGCCCTTTTTTTTGTACTTTAAAATTCTTCGTCAACTTTAATTTACATTGATTCTGGAGAAAAGTAAATATGCATGGGTGTGGTGTCAGTAGTCAAACTTCCCCTTCGGAGAAGGAAGTCTGATTTTCTGAGCGGAAGTGCGGCGGAAGCCATTTTGAATTTTTTTTTTTTCGATTGGCGTTCAGAGAGGCGGGGCTGCACAGGAGTGTGATGTCGGGCAGTGAAGCGCGGAAGATTTAAAAGGAACACAGCCTTATACAGCGGGCAGCGTAGTTTGCGGGCTGCGGAGTGAGCCGGGAGCAGAGTGATGGCTTAAGGGCTTAGACAGAAATGGGCGAGGCGAAGAGGGTTTGGTTTTCATTTCTTCCTGTTATTTGAAGAAAGGGGGGAAGTCTGAGTGTGAGGGTAGCTTGTTGTTCTCGGTGTCGGATGTGAGACGTTCTGGAGTCTCCTAGCCTCCCGGACGTCCACATCTGCGCCAGGTGCGTCGTGATGCAGCTCCGAAGGGACTGTGTTAGGGAACTGGAGCTGCAGCTTGTCTGGTCAGGGAGAGAGAGGAGTTGATAGAGAGGTTGTTACAGTCAGGTGGTCACACCGGGGCCACGGGCGGCAGACAAGTGGGTTATGGTTAGGAGGGGGAAGGGGAAGTTTCAGGTACTAGAGGGTACCCCAGTGGCTGTGCCCCTTGAAAATAAGTACTCCTGTTTGAGTACTGTTGGGGGAGACAGCTTACCTGGGGAAAGCAACAGTGGCCGTGCCTCTGGCACAGAGTCCGGCCCTGTAACTCAGAAGGGTAGGGAAAGGAAGAGGAGGGCAGTAGTAATAGAGGACTGGATAGTTAGAGGGACAGATAGGCGATTCTGTGGACACAGTCAGGAGACCCAGATGGTAGTTTGCCTCCCTGGTGCCAGGGTCCGGGATGTTAATGATCGCATCCAAGATATCCTGAGATGGGAGGGAGAGGAGCCAGAACTCGTGGTACATATAGGTACCAATGGCATAGGTAGGAAAAGGGAAGAGGTCCTGAAAGGAGAATATAGGGAGTTAGGAAGGAAGTTGAGAAGAAGGACTGCAAAGGTAGTAATCTCGGGTTAACTGCGTGTGCCACGCGACAGTGAGAGTAGGAATGCAATGAGGTGGAGTATAAATGTGTGGCTGAGGGATTGGAGCAGGGGGCAGGGATTCAAAGTTTTGGATAATTGGGACCTCTTTTGGTGCAGGTGTGACCTGTACAAAAAGGACAGGTTGTACTTGAATCCTAGGGGGACCAATATCCTGGCAGGGAGATTTGCAAAGGCTACTGAGGAGACTTTAAACTAGAATGGTTGCGGGGTGGGCATCAAATTGAAGAGACTAGGAGAGAGGAAGTTCGTTCACGAATAGAGAAAGCTAGTAGACAGTTTGTGAGGGAGGAAAGGCAGGGGTCAGAGATCAGGAGCACTCAGACCGAAGATGTAGGGGAGAAGGAAGAAAAAGATAGCAAAGTTGTTTGCTCCATTCAGGATAAACAGAGAGTAAGAGGTGGAGAGTTTCTTAAATGCATCTATTTTAATGCTAGAAGCATTGTAAGAAAGGTGGATGAGCTTAGAGCATGGATTGATACCTGGAAATATGATGTTGTAGCTATTAGTGAAACATGGTTGCAGGAGGGGTGTGATTGGCAACTAAATATTCCTGGATTTCGTTGCTTCAGGTGTGATAGAATCAGAGGGGCAAGAGGGGGAGGTGTTGCATTGCTTATCAGAGAAAATATAACAGCGGTGCTCTGGCAGGATGGATTAGTAGACTCGTCTAGGGAGGCTATTTGGGTGGAATTGAGGAATGGGAAAGGTGTAATGACGTCTATAGGGGTGTATTATAGACCACCTAATGGGGAGCGAGACTTGGAGGAGCAAATTTGTAAGGAGATAGCAGATATTTGTAGTAAGCACAAGTTTGTAATTGTGGGAGACTTTAATTTTCCACACATAGACTGGGAAGCCCATTCTGTAAAGGGGCTGGATGGTTTGGATATTGTAAAATGTGTGCAAGATAGTTTTTTGAAGCAATACATAGAGATACCAACTGCAGAAGGGGCAGTGTTGGATCTCCTGTTAGGCAATGAGATAGGGCAGGTGATGGAGGTATGTGTTGGGGAGCACTTCGGGTCGAGTGACCACAACACCATTAGTTTCAATATAATTGTGGAGAAGGAGAGGACTGGACCCAGGGTTGAGATTTTTGATTGGAGAAAGGCTAACTTTGAGGAGATGCGAAAGGATTTAGAAGGAGTGGATTGAGACAATTTGATTTATGGGAAGGATGTAATAGAGAAATGGAGGTCATTTAAAGGTAAAATTTTGAAGGAACAGGATCTTTATGTTCCTGTTAGGCTGAAAGGAAAGGTTAAAAGTTTGAGAGAGCCATGGTTTTCAAGGGATAATGGAAACTTGGTTCGGAAAAAGAGAAGGATCTACAATAAATATAGGCAGCTTGGAGTAAATGAAGTGCTCGAGGAATATAAAAAATGTAAAAAGAATCTTAAGAAAGAAATTAGAAAAGCTAAAAGAAGATATGAGGCTGCTTTGGCAAGTAAGGTGAAAATAAATCCAAAGGGTTTCTACAGTTATATTAATAGCAAAGCGATAGTGAGGGATAAAATTGGTCCCTTAGAGAATCAGAGTGGGCAGCTGTGTGCGGAGCCAAAAGAGATGGGGGAGATTTTGAACAACTTCTTTTCTTTGGCATTCACGAAGGAGAAGGATATTGAATTGTATAAGGTAAAGGAAACAAGAAGGGTAGTTATGGAAAGTATGATGATTAAAGAAGGGGAAGTACTGGCACTTTTAAGGAATATAAAAGTGGATAAGTCTTTGGGTCTGGACCAGATATTCCCTAGGACCTTGAGGGAGGTTCGTGTGGAAATAGCAGGGGCTCTGACAGAAATATTTCAAATGTCATTAGAAAGGGGGATGGTGCCGGAGGATTGGCGTATTGCTCATGATGTTCCATTGTTTAAAAATGGTTCTAAGAGTAAACCTAGTAATTATCTTCCTGTGAGTTTGATGTCAGTGGTGGGTAAATTGATGTAAAGTATTCTTAGATATGGTATATATAATTATCTGGATAGACTGGGTCTGATTAGGAACAATCAACATGGATTTGTGCATGGAAGGTCATGTTTGACAAATGTTCTTATTGAATGTTTTGATGAGGTTACTAGGAAAGTTGATGAGGGTAAAGTAGTGGATGTTGTCTATATGGACTTCAGTAAGGTCTTTGACAAGTTTCCACACGGAAGGTTAGTTAGGAAGGTTCAATCATTAGGCATTAATATCAAAGTAGTAAAATGGATTCAGCAGTGGCTGGATGGGAGATGCCAGAGAGTAGTGGTGGATAACTATGTGTCAGATTGGAGGATGGTGTCTAGTGGTGTGCCTCAGGGATCTGTATTGGGTCCAATGTTGTTTGTCATATATATTAATGATCTGGATGATGGGGTTGTAAATTGGATTAGTAAGTATTCAAATGATACTAAGAAAGGTGGAGTTGTGGATAATGAAGTTATCATGGTCCGGTCCGTGAAGTCCGCATTCCGGTTCCAGCTGTCCCTTGTTTGATTGAATTAAGCATAAGCACTTGATTCCCATCTTGGGGCTTTGAATATAAGTAGCCTTGGGGTTGAGTGTGAGCTGCTGGTTTGTCCTGTTAAGATCCCCTGGGAGCAACCTGCTGGTGGAAGGCTAGTGTGGCCACTTATCATCTTTGGGCTGTGTTGGAGTACCATTGCTTCATGGACCCTTGCTGTGGATAGTTGGAGCTGTTGTTGTTGTATGGATTTGGCTGTTTCCTGGGCCAGCTGAGTGGTTGCCAGCTGCTCTGAGCTAGGTAGGGATCTGGCTGTTTCTGTAGCCAGGTGAGGTTGCTGGCTGAACTGAGACTTGGAGCCACCCTGATGCAGAGATGGAACTGTCTGTTGTTCTTTGGTGTTTGTCTTGTCTTGGCTTGGCCTTGTCTCTGTGGGGTAAGTCAGGCTGTTCTGCTGTTGCCCTGTGGGGGGATCTGTCTTGTCTTGTCCTTGCCTCTGTGGGGTAAGTCAGACTGTTCTGCTGTTGCCCTGTGGGGTGTCTTGTCTTGTCTTTGCCTCTGTTGGGTAAGTCTGGCCATTCTGCTGTTACCTGATGGAGGGACCTGTCCCACCTTGGTGTGGAGATGAAGTTGAGTCCTGGCCTGTCTAAGGATAAGTCACGGCTCTATGTTGATGTACAGTTCCTAGTATGTCTCTGAGCTCCAGCCTCTGAGTTATCAGCCTCTGCATTACAAGACCCCAGCTCCCAGTCTCCACCCTCAAGGCTCAAGACCCCAAGCCTGTCCGCAAGCCTCAAGACCCAGACCTCAACCACATCCTGTCCGGTAGCCATGTCATGTCCTTGCCTGGATCTGGGGTACGAGCCCGTGGCAAGACCCAGGTTCTGGGTCCTTGTCCAGTCTCTGGCTCGGAGTCGAAGCCTTGGCTCCTAGTCCATGGTTTCTAGTCCTGGTCCTGCTTTCCCTAGCTCAAGTTCTGTTTTTGCCCCTGCTCCTGGTCTGAATCCTGTCACGTCCCTACTTTAGTCAAGTCCTGTTCCTTGTACTTCAGTGTCTGTGACTTGCATTTGGGTCCTTTCCCAGCACCCCATTGTGACAGAAGTAGGTTTTCAAAGCTTGCAGAGGGATTTAGACCACTTAGAAGAGTGGGCTGAAAGATGGCAGATGGAGTTTAATGCTGATAAATGTGAGGTGCTACATTTTGGTCGGACTAATCAAAATAGGACATACATGGTAAATGGTAGGGCATTGAAGAATGCAGTAGAACAGAGGGATCTAGGAATAATGGTGCATAGTTCCCTGAAGGTGGAATCTCATGTGGATAGGGTGGTGAAGGAAGCTTTTGGTATGCTGGCCTTTATAAATCAGAACATTGAGTATAGGAGTTGGGATGTAATGTTGAAATTGTATAAGGCATTGGTGAGGCCAGATTTGGAGTATTGTGTACAGTTCTGGCCACCAAATTATAGGATAGATGTCAATAAAATTGAGAGAGTACAGAGGAGATTTACTAAAATGTTGCCTGGGTTTCATCTGCTAAGTTAGAGAAAGGTTGAACAAGTTAGGTCTTTATTCTTTGGAGCGTAGAAGGTTGAGGGAGGATTTGACAGAGGTATTTAAAATTATGAGGGGAATAGATAGAGTTGATTTGGATAGGCTTTTTCCATTGAGAATGGGGGAGATTCAAACAAGAGGACATGAGTTGAGAGTTAAAGGGCAAAAGTTTAGGGGTATCATGATGGGGAACTACTTAGAGAGTGGTAGCTGTGTGGAACGAGCTTCCAGTAGAAGTGGTTGAGGCAGGTTTGATGTTGTCATTTAAAGTTAAATTGGATAGCTATATGGACAGGAAAGGATTGGAGGGTTATAGGCTGAGTGCAGGTTGGTGGGACTGGGTGAGAGTAAGAGTTCGGCATATACTAGAAGGGCCGAGATGGCCTGTTTCCATGCTGTAATTGTTATATGGTTAAAGAAATATTCAAACATTTCTTTGTTTACCTGAATCATATTTACACTAGATTTGTTTATTTCTTGGAAATGCCCTTTTCATCATTATTCCCATGCATTGTAGAATAATGTTGCTCTTCGTTTTCATTCACAGTAATAGTTAAATTATTATGAGCTCACAGTGAGAGGGTTACACAAAGTATTGTGTACAGGAGTTGGGATGTTACATTGAGATCTAATTTAAAGTACTGAGTCCAGTTCTGGTAACCTACCAACAGGAAAGATAATAAGGTTGAAAGAGCACCAAGAAAATGTTGCCAAGACCTGAGAACCTAATTATAGGGAAAGATTGAATAAATTAGGACTTTATTCCTGAAGCTTTGGCCAATGAGGGGAGATATGATTGAGGCATACAAAATTAAGAAATATATCATCAATGTAAATGCAAGGAGATTTTTTCCACTTGGGTTAGTTGAGACCTGAACTAAAGGTTACAGGTAAAGGTTGAAAGGTGAAATATTTCAGGGTAACCTGAGGGGGAACTTCTTGACTCAAGGGTGGTGAGAGTGTGGAATGAACTCCCAATGGAAGTAGTGGACACAGGATTGATTTGAACTTTTAAGAACAATTTGGAAAGGTACTTGGAGGGAGGAGTTTGGAGGTCTATGGCGTGGGTGCAGGTCAATGGGACGAGACAGATGAACAGCTCGGCACAGAAGAGATGGGTTGACGTTCCTATTTCTGTGCTGTAGAGTTCTATGACTCTATGACTCTAACTTGTTATTAACACACAAAAAGATGAAGGGACATTCAGATGATTCAGCAAAGCAATCAGATCTATGCAATTGCAAACATTTTAAGTATTCCTTGTGGTGAGCTACCTTAGTTAAAGGACAACCTCTCATTTTATTCATGAAAAAGACATTTGTAAAAATGTTCTTTTAAAACAGATGGAACTCTTGGAATCGTGGCTTTCACCATAGAAGACAGAACATTACCGCACAGAAACAGACCATTCAGCCTGCAGAGTTGTGCCAAACCAGCTTAAAAAAAAAATCAAAAACACCAAACACTAATCCTCTTACCCCCACCATGTCCAAAACCTTCCAACTTCCTTATATCCATGTGCCTATCCAAACGTCTCTTAAAAGTCTCCAATGTATTTGCCTCAGCCACCATACTAGGCAGTGCATCTAGATGTCCATCACTCTGAGTAATAATCTTACACCTCACACCCCCCCCACTGCCGCCTCACATACTTTCCCTCTACTCTGTGCAATCTTTAAACATGCTCCACATGTCTAACATGGACTTACCAGAGAAAAAGGTGTTCCCAATTAACACTTCTCAGTTCCTGCCTAATGCCCTTGTAATTTTTTCTACTCCAATTTGACATTCTCCCACAAGAACCATACCTATTCTTATCGATAGCTATCCAGAAAGTTGGTGACTTTTGGTCACTGTTTCCTAACTGTTCACCCACTGTAAGGTCAGTCACCTGGCCAGGCTCATTACCCAACACCAGGTCCAGTACAGCCTTTCTTCTCATTGAACAGTCCAAATATTGAGTTAAGATACCTAGCTGGAGGCACTTAACAAATTCTGCCCCATCTAAACCCTTACACTAAGAAGGTCCCAGTTTATATTAGGGAATCTGAAATCCCTCATGAAAACAATCCTATCACTTTTACACATTTCCTTAATCTGCTTACATATCATAAGGCGGGAGGCGAAGATGGCGGCGCGGCTGTTCCGAATGATAGCGTATGTGTTAACTAGGGGGCCGTGCACAATCCTAATTTGTTGGAGACAGCTGTGTGAAGCACGGAGGAACACCTGGAGGCACTTCTGAAGTGTCCGCTTCGCTGCCGCTGCTACTGTGCGATCGAGGATCTCCGGAAGGGAAGGCCCCAAATCCTTGGCTTTGCCTGTTGCCAGGGCCGGGGTCGAAGCGCTCAGCAGAGATGGTGCTCGGTGCTCTGTGTTGGAGAGCTGGTCAGAGGCTAGGAGTATTCGGACGGACTCAGAGTCGGACTGTGGTCGGGTGCTTCCAGGATGCTGCATTGGCAAGTTTGCGGCGCTGGAGGTTCACAGTCTGCGTGAGTTGATGGGACTTTCGAGAGACTTTGAGATTTTTTACCATGCCCATGGTCTGTTCTTATCAAATTCCGGTATTGCTTTGCACTGTTGTAACTATATGTTATAATTATGTGTTTTTTGTCAGTTTTTCAGTCGGATTGTCATGTGATTCTGTGATATCATTCTGGAAAAACATTGTATCATTTCTTAATGCATGCATTACTAAATGACAATAAAAGAGGACTGCGTGTCCTCATAATCTAATATCTGCTTACCTCAATGTCCTGGTGGCTATTAGGGAGTATGAGGTACAATCCCATCAGTGTGATCGCACCCTGCTTATTCCTCAGTTCCACCCAAATGGACTCAGTTTCTGACCCCTCCATTATGTCTCCCCTGAGCGCAGTTGTGATATTGTCCCTGATTAGTAGTCCAACTACTTCTCCACCCTCCTTTTACCTTCTCTTCTGTCTTTTGTAAAACTTCAAAAACCTGGAATATTAATCACTCATTCCTGCCCTTTTTCAACCAAGTTTCAGCAATGACCACAAAATTGTAGTTCCATGTACTGTAATTGACAAACCCGATATTCATTTTCTTGTGGGAATAAGCAACAAGTCTATAGAATAGTAACAATAACAGAATCAATGAATGACTGCCAGACTAATGCTTTCACCCAGAAAACAACAATGGGTGCAAATGCAAAGAGAAGACAATAATATAAATAAATAAACAATAAACATTGCGACCATCAGATGAAGAGTCCTTTCATAATGAGTTCATTGGTTGTGGGAATAGTTCAATGAAATGGCAAGTAAAGTTGAGTCAAGTCATCACTTTTGTTCATGATCCTGATGGCTGAGCGGTATTCCTACATCTCGTTGTGTGAGTCCTGAGGCTTCTGTACCTTCCTCCTGATGGCTGCAGTGAGATGAGAACGTGTCTTGGGTGGTAGAGGTCTCTGATAATGGATGCTGCTTTTCTGTAAGAATGTTTCATAGAACATAGAAAATAGAACATAGAATAGTACAGCACAGTACAAGCCCTTTGGCCCACAATGTTGTGCTGAACCTTAAACCCTGCCTCACATATAACCCCCCCAACTTAAATTCCTCCATATACCTGTCTAGTAGTCTCTTAAATTTCACTAGTGTATCTGCCTCCACCACTGACGCAGGCAGTGCATTCCACGCACCAACCACTCTCTGAGTAAAAAACCTTCCTCTAATATCCCCCTTGAACTTCCCACCACTTACCTTAAAGCCATGTCCTCTTGTATTGAGCAGTGGTGCCCTGGGGAAGAGACGCTGGCTGTCCACTCTATCTATTCCTCTTAATATCTTGTATACCTCTATCATGTCTCCTCTCATCCTCCTCTCCAAAGAGTAAAGCCCTAGCTCCCTTAATCTCTGATTATAACGCATACTCTGTAAACCAGGCAGCATCCTGTTAATCTCCTCTGTATCCTTTCCAATGCTTCCATATTCTTCCTCTAGTGAGGCGACCAGAACTGGACACAGTACTCCAAAAGTGGCCTAACCAGAGTTTTATAGAGCTGCATCATTTCCTCGCAACTCTTAAACTCTATCCCTATTTCTAACACCCCATAAACTTTCTTAACTACCCAAGTTACCTGTGAGACAACTTTCAGGGATATGTGGACATGTACCCCGAGATCCCTGTGCTCCTCCACCCTACCAAGTATCCTGCCATTTACTTTGTACTTTGCCTTGGAGTTTGTCCTTCCAAAGTGTACCACCTCACACTTCTCCGGGTTGAACTCCATCTGCCACTTCTCAGCCCACTTCTGCATCCTATCAATGTCTCTCTGCAATCTTCGACAATCCTCTACACTATTCACAACACACCAGCCTTTGTGTCGTCTGGAAACTTGCCAACCCACCCTTCTACCCCAACATCCAGGTCGTTAATAAAAATCACAAAAAGTAGAGTTCCCAGAACAGATCCTTGTGGGACACCACTAGTCACAATCCTCCAATCCGAATGTACTCCCTCCATCACGACCCTCTGTCTTCTGCAGGCAAGCCAATTCTGAATCCACCTGACCAAAGTTCTCTGGATCCCATGCCTTCTGACTTTCTGAATAAGCCTACCGTGTGGAACCTTGTCAATTGCCTTAATAAATCCATATAGATCACATCCGCTGCACTACCCTCATCTTCATGCCTGGTCATCTCCTAAAAGAACTCTATCAGGCTTGTTAGACACGATCTGCCCTTCACAAAGCCATGCTGACTGTCCCTGATCAGACCATGTTTCTCTAAATGCCTATAGATCCTACTTTTAAGAGTCTTTTCCAACAGCTTTCCCACCACAGACGTAAGGCTCACTGGTCTATAATTACCCGGACTATCCCTACTACCTTTTTTGAACAAGGGGACAACATTCGCCTCCCTCTAATCCTCCGCTACCATTCCCATGGACAACAAGGACTTAAAGATCCTAACCAGAGGCTCAACAATCCCTTCCCTTGCCTCGTGGAGCAGCCTGGGGAATATTTGGTCAGGCCCCGGGGACTTATTCATCCTAATGTATTTTAACAACTACAACACCTCCTCTCCCTTAATATCAACATGCTCCAGAACATCAACCTCAGATTTCCTGTAGCTTTGAAGCTGCGTCCATCATCAGGGACTCTGGACCATGCAGCAGGTGCTCTCTATCACATGGTTCAATGTTTATATACACCGCACAATAGAATTTCTAAAATTACAATCTGGATCTCAAAGTTAGCACATCGGACATAGAACTGTTCTATGATTTAAAAATTTACTTTGACTTATTTGTCACATGTACATTGAAACATTGAAAAAACTACAGTGAAACACATTGTTTGTATCAAATCAAATCAGCCAGATTGTGCTGGGGGCAGCCCACAAGTATCGCCACACTTCCGATGCCAACATAGCATGCCCACAAATCACTGACCTTAACTGTATGTTTTTGGAATATGCAATCGCGAGGAAAACCTTACAAACTCCTTACAGACAGCAGTAGGAATTGAATCACAATCATTGTTTGATAAGTATGCAGATGACATAGATGGTGTTGCAGACAGTGAAGATGGTGATCAAAAATCACATGGGATCTTGATCATCTTGGTAAGCGGACCAAGGAATGGCCAATGGATTTAAATCCAGATAAATATGAGGTATTGCATTTTGGCAGATCAAATCAGGATAGGACTTGTACAATAAATAGACAGGGAGTATTGAGTGGCTTAGAGCAGCACAGTACAGTTCATTCAGCCCACAATGTTGTGCTTTTTAACCTATTCTAAGATCAATCTAACCCTTCCCTCACACGTAGCCCTCCATTTTATTTCATACATGTAGCTATCCATGACCTCGGAGTTTAAGTACATAATTTGTTGAAATTGGTGTCACAAGTAAATAGAATGGTGAAGAAGGCATTTGGCATGTTAGCTTTCATCAGTCATGGCACAGAGTATAGGAGCTGGGATGTTATTTTGTAGTTGTACAAGATGCTGGAGTGGCCACACTTCGGAAATTGTGTGTAGCTTTGTTTGCCTGTTATGGGAAAGGTGGTGTTAAGTTTGTAAGAGTGCAAGGAGGATTAACAAGGATGTTGCTGGGATTGGGAAGGCTAAGTCTTTATTCACTGGGGCATTGGGGAGTAAGGAGGTTCTGACAGTGTATAAAATCTCGAGGGACAAGGACAGGATGAAGGCACAGAGTCTTCTTTTCCCCTGGGAAAGGAAATAAAATGTTTGAGAGCAAAGCTTTAAGGTCAGAGAAGAAAGACTTTTAAGTGTCTAAGAGCCAACTTCGAAGGGTGGTGCATATACACCAGAGAAATTAGTTGAGGTAGGTACAATAAGAACATTTAAAAGGTTAATGGATAGGAAGAGTTGCAAGGGATATGGGTCAAATGTGGCCAAATGCTTTGGTGGGCACTTTGGATAGCATGGAAATGTTGGGCTGAAGGGCCTGATTCTGTGCTAGATTGCTCTATGATTCTATGTCATTCTCCATCCCAACAATGCATTGAAATTGGGCCATCAGACTATGTTGCCAGAGGAAGGCATTTGAATCATGCCACATGCAGCTTGCCTTCTGGAACCATGAGCATTCACAGAAATAAAAATGCTTAGGGTTCCTTGTTCCATCTACCACTTTGTTGCCGATTCCCAGAATCTGTCTAAGTTCTGCTGCAGACATCCTGCTTCCTCACCACTACCTTTCCCTTCACTTATCTTCGCATCATCTGCAAACTTGGCCACAAAGCTATTATTTCTACTCTGGGCCTTCTGCCAGTCAGCCAATCTTCTATCCAAACTAGTACTTTTCATGAAATACCATGGGGTCTTATCTCGTTATGCAGCCTCATGTGTGGCATCTTGTCAAAGGCCTTCTGAAAATCCAAACAAACAACATCAACGGACTCCTTTGTCTATCCTGCTTGTTAATTCCTCAAAGAATTCCAACAGATTCATCAGGCATGATTTCCCCTTTGGAGAACTATGCTGACTTTGGCCTATTATATCATGTGCTTCCAAGTACGCCAAAACCTCATTCTTAATAATAGACTCCAACATCTTTTCAACGACCAAAGTCAGGTTAGCTGTCCTATAATATGCTTTCTTCTGCCTCTCTACCTAGAGTGGAATGACATTGCAAAATTCCAGGCCCCTGGAACCATTCCAGAACCTGTAGATTCTTGAGAGATCATTATTAATGCCTCAACAATCTCTTCAGGTACCCTTTTCAGAACCTTCAATGTAGTCCATTTGGTCCAGGTGATTTATCTACCTTCAGACTTTTCAGCACTTTCTCCTTAGTATAGCAACAATACTCACTTCTGGCCCCTGACACTCCCGCATTTCTGATCTTTCTTCCACAAAAAGGACTGAGGCAAAATTCTTATTCATTTCATCCATGATTTCTTTTTCTCCCATGACTACCTCTCCAGTCATTTTCCAATGGCCTGATATTCACTGTCATCTCTCTTTTACTCTTTATATATCCGAAAAAATTATTTTTGTATCTATCCACTTTTATATTATTGGCTAGCTTACCTTCATGATTCATCTTTTCTCTCCTTATTGCTTTTAAATGACAATTCATTTCACTGTATGTTATGATCTACATGTGAAAAATAAAGCTAATATTCCGGTCTGATTCTATCACAGTTCATTCCACTATGTGGAAAAATAATTCCCTCATCACTTTTGATTCTTTGGTCAAATAAAATTCTGTCAATGTACATGGCTGGAATTTTAGGGGCCCTAACAACAAGTGAAGTACTGGAGGGTTGGAGGATACTTTGTTCTTTAAGAAAAGCTCTAAAAATAAGTCAGAAAATTATGGGCTGTAGTGGGAAAGTTATTGGAAGGCATTCTAAGGGATCAGATATATAAGTATTTGAATGGGTGGGCACTGATTAGGGATAGTCAACATGGCTTTAAGTATGATCAATCATGTCTAAGACATCTCACAGAGTTTTTTGAGGGAGTTCCATGAATATTAATGAAGACAAGGCAGTAGATGTTGTCTACATGGATTTTAGCAAGATCTTTGACAAGGTCCTGCATGAGAGGTTACTCAGGAAATTTCAGCTGCTTGGCATTCAGCTGCTTGCTAGTAAACTGGATTAGATATTGGCTTTGTGCACAATAATTTTGCCGGGACTTGAGGTCCTGAGCTATAGGGAACGGTTGAACACGTTAGGACTTTATTCCCTAAAACATAGAACAATCAAAGGAGATTTGATAGAGGTATACAAAATGATGAGGGGTAGAGATAGGGTAAATTCAAGCAGGCCTTTTCCACTTCTATTGAATGAGACTACAACTACAGGTCATGGGTTAAGGGTGAAAGGAAAAATACTGAAGAGAAACATGAGGAGGAACTTCTTCACAGAGAATCATGAGAGTGTGGAATGAGCTCCCAGTGCAAGTGGTGGATGTGGTTGAATTTCAAATTTTAAGAGAAATTTGGGTAAGTACATGGATGGGAGGGGTATGTTCAGAGTGCAGTTCGATGGGAGTAGGCAGGTTAATAGATCAGCACAGACCAGGTAAACTGAAGGGCCTGTTTTTCTGTTAAACTTTTCGATGACTTTATAACTCAAAGTCTTTTCATCTGTTCTTGTTTCCTTCAGGGCTAAATCCCTGCACAATATCTCCTCACAGCTTATCCATTGCAAGAAAGACCTACCTTCTCTATTCCATCTACAGTACATAATGTTCCTTAGGTTCTCACATTTAAACCTGAGAAAAGTCACAAAACAAGTTGAATTTGTTACTCACAGAAGTGTTTTGCTTAGGTTAATTCCATGATGACCTATTCTTGTAGCTCTGTGTCTGATGCAATTGCTTGTTATGTTAAGATTTGCTGATGTTGAAAGACAAACACAAATTAGAATGCTGAACCAATATCATACACTTTTTGTGCTGAAGGTATAATATTTCATTCATTTTTTTCTGAAACGCTGGCAAAGGTGTCTTTGTTAAGCATAGGAAACAAGTGGAATGGAGAGAAACTTCAGTACAATGATTGTTCTGCGAAAAAACTTTGCCATGGTATTCAGCTATCTCCTAAGTATTTATGTTGAGAGGAGCTGTGGAATACATGTGGTGGATAAAGACATTGTGATTGCAATTAAACCAAGTATCCCATATGATGAGAAGCTTCCTGAAAAAATCCAGGTAAGATCTAAAGTGAATTCATACCTGTTGCTTTATGACAATGATGTGTTGCATTACCTTGAAATTAGGATTTGATGACAGGAGGAAGAGTTAAAGAATATATGTCTATAATTGGTCTGGTATCATAATTAAAATACAATGAGACATTGATTTTAAACTTGTGTTTCCTTGAGGCAATGATGATTGAAGCCTCCTCTTTCCTGCATCGAGCTACCGAACAGAAGCTCTATTTTTCAGATATTAAAATTCTTTTGCCTAAAACCTGGCCAGTTAAATCCAGCTTGGTTCAAAGACCAACTAATCAATTGTATGAGAAGGTAAGAACAAAGAAATCAGGGAGTGATAGTAAATAGTTGAATATCAGATTGAATAATGGTAGAGAGCTAGTATCTAGTTGCCTAGGGTTCAATACTGAAATGGATGTGTTGGATAACATTTATAAATTTATGGATGAAGGTGTGGCAAAGTGTGAGAGGGTGATAATGTACACTGATGTAGATGGAGCTGCTGAATAGGCAGCAAGTTACAGGTGAAGTGAAAGACTGAAGTATATACAATATAACACCAATAATTTGCCATTCAATCCTTCAGAAATCCTGATGGTTTAGCATCTGCTAACTGCTGAAGTTTCACAACCCACCTCTGAAACTCACCAATGCCCCATTTCTGTTCTCCCTTCAACTCAACCGGACACTAGTTCCTACACACCTTTGGATATACTAAAATCCTTTCTCCTGTGCTCTCTTTATCCTCCCTGGTGCCCCATTTCCAAAGCCCCCTTTCACTGTACTGAAAACCAGTTTCTGCTCTTTCCCTTTCAACTTACCCAGTCCTGGTTTCTGCCCTCCTCCTCAACTCACCAGGACTCTGATGTGATCTCTTTGAACTCAATAGCACCTCATTTCCCACTCTCCCGTTAAGTTCACAGAGTTCCCTTTTCCTGTGGTCCTTTTACACTAATTGTGGTCTGGTCCCTGCTCCAGATTCAGATCCAGAATTAGATTAATTTATTTATCATTGTACATTGAAACAGACAGTATAATGTATTAACAATGAACACAATCCAAGGGTATGCTGGGGGCAGCCCTCAAGTGTCGTCCCATACTCTGGCACCAATGTAGCCTGCCCACAATGCTTGGCAAAACACCATGGACCACCATAGGCAACAAGACAACACCACAACAAGCCTCCTTCTTCTCTCCCTTCCATCCACATACATGGACAGTTCTCCAGACTCCAGACTTTGGCCACCAGTCTTTGACTTCTGGTTTCCTGATCCACATTCAGGCTTCAGTTTTCGGCATTGATCCATTGATCCCCACCTAAGCTAGTGATAGGACCCCAAGCCCAGGCCTCGCATCACTGGGTCTCCTGTCTCTACTCTTTAGGTTTTAGCCATTGGGCTTCAACTTCTGGTTTTCAGATTGACCTTTAGGCTTCAATTTCCAGTATCAATTTTCAATTTCCTCTCTCAATTTCTAATTTTCAGTACCCACACAAGTAAATGAAGGTTCTTGCAGTCCAGGATCTCTGACTCACCAACCCTTGAATGGCAGAGTAGACTCAAGGGGCTAAATGGCCAAATTTTGCTCTTCAAGATTCAATATCGTTTATTGTAATTCTTCAGTACATGAGTGTAAAGGAGAACAAAATGATTCTTATTTCAGATTTGATGAAGCATATTTGATGAAGCATATTTGATGAAGCACAATACACATAAAATAGAATAAATATAATTGTAAAAGCAATCCTGTAAAGCACAAAGTAAAAGTAATGGTCATGGGAGGTGGTTTGAAGCATGCTGAGGGGCTGTGGAAAGAAGTGACTGCTGTGTGTGTAGTGATGGTTGAGGGTGGCAGAGTGGGTTAATTAATGGGTAGAGGTGTTGATCAGCCTGACAGCTTGGGGGAAGTAACTGATTTTATATCAAATTTCTTTGAATGTTTAGGGTTACAAATCATGGAGTACCCTTTTTGACAAAACATACTCTGTGGTGAATAATTATGCTGCCAGAGTCAATGATATCAAAATGAGAACAACAGGAATTCTGCAGATGCTGTAAATTTAAGCAACACACATCAAAGTTGTCCTGACGAAGGGTCTCGGCCTGAAACGTCGACTGCACCTCTTCCTAGAGATGCTGCCTGGCCTGCTGTGTTCACCAGCAACTTTGATGTGTGTTGATATCAAAATGAGATAAGTTTTGTTTCATAACACATTGTTTTAGTCTTTGCACTGTACTCCGGAAACAAGGCTGGTAGTAATTTGGTGATTTAATTGTCCATTCAGTTTGTTCCTGTTCACAGTTACAGAGTGTGGCATGTAAAAATTCATTGCCAATGAATCATAGAGTTATACACACAGAAATGGGCCCTCAATCTTGTCCAGGTTCCCCATCAACGACCTATTTATAGCAATCTCATCTATTGACACTAGGTCCGTGGCAATCCAAATGTTCATCAGATATATTTCAAATATTACCTACACCTCCCTGTAATCCACACCTATCCCTCTTCCAACCTGCTTGTGACATGGCCTCTTACACCAGTGAAAATAAGATTCAAGTTTTGACACACAAAATGCTAGAGGAATTCAGCTGGCCTGACAGCATCTGGAAAAGAGTAAACAATGGACATTTTGAGACCCTTCTTCAGGACTGAGAAGGATGGGGGAAGGTGCCAGAATAAAAAGGTGGATTGGGGGCAGAGGCGCTTATCCCTGTAACCGGCCAAAGTGCTACAGCTGACAATTCACCTCCTGACATTGCTGTCTGTCCACTCTGTCTGTGCCTCTCATAATCCTATGCACCAGTATCAAATCAGCTCTCATTATCTTTTGCTTCAAAGAGAAAAGCCCTAGCTCGCTCAGCCTATCCTCATAAGACATGCTCTCTGATCCAGACAGCACCTGGGTAAATCTCCTCTGCACCATCACTAAAGTTTCCACATCCTTCCTATAATGAGGGGACCAGAAATGAATGCAATACTCCAAGGGCGGTTAAACCAGACTTTTATAGAGCAAAAAAAAAACGCTTCGTCAAACACCAGAAGCAGAATTTCCCAGCAGCTAAACATTTTAACTCCAATTCCTATTCCTGTTCCAAATTGTTGTTCCATGGCCTCCTCTTGTGCCACGATGAGGCCATCCTCAGGATCGAGAGGCAACACCTTATATTCCGTCTGGTTAGCCTCCAACCTGATGGCACGATCATCAATTTCTCATTCCGGTAGAAAATTTCCCTCCCCCTCCCTCTATTCCCCACTCTAGCTTCTTACCTCTTCTCACCTGTCTATCATTTCTCCTGGGTCCCCTCCTCCTTCCCTTTTTACTGTGTTCCTCTCTCGTTTCCTATCAGATTCCTTTCTCTCCAGCCCTTTACCTTTCCAACCCCCCTGGCTTCTAGCTATCCGCCTTCCTCTATCCCTGCCTTTTTATTCTGGCTCAGAATGTTGGACAATATCTAATAATGTGAGGAAGTGAATTGTAGCAGCAGAGATGTGGTTTTTGAGGAGAATGCAAAGAATATCATGGACAAAACGACTATCTAACAAGGATGTCATGAACAGAGCAAACACAAAAAGAAATAACGTATAAGATCATGAAAAGGCAACGTAACTTCATTGGACATGTGATTAGCAAAGAGGAATTAGAATGCATGGTAATTATGGGAAAGATTGAAGGGAAGAAAGCAAGAGGAAGAAAAAGACGAATGACGATGGAGACAGCAGCCAGAGAACTAGAAATGAATACCAGTGAATTGATCTACTTGACCCGAAACAGGAGTGTGTGGGCCATGGCAGTCAAAGCTTAAACTGGGCACGGCACCTGATGATGATGATGATGATCTTACCCCTTCCTTTCCAGTCCCGAAGAAAGGTTTTGGCATGAAACATTCATTTCCACAGACGTTGTCTGACCTACTGAACTCCTTCAGCATTTTGTGGATGTTTTGGTGCTGGGGTGCATTAATAGGTGGAGGTGTTCATCAGCCTGTCTGCAGAGACCAGGCGACCATTTTGCAGAACACCTGTACTCTGTCCGCAGTGGCTACCACAAGTTTCCAGCTGCATGTCACTTTATCTTTCCTTTCCACTCTAACACTGATCTGTCTGTCATCAGCCTCCTCCATTACTACAGAGAGGCCAAATATAAATGAGAAGACAGCTTAAAGCCATAGACTTACGCAGCACAGAAGTAGGCTTGTCGCCCAACTCATCCCTGCTGACCAAGATCCTTTGAATCTTTGACCATCCAACAAAGGTTGGTGGTATTGTGGATGGTGTAGAAGGTTGTTGTAGCTTACAACAGGATATTGATAGCAATCAAAGCTTGAGTCAGAAGTGGCAGATGGAGTTCAATTCAGAAAAATGTTAAGTGATGCATTTTGGAAGGTCAAACTTGAAAGCATAATACAGGATTACAGCTAATAGCAGGATTATGAGCAGTGGGGAGGGACAGAATGATCTTAGGATCCACGTCCATAAATCTCTCAACATTCCTGCACAAGTTGAGAGAATGGTTAAGACAGTATCTGATGCATTGGCCTTCATTATGTTTGTTTGTTTGTTTGTTTGTTTGTTGAGATACAGTACGGAATAGGCCCTTCAAGCCATGCTGCCCAACAACCCCTGATTTAACCCCAGCCTAATCATGGGACAATTTACAATGACCAATTAACTTACCAACCAGTACATCTTTGGACTGAGGGAGGAAGGACACACAGTCAATAGCTTTCAACAGGTATATTTAATGTCAGAGAAATGTATACAATGTACATCCTAAAATTATTTTTCTTCTCAAACATCCATGAAAACAGAGGACTGCCCAAAAGAATGAATGACAGCTAGAACCCCAAAGCCCTCCCACCAGACCCCCTCCCACAAAGAAGCAGCAGCAAAGCTACGATCCCCTCCTCCCCCACTGGCAAGAAAGCATCGGTGCTGTCCACTGAGCACTCAAGCTTGCAAAGCATCAATAAAGCTACAGGCTTGCAGTACCCCAAAGACTACTCATTCACTCGGTATTTGAAACACCACAGGCTCTCTCTCTCTCTCTCTCTCCCTAATAAGGGAAAAAGAGATGTCCCCATTTCACAGTGAGAGGGGTGATATTAGATTATCAGAACACTCAGTCCTCTTTTATTGTCATTTAGAAATGCATACATACACCGGAGTGATATCACAGAAAACAGGACAAACCAAAGACTAACACTGACAGAACCACATAATTATAACATATAGTTGCAGCAGTGCAAAACAATACCATAATTTGATGAAGAACAAACCATGGGCATGGTAAAAGTAGTCTCAAAGTCCCAAGTCGATCAACCCCGAGTCCCCAATAGCAGGCGGCAAAAGGGAGAAACTCCCTGCCATAAACCTCCAGGCACCGTCAACTTGCTGATGCCTTGGAAGCAGCCAACCACAGCCGACACTGAGTCCGTCTGTCCAAAAACTTCGAGCCTCCGACCAGCCGCTCTGATACAGCCTCCCGAGCGCCATCCTCTGCTGAGTGCCTTCGACCTCGCCCCGGCCACTGAAACACACAAAGCCGAGGATTTCGGGGCCTTCTGCTCCGGAGATTCCGGTTACCACACAGTAGCAGCGGCAGCGAAGCGGGCATTTCAGAAATTTTCCAGATGTTCCTCCGTACTCTCACGTCTGTCTCTATCAAATCAGAATTGTGCACGGTCCCCTACTTGACCGATAACAGATATTCATCACCGGAGAGGCCGCGCGTGCTGCCGTCGCGCCGCCATCTTCTCCTCCTCCTATATAATAAGCAACTCGCTGATTTATGGTGCTAAAAGTCTATTATGTTGCTTTTTCTGAGTCCTGTGCCCAACACCGGTCTCTGGGTACATAGCCAGCAGCAAGACCGCTCCTTCCAATCTTCTGTGTTCTCCCACGATGCATCAGTTGTCAGCGGAACCAGCCTTGAATCAGCCCATCTCCAGAGCCATGAAAATCCAGCACCCCAAAGGCATTCTATTTTTCCCAGCCACGTCCTTGGCATACTGAAAATCGGCCAGTCATGAGCCCCTGAGAGCGGATCCCATTCCCGCAAAGAACCAAAGTCAGCATGTAACTGCAGGTCAGGGTCTTCAAAAGAACCTTGAAAGGAAAAAAAAGAGATATCAAAGATAGAAATAGAGCTTTTTCCAAAGATGCAAGCAAAGGAGTCACCGTTTAGCACCATCATTACTAAGCTCTGCCCTTCTCACAGGGAGAATATACAAACTCCTTATAAGCAGCAGTGGGATTAGGACCCAAGTCACTGGTACTATAAAGTGTTGTGCTAACTACTATGCTACTGTGCCACCTCGGTCAGGGAACTGAGTTTAAGAGCTGTGAAGTAATGTTGCAGCTCCATAAAAGTCTGGTTCGACCACCCTTGGAGTATTGAATTCATTTCTGGTCCCCTCATTAGAGGAAGGATGTGGAAACTTTAGTGATGGTGCAGAGGAGATTTACCCAGGTGCTGTCTGGATCAGAGAGCATGTCTTATGACGATAGGTTGAGCGAGCTAGGGCTTTTCTCTTTGAAGCAAAAGATAGTGAGAAGTGATTTGATCCTGGTGCATAAAATTATGAGAGGCATAGACAGAGTGGACAGACAGCAACTTTTTCCAAGGGCAATAATGGTTAATATGAGGCAACAGAATTATAAGTTGATTGGAGGAGTGTGTAGTGGGAAGAGGTAAGTTTTTACACAGAGCGTTATAGATGTGTGGAACACATTGACAGCGGTGTTGGTAGAGGCTGATACAGTGGTGACATTAAAGAGATTCTCAGATAGACACATGGATAATAAAAAATGGAGGGCTATGTGGGTAGGAATAGCTAAATGATTCATCAAGTCATAGGAAAATACAGCACAGAAGCAAGTCATCCGGCTCATCTAGTTCGTACCAAAACTATTTAAACTTCCTGGTCCCATTGACCTGCAGTAGAACATAGCCCTCCTATCCAGGTACCTATCTGAACTTCTCATAAACATTGAAATCGAGCTAGCATATACCACGTGTGCTGGCAGCTCATTCCACACTCTCACGACCCTCTGAGTGAAGAAGTTTCCCCTCAAGTTCTCCCTAAACTGCTCAGCTTTCACCCTTAACCCATGATATCTGGTTGTCGTCCCACTCAACCTCAGTGGAAAAAATCTGTCTGCATTTACTCTATCTACACCCCTCATAATCTTGTACAGCTCTATCAAATCTCCTCTCAATCTCCTATATTCTAAAGAATAAAGTCCTAACCTACTCAATCATTCCTTATAACTCAGGTGCTCCAGACCAGGCAACATCCTTGTAAATTTTCTTTGTTCTCTTTCAATCTTGTTTACGTCTTTCCTACAGGCAGGTGACCAAAACTGCACATACTACTCCAAATTAGGCATCACCAACATCTTACACAATTCATCATAATATCCCATGTCCTGCACCCAATACACTGAATTATGAAGGCCAATAGCTTTCTTTACAACCCTATCTACCTCTGACACGACTTTAAATGAATTATGGACCTGTATTCCCACATTACTTTGTTCTACCACACTCCACAGTGCCCTACCGTACACCATGTTAGACCTACCCTGGTTGGTCCTATCGAAGTGCAAAACCTCGCACTTGTCTGCATTAAATTCCATCTGCCATTTTTCAGCCCATTTTTCCAGCTGATGCAGATCCCTCTCAAGCCATGATAACCTTCTTCACTGTTCACTACACCCCCAGTCTTGGTGTCATCCGCAAATTTGCTGATCCAGTTAACTACATTATCATCCAGATCATTGATATCGATAACAGCAACAAAGGACCCAGCACCGATCCCTGCGGCAAATCACTATACACAGACCTCCAGTCAGAAAGGCAACCCTCTTCTCCCATAGGGTCTGATTTGCAAACAGCTCTGCATCTGTAATCTGTGCAAGGTCCATGAAGTTGATGTCACTTTGCCTCATTTCTGTAGACTCTGTGTCCATCTCCTGAGTAAATACAGATGCAAAGAATCCACTTAAGATCACCCTCATGTGTTGTAGCTCCATGCATGGATAACCATTCTGGTCTTCCAGAGAACCAATTTTGTCCCTTGCAATCCTTTTGTTCTTAACATATCTGGAGAACCCCTGAGGATTCTCCTTCACCTTGTCTGCTCGAGCAAATGCATGCCTTCTTTCAGCCTTGATTTCTTTCCAGTCATCCCACCCTGCAAAAAACTCATTTCAAGGAGGTAGCACCACCATTTCAGGGAGATAGCACCCCCGCCCCCGCAACCCCATAATCCCCCCCCCTCCGTTGACCTCCAAGGGTGTATGTAATACTTTGTTTAGTGATTTTGTCTAATCTGTAAACCAAGTTGAGTATATACAGCAAATGTGACATTAAAGTATGTACATTACAACTTTAAACAAGCCTACAGGAAGTTTGGCCTCATCACATAGGGCATCAATAGCGTAGCTCCTTGGCAGCTAGCCAGCTAGTTTAAATTGGGGGTCCCCAACCTGTTTTGCACCGCAGACCGGTTTAATATTGACAATATTCTTGCAGACTGGCTGACCGGGGGGTGGGGGGGTGGGGTGTGTTGGGTGTTAAACGCGACCGGAATATAGGTGATAAGTCCACTATAAGTCACTTGTAAGTGGCTAACACACTGGATTTCGTTTCTAAAGGGGTTTATCTAACAAATTTAATATTAAACACCCAGAACATATTTTCCTCACATGAATGCAGTGCTAAGTCAATTATAACAGTGGTCCCAAACCTCCGGGCCACAAAGAATGCAGGGGTACAGCGGTGGCTGGAACACACCCAGCACATCTTTAAGAAAAAAGCCGAAATAAACAAGCTAATTGATTAGGTGCTGCCCGGCAGGTAAATGTCGGCCCAGATCAGAGACGACGCCATCGGCAATCGCCTCTGAGGCTGGGGACCACTGAATTATAAGTCAATAGCATCATAACATTTTAAATAACGTTTGGATATTAAACACATAGCGCATATTTTCCTCGTATGAACACATAAAATCATTGCAACACACCAATATCGCTGAATCAGTGGGAGCCCTGGGCTTGTTTTCCTGCAACAACACGGTCCTATCGAGGGGTGATGGGAGACAGCGATACTCGAAGGGGGTTCCTTATGTCCAGTCTATTCCGCGATTTAGTTTTCGTTGCATTCATTGCAGAAAACTCCGCTTCGCAGAAATATGTTGGAAATGAAAGCAAAGTTTTCAGTGCTTTCATGGCTATCTCAGGATATTCAGCCTTAACTTTGATCCAGAATGCCGGTAGAGACGTTATGTCAAACGTATTTTTCAGCCCTCCGTCATTTGCAACCTCGAGGAGTTGATCTTCTTCCCGCACTGACATGGATGATTACCGGGGACATTCACAAATGGGTCACGGACCCATTCCTTTGCACGTCTTGGGTCACTGATGACCTTGCATGTGTTAAAATTCAACAGTGCGTGACAGGGAATGAGGAAAGGTGCAGCTGACTCATATTATCTCATACCACCAAATCATACTGTTTCCTCACGGCCCGGTGGTTGGGAACCACTCTTAGCATGAAGAGAGACCAATCAGGATGCTCGCTCTCCCTCTCCCTCTCCCGCTCAAAAAAATCGATTTCCGGGATATTGTATATAATTTCCGGGCATCAGGGAGCCACTATCGATATGCGGGAGAATCCCAGAACTTCCGGGAGAGGTGAGATGTCTGTCTTTCTTAAGTGTTCACCACCATTTCTTATATTCTATAAGCGTCTCATTTGTTCCTGCCTGCCTATACCTCCCTTTGTCTTCACCAGGGCCTCAATACCTACTGAAAACTAAAGTGCCCAACACTTGTTATCTTTACCTTTTATTCGGACAGGTACATTGTGCACAGTGTAATTACTACAATGATTTTCACATGTAAATGGGCAATTATATTTCACAGGCAAACGTGATCATTGCTGAACCCAATCCTCTGCATGGAGACACCCCATACACCCTGCAGTATGGAGGATGTGGGGAGAAGGGCCTCCACATTCACCTTACACCGAACTTCCTACTGAATGACAGTCTGGTTCAAGTTTATGGCAAAAAAGGTAAATTAACATCTTTACAGCATCTGCTTTGAATCTGATGAAACTGTGTCTTGTGGTTTCCAGTGAGAACACCCTGGGGAAACAATATAGGAAGTTAGCGGTTAGGGTGAAAGGCTTGTGCTGGTTGGTACGTTAAGTGACTACATATAAACCACCCTTTATTGAAGTGGGTGACAGGAGAATAAGGATGGAGTTGAGGGGGGCTTGACTAGGACAGGGAAAAGTGGATCAGGGATGTGGAAATACTGATGGTACTAATCTGAGAGCCAGCATGTCTCACTGGGCCAAATCTCCTCTTAAGAGAAATGAGACATATCACTGCAGTATTTAAACATTCAGAAATGTGATTTTTAATAGCAGTGAATTAAAGTATTACACTGGAAAATGCATTTTTTTGGTGGGTGTCAGGAGGATGATGCTGGAGTTGCTGGGTGTGAATAAAGTACAAGATAGATGAGTGGGCAATGGGACCAATGTTGGTAATCTAGGTAGGTGATGGGACTTAGATTTAGATTTCTTTATTACTAACCACATGTACATCGAAACATAGAGTGAAATGTGTCTTTAGCATGAACAAATAACACAATCTGAAGATGTGCGGAAGCAGCCTGTAGGTGTCACCACACATTCTGAAGCCAACATAGCAAGCTCACCCACCGTGTTCAGCAGTACAACACGGAGACAACATACACCAGGCATCAACAATGAAACAAACTCCCTTCCCACCCCACTCACTACACACACACACACACACACACACGCCTCCAACCGCAGAGAATAAGGTTGGAGTTGATCGGTATGACTGGGGCATGTGAGAAGTGGGTTGGGAATGGGGAAATACTGACCGTGTTCATCTGAGACCTGGCATAGACACAAAGGGTAAAATGTCCTTTTTCTATGTTATAGAAATAAGAGATATGAGAAATATCGTACCAATAGCTAAACATTGTGAGAAGTGTTGTTAACAATCTGCATGTCACTCTATTGTAATGCCAGTGAACCGGGTTCAATTTTTCTGCTGTCTGTGGGGAGTTTGTACATTCTCCCCAAGACTGCCTGGGTTTCCTCTGCTTCTCCAATTTCCTTCCTCATTCCAAAGAAGTACAGTCGGGGTTAGTGAGTTGTAGCCATGCCATATTGGTGCTGGAAGCACAGTGAGACATGTGAGCTGCCCCAGCACATCTTCAGATGAAGCAAAATGCAGACATCCCACCTCTCCCGGAAGTTCCAGGAGTCTCCCACATATTGATAGTGGCTCCCTGATGTCCAGAAATTATATACAATATCCCGGAAATCGATTCTTTTGAGAAGGAGAGTGAGAATCTCTCTTCGTGCCAAGAGTGGTCCCCAAACACTGGGCCGCGAGGAAATGATATGATTTGGCGATATGAAACGATATGAGTCAGTTACACCTTTCCTCATTCCCTGTCATGCACTGTTGAACTTGAACGCACGCAAGGTCATTACGCACATGTCATCCATGTCAGCGCGGGAAGATCAACTCCTCAAGCTTGCAAATGATGGTGGGCTGAGAAGAATGTTTTACATAACATCTCTGCTGGCATTCTGGATCAAAGTCAAGGCTGAATATCCTGAGATAGCCATGAAAGCATTGAAAACGTTGCTTCCATTTCCAACATCATATCGCTGCGAAGCAGAGTTTTCTGCAATGAATGCAACGAAAACTAAATCGCGGAATAGACTGGACATAAGGAACCCCCTTCGAGTATCGCTGTCTCCCATCACCCCTCAATGGCACCGTCTTGTTGCAGGAAAACAAGCCCAGGGCTCCCACTGATTCAGCGATATTGGTGTGTTGCAATGATTTTATGTGTTCATACGAGGAAAATATGCGCTGTGTGTTTAATATCTAAACATTTCTTAAAATGTTATGATGCTATGGACTTATAGTTGACTTATCACCTGTTTTCCGATCATGATTAACAACCCCTGCCCCCCCCGCCCCCGGGTTGGCCGGTCCACAAGAATATTGTCAATATTAAATCGGTCCATGATGCAAAAAAGGTTGGGGACCCCTGCTAAGTAGACATATCGGTTTTCTCTGTGGGTGGGCTTTATAGTCAACCTCAAAAATAATGACAGTGTTGCTCGCTGCACTGTTTGCAACAGTGACTTTTTTATTGCCCATGACGGGTTAAAGTGTAAAAGACATGTTGAGGTGAGTTTAATAGGTGTCATTCATTCATTAGCATAGCTAACGTTATTGAAACTAGCTGGCTAGCTGCTAAGAAGCTACGCTATTGATGTCCTATATGATGAGGCCAAAGTCCCTGTAGACTTGTTTAAAGTTGTAATAGAATAAACATGATGATATAATATAATACAAGTACATATTTTAATGCCACATTTTCTGCATATACCCAGCTTGGTTTACAGATTAGACAAAATCACTAAACAAAGTATTACATACACCCTTGGAGGTCGATCGTGGGATATGGGGTTGCAGGGGGCGGGGGTGCTACCTCCCTGAAATGGTGGTGCTACCTCCCTGAAATGAGTTTTTGCAGTTTGGGTTTTCTGAAAATGACACATTTCACTGTAAGTTTCAAAGTACAGGCGATAAATGAAGCTGATCTTTATCCTTATTGTCAGAGAATGGATGAGACTGATAGTGAGTGGAAATATTTTTCAGTTTTTACACAACTATTTGTGATCCTTTTCCAGCAGATTAGTATCCTGGTGTCAGCTTGCTTTAGGATAGAGTAACCTAGGGTAAGCTATTTTTAAACCATAAGACCGTAAGGCATAGGAGCAGAATTAGGCCATTCAGCTCTTCAAGTCTGTTCCACGATTCCACCATAGCTGATAATGAACCCGGATCCCGTTCAACCCCATGCACCTGTCTTCTCACCATATCCTTTGATGCCCTGACCAATCAGGAAAATAAAAACTTCCACCTTAAATATATCCACATACTTGGCCTCCAACGCAGTCTGTAGCAGAGCATTCCACAGATTAACTACTCTCTGGCTGAAATATTTCATACTAGGTCACCCCTTAATTTTTAAGCTGTGCCCTCTAGTTCTGGATACCCCCACCAGAGGAAACATCCTTTCCACATCCACCCCATCTAGTCCTTTCAACAGTCGGTAGGCTTCAATGAGATCCCCCACATTCTTCTAAATTCCAACGAGCGCAGCCCCAAGGCTGCCAAGCGTTCCTCATATGTCAACCCCTCCATTCCTCGGAATCATCCTTGTGAACTCTCTCCAATGACAACACATCCTTTCTGAGATAAGGGGCCCAAAACTGTTGGACAATTTTCCAAGCATGGCCTGACTAGTGTTTGAAAAACCTCTGTATTATCTCCTTACGAAATCCTGCTGCTGTCTGCAAAGAGTTTGTAAACTTTTTCCATAACTTATTGGGTTTCCTGCAAGCACTGTGGTTTCCTCCCACATTCCAAAGGTGTATATATTCAAGGGTTAATTGGTTGCATGGGTTTGATTGGGCAGTTCAGGTTTGTTGGGCCAGAAGATGACGTTATTGTGCTGTATCTCAAAATGAAATTTTTAAAAATTAATGCATTATATTGAACAAATACACTTCTTTTCCTACAGAACGAACATTTGTTCATGAATGGGCCCATCTCCAGTGGGATGTATTTGATGAATATGATGGTAAGATGCCCTTTTACAGATCTAGTGATGGAAACCTTGAGGCAACAAGGTGAGGCACTTCAAATTATTTTTTTGCATACCATATTTAATTTCCGTCCATCCTTCCCCAACCAAGCTAATTTTGCACCATAAAATTTAGAGTCATAGAATCATAGAAAGGTACAACAAAAAAAAGGGCCTTTGGCCCATGTAGTCCATGCTGAACCATTGAAACTGCCATTTCCCATCGGTCTGCTCTAGTTTTGACCTTTCACTCTCCACTCATGATCTCTGATTGTAATCCCACATAACCTCAGTGGAAAAAGCATGCTTGTATTTACCCTGTCTCTATATCTCATAATTTTGTATACCTCTATCAAACCTCTCTCAATATTCTACATTACAAGGAATAAATCAAATCAAATTAAGTTTCATTGTCATTCAAACCTTACTCGGATAAAGTCAAACGAGACAGCATTCGTCTGGGCCAAGTCCATTCAAACTAGTGAGAGAGGGTGGTGGGGGGGAGAGAGAGAGAGAGAGAGAGAGAGAAACAAAAACACACACAAACACAGCGTTATGCAAGAAAAATACACGTATAGTCCAAGTCCTCTAGCGACATGTGCAAATTGATGATACAGCTCCTGACAATCCAGCCTGTCATTCCATTGGTCAGACACTGGAGGGCAGCACTGACAGGAGCATCAATGGTTCACCATGGACTAAAGGGGCCAAATAGCCCTTTTCTGTGCTGTACCGTCTATGATTCTATGACTCTAAATTTTATGATCTAGCACAGACAACAGGCTACACAGCCTCCAGCATTGTCTCACCTGGACTGTAGAAGCAAGCAAACCTGTTTGAAGATCTAGTCCTCATTACAACTGAGGCCACACTGCTGCCTCATTACCGGTCTCACCACCAAAACAAGTGAAACAGGGATGTGGCATCTCACATTAACAATATCCAACTGGTCTTTCGATTGCTTGGTCCAAGACAGTCACTCACAGTTACACTGCACGCTGCTTTTGTACACCAACTCCGATGTCTTCGAGTAGCAGCAGCATTACTGTCTGCACCCAGGTTAGCTGCTCTGAACCTTCTCCAGCCCATCCACTAACTACTCCTTCTTCCGGCCGGCTGCTGGCTTCTCCTTCTCCCAGCCATTCGCTGACTTGTCTTTCTCCAGCCCATTTCTCGGCCTCTTCTTCTCCAAGTCGAGTGGCACCTAATCAATCTTTCCTTGTACTCAGGCCTTTAAATTAAGCCTCACCAATGTCTTATACAACTTCAATGTAACATCCTGAATCAAGATTTGTGTTAAAAGCTTTCTTTACAACCCTATCTGTCTGTGCTGCTACTTTTAATGAATTAGGGACCTGTATTCCCAGAACCCTTTGTTCTACCTACTTGTTTTTTAGTTATCATTTCCCAGTGCTGATATAAGATCACTCTTAACCAGCTGTCTTTTTCTACAATGCTGACAGACCTTCTGAGTATTTCTGGTACTGGCTAATTTATTCCAAGTTTAGTCTGTGCTTTTTCTGGTTTATGGACAAGAAACACTTAATTTCTGGAAGTGACTGCCATCCAAGATGTTGAAATTCTTCACAATCCATTAATATTCCCAGATTATTAATTGATGTTATTCCAGACAAAATATGGGATGAACTCAGTAGGTCAGGCAACATCTTTGCAGAGGAAATAGTCGATGATTCTGGCTGAAATCCTTCATCAGTCCAGCATTTTGTGGGTGTAACTTTGGCTTTCCAGCATCAGCTCAATCTCTTGTGTTTATTCTGTAATTATGACTGTGTTGAGGTATCTAGCTGTGGAGTACAAAATGACCATAACTTTCTATTGGATTGTATATGGACCCACCTTAGTAAGGCTCTTATTAATGATTGCAGACCAGTTTCCTACAACACACTTAGTGCCCGATGTTACAAAAAATGGACAATAGTCTTTGTTGTTCCTTTGCTTAAGAATAGCAATTGGTAATCTGGCAAATTATAGGCAAGTGAGCTGCACATCAATGTCGGGGGAGCTTTGGAGAGGATTCCTAGGTGTAGGATTTATTTGTATTTGGGAAAATGGTGATTTATTGAGGTAGTCAGCATGGCTTTGGGTAGAGCAGGTCAGGTCTTATGAACCTTAGAGGAGGTGACAAAGATGATTGATGAGGGGAGGGCAATGAATGTTGTCTGCATGGATTTTAGTAAATCAGCAACACACAAACAAAATTGAATTGACTTTATTACTTACATCCTTCATATACATGAGGAGTAAAAATATTTAGGTTATGTCTCCATCTAAATGTACAATGTGCAATTTATAGTAATTTATAATAAATAGTGTGTACAACAATATAACATAGACATACAGTGGTGTCAGCATGAATTAATCAGTCTGATGGCCTGATGGAAGAAGCTGTCCTGGAGCCTGTTGGTCCTGGCTTTTATGCTGCGGTACCGTTTACCGTATGGTAGCAGCTGGAACAGTTTGTAGTTGGGATGACTTGGGTCCCTAATGATCTGTGGGCCTTTTCTACACACCTGTCTTTATAAATGTCCTGATTAGTGGGAAGTTCACACCTACAGATGCGCTGGGCTGTCCGCACCACTCTCTGCAGAGTCCTGCGACCGAGGGAGGTACAGTTCCCATACCAGGCAGTGATGCAGCCAGTCAGGATGCTCTCAATTGTGCCCCTGTAGAAATATCTTAGGATTTGCTGACTGTGGTAGAGACTAGTTCCCAGGAAAGATCTGCATTTTGTGTGTGTTGCTCTGGAGTTTAGGAAAGCTTATGACAAAAGTCTTTCATGGTAGGCTGATCCAGAAGATTAATACATATGGGATTCATGGATTCAAAATTGGTTTGGCCAAAAAGATGGCGATGTAGGAGTTTTTTAAGGAGGTGACAAGGATGATTGATGATGGTAGGACAATAAATTCTATCTACATGGACTAGAAATTTCAATCATTGGAAGTCTGTGGGCTCAGTGCTGGATCCTTTGTCATTTATGATCTAAATAAATGATTTGGATCTCCACTAATGAATGATCTCTGTTAAAGGCTCCAGCAATCGCTTTTCTTTCCTCTGCCAATAATCTAGTATAGATTTCATACCTGGGGATTTACCCACATTAATGTTCTTTAAGAGACCTAACACCACGTGCTTCTTGATATGAACCTGCTCTGGAATATAATCATCCCCTGCACTGATCTCACTGTCTTCCATGTCCTTCTCCTTTCTGGATACCATCAAAGTATTCACTTAGTCCCTCACCCACTTCCTCTGGCTCCCAGCATAATTTTTCTCCTTGAATGTTTCTACCTTCTACCATGTGGGAACTCGTGTTACTGCTGTATAAATGCTTGGAGAAGTCAAATTGGGAATATTGTGTGCAGCTCTGGTCACCACATTAAAGAAAGGATGCGGAGGCTTTGGAGAGGGTATAGGAGACGTTAAATGGGATGTTGTACCTGAATCATCTATAAGTGAAGGTTGGAAAATTTGGATTAGTTTATCTGGAGTTGACCAGATAGAAGTACATAAAACAATGAGATGCACAGATTGGTTGCACAAGAGATCCTGCAGATGGTTGATATCTGGACACACACAAAATGCTGGAGGATCTCAGGCAGCATCTATGGAGAAAAATAAACAGTTTGTGTTTCAGGCCTTTGTTGCCACAGACAACTGCGGAGGCCAAAACACTGGGTGTATTTAAAGTAGAAGTTGATAAGTTCTTGATTCAAAATCGGGCAATTAGAATCACAAAAACGAGAAAATCTGAAGATGCTGGAAATCCAAAGCAACACATACAAAATACCTCAGGAACTCTGGCAGCACCTATGGAAAAGAGTAAACAGTTGACGTTTTGGGACCAAAAGGTTGACTGTTTACACTTTTCCATAAATGCTGCCTGGCCTGCTGAGTTTCTCCAGCATTTGTGTGTGTTGCCATGAAATTAGAATGTCCGTTTAGAATAGAGATATATAGGAATCCCTTTAGCCAGAGGGTGGTGAATCTGTGGAATTCATTGCCACAGGCACCTGTGAAGGTAAAGTCATTGGGTATATTTGAGATGGAGGTTGGTAAGTTCTCAATTAGTCAGAACATCAAAAGTTTTGGGGAGAACGCAGGAGAATGGGTTGAGAAGGATAATAAGTAAGCCAGGATAGAATACTGGAGCAGGCTTGATGGGCCACATGGCCAAATTCTGCCCCTATGTCTTATGGTCCTATCATCTTATGGGATAGCTTTGTTGAACATGTTGAAGCATTTTGGCTCAAAACATCTGCTGTTTATATTCCTTTATAGATGCTGCCTGACCTGCTGAGTTCCTGAAACATTTTGTGTGTGTGTTGCAGAGATAAGGTAGATTGTCAGTCTTTTCCCTGGGTGTTAGAGAGTACAGATTTAAGGTTAGAGTGAGCAAGTTTAAAGGAAATGTGCGATTTAAGATTTTTTACACAGAGAATGTTAAATGCCTGGGATACTCTGCTGGGAAACTGGCAGAAGCAGATACAATAGTGATCTTGGAGACGGATTTGGACAGGTGGGCATCAGAGGGGGTAGAGATCATGTGCAGACAGATGGCATTTGTTTAATTTGGCATCATGTTTGGCAGTGACAATGTGGGCTGAAGTGCCTGTTCCTGTGCTGAGCTCTCCTGTGTTCTATGTATACCTCTCACCTGAGGGAAATTCCAATTCTCAGCTTCTGTGTTCTATGTATAATTGGATTTTCAAAAGGCTTTTGACAAGGTCCCACACAGGAGATTAGTGTGCAAACTTAAAGCACACGGTATTGGGGGTATGGTATTGATGTGGATAGAGAATTGGTTGGCAGACAGGAAGCAAAGAGTGGGAATAAACGGGACCTTTTCAGAATGGCAGGCAGTGACTAGTGGGGTACCGCAAAGCTCAGTGTTGGGATCCCAGTTGTTTACAATATATATTAATGACTTAGACGAGGGAATTAAATGCAGCATCTCCAAGTTTGCAGATGAGACGAAGCTGGGTGGCAGTGTTAGCTGTGAGGAGGATGCTAAGAGGATGCAGGGTGACTTGGATAGGTTAGGTGAGTGGGCAAATTCATGGCAGATGCAATTTAATGTGGATAAATGTGAAGTTATCCACTTTGGTGGCAAAAATAGGAAAACAGATTATTATCTGAATGGTGGCCGATTAGGAAAAGGGGAGGTGCAACGAGACCTGGGTGTCATTATACACCAGTCATTGAAAGTGGGCATGCAGGTACAGCAGGCGGTGAAAAAGGCGAATGGTATGCTGGCATTTACAGCGAGAGGATTCGATTACAGGAGCAGGGAGGTACTACTGCAGTTGTACAAGGCCTTGGTGAGACCACACCTGGAGTATTGTGTGCAGTTTTGGTCCCCTAATCTGAGGAAAGACATCCTTGCCATAGAGGGAGTACAAAGAAGGTTCACCAGATTGATTCCTGAGATGGCAGGACTTTCATATGATGAAAGACTGGATCAACTAGGCTTATACTCACTGGAATTCAGAAGATTGAAGGGGATCTTATTGAAACGTATAAAATTCTAAGGGGATTGGACAGGTTAGATGTAGGAAGATTGTTCCCAATGTTGGGGAAGTCCAGAACGAGGGGTCACAGTTTGAGGATAAAGGGGAAGCCTTTTAGGACCGAGATGAGGAAAAACTTCTTCACACAGAGAGTAGTGAACCTGTGGAATTCTCTGCCACAGGAAACAGTTGAGGCCAGTTCATTGGCTATATTTAAGAGGGAGTTTGATATGGCCCTTGTGGCTAAAGGGATCGGGGGTATGGAGGGAAGGCAGGTACAGGGTTCTGAGTTGGATGATCAGCCATGATCATACTGAATGGCAGTGCAGGCTCGAAGGGCCAAATGGCCTACTCCTGCACCTATTTTCTATGTTTCTATGTATACCTCTCACCTGAGGGAAATTCCAATTGTCTGCCTTTTCTAATAAAGCTGGCACACAATTACTCAATGGTTAATGATAGAAAGGTCACTCAGAAACAAATCTGATTTATTTTTGTCATTGGTCTTTCAGGTGTTCAAAGGAAGTAGAAGGACTGGTTAAAGATTGCAGTGGCGGTGACTGTTTCGACTGCACCATTAATAAAAAGACAGGATTGCCAAATGGATATTGTGCATTTTATCCAGAGAAGAACCAGAATGCATCATCTTCAATAATGTATAATCAAGGATTGAAAAATGTAATTAGAGACACCGGACTGCTTTCCCGACTGATGATGAACTTTTCTACTTACAGCTCATTGTATTAGTTACAGTTGATCACTGCAGAGCATCATCAAGGCAATATCCCAGGCCAGCCTGAATTCTGCTGCTTCAGAATCAGGTTTATATCAGGAACATACAAACTCCTTAAAGAGAGCAGCAGCAATTGAACCTGGGTCATTGGCACTGTAATAACATTGCACTAACTGCTACGCACCAGTGCCACTCTACATGTTGGTTAGTATAGTCCAATCCAGGCAATATCCTTATTCACTACAGAGTATTTTTTGCTTTGTCGAAGAGGATTTTCCATGACCCACAATCCTTAACATTTTGGGAAATCTAATAGGACCTTAAGACATAGGATTAGAATTTGGCCATTTGACCCATTGACTTTGCTCTGCAATTTAATCATGGCTGATTTTTTTTCCCCTTCTCAACCCCATTCTCCTGCTTCTCCCTATAATCTTTGATGCCTCTACTAATTAAATACCTATCAATCAAATACCTATAAATACACCCAGTTCGACATGTACGGTTCAGATGGGAACAAATGGGATCAGTGTAGAAGGGCAAAAAACTCTGCATTGACATGGTAGTTCATAAGGCACATTTTTGTCTTTGACCAGATACCCTGTTGTTTGTGATGTTGATGGAAGATTAACTACCAGGTATAAAACGGGAATAATCCCCTGGCTAGTCTTTGAAATAAGTCTTCGAGATCAATTGTAACCTTCTGGATAAGGACTTACTTTTAGCTACTCATCTGTTTTACACATTAATCATTTTTTAGGTCGTTGAATTCTGCACTGACAAGACCCACAATACCGAAGCACCCAACATGCAGAACACTATGTGTAATTACAGGAGCACTTGGGATGTGATCAGCCACTCGGAAGACTTCAGATACATTTCTTCGTCCCACACTGGTTCAACCATCCCAACATTCACACTTCTACAGGCCAAGGACCGTGTGCTTTGCTTAGTCCTTGGCGTTTCAGGAAGCATGAATAAGGTAAGGTCTTTATGATCAGGCCATTCGATGAATTGTGTAGATAGGGTAACAAGAGAGTGACATTGTAAATGCATTCTGATATTTATTTATTTACGCATATTTTATTCCATTCCCATCTTTTAACCTCTAACTTCATTAGCATTCTTAGTTATATATAATTCTTTACTTTATATAATTCATTATTTGTTATAATTGTTGAGTGTTGTTTTTTGGTGCATTTTGTGCCCTGAGCAACACACCACAGCAAACTCCTAAGATATGTAAATGTATATGGTGATTAAAGTTCAACTTGATGCTTGAAGAGAGGCCTCAGAGTGGGAACTGTGCAATTTTTTGTCTATAATATTTCATTTTCATTTACTGTATGTGAGTAGAAACAAACATATGGTCACCATTTGTTTCAAATTTATGCAAAATGTTGAAGTGGGTTTAACATTCCTGTCGGACTAAGAGACGGCATTCACTCAGTGATGGGGTGAGCTTTTGGCTAATGTGTGTAAATGATCAGTTAGACAGCTTTACCATCTTACACCTGAGCTTCCTGCCCTTAATTTCTTCAAATCTATAATCCTTGGTACCACTCAGTGAAACCACGGGACACTAAACCTAATGCATGGACAATCCTTTGGACCCAAACATTCAGTAAGGTTTTATAATCAAATGGCTAGACAATGGTAGAATAGAGTTGTGGAAATTAAGAATTTTTTTTCCATTTAACCAGTGTGAATAATACAGAGACTCAAAGCAACTACATACTTAGGACAGTGTCACAATCTTTATTATGCTGAGGACATATCTTTAGACAATCCAAACAGCTACATAGATTAATTTATCCAACTTGATCCCTCAACTGGAAACTGAGATACTTGGATAAAATGGACAGCTTTTTATGTTTGTTTGTCAGTCCTTCAGTGTATAATGGTGCAGTGCTGTCAGTTGGTTAAAGTGCTGGCTGTCATGGTCCCGATCGTTAATTCCCTATCTTGCTCCTAATTTTCTTTGATTATGCCATGGTCCCAATCGTTAATTTCCCAGATTGCTTCCAATTCTCTTTGATGATGGCACACCTGGTTTCCATCAAAGACTCAGTATAAGAACCCTTAAGTCACAACCACTTTTGTTGGTTGGCAAGGATCTGTCAAAACCCACTAGCTACAGACCAATTGCATTAACATCAAGTATATGTAAGATAATGGAAAGGATGATAACAGAAAGGTTATCATATGAGCTTGAGAAAAGGGGAATGCTGGCAAGTTATCAGAGTGGTTTTAGAAAGGGAAGGAATTCTATGGACTCAGTGATAATGTTAGAGACTGAAATAAGGAAGGCCCAGGCAAATAGAGAGTCAGTAGTGGCAGTGTTCTTTGACATTGAAAAAGCCTATGATATGATGTGGAAGGAAGGATTATTAATTAAACCGCACAAGATGGGGGTTGGTGGGAGAGTTTTTAATTGGATTAAAGATCTTTTGTTTGGTAGAAAAATTCAAGTTTGGATTGGATCAGAATTATCAAAACAGTACATAGTGGAAAATGGCACACCTCAAGGTAGTGTGATTAGCCCATTACTTTTCATGATTATGATCAATGATGTCTTCACAAAGGTACCAGTGGATATAGGTAGGTCACTGTTTGCGGATGATGGGGCCTTGTGGAAAAGAGGCAGGAACATGGACTATATAATCAGGAAACTACAAGAAGCAATTGATGAAGTGATGGAGTGGGGGTTATGATTGGGGATGTAGATTTTCAGTAGATAAAACTCAAACTGTATTTTTTACCAGGAAAAGGGTTGAGGTAGGGAAGAAGTTAAGGATGTATGGGGTTGAATTAGAAAGGGTTGCATCATTTAAATTTCTGGGAGTTATATTTGATTCACGATTAACATGGGCAGACCATATCAGGGAAGTTGAGGAGAAATGTAAAAAAGTAATAAATGTGATGAGATGTTTGACTGGTAGGGAATGGGGAGCAAGTTGTTCAGCTTTGAAGAGAATGTATGTGGCTTTAGTAAGATCTGTATTGGATTATGGAAATATAGTATATGGATCAGCAGTTAGGTCTCTTATAAGGAAACTGGATGTGATTCAGGCTCAGGCCTTGAGAGTGTGCAGTGGGGCTTTTAAAATGTCACCAGTGTCAGCCCTACAGGTAGAAATGGGAATAATGCCTTTGGAACTAAGAAGGATGCAACTGATGGCAAACTACTGGGCTAACTTGCAGGGGCACAATGATTCTCACCCTACTAAAGGAGTGTTGCAGGAGTGCTGGGAAAATGGGAGGTTTCAGAGGGATACCTTTAGTCGGGTAGGGAATGATATCGCGAAAGAATGTGGAGTGTTTGATCTGAGGATAAGTCCTTCAGTAGTTTATCCGGTTGTAGCTCCATGGAAGCTTGTATGGCCTGACATAGACTGGCATTTGTTAGAGGTAAAAAGGAAAGAAAGATATAAAACAGATTTGGTAAATGCATTTAACTGTCATGTGATGGAAAAGTATAGTGATTATACTCACATTTATACAGATGGTGCGAAGGAACCTGAAACAGGAGTGACAGGGTTTGGGGTGGTAATACCAGCGAAAGAAATTGGAATCAGCAGAAGAACATCTAATAAGTTAGGGGTATTTACAGTGGAGATGCTGGCAGTGTTGGTTGCATTGCAATGGGTGCAGAAAGCCAGACCATCCAAAGCATTGATATGTTTAGATTCATCCTCAGTTCTAGCAAGTTTAAGGTCTTTTCACACAAACAGTCGGCAAGATGTACTTTATGAAGTCCTTCAGTTAGTTACAAGAATTGCAAATCAGGGAGGTCAGGTAAAATTTCTATGGGTTCCAGCACATGTAGGGGTGAAGGGGAATGAGAGGGTGGATGAGTTGGCAAAGAGGGCGTTAAAGAAAGAAAATGTGGAAATGCACATTAGTATCAGTAAAGCAGAGGTTAAGTGTGTAATCTGGGAAAAAGTCAACCGAATGTGGCAAGAAAGATGGGACAGGGAGGGGAAAGGGAGGCATTTATATCAAATACAAAAGAGTATTGCAGTTACTAGGGTAGGTAATGGAAACAGAAGAGAGGAAATTGTGTGGACTAGGTTAAGGCTGGGGCACTGTGCATTAAACAAAACATTGAAAATGATAGGGAAACACCAGACAGGATTGTGTGAGGAATGTCAGGAAGAGGAGTCAGTAGAACATGTAGTTCTGAGTTGCAGGAAGTATGGGATACAGAGAGAGATGATGAGAAATAAATTAAGGGAGTTGGGGATGCAGGAATTTACATTAAAAAGGTTGCTGGGCATGGGTGAGAGAGCACAAGTCCGGGTATTTTTAGCGTTTTTAAGGGGTACAGGGGTTTTTTATAGAATATGACGAATAAACAGGAATAGGATACTAGGATGGTCAAAGATGGGAGGGTGAAGTGTAGGTTTGTGTGTGTGTGTGTGCGTGTGTGTGTGATTGGGTGAAGGGATTTAGAATGTATGTCTAGTGCACATTCTGGAGCAGAGGGTGGCGGTAATGCACCATTAAGCTGGATGCCAACCGCCGTAAAACAAGATACAGACAGACACTTTTGTTGGTCTTTTTCCCTGTGAGTAAACTACATTTCCTGATTGCTTAGAACCGTTTGTTCTAAGTTTAGTTCCAGTTCCAAGGTTTACCTATGAGACTTGTTTCTCTGAGTCAAAGCTCAGGGTCATGGTTCCATATCAGGGCCCCGTGTCAAGAGCCCTCTTGCTTGCTGTTTGGCGTTTATGCCGGTGTAAACATCCAAACTCAATCGCTATGCCTGTGTCCTGCACTTGATGGTTTGCTCCAGTTCCTCATTGCAACACTGGCTTTGGTGAACACCAGGATTCAGTGAGATGGGGGAGCAGAAATTGGGAAAGCAAGGTGAAGTTTTACCTTTTTCCTCAACTCTACTAGTTCACTGCAAGGGTAGTGGTAGTGCTCAGTGGTATATGTTATGTTTGTGCTTAGTAAAGGCAAACTTGGTGTGGGCTGATATTAAAACATTTTATTGCTGAACTGCTCAACACTGTGCACTCTCAAACCCATCACCATCGTCACCTCTGGTTCCAGATGAATTGCTCGCCATGCTCAAGTGGAACTGAAATTCTTCATTATGCACAAATGATAGCACATCTTCCCCCACCCAAAGGAAAAAACAAACAAACACAATACTAAGTCCTTTTAAACCTGCAAGAAACAATAAACCTTTCCAACAAAGACATCTACATTCCATACCCAATCTCTTTTTTTTGAATTTTCAACTGTTCACCATTTCAGCTTCCATTGTAATGAACAACAACAGTCCTTTGCCCATTCATCAACTTTTGGTCTACTATTTGTTTCCATGTGTATGTTGCTTGCATTTGCTTATTAATATTTGTGTCTTTCTGTGAACTATGACCAACATGTTCACTTTCTAGATATGCTGGCCCCTTTGGTGTACTGACAGGTAATGTGTCACAGCTATGGGTTGGAGCTTGTACATCCATGTAGTTCCTTCTCAGAGGTGTCCCTTGCTCCATTTGGATCTGGTAAGAATGTGGAGCTACTTCTTCTTGCACATATCCTTGCATGCACCATGTGCCAGAATCGTGATCTTGGATTCGCACTTGATGTTCAGGCTTCAGGACTAGTACGTTTTTCGCAGTCTTGTTGTGATACTGCTGCTGTTTTTCTTTCTCTTTCACTTTAGCCAATTTGACCTTGCGTGCTCCTCTAGGTGTCAACAGGTTTTTATTGACTGGAGGATTAGTGCATATGCATTGACCCATTAGCACTTGGGCTGGTGACAGGCCATTCCGTAGTCGTGCACTTCTGTAAAACATTAGTCTTACAGAATTCCTCTCATCCATTTTGTGCTTTCTTCATGAAGACCTTCACAACCTTGACCGAACTATTTGCCAGGGCATTGCATTTTGAGTAAGGTGGGCTTGAGTTTGTATGTCAAGACCCACAAACATTGGCAAAGGACTCAAATTCACAACTGAAAAATTGTGAACCATTGTCTGATACTACTTCACATGGAACTCCATGTCTTGCAAACACTTTTTCAGGAAGACAATGTTGGCTTTACTGGATGTTGATTTCAGTATTGCAACCTCTGGGTAATTGGAGAAGTGGTCTGCTATAGCAATATGATGCTTCCCATTACAATCAAAGAAATCCATTGTAACTTTGAAGTATGACCTGTCTAGTACAGGATGTAAGTGGTTCTGCTTGCTGCTTTGGTTTGGAGCTAAGACATATTTCACATGAAGCAATGGTCTGGCTGACATCTTCATTTATTCTTGGCCAGTACATCACTTCACGAGCTCTGTTTACATTTTTCTACACCAAGATGCCCTTCGTGTATCTTCTAGAGCAGCCTTTCTCAACTTTGTTGTCTTCGGGGAACCATTGAAAAAATGTTCAGGTTTCAGGGAACCCTTGGGTAAAAATTATTGTATCTACAGCTCACGGTATGTTAGCGTGATCATTAAGTTGTAGATATAAGAATCGAAAAATAACTGTCAATGCTCTTTTGAGTGGAGAATGATTTTTAGCCAACCTTTCTTGGAAAAAACAGAATCAGAATCAAGTTTATTATCACCGGCCTATTTTTGTGACATTTGTTAACTTACCAACAATAGTTCAATGCAATATATAATAGAAAAGAAAAATCAATCAATCAATTACAGTATACATATATTGAATAGATTAAAATCATGCAAAAACAGAAATAATGTATTAAAACAGTGGGTTGTGTTCAAGGGTTCAATGTCCATTTAGAAATCAGATGGCAGAGGGGAAGAAGCTGTTCCTGATTCACTGAGTGTGTGCCTTCAGGATTCTATACCTCCTACCTGATGGTAGCAGTGAGAAAAGGGCATGCCCTGGGTGCTGGACGTTGACTTTCTGAGACACCACTCCTTGAACAGGTCTGGGGTACCTTGGTGGCCGACTTAATTTACGACCCTCTGCAGCGTCTTTTGATCCTGTGCCGTGATGCAGCTTGTCAGAATGCTCTTGACAGTACACCTGTAGAAGTTTTTGAGTGTTTCTGTTGACATACAAAATCTCTTCAAACTCCTAATGATGTATAGTAGCTGTCTTGCCTTAATAACTTCATCGATATGTTGGGAGAAGGTTACAGAAACTTAAAATTGCTCACTCTCCAATTCTGATCCCTCTTATGAGGATTGTTGTATGTTCCTTCGTCTTACCCTTCCTGAAGTCCTCAATCAGCTCGTTCATCTTTCTGACCTTGAGTGCAAGCTTGTTGCTGCGACACCACTCCACTAGTGGGTATATCTCACTCCTGTATGCCTTCTTGTTTCGATCTGAAATTCTACCAGCAATGGTTGTATCATCAGCAAATTTACAGATACTGTGCCTAGCCACACAGTCATGGGTATAGAGAGAGTAGAGCAGTGAGCTTAGCACACACCCCTGTGGTGCTCAGTGGTGATCATCAGTGAGGAAGAGATATTATCACCAATCCACACAGATTGTGGTCTTCCAGTTGGGAAGTCGAGGATCCAATTGCAGAAGGAGGTACAGAGGCCCAGGTTCTGTAACTTATCAATTAGGATTGTTGGAATGATGGTGTTAAATGCTGAATCATTGTTGATTAACATCATCCTGACATAGGTGTTTGTATTGTCCAGGTGGTCTAAGGCCATGTGAAGAGCCATCGAGATTGCATGTGCCATTGTTCTATTGTGGCGAAAGGCAAACTATAGAGGGTCCAGGTCCTTGCTGAGAGAAGAGTTCAGTCCAGTCATGAATTTCATCACTGTAGGTGTGAGTACTATTGGGAGATAGTCATTAAGGCAGCTCATATTATTTTTTTTTTGTGGACACGTGGCCAAGTGGTTAAGGCATTGGACTAGTGACCTGAAGGTCATGAGTTTGAGCCCCAGCCGAGGCAACGTGTTGTGTCCTTGAGCAAGGCACTTAATCACACATTGCTCTGCGACGACACTGGTGCCAAGCTGTATGGGTCCTAATGCCCTTCCCTTGGACAACATTGGTGTCGTGGAGAGGGGAAACTTGCAGCATGGGCAACTGCTGGTCTTCCATACAACCTTGCCCAGGCCTGCGCCCTGGGGAGTGAAGACTTTCCAGGCGCAGCTCCATGGTCTCACAAGACTAACGGATGCCTTTACTTTACTTATTATTCTTTTTAGGCACTAGTATAGTTGTTGCCTTTTTGAAGCAAGTGGGAAATTTTACCCATATCAGTGAGTGGTTGAAACTGGCAGTTAAGCTTAACCTACCTTTCTTGAAATTCATCTTTCCTTCCATAAATTTTAAAAACTTTTAAGGCAAACATAATAAATTTCTGTAAAAGAACTGGCTTAAGCCAAAATGGGATTTGATTTTTCTAAAGGTAGGCTCCATAGATTTAATTTAAATAAAGGTTGTAAATTGATTTTAATCAATGCTATTTACAACATGAAAATTTATTGATGAAGTTGAATATTAAACTTACTAAAAACCATAAGCCAAAGCCATATGAATAAAAAAATATAGCCTAAAACACAAAATTTTATACAAAACTTCAAAAAAAACATTTTTTACTAAGTGACATGATCAGGTTTAAATATAGGCTGAATATGTGAAACCTGTGCTTTTTTTTTGCTGTGCAAGTACTCAATTCTGGGTTAAACTTGAGATAAGCACACATAGATTTCACCTTCAACCAATTTCTATCCTTGCTCTTGATGCTAGATAAAGAAGAAAAAGCTTGCTCACGCAGGTAAGAAGCTGTAAACTGCAGCCAAATCACAACATTGGATCACCTTTAGAATGAAAATCTTGCTGCAATTTTTCGCTACATCAGTAGAGTTTGTTTGCTCCCATAAGTCAGTCAGTGGCATGTAAGGAGAAATTGCGGAAGATAATTCGGAAGGGAGAGGACTCAAACATGGTCCTGCTGCACACTCCCATACTGGGCTGGAGACCTAACGAGATTGCTAACGAGGCTTTTTGATCACTGCCCACCACTGCAAGTGCTAGCATCGCACTTTGCGCGAAGTTCAAAAACAATTTTATTATTTTAAATCACTAACTCTTGCAGAACCCCTAGTGACCTCTTGTGGAACCCCAGTTGAGAAATCCTGCTGTAGAAAAATCACAAAGACTTCCTCCATTTCCTTCACCTGTGTGTACTTTTCCCTTGGTTGCCTCAGCTTTGCAGCACTTTGCAAAATGATTCTTCTTCCCACAATTATTGAAGGACTTTCCATAGGCAGGTTACATCTTTGGAATGTGACTACCTCACATCTGCTGCATTTGCAGTCTGCGCATTCCTCTTTGCTTTGCTGTTGATTTGGGAAACGCCTTGTGCACTGCTCCTCTGATTTCACACCATGCACTGAATTGAATTGAATTGACTATTTCTTACATCCTTCACATACACGAAGAGTAAAAATCTTTACATTATGTCTCCCTCTGAATGTGCAATTTATAGTAATTTGTAATAGATCGTATGTACAACAGAACAGTCAATATAGCATAGAAATACAATTGTCAGCGTGAATTAATCAGTCTGATGGCCTGGTGAAAGGAGCTGTCCTGGAGCCTGTTCCGTCTGGCTTTTAGGCTATGGTACCGTCTCCTGGATGGTAGCAGTTGGAACAGCTTGTGCTTGGGGTGCCTCAGGTCCCCAATGATCCTTCGGGCCTTTTTCCACACAGCTGTCTCTGTAAAAGTCCTGAATAGTGGGAAGTTCACATCCACAGATGTGCTGGGCTGTCTGCACCACTCTCTGCAGAGTCCTGCGATTGAGGGAAGTACAGTACCCATACCAGGCAGTGATGCAGCCAGTCAGGACGCTCTTAATTCTGTCCCTGTAGAAAGTCCTAAGGAATTGGGGACTCATGCCAAACTTCTTCAAACATCTAAGGTGAAGAGGCACTGTTGTGTTTTTTTCACCACACAGCCTAATGCGAGGGTATTTACAGACTACATGAGGTCCTTGGTGATGTGTATACCAAGGAACTTAAAGCTGTTCACCCTCTCAACCCTAGATCCATAGATGTCAATAGGGGTGAGACTGTCTCCGTTCCTCCTGTAGTTCACAACCTCAATTTTGCGATATTGAGGGAGAGGTTGTTTTCTTGACACCACTGTTGTGTCAGCCCTGTGCAGCTCCTTAAAATATTCCCTCGCTAACGACTGAGTTTCTCAAATCACTAAATTCACAGGATTTACTCAGTGTGTGAAGCTCAGCTAGGTATTGGTCAAAGCTAACACTTTGTTTCTGGTCACAGGGAAAAAAATGTATCTCTCAGATGTGATGATCCTCAAATTTTGTTATCAGAGTGACCAACGTAGAAGTTGTCTCATCAATTTGAAAGTTGTTATAGATGTCCAAAGCACCTTCATCAATTACATACAGAAAAATAGTCACTTTCAAATTTTCATCGGCCTCTCCCACTCTGCTAGCAGCTAAATATAAATTTAAACACTGTTTGAAGCATTTCCAATTATCAGTTGGATTGCCAGTAAACTGCACAGGTGTGGGAGGATTTAGCTTATCCATGATGGGAACTCAAGCCCTCTCAATAGAATCTTTCTTGGTGAATCTGGTGACTTGGTAAAAATATGTTTTCTTGCCTCATTGGCTGGCTTCTCTCTGTCACTTGCTGCTAGCACCTTTGGACTCTCTCTCTTTCTCAGTTGCACACAGTATTCATTTACTCTGTGATCAGTACGTTGACTTCTGACACCATGTTATATTTGTTCTTAATAGAGACAAACTTGGTGTGTGTTTACATTAGGACATTTTATTACTGTGCACATGCAACCACAGTCACCATTGTGGCCTCCAGTTCTGGGTGAATCGCTCATTTTGGCCACTGGAGAGTGAAGTTCTGTATTATGCACATATAATAACACTATGTGTGCCTCTTGTGTGGTGAGGGAGATCAGAGAACAGTCAGGTGACACTGAGGACAATTTCTGCAGCAAGTGTTGACCAGCTGTAGCTCCTCTCCGACTGTATGGATGGTTGGAGCAGCAGTTGGATCAGTGAGGAGAGTACAGGAGGCAGAGACTACTACAGTTAGCATTTCCAGGAGATGGTCAGACCAAAAGTTCAGCCAGAGTTTGTGTTGGATATTCATTTCCAGGGACCAAGGGACTTATTGCTAACCTTTATTTTCTAGGACAGCAGCATATCCCTTCCAATGGGTGACAAAGTTAAACTCCTAACCGATGTTCCTTGTTCACCCTCACATCATAAACTGGAGAACAAATTTCTCGTTGGACCATGGTTTAATCCAAAATACAATGTGATGTACCTGGCGTCATTTAATGGATATACAGTCTATGTATAAAAGCTAATCATATGTAAATGCAGACATATTCAACATCCTGTTTTACATTCATATTTCTAGTGTCTTTTTTTAATGCTGCCTCAGACCCAGAGTAAACAATCATTTTGTTCTGCTTTATACTCATTTACTGATGAATGACAAGAAACAACCTTGAATTGAATTGCATTGGACAACATTTGAAAATACGTTTTAGTTACAGACAGTAGTAGGAACATTGAAAACAGCACCGAATGAGCAAGACCATGGAACATAGAAATTTACAGCACATTACAGGCCCTTTGGCCCACAATGTTGTGGCGACCATGTAACCTACTCTAGAGACTGTCTAGGATTTCCCGAGCGCATAGCCCTCTATTTTTCTCAGCTCTATGTACCTATCTAAGAGGCTCTTAAAAGACCCTATTGTATCTGCTTCTGCCACCGTCACTGGCAGTGCATTCCACACACCCATCACTCTTTGTGTGAAGAACTTACCCCAATATCCCCTTGGTACCTATTTCCAAGCACCTTAAAACTCTGCCCCCTCATGTTAGACATTTCAGCCCTGGGAAAAAGCCTCTGGCTATGCATATGATTAATGCCTCTCATCATCTTATACTTCTCTATCAGGTCACCTCTCTGGGGATGGTGAGCCCCACATTACCAAACAGGTAAATGTGCTGGTCACTTGCTCATCCAGTAATGTGGGGCTGAATTGCAACAACAGCCTGATTCCAGCAGAATGGCCGCAGCTTCATGGTTTACATCTAAAGGCATTAAGATTCAGTTGTATCCAGCACTGTCTGGCCCATTAAACGGGGCTGAGATTAATCTTACATCACACTTTGTGCTTTATGTTTGTGAACAGGGGAATCGCATTGTCAGGCTTCGACAAGCTGCTGAGATATTCTTGCAGCAGATCATTGAAAAAGGACACAAGTTGGAATTGTCACTTTTAACTCTGATGCAAGCATTAATACACAGTTAAAAAAGATTGATAATCCGAGTGTGAGGAAGCATCTTGTACAGCTGCTACCAACATCAACTGGAGGGGGAACGAATATCTGTGCGGGGGTTCGATCTGGCTTTCAGGTAGGTCTGGAAAACTTCATGAACACATTCCTTTCAGGGATTACATTTTACCCAATTTGTTGACAACTCATTGTCTTACAGATACTTCGTGGTGATGATGGAGATACAAGTGGTGATGAAATTATTTTGCTTATGGATGGAGAGGACGACAGTATTAGCAGTTGTTTCACAGAGGTGGTACAGAGTAACACCACGATCCACACAATTGCACTAGGGCCAAGTGCAGACAAGGATCTAGAGAAGCTCTCAGCAAAGACAGGTAACCAGTACCAGATAGCTAGCACTAGAAGAACAGTGTGAGAACATTTTTGGAGAGGGTGCAGAAATTCACCAGAATATTACCTGGCTTGGAGATCTTCACCAATGAGGAGGGAAGACACAATTGTAGTAACGCATCCTATTTTGAAACCCTGTCCGTTTTGTAATAAAGACTAATGAGCTATTATAAAGATTAGCTTTATTTGACAGATGTACATCAAAACATGCAGGGAAATGCACTGTTTTCATCAACTTTGAACTCGGTCTGAGTGCTAAAATGGTTGGCACAACATTGTGGGTCGAAGGGCTTGAACTGTCCTATAGTGTTCTACATCTGGGAGCAGCCTGCAAGATTCACCAGGATAGTAACACCACAGATTATTTACCCAAACTCATACTACTTTGGAAGATAAAGGAAACCAGAGCACTTGGAGGAAGCTCACGTAGTCACAGGAAGAACGTGCAAACCCCTTACAGACAGCGGCGGGAATCAAACTCGAATCTTATGGCTGGGACTGTAAAGGGTTGCCTTTCTATTATATCTTCTGCACTTTGGTGATTCTTGTCTAGCTGTCTAGTTATATCCCTGCAGCTGACTAGACTCATCTATTCTGACTCTGTCTTCTATGCAATACATAATGTTCATCATGGTAGCATACATCCCACTAAAAGTCTTGCTATACCCACACAAGTCTACAGAAGAGAATGATGAACATTGTCACCACCAGAGTTGAAATAAATAAACCTCAACATATTTTGTATTTATTTCCAATGTTTTGAACACAATGGTGACTAATATTCTTGCAGATAGGTTTGTTGGAGCTGTAATGGAGGGTATAAACTACTTTGACAGTGAGATTCGCTGGACAGTGGTGTAGTAGCATCAGACTTTGAGACAACTGGTCCTGGCTAGAATCCAGCTCCTTCCACACTTTCCAACTCTGCTGAGTTGAGCATCAAGCAAGCAACTCAGTCTTGTTTAAAAAAAAAGACAAAATGCTAAAGGTTGCAGCCTGATTAGCCACAAGACACAGAGGGATAACTAACAATGAGATGGGAGCCAGAATAATAGGTCAGAGGATGGAGCAGTTGGTGTAAAGGTAAATGTACTGTGTAGAGAGACTGTGAGGATGAACAGCCAGTATATAGAGCATAACTGTAGTTTGTTAGATTAGTTGAAATGTGTCTATTTTAATGCAAGACATATGAGCAAAAGGGTGATGAACTTAGAACATGGGACAGTATATGGAACTATAACATTGTGTCTATTACAGAAACTTGGCTGTCACAAAGGCTGGAATGGCTAATGGATGTTCTGGGGTTTAAATCTTTCAGACGGATAGGGAGGGAGGTGAAAGAGGTGGCATTGCTAATCAGTGATAGTATCACAGTGGCAGAAAACAATGTCGTTGTGGAAGGATAGTGTACTGAGTCAGTGTGGGTGCAAATCAGAAACAAGAATGCAGCAATCACTCTATTGGGAGTATTCTATAGACCCCCAAAAGCAGCAGACACTGAGGAACAGGTTGGCAGGCAGATTTTGGAAAGGTGCAAAAAAAAAGAGCTGTTGTCATGGGTGACTTCAACTTCCCTGCTATTGATTGGCACCTCCTAAGTGTAAAAAGTTTTGATGGGGCAAAATTTGTTCAGTAAATCTGGGATAGATTACTGACAAAATAAGTAGACAGGCTGACTAGAGGAAAGGCCATACTGGATCTGGTACAGGTATTCCTCCGCCATCCGAAGGCAGAACGTTCCTATGAAACAGTTTGTAAGCTGGAATGTTGTAAAGTGAAGAAGCAATTACCATTTATTTATATGGGAAAAATTTGTGAGCGTTCACAGACCCAAAAATAACCTGCCAAATCACGCCAAATAACGCATAAAACCTAAAATAACAGTAACATATAGTAAAAGCAGGAATGATGATAAATACACAGCCTATATAAAGTAGAAATACCTTTCCATAATCATTGCTTGCACTGTTCTCCGTAGCGAAAAACTCACACAAGTGCTCTCGGCAGAAACACGGCGCAAGCGCTGTTGGCAAAAACACTCTCCAGTAATCTTTAAGCTGTGAAGCTGCCAAATCATACCAAGTAACACGTAAAATTACACAGCCAATATAAAGTAGAAATAATGTATGTACAGTGTAGTATCACTTACCGGAATCGGGAAGACAGGGCCAAGCACACTGATGATGGTGTGTTAAGCTGAGTCGTCAGAGGTTGGGGTGGTGCAGTGGCCCCCACCCTCCGGGCAGCGACCCAATACCGATCCGCGAAGCATGCAGGGCTACAACGGTAGCCGGGACGCCCCCAGCACATCTTCAAGAAAAAAGCCAAAGTAAGCAAGCTAATTAATTAGGTGCCACCCAGCACGTAATTGTTGGCCCAGATCAGAGGCGATGCAAAATCGCCTCTGATCTGGGCCAACATTTACGTGCCAGGCAGCACCTAATTAATTAGCATGTTTATTTTGGCTTTTTTCTTAAAGATGTGCTGTGTGCCTTCTGGCTACCGTTGCATTCTCCACGAATCGGTATCTGTCTGCAGCCCGGGGGTTGGGGTGGTGAGACACTGGGGTGTCATCTAATCGTCGTGTTTCCATTAGGGCAGGCAGCTCATCTTCTCCTATGACTGCCTGCCTCGATGTCGAAGGTCGAGGTTCATCGTCTGCTGTGGCTGATGTGGAAGGCATGAAAAATGACTGTATGTTTGACTGCTGAGCCTCAAGGACTCAAACCATCTTGCAAATATGCCCTAGACCGACGTACCGTTTCAAAATTAAAGTCGTACTGTCACAAAAAACTGTGGGTCAATTGTTTAAGAAAGATAACAAGATGGCTTGAGTCGCAAAAATAGATTGAGGTGCTTTCATTTACCTCAAAACAAGAAAAAAACTAATATATGTATGTATGTAAAAATATACAGCCACCCTCAGACCAAACACAAAAGAAAACTAACCCAAAAGCCTTGGTAACCTGAGCCTTATAACTGCTAAGCCCCTCTCCCTGGACCAACCAAAAGCTAATTAACTCAATTATCCAATTAAGAATGGTATCCTCCACCATCAGCACACCTGTGCAGGTTGCTGCTGCCTCTATGAGACAGCTCCATACAGCAGCTCTGTTTCAGACTCAGTCACTATCACTGCTGGGGATAAGTGTTTTACCGAGTGCGCCATGTGCTGTCCATAGTCAGTGACGGGCCTTCATCACACGTACTTTATCATTGCAGTGAAAATCTCACGCAGTTGCTTCACGTTCAGTTCCTGGACGACTTCACTTCTGTTTATTACTGCATTCGGTTTCGATTGTTATCCTTTCCTCTTCCAATTGCATCAGCTCTTCCTCTATCAGTTCTTGGTCATGAGATGCCAAAACCTCTTCAATATCATCTTCGTCAACTTCCACAAAACAAACTCACTTTGTCCTTACTTCATTCACCACGATCAAAACACTTAATTATGTCTAGTTTTACGCTAAGTGTAACACCCTTATGAGATCTTTTATGCTTTTCCGATACCTTAGAACTCATCTTGCTAATGGCTGCTCACAGGCACGTGTTTAAACAATGCAGGCGAGAATGCTGTTCCGGATCCGGGGGAGAGTGGCTGCTTGGGGCGTGCGCTGCTTTTTATCACGCGCTGCCTTTCTTCATAACAGTGAAAACACCTTCTGTTAGCGAAAACAGGTAACTAATGTAGGTCTTTCGTAACAGTGAGGTTTCGTAAAGCGAATGTTCGAAAAGCGGGGGACGCCTGTACTAGTAATGAACCTGATCAGGCGACAGATCTCTTGGAGGGCGAGAATTTCGAAGGAGTGATGACAACTCTCTGACCTTGGACAGTTTAGGAGCAAACAGAATAGGAAGGCGCTGACTTGGGGTAGGGGAAATTTTGATCCTATTAGGCAGGAACTTGGGAGCATAAAGTGGGAACAGATGTACTCAGGGAAATGCACAACGGTAATCTGGAGGTTGCTTATTTATGTATTTTATTTATTGAGATACAGTGCAGAATTGGCACTTCTGGCCTTTGAGTCACACCACCACTCAATCTCCCCATTTGACCCTAGCCTAATCACGGGACAATTTACAATGACCAATTAACCTACCAACCAATACGTCTTTGGACTGTGGGAGGAAACGGCAGCACCTGGAGGAAACTCACTCTGAAACATGGAAAATGTACAAAGTCCTTACAGGCAATGGCAGGAGCACTTGCACAGGGTTCTGGATAGGATTGTTCCATTGAGGCAGGGTAAGGATAGTAAATTGAAGAAACAAAAGATGTGGAACATCTAGTCAAGAGGAAGAGAAAAGCTTACTTAAGGTTTTGGAACCAAGGTTTAGACAGAGTTCTAGATTTATAAAGTAACCAGGAAGGAGCTTGAAATGCACTAAAGAGAGCTAGAAGGGGACATAGGAAGACTTTGATTAGTAGAATTAAGGATTCCCCAAGGTGTTCTATACATATGAAAAGATACATATGTATGTGGATAACTAGAGTGAGGGTTGGACTGATAAAAGAGGAAATCATGGATAACATCTGAATTATTTATTATTTTTCCTTTTCCATTAAATAGGAGGTCTACAGTTTACAGTCACCGATAACGTGGACACGAATGGACTAATTGATGCATTCAGTGCACTAGAATCAGGAGATGGTGACATTAATTAGCAGTCAATCCAGGTTTGATTACCTTAGAGAGTTAATTTCAAATTATTCTTCTGGTACTAAGTGCTCTGTAATAATGTATATTATTTCCTCATTTCTAGCTTGAAAGTAAGGGAAGAAATGTTGATGAAAACAGTTGGTTTAATGATTCATTTGTCATCGATAAAACTGTTGGAAACAACACACATTTTGTGTTCACTTGGGAGATGTGCACACCACAAGTATTTGTACGTGACCCCAATGGAAAAGTATACGGCAACAATGACATTGTCATAGAAGAGTACATGCGCACTGCACGGCTCGAAATTGAAGGCGCTGCACAGGTATACTATGTACCTGAAAGATTATCTTCATTTCTCTTTCCACAGATGCTGATGGACCTGTCCGGTTTCCACAGTTTTCTAGTTTTACTTTCTGTTAACATTGCAGTCAACGTCCATTATTTGGTCATGTTCATTCAGTTTCTATTGACTGAGTGTTACTGTTTATTGCCATACACTTTCTATTCTACAGATCAAATTGGACTATTGTATACAGTTATGTTTTTCACACTACACTTGTTTCATTTGCTTTACACTTATGACAGTGAAGCTAAGTACAACGCCAATACCATACTGATGTTTGCTGATGATATCACTATTGGCCAGATCAAAGGTCGTGACGAATCAGCATAGAGGACGGAGATTAAAATCTGGCTCAGTGGTGCCACAACAACCTCTCGCTCAATGTCAGGTAGTAAAGAGTTGATTATTGACTTTAGGAGGAGGAAACTAGATGTCCATGAGCCAGTCCTCATCAGGGAATCATAGTGGAGAGGCACAGCAACGTTAAATTCCTTGGTTAGCATTTCAGAGGATCTGTCCGGGGCCCAGCAGGTAAGTGCAGTAAATCTACTTCCTTAGAAGTTTGCAAAGATTTGGCATGACATCAAAAAAAATCTTGACAGATTATATTATAAGAGTATATTGACTGGTTGTATCATGAAAACAAAACACCCCTGAACAGGCATTCATACAAAAAGTAGTGGATATGGCTCATTCCATCACAGGTAAAGCCCTCCCCAGTTTGAGCAAATTTACACAGAACGCTCTCACAGGAATTCAGCATCATTAGGGACACCAACCACGTATGCCATGCTTTCTGCTTGCTGCTGCCATCAAGATGAAAATACAAGATCCTCAGGACCCACAGCACCAGGTTCAGAAACAATTATTACCCCTCAACCATCAGGATCTTGAACCAGATGCATAACTGCACTCAACATCACTTACCCCATCAATGAACTGTTGCCACAACCTATGAATTCAATTCCAAGGACTCTATCTCATGTCTATCTCCTCGATATTTGTCGCTCATTTATTTATTATTTTTCTCTATTGTATTTGCACAGTTCGTACTCTTCTGAACATTCAAAATTAGAAACATGGAAAACCTACAGCAGAATTCAGGCCCTTTGGCCGACAAAGCTGTGCCAAACATATCCTGAAATTACCTAGGTTTATACATAATCTACTTTTCTCAACTTCATGTACCTGTCCAGGAATCTCTTAAAAGACCCTATCGTATCCACCTCCACCGCCGTCGCTGGCAGCCCATTCCACGCACTCACCACTCTCTGCGTTAATAAAAAAAAAACTTACTCCTGACATCTCCTCTGTACCTACTTCTAAGCACCTTAAAACTGTGCCCTCTCATGCTGGCCAATTCAGCCCTGAGAAAAAACCTTTGACTATCCACAAGATCAATGCCTCTCATCTTATACACCTCTATCAGGTCACCTCTTATCCTCCGTCACTCCAAGGAAAAAAGGCTGAGCTCAATCAACCTATTCTCATAAGGCATGCTCCCCAATCCAAGCAACATCCTTGTAAATCTCCTTTGCACCCTTACTATGGTTTCCACATCCATCCTGTAGTGATGTGACTAGAGAACTGAGCACAGTACTCCAAGTGAGGTCTGACCAGGTTCCTATACAGCTACAACAATACCTTTTGGCTCCTAAACTCAATCCCACGATTGATGAAGGCCAATGCACCATATGCTTTCTTAGCCACAGTCAACCTGCGCAGCAGCGTTGAGTGTCCTGTGGACTTGGACCCCAAGATCCCTCTGATCCTTAACACTGCCAAGAGTTTTACCATTAATACTTTATTCTGCCATCAAATTTGACCTACCAAAATGAACCACTTCACACAATCACCTGCCACTTCTCAGCCCAGTTTTTCATCCTATCAATGTCCTGCTGTAACCACTGACAGCCCTCCACACTATCCACAATACCCCCAACCTTTGAGTCATCAGCAAATTTACTAACCCATCCCTCCACTTCCTCATCCAGTCATTTATAAAAATCATGAAGAGTAGGGGTCCCAGAACAGATCCCTGAGCCACACCACTGGTGACCTCCATGCAAAATATGACCCATCTACAACCACTCTTTGCCTTCTGTGGGCAAGCCAGTTCCAGATCCACAAAGCAATGTCCCTTTCGATCCCATGCCTCCTTACTTTCTCAATATGCCTTGCCTGGGGTACCTTGTCAAATGCCTTGCTAAAATCCATATACACTATATCTACTGCTCTACCTACATCAATGTGTTTAGCCACATCCTCAAAAAATTCGATCAGGCTCATAAGGCATGGCCTGCCTTTCACAAACCCATACTATACCATATTATACCTCTCCAAATCTTCATAAATTCCACCTCTCAGGATCTTCTCCATTAACTTACCAGCCACTGGTCTATAATTTCCTGGGCTACCTCTGCTCCCTTTCTTGAATAACATCCGCAACCCTCCAATCCTCTGGAACCTCTCCCGTCCCCATTGATGATGCAAAGATCATTGCCAGAGGATCAACAATCTCCAGCCTCACCTCTCACAGTAGCCTGGGTACATCTCATCCAGTCCCGGTGACTTATCTAACTTGATGCTTTGCAAATGGATGTGGAGAGGATGTTTCCTATGTTGGGAGAGTCTAAGGCTATATGAGGAACATTTGATGGCTCTGGGTCTGTACTCACTGGAGTTCAGAAGAATGAGGAGGGATCTCTCTAAAACATACTGAATATTGAAAGGCCTATTTAGAGTGGACTTGGAGAGAATGTTTTCAATAGTGGGGGAGATGAGGACCAGAGGGCACACTCAAAATACAAGGTTGTCCGTTTAGAATGGAGATGAGGAGGACTTCTTTAGACAGAGGATGGTGAATCTGTGGAACACATTGTCACAGACAGCTGTAGATTCTAAATTATTGCGCTTGTCTAAAGTGAAAGTTGATATTTTTTCATCACTAAATGTGTCAAAGGTTACTGGAAGAAGACAGGTTTACAGAAAATTCAATCAACCATGATTAATTAACTGAGCAGACTCAATGGCCCAAATGGCCTAATTCTGCCCATTTTATAGTCTAATGGAGATTTGAGGAGCATGCTTTCACACAAGGGGTGGTAAATGTCTGGAACAATCTGTCAGAAGAGATGGTAAGAAACTGATACAGTTACAACATTTAAGAGGCATTTGGACAGGTATCTGGATAGAAAAGACATAGAGGAATATGGTCTTAATGCTGGCAAACAGTACGAGTTGTGCCCAAGGACCCAGTCCTGTGTTCCTCTTCTCTATGGCTCAATAACATTCCCTGTGACTGTGTAGGTTTCCTCTGGATGCTCCACTTTCCTCCCACATCCCACACTCAGAATAGTAGTGATTTGGCCAGTGTAAATCGCCCCTGTATGTAGGTGAATATGAGTATCAGGACAGAGATAATGGGCATGTCTTATTCTAATTCTTGGGTCATTATCTCCCAGTGGAGCATAGACCATTGATGACCTTCTGTCTCCATTGTTCTCCGTTCTTTGTGGGTGGACCAAGAATGTCCCCATTGCTGAATTTTGGTCTTTGTGTCTCTCCTTCATGGATTCCATTTTAATGCCTGCCTCATGACGATGTTGTTGGCTTCTTCAAGCTGTGAATAATCCACCTCCATTTCTGTTTGCATTTTTGTACCTCTGTGGATTCCTGGTTGATGTTTTCTCATGGTGTCTGGTTGGTTACTTTGTCAGTCCATGTGATGTTTAGGATACTTCTCAGGCACTGGTTGATGAAGCCTGCAGCTTTTGTAGTGCCTTCGTTGTTGTTTTGCAGTTTTCAGACCCATATAGGTGCACTGTTTTAACATTTGAGTTTTGAAGATTCTGATTTTGATTTTCCTTAATATTTTTCTGGATGTTCACACTTCAAGATATTGAAATCTGCTCTGGCCTTTTTGATCCTGGCTTTGTCATTGCGACGGGATCCTGAATTATCCCTTATGAACTATGCTTTTAAAAAGAGAGAGAGAGCTGCACAGCACAAACAAATTGTTAGAGAGAGAGAGAGAGAGACAGAGCGAGAGACAGAGACAGAGACAGGCAGGCGCGAAGACTGCTCAGTTTGTTTGGAATTTCTGCAAGGACACTGCCAGCTTCTGAGTTCCTACAGAGAGAGAATGGAGGAGCTACTTGATGGACAGCTGGTGTCCAGTATGCTGAGATAAATACAAGGTCAGCTGGTTGTTGGACATGCATGATTTTGGACACTGGATGAGCTTTGTTGTGCCCACAGAAAGGTGGGTTTTTAGAGGTTTGATCAGGAGAATTGATCAGTGGCTCTCGCAGTGTGGAAAAGGTGTGACCAGTGGGAAGTTATTAGTGTGTGTTCAACCCTCGCCTGGATTGATAACTCCACTACAGAAAACGGTCCCCTTGTTGTGGTCACATTCGGTGACTTCTAAAGGATTTTGGAGGACAACGGGAAGAATCAATGGCATCGGCTTACTCAAACAACTACAACACCTCTCTCTCTCCAATACAACTCAACTCAATACCACAAACTGACCTGAACTTTACCCATCACCATAAGACTGTATCCATTTACCACTAGGTTTGAAGAAGCTTGGTTTTTATGTTTCCACACTTACATATGTATAATCTGTGCTAACCTGTTTGATATATCTGAATTTATATTACTATATTGCGTAGTTACTAATAAATAGCGTTAGTTAACAGCAATAGCATACTCCAAGGTGTTTTCCATTTCTGCTAGATCTTTAACCCATCACGGGGTATGTGACAGAATTGGGGTCTGTGTCCAGGATTTGAACAAATTGTGTGGGGGCTTGTTTGAATTGATTGGGGAAAATCCTTTCTGATTTGTTTGTGTGGAAAAACAGCAGAAATAGAGGTTAGTGTTGAGAGATTTCTGTTGGAACCAACCCCTGAAGCGTTGGAGGACGCTATGAGGAATGTGCTATTGGCAATCACACAAAAGTTAAAAGTTAAGGTGACCACTAAAATGAAGAGGGCTCAGATGCAGTCGTTAATAGCACAGCACTATGTATCCAAAGGAACAATGCAACAGATGAGGTTGTTTTAATCCACGATGTTGAGTTTACTCCGGATGAGAGTTTCCCAGAGAGTAGCTGGGAGGTTCGGGGTGACCTTGAATTTGAAATTGGGACAAGTGATGAAAGCCCATAAGAGGCAGCTGTCCCGATTGCCTATGTTCAGGTTGTTGAAGTACCCGTGGATTTCCAGGGTACTGAACCTTGTGTTGAAGCTCAGTTAAGGTCTGAGGTGTCTGACTCGGTTGACAAGGAATGCAGTCCTTTTGTGTCAGATGGTTTTGGTTCAGTGAATAAGGGGTTAACCTTGCTACCAGTGGAAATTGAAGATTCTCTGTCACTTGTATTAGACAGTGTTCTAAAAGTTAGTGATGGGATGAAAATTGCTGAAGTAAGTGTTACAGAAGGTATTGAGAAAAGTGTTGTTTTTGGACTTTTGAATAAAGTACTTGTGAAGGTTGGATTGGTTTCGCGACCTTTGACCCTGCTTTCAGGATAAGGGCCTGCTAAAGAAGTATGTGCCACTCTGTTGAATTTTGTTTTAACATTTGGATGTAAATGCCTTCAAGGTTATGGAGTTGCTTTTCACGATTGTGATGTGGAGAAGAAGGATTGGTTTGGTTTTGAGAAGCCATTTGAAGAGGTTACTATGGAGACATATAGAGATAAAGGTTGTAGGAATGGAATAAATGGATTGTTTGGCATTTTTCACAATATACACATGGCTTTCGTAAGTCTGGTGATAGTGCTGAGTTTAGTAAACACTGGGGAGAAGTTGACACCTATCCAAGGTAATCTTTATTCAGCAGTTCAGCTAACGAGTAAGCCTGCTGCTGCTGCTGCTGCTGAAGACCTGCCCATAGATACTGATGTGTACCCCACATGCGCAGTAACCAGAAGCATATCTAAAAAGTCTGCTGATGCTCATGATGATTTACCAAAGACTTTCTTACCGTCCCTATTCCAGCAGGACTTAGAGGGTAGTAAAGCTGATGAGAGTATGTCACAATGGGGGCATTGGGAACGGACCCAAATGCAAGACACAGACACTGAAGTACAAGGAACAGGACTTGACTAGAGTAGGGACATGAGAGGATACAGACAAGGAGCAGGGACAAGAACGCAGACTAGGGCTTGGACCCCGAGCCAGAGACTGGACAAGGACCCAGAAACTGGGTCTTGCCTCCGGCTTGGGCGCCAGAACCAGGCATGGACATGACATGACTGCAGGACTTGAGGCTGGGGTCTTGAGGCTTGAGCTTGGAGACAGGCTGGAGTCTTGGTCTTGAAACTTGAGCTTGGAGACCAGCTGGGGTCTTGGTCTTGAGGCTTGAGCTTGGAGACAGGCTGGGGTCTTGGTCTTGAGGCTTGAGCTTGGAGACAGGCTGGGGTCTTGGTCTTGAGGCTTGAGCTTGGAGACAGGCTGGGGTCCTCAAGGCTTGGGTTCTTGGAGCTTGGCTTGGGATCCTCGAGGCTTGGGTTCTTGGAGCTTGGCTGCGGGACCTTCGAGGCTTGGGTTCTTGGAGCTTGGCTGTGGGATCTTCGAGGCTTGGGTATGGACTCCGAGCCAGAGACTGGGCAAGGACCCAGAACCTGGGACTAGTCTCAGGCTCAGACTCAGACTCCAGAACTACGCAAGGACAAGGAACTCCTGGGTAGGACAAGACACAAGGACAGGTAAAGGCACATGGACAGGACTCGGATAGGACTGGACTAGGCACGGGCTGGACGAGGGCCTTCAGAAGCACGGAGCCTTGGACTAGAAGAGACAGGAGCACGGAACATAGAGCTGCAACCCCTCCTTGGGAACAGGATGTAAGGCCGGGACTCACACACATAACACAGAGCTGGGACCCCTCCTTGGGAACAGGACATAGAGCCGGGACTCATACAATGAACACTGAACGTGAAGAGACAGATCCCAACACAAGGTGATGGCAAATGGCCAGACTCACCTAGCGAAGGTGTGGACACAGAGACAGATCCCAACACTAGGTGGTGGCAAATGACTGGACCCACTAGCGAAGGCGTGGACAACAGAGGGACAATTCCACACAACAAAAGACAGTTCCTTATCTTGATCTAACAAGGCTCCGGTCTTGCTCTGGCGGTAACACTTCAGTGGTACAGGTGGGGTATCCAGGTGAGGTATTGAGGCAGAGAGTCAGGCGAGGTATCCAGGCAGGGACTCAGGCAAGGGGGAAAAAGACAGGGAGGGGAATAGAACAGTCCAGCAGGGAATCCCTGGTTTGCAGAGGTATTTATGTCTCAGCCCCATAACGAGAAACATGTGCCCACAACAGAAACTGGGGAAAACCAGATACCCCGGAACAAGGAACCATGGACTGGACCGTGAACTGGAACATGGACTTCATGGAGCGGACTACGACAGAGTAAGGAGGATGAGAAAGGTTTGTCCTTGTCCAGGGATAAATTTATAGAGGAACTGAATTGAGATTCTGAAATTGTGGCTTTAAAGGAAACAGCTCTCTCCGAGGATGAGATTCAGAAAGAGTCAGTAGGATATTATCTTAAGGATGGGGTGTTAATGAGGAAGTGGAGACCCACTACAGTGCCTGCCAGTGAGGTTTGGGCTATTGTGCCCCAGGCAGTGGTTCCGAAAGTTTACAGGGCTGAGATTTTAAACATGGCTCATAGTATGCCTTTAGGTGGACGTTTTGGAGTGAGAAAGACAGTGAACAGGATTATGAAGAAATTCTACTGGCCTAATTTAAGAAAGGATGTTGTGAATTTTTGCAGGACCTGCCATACCTGCCAGGTTGTGGGGAAACCTAATCAGGTTATTCAAGCAGCACCATTTAAACCGATACCTGCTTTTGGAGAACCTTTCTCTAGGGTCATAGTGGATTGTGTTGGCCCATTGCCAAAGGCTGCAGCTGGTCATCAATACTTGTTAACAATTATGTGTGCTGCATCTAGGTTCCCTGAAGCAGTGCCACCCAGACATCCAGGCCAAGACTGTGGTAAAAGCACTCATCAAGTTTCTCTCACTGGTAGGTCTGCCCAAAGAAATTCAACCTGACCAGGGTAGTAACTTTACTTCAAGAACATTCCAGGGGATAGTTGGAGAACTGGGAGCTAAGCACATTGTGTCATCTGCATATCACACAGAGACTGAGGGAGCCTTAGAACGGTTCCACTCGGAGATTCTGCAGGGAGCACTCATGGAGTGAGGTCGTTTTTGGCTTCGCTCCATTCCCGTTATCTTTTTTCAGTCACAGGCCTAGAGGACCTTTAACCCTACTCAGAGAATAGTGGTTTGGTCCGGAAGTATGTGTCAGTGTGCTGGATTATGTCTTGAAATTTTGAGAAAGGCTTAACAGGGCTTGTGACCTTGCAAAGCAGAATTTGCAAAACTCCCAAATTAAAATGGAACACTGATTTGATAGGAAGGCTACTCAAGTCATTGGCGTAAACATGCTCAAGCCTTATCATGACACGGAGACATCACCTGTGAGTACTGTTGTGAAAACAAATGAAGCTGGAGGGCCTGGTACCGAGATACCAGATAATTTTAATGTACTCAGTGTAGTCTCCACAAAGTTCGAAAACACTATTGTTTTGAAAAATATCAATAACAAGGTCCATCATTTGGAGCCTGCACAGCAAAAACAATTGAAAGGCTTCATTAGTAAGTATAAAGATTTATTCCCTGACATTCCAAGATGGTGCACAGCTGCAGTGCATGACGTCATTGTAGGTCCTGCCAAGCCGATCAAACAGAATCCCTACAGAATGAATTTAGAGGAAAGTAAAATAGTTGAACAAGAAATTAGAAACAAGAAAGGACAAGGAAAGGGATGACTGTACTGATAAAGTAGGAAAGGCTAAATACCTCACAAAGATTGACTTATTAAAAGGATACCTTTGACAGAAAGAGTTAAAGAAATATCAACATTTGTGACACCAACTGGGCTGTGTGAGTACAATGTTTTACCCTTTGGGGTGAAAAATGCTCCAGGGACATTCTAAAGGATGATGAATTCAGTAATTCAGGGTTTAGAAAATACAGGGGCTGATATTGATGTATGGAATGACATGTGGGAAGAACATACTGCGGCTGTAGAAAAGCTATTTGAAAGGCTGTCCAAGGCAAATCTCATGGTGAACCTTGCTCAAAGTGATTTTGGGCATGCTACTGTTACTTATCTTGGCTATGCTACTGTTACTTATCTTGGCTATGTAGCAGGCCAAGGCCAACTGGCTCCTGTACAAGCCAAAGTACAAGATATTGCTGAAGTTCCTGTTCCAACGGGCAAGAAAGCTTTAAGAAGGTTTTTAGGAATGGTTGAGTATTATCATAAGTTTTGTAACAACTTCACAAATATCGCTCTCTCCCTAACGAAACTCCTCAGGAAGAATGAAAGATTTGTATGGAGTGACCTTTGCCAGGAGGCATTTGAACACCTGAAAACTATTCTGTGTTATCATCCTGTGCTCAAAGCACCTGATTTTAATAAACCATTTTCGATCGCGGTAGGCGCTAGTGATGACACTGCTGGGGCAGTACTGCTACAAAAGGATGATGATGAAATTGAACATTCAGTAGCTTATTTCTCAAAGAAATTTAATATTCATCAGAAAAATTACACTACTGTTGAAAAGGAGTTGCTATCACTTATTCTGGCTTTACAACATTTTGAGGTCTATGTTTGTCCTGCCCAGAAACTACTTGTGGTTTACATGGACCATAATCCATTAGTGTTTCTAACTGAGATGAAGGATAAGAATTAGAAGGTTATAAACTTGAGTCTGATATGGCAAGAATATGACCTGAAAATAAAACTTGTGAAAGGTACTGGCAACATTATAACTGATTGTTTATCCAGATGTGGAGTTAAAAGTTGTACATATTTTGCTCTGTTATCTGATGATTATACATGTATTGTTTCAAATTTTGTAATCTGCAGTTAAACTAAAAATTTTCCTGCTTCATCAAAATTTTTCCCAAAAGGAGGGAGGTGTGACGGAATCCTGAATTATCCCTTATGAACTGTGTTCTTAAAAAGAGAGAGGGAGAGTGTTGTACAGCACAAACAACTTGTTATTCTTGGCATCATTACCAGCCATTACCACTCTTAAATTGCAAACTGACTAGAGTAATCTTCCAGTGGTAGGAAATGGGCCTGGATTCAGCAGAATGCTGCTTAATATATTTGGGTTAGGTTACCAAACTACATTTATTTGCATTAATTCCCTTCAAAACCATGACATTAGAATGTCCCGTTGGTACAGCGATGAGTAGGAATTTCTTTAGTCAGAGGGGGGTGAATCTGTGGAATTTGTTATCACAGATGGATGTGAAGGCCAAGTTATTGGGTATATTTAAAACAGAGGTTGATAGGTTCTTGCTTACCAAAGGCATCAAAAGCTACGGTGGGGGAGGGCAAGAAAATAGGGTTGAGAGGGATAATAAATCAGCCATAATGGAATAGGGGAACAGACTTGATGGGCCAAATGGACTAACTCTTCTCCTATGTCTTATGATCTTATAGTATCTTTACAGCACTGAAGATAATGACTCAGCACAACTTTCTCAATGGTCCCCATCACAGAGATAATCAGTCATACCACGTGTCCAGTATTAATGATTTTAAATATCACTAAGAAGTTATTTCCAGGATGGAACTTGGACTTACAATATCATGAATACTGGAAATAAGCAGAAAATAACAGTTACAGTAACATCCCGCGCAGCGGATGAGAACGTTCCCCCTGTCACAGTCAACACAAAAATCACCAGAAAGGATCTCACTAGTCCAGTGGTCATTTATGTGAAAGTCTCCCAAGGATTTTTACCAGTCTTATCTGCGAGAGTGATGATCGTTGTTGAAACAGCCACAGGTCATACAGAAGAAGTGGAGCTTTTAGATAATGGATCAGGTAAGTCATATAATATTCTCTTTGAGAAATAGAATTTCTCACATGTACATCATAACCATGTAAAATAAATTTGGTATTGAACTTGACCAATGATGAATATTCAAGGTAGTTATAGAGCTTTGTGCTTTATGCATTCAGTGTCTGTCTGGGATTTTTTTGTGACCCATTCAGAGGTCACACCTTCAGTGGATGTGACAGAACAGACCAATTAATGGAAAAAATTGCCATTCTTGAATGTTGCCTTAGAAGTGTTCCTGCTCAACATATCCCACATTTGTCAGCATACACAGCAATGAAAACATTTAAAATTGGAAGTTCGTTCTTGACCTGATCATTCACTGAGGATATCATAATGGACTACCAATGAGATGAGATTAGGAAGCGTCTATAGGCAGCTTTTAACCAAATTGTATTATTAGTGTTGCATTCTCTCCTGGGCTGAAAATCATTGACCCTTACTTACTTTTAGGTGCTGATATTGTCAGCAATGATGGGGTTTACTCTAAGTATTTCCAGAACATTAATGAACATGGAAGATACAACTTCAAGGTGCGGGTAGAGGGAAAAGAAAGATCTACCACGACGGCAAACAGAAGAGATGGGGGTGCCATGTACATACCAGGATACACAGAAAATGGTAATAAATATTTGGCATTTCACAATAAGACAACACAGGTTTGTTTATCATCATAGTGTCAGAGAATCATTGAGCTGTACAGCATGCAAACAGGCCCTTTGGCCCAACTTGTCCATGCTGACTATCCGAGTGCCATTTGTCTTCATTGGTTTACATCAATCTGAGCCTTTCCTGGTTTGTGATGTAATGACAGGGTGAGCCATTGAATTGTATGCTTGCTTTGTGAACTGGTGCCCATTCCTCCAGCAATCTTGCCTATGCTTGTTCAGTCACTTCTTATCAGGAAGAACACAATCCCACAACTCCACCTGCACTCTTTAATGGGATGGTATCCAGGTAAGTCACTGTCAGTCTACAATGCGTGTGCTGCTGTGGATTACCGTCTGGTGTGTCCAGATTTAGAAAGAACATCGAACATAGAACGCTACAGTATTGTAAAGGTCCATTGGGCTACAATGCTGTACTGACCTTTCAATCTGCTCTGAGGTCAATCTAAGCCTTCCTTCCTATATACTGTTCCATTTTTCTATCATCCATGTGCCTCTCTAAGAGCTTCTTAAAATGTCCCTAATGTATCTGCCTCTATCAGCACCATGCATTCCATAAGGCACTCCATGCATCCATCAGTCTCTGTGAAAAGACCCTAACTCTGACAAACCCCCTATACTTTAGCCCAATTACCTTAAAATTATGCCACTTTCTATTAGCTGTTTCCATCCTGTGAAAAGGTCTCTGGCTATCCACTCATTCTATGCCTCTTATCATGTAAACCTCTGTCAAGTCACCCCCTCATCCTCCTTCACTCCAAAACATTGGTTCCTACAGTAAAACTCTGAAAATATGCTATTGTTCTAATTGAAATGAATTGGAGTTTACAGGTAAGCAGGAAAGAGTGTGGTGTATATATTTCTCTTTTTTTTGTAATTTATTTTTATTGAATTTCATCATCAAACATACATTTCCATAAGATGTATTTCAGATACTGTACATATATATCATATAATCATATTTGTCACATCTCCACATAATATTTATCTGAGGTATACACTTATAGAAAGGAGAGGAAAGAAAGAAACAATCGAAAGAAGAAAACTATGTACAGAGTAGGGAGTGATCTTTTTTTTTACAACATATTCATTGATTTGTGAGAATAAAATCAGGCCTATGAGGTGTTATGTAGATAAACCATTTTTTCCAGTGTGAATAAAATTGTTCCAACTTCTGATTAACAGATGCTGTTATCTTCTCCATTTTGTAAATGTCCATTGTAATTTCCATCCATACATTTAAAGTTGGGCTCTCCTGTGATAACCATTACCTGGTAAGGGTCTTTTTACCAGCCACCAGCAGTACATTCATTAAATATTTATCTCTTTTCAACCATTCTTGAGGTATATACCCAAATTATATGGCCTTACTCTCTAAGGGTATTTCACACTTAAAGATGTCTTGTAGGGCATTATGTATCCCACTCCAATAGTCTTTGATAATGGGGCACTCCCAGAAAACATGATAATGGTTTACATTTTGATTTCCACAATTTCTCCAGCAAACAGGAGGGGGTTACCATCATAATAGGATTTTTGAGAGGGTGTAATAAAATATCTTATCAAGTTTTTCCACCCAAACTCCCTCCATTTCTGTGAACTGGTACACTTCCATTGATACCTCCATATTATTGTCCAGTCTTTCTCAGATATTATTATCCCTCCTTCCTTCTCCCATTTTGTTTTAATGTATGAAGTCGAATGTGTTTTAAGATTTGACAAACCCTTATACACGCTTGATATTATTCTACTACCATTATCTGAATTATACACTTTTCCAAATAGCTTTATCAGACATGTACTTGCCTTGGTTACATTTTAAACTGTCCTATTAACATACTGTTGCATCTGTAAATACTGGTAAAAGTCTTGTTTTTCTAATAAGTGTTTCTCTTTGAGCATTTCAAAACTGAACAGTGTTCCTTCTTTCATTATATTGCAAATAGCTGTTATTCCTTTAGCTGTCCAGTCCTTAAATCTAGCAACCAGTTTATTTGAGTAATTACTGGAACCTTGTTTCCAATGCTGTCTATGAACTGTGTAAAACTGTAAGTGATTTTAAAGTACATTAGTGTTTTTGTAGAATAATACCTGACGTTCCAGAAGGATGGCAGGATCCCTGTCCTGAAGGACAATACTGAAGAAGAAATGATTTGTGATGATCTCACAACTTCATTATTACTACACTGGGACTCCCCTTTTGTTCCAAATGTATTAATTTATGTTATGGGATTTTAAAATGCCTTCTGATCAATAATATGGTACAATCCCACCAGGCATGCAGTAACTCTGACAGAGCAGCATTCCCCCAGTCTGTGTCAACTTCGATCCTTGTGCCCAAGTCACTGGAGGAAATTTATGACCTTCGGGCAGGAATGTGCCATGGTTTGAGTGAGGATAAGATGGCAGAGATGGAGAATGGAATTATGAAGCAACGGGAAGAAATAAAAATCAGGGAGATAAAATGAAAAGAGTAGAAGAAATGCAGAAGAAGAATGAGAAAAGAACTGAATGATGTAAGCTCTCATCAGTTCAAGCAACATCTGTAGAGAGAAATACAGTGCTAACACCTCTGGCTGATGAACAGAACACATTGCTTGATCCTTTGAGAAGCTTCCTGTGTTTTCTGCTTCTAACACAGATTTCCAACATCCATCATACTTTGCTTTTGACAAAGGATATCAGAGAGAAAATGTCAGATTAAATATCAAACAGGAATTCTGCAGATGCTGGAAATTCAAGCAACACACATCAAAGTTGCTGGTGAACGCAGCAGGCCAGGCGGCATCTCTAGGAAGAGGTACAGTCGACGTTTCAGGCCGAGACCCTTCTCTTCCTTCAGTTAGTCCTGACGAAGGAGAGCCAATAATAGACCATAGGTGGATTGGAATCCTTCCACTTCAATAGAACAGCTCTCCTAGCCAGTAAGGTCGAAAAAGCTATCAAACATTGAGTGGAAACAGGAATATTTCCTGCTTCTGATGGGATAATCCCAAAAATTGCTGTAAGCAAATTAGTTTGTAAATCCAGATCCAAAACTTTTGATAGTATTTTAAAAACATCTCTCCAAAAGTTATCTAGCTTTATACAAGACCAATACATAAGAATGAAAGTGGCCAGCTCAGCATTACATCTGTCACAAATAGGATTGATATTGGGGAAGATACGCACGCGCTAGTTTATCCTGTGACATATGGGCCCGATGCACTACCTTGAACTGTATCAAGGAATGACGGGCACAAATAGAGGAGTTATTAACCGAATGAAAAATCTTACTCCATTGATTATCTGAAAATGACTCTTGAAGTTCCGATTCCCAAGCGTGTTTAATCTTATCATTAGATATCATTCGTGATCTCAATAACCGTTTATAAATTATACCTATCAACCTTTTTTGAAATGGTTTAAACTGAAAGAGAACGTCTGTCATATTAGGTGGATAAGCAGAAGGGTAATTTGGCAACAAACCACATAAAAAATTCCTATTTTGTAAATACCTAAAAAAAAATGTACATAAGATAAATCATATTTATTCACTAACTGAGAAAAAGACATTAAACAGTCCCCTAAAAACAAATCTGAAGTTATTATTCCCTTGGTTTTCTAAATTAAAAAGGCCTTATCCAGAATTGATGGTTTAAAAATGGATATTAAAAATATTATAAAAATGGAGATGGATATTACTAGAAAGAATAAAATTATTTAACTCAAAAAATCTACAAAACTGGATTCAAATTCTTAATGTATGTTTAACAATGGGATTAAATTCTTCTCTGCTAATCTTAGAAAACAAAAAGGGAAGAGGAGCTCCAGGTAAAGAGGCCAAAGAGAACCCTTTCACGAGTTTACCTCCAAATCCAACCATGAAGGACTTTCATGTATATCTGAATAGTGAATCCAAAAAGTAATATATCAAATATTAATTGCCCAATAGTGCATTATAAAGTTAGGCAAAGCCATACCACCATCCTTTTTTAATTTCTGCAATAAGGGTTTACTCAATCTAGGATTTTTATTGTTCCAAATATAAAATAAAATTATAGAATCTATTCTGTCAAAGAACTTTTTAGGAACAAAAGAAGGAACTGCCTGAATTTCTATAAAACTTTCAGTAAAGCTATTATTTTAATAGCATTAATTCGACCTATTAATGATAATGTCATAGGTGACCATTTAGAAAGCATTTGTTTAGTGTAGGCAATTAATGGAAAATAAGTATATGTATCCTTAAAATTATACATCTTTAAAAATTTTTAGTAATTTTAATACCAAGATAGGTAAAGTAATTTTTAGCAATACTAAAAGCTACTTGATGATTTGGATCCGAGTAATTATTAATCGGAAAAATTCACTTTTATGTAGATTTAATTTATACCCAGAAAAACTACTGAATTCAGAAAATATAGATAACATAGAAGGAATAGATTTCCTAGGATCTGAAATATAAACTAACAGGTCATATAACGAAACCTTGTGTACTTTCTCCCCTCTCTTAATACCCTGAACAGTGTTAGAATCTCCAAGAGCAATAGCAAGGGGCTCTAAGGCCAAGTTAAATAATAAAGGGCTAAGAGGGCATCCCTGTCAAGTACCCCTATGTAATCTAAAATAGGGAGATGTTTGATTATTAGTTATAACAGCAGCCATAGGAGCCTGATAGATCAATTTAATCCAGGAAATAAATTCCAGGCCAAGATTAAATCTTTCCAAAACCTCAAATAAATAAGACCACTCCACCCTATCAAAAGCTTTCTCTGCATCAAGAGAAACAACACATTCAGATTCTTCAGATTGAGAAGAGTGAATAATATTTAATAATCTTCAAATATTAAAATGTGAATATCTATTTTTAATAAATCCAGTTTGGTCATTGGAAATAACAGTAGGTAAAGTATTCTCAAGTCTATTAGCCAAAATCATAGAGAGAATTTTAAGATCCAAATTCAATAGAGAAATTGGTCTAGAAGAGGTGCATTCAGATAAATCTTTATCTTTTTTGGGAATTAAAGAGATTGAAGCTTCATAGAAAGTTTTCGGGAGAGTCCCAGAGGATGTTGTCACAATGGGGGCGTTGGGAACGGACCCAAATGCAAGACACAGACACTGAAGTACAAGGAACAGGACTTGACTAGAGTAGGGACGTGACAGGATACAGACAAGGAGCAGGGACAAGAATGCAGACTTGGGCTAGGACAGGGTCTAGACACAGGGAACCCAGACAAGGAACTATGAACTAGGAGCCTGGGCTTGGACTCCGAGCCAGAGACTGGACAAGGACCCAGGACCTGGGTCGTGCCTCTGGCTCAGACCCCAGAACTAGGCAAAGACATGACATGGCTACAGGACAGGACGTGGCTGGTGTCTTGACTCTTGAGGCTTGAGGCTGGGAACTGTATATCAACATAGAGCCGGGACTTATCCTTCGAAAAGCTGGGACTCATCTTTAACACGACATCAACATGAGACAGGGCAGTACATAGACAAAGAGCCGGGACTTACACTTAGACAAGCCAGGACTCAACTTTATCTCCACACCAGGGTGGGACAGGTCCGCCAGTTGGGTAATGGAAGAACAGCCGGACTTACCGCACAGAGGCAAAGACAAGACAAGACCCCCCACAGGGCAACAGTAGAATGGCCTGACTTACCCCACAGAGGCGAGGACAAGACAAGACAGATACCCCCGCAGGGCAATGGCAGAACGTCCTGACTTACCCCACGGAGGCGAGGACAAGACAAGACAGATCCCCCTGCAGGGCAACAGCAGAATAGCCTGACTTACCCCACGGAGGCAAGGACAAGACAAGACAAATACCAAAGAACGACAGATAGTTCCACCTCTGTATCCTAGTCTGGCTATGGAAACAGCCAGATCCCTACCTAGCTTGGAGTGGCTAGCAGCTGAACCCATACCGCAAAGACAGCTCCGACTACTGACAGCAAGGCTCAATGAGGGGATGGTTCCCCAACACGGCCTAAAGATGGCAAGTGGCTGCTCTAGCCTTCCACTGGCAGTTGCTCCCAGGGGATCTTGACAAGACAAACCAGCAGCTCACACTCAACCCCAAGGCCATTTATATTCCAAGCCCCAAGATGGGAATCAGGTGCCTATGATTAACTCAACCAAAACAAGGGACAGCTGGAAGACCTGGAGTGCGGAGTCCACGGACCGGACCGTGATCCAGAATGTGGACTTTATGGACCGGACCATGACAGACATAGAATCAGTGAAAATTTGACATAAATGAGGTATTGTAGCGATGTGCTACACACAGAACTAGAAATAATGATACGCAGTCTGTAAGTGGCACTCGAGACTCGTTTATTCAAACTTCGCGGCACTGGCTTTTAAGCAGTTCCCTTCCAGCCCTCTCCGGGCAGAAATGACGTCAGAGGTGCATTACAAAAGTCTCTCCCCGCGTGCGGGCTATTTTGTGAGCCGGTTCGCTTGTGTAGAAAGTGGGTCGCCACATAACCCCATCCCCCCAGAACCGGCGATACACCCTCAATGTCCACAGTCTGGATCAGTCTCTGTTTGGGTGGTCTGCCTCTGTGCCGCGGTGCCTGAACGTTGACCGGCTGCACCAAGTCCACCTGAGCCGGTTTGAGTCGGTCCACCGTGAAAACCTTCTCTTTCCCCCCAATGTCCAGAACGTACGTGGACCCGTTGTTACTGATCACCTTGAACGGCCCCTCGTACAGCTGCTGTAGCGGTGCCCGGTGTCCGCCCCTTCGCACGGATACAAACTTACAGTTCTGCAGGTCTTTGGGTCGGGATCTGTCCGTGCTATGAAGTCGGTACGGGGGCCAGGTTGCCGAGCCTTTCGCGTAGTCTGTTCAGGACTGCTGCGGGTTCTTCCTCTTTCCCCCTTGAGGCTGGTATGAACTCTCCTGGGACGATCAGGGGTGCGCCGTACACCAGCTCGGCCGACGAGGTGCGCAGATCCTCTTTGGATCCAAGCAGGACCCAGGGAAGTTCGTCCACCCAGTTAGGCCCTTTCAGGTGGGCCATGAGAGCCGACTTTAAGTGACGGTGGAAGCATTCCACTAGTCCGTTCGACTGTGGGTGGTAGGTAGCTGTGTGTAATTGTGTTCCCAACAGGCTGGCCACAGCCGACCACAGGCTGGAGGTGCACTGGGCGCCTCTGTCGGAGGTAATGTGGGCCCGGATCCCGAAGCATGCTACCCAGTTTGCAATCAGTGTTCAGGCGCAGGAATTGGCGGTGGTGTTGTTGCACGGAACCGCCACTGGCCATCTCATGAACCGGTCTACCATAGTTAGGAGGTACTGCGCTCCTTGTGACACTGGCAGGGGCCCCACGATATCCACATGAATGTGGTTGAACCTCCGGCGGGTGGGTTCAAACTGCTACGGCAGGGCTTTGGTGTGCCGCTGCACCTTGGCCATTTGGCACTGCGTGCACATTTTGGACCATTCACTGACCTGTTTGCGAAGTCCGTGCTGCACAAACTTGCTGGAGACCATCTGGATGGTTGTCCTCATAGATGGGTGTGCCAAGCTGTGTATAGAGTTGAAAACTCGCTACCACCAGGCTGCCGGGACGATCGGGCGAGGTTGGCCGGTAGCCACGTCACACAGGAGGGTCCTTTCACCTGGGCCTACGAGGAAGTCCTGTAGCTGGGCATCTCGCCATCTGCCTGCTGCACCTCTGCCAGTGCTGCATAGTCCACCCCCTGGGACAGGGCCTGGATAGCTGGTCTGGAGAGTGCGTCCACCACGACATTGTCCTTGCCCGAGACATGCTGGATGTCCGTCGTGTACTCAGAGATTTAGGACAGATGTCGCTGCTGGCGGGGCGACCGGGGATTGGACACCTTCGTGAATGCGAAGGTCAATGGTTTGTGGTCCGTGAACGCGGTGAACGGCCTGCCTTCTAAGAAGTACCTGAAACGCTGGATTGCCAGATATAGTGCCAACAGCTCCCGGTCGAAGGCACTGTACTTGAGTTCGGGTGGCCGTAGGTGCCTGCTGAAGAACGCCAGGGGTTGCCAGCGCCCCACGATGAGTTGCTCCAGCACCCCACCGACTGCTGTGTTGGATGCATCCACTGTGAGGGCAGTAGGAACGTCCGTTCTGAGGTGCAGCAGCATCGCAGCATCTGCCAAGGCTTCCTTGGCTTTAACGAAAGCTGCCACGGCCTCTTTGTCCCAAGTAAAGTCCTTGCCTTTACCCGACTTCAGGGTGAACAAAGGGTGCATGATACGGGCTGCTGAGGGGAGGAAGTGGTGGTAGAAGTTCACCATACCAACGAACTCCTGCAGGCCTTTGACTGTGTTGGGCCGGGTGAAGTGGCGGATCGTGTCTACCTTGGCGGGCAGAGGTGTTGCGCCATCTTTGGTAATCCTGTGGCCCAGGAAGTCGATGGTGTCGAGTCCGAACTGACATTTGGACGGGTTGATCGTGAGGCTGAAATCACTCAGGCGGGAGTAGAGCTGGCGGAGGTGTGACAGATGCTCCTGACGACTACTGCTGGCTATGAGGATGTCGTCCAAAAGATGAACGCAAAGTCCAGGTCGTGTCCCACCGCATCCATTAGTTGCTGGAACATCTGTGTGGCATTCTTCAGGCCGAACGGCATTCGGAGGAATTCGAACAGGCCGAACGGGGTGATGAGTGCTGTTTTGGGGATGTCTTCAGGGTGTACCGGGATTTGATGGTACACCCGGACGAGGTCTAATTTGGAAAAGATGCTTGCCCCATGCAGGTTTGCTGCAAAGTCCTGTATGTGCGGCACGGGGTAGCGGTCTGGAGTTGTAGCCTCGTTCAGTCTGTGGTAGTTGCCGCATGGTCTCCAGCCCTCGGCTGCTTTGGGCACCATGTGCAAGGGGGAGGCCCATGGGCTGTCGGACTGCCGTATGATCCCCAATTCCTCCATCCTCTTGAACTCCTCCTTCGCCAGGCGGAGCTTGTCCGGGGGGAGCCTTCGTGCGTGGGCATGGAGGAGTGATCCCTGGGTCGGGATGTGGTGCTGTACTCCGTGTCTGGACATAGCTGCTATGAACTGCGGTGCCAGAACTGATGGAAAGTCCACCAGGATTCTGGTGAATTTGTTGTCAGACAGTGTGATGGAGTCCAGGTGTGGAGCCGGCAACTTGGCTTCACCCAGGGAGAATGTCTGGAAAGACTTGGCATGGACCAGTCTTTTCCCTTGCAAGTCGACCAGCAGACTGTGGGCTAGCAAGAAGTCCACCCCCAGGAGTGATTGGGCTACGGTGGCCAGTGTGAAGTCCCACGTGAACAGGCTGGCGCCGAGCTGTGGCTGCACTGTGCGGGTGCCGTAGGTCTGAATCATGCTGCCGTTTGCGGCCCTCAGGGTGGGTCCCGTCTCCCTGTTGCGGGTGTCATACCCAGTCGGGGGTACAACGCTGATCTCCGCTCCGGTGTCGACCAAGAAGTCTGTTTGTCCAGAAGTCCCAGACGTACAGGAGGCTGTCCTGGTAGCCAGCCGTCGTAGCCATTAGTGGCGGCTGGCCCTGGTGTTTCCTGGGAACTTGCAGGGCATGCGACAATGGCGAGCTTCTGTGCTCCACCACTGGTGGTAGAAACACCACTGTTCATTGGCCTCCTCACTCCTGCCTCTGGGTTGTGTGTGCTCCGTTGCCGGGCCTGGTCTGGCCTGCTGTTGGGCGCGTGGCTTGGTAATCTGTCCGACGGACGCTCCGCTCTCCCTCTTGGCTTTCCACAGCACATCTGACCGGGCCGCCACCTTCCGGGGGTCACTGAAATCTGTGTCGGCCAGCACAGATGTATGTCCTCGGGCAGTTATTCTCAAACATGAAGCAGGGCTTGTGTCCTTCAGCCAGGGCCAGCATCTCGTTCATTGTGCCAGAGGTCCGTGAGTGTCAGGGAGAATGAATGAGTGCCATTGCTATTACAAAGGAAAAAGTGAGAGGCAATCTCAAAAGTCTTAAGGTGAATAAGTCACCTGGGCCAGATGGACTACTGTACATCCTAGAGTCCAGAGATGTTGCAGAAGAAATAATGGATGCATTGGTTATGATCTTTCAAGAATTGCTTGATTCTGGCATGGTCCCAGAGGACTGGAAAATTGCAAATCTCACTCCATCTTTAAGAAGGGAAGAATGCAAAAGAAAGGAAATTATGGTCCAGATAGCCTAATATCAGTGGTTGGTAAAGTGTTAGAGTCTATGATGATGAGGTTTTGAGGTACTTGGAGACTGATGATAACATAAGTCAAAGTCATTTACGTGGAGTTTCAGCAGGTATTGATAAGGTGCCACACATGAGGCTGCTTACCAAGATAAAATCCAGTACCCCACGTTTTCTCTCCACAGTTTCAATGAAATATGTGTAAACTGAAGAAAAATGTTTAATGTTACCAAATCATGAATGGGATCTGCAGCTCGACGACCTTTGGCTTGTTCGGGAAAATGAAACACTGTTGGACATGAGCTACAGGGACCTGTCACCCCGAATCTAAAGGAGAAGGAAAAATGGGTGACTGTCAGGAGAGGAAAGGTAGAATGTCGGATAGTGGAGATCATCCCGTTGCCATCCCCCTCAACAATAAGTGCTCCATTTTGAGTTCTGTTGATGGGGAACAGCCCACCTGAGGGAAACAACAGCAGCTGTGCCTCTGGCATTGAGTTTGACCCTCTAGCTCAGAAGGGTAGGGAACTGAGGAGTATGGCAGCAGTAATCCTATGGTGGGGGTATCAGAACTAGACAGCATAGCCTCAAAATTGAGGGACGACCTTTTAGAACAGAGGTAAGCAGGATTTTTTTCAGCCAGACAGTAGTAAATCTGTGGAATGCTCTGCCACAGACTGCGTTGGAGGCCAAGTCCATCCATGTATTTAAGGCGGAAGGTGATAGTTTCCTATCAGTCAGGGCATCAAAGGATATGGCGAGAAGGCGAGTATATGGGGTTCAGTGGGATCCGGGATCAGCCATGATGGAATAGCAATGGGCTGAATGGCTCCTATTCTGCTCCTACGTCTTATGGTCTTATGATTATGAATTATATTCCTTCTGGTCAAACATTACTTCAGTAGTTAGAATTAAGTACACATTGATCACATTTTAGTTTAAAGAATTTTACATATTCACAATGAGATAGATTCCAGATGGGTAAATACAGATTCTAAATGCTTCCCAACACCTGCTGTTCATACACACAGCTTCAATGTGGCAATTTTAGCTGCATATCTGTAGTGGTCTTCCTGACAGGTTTTACCAATAGTTCCTGTATCAAGCACGAGACAGTCTGCAGGTGCTAGAAATCCAAAGCAGCACACACAAAACGCTGGAGGAACTTAGCATGTTAGGCAGCATCTATGGAAAAGAGTAAATAATCGACTTTTCATCCAGGACCCTTCAAGACTCAGAAGGTGGGTCCTCCCACTTTCTCCAAACTCCAAAGCCTTTCCCTATTATACTCCCCACCCTTCCTCTGCTGTATTGACGACTGCATTGGCGCATGCACTCATGCTGAGCTTGTTAATTTTATCAACTTTGTCTCTAACTTCAACTGTGCACTTAAATTTACACAATCCATCTCTAATACCTCCCTCTCCTTTCTCAATCTGTATGTTTCCATCTCTGGAGTCATATAGTCCACTAACATCTTTTATAAACCTACTGATTCCTAAGGTTATCTCGATGAAACACTTCCCACCCTATCATCTGTAAAAATGCTATTTACTTCTCTCAGTTTCTTTGCCTCCGCCACATCTCTTCCCAGGGCGTGACTTTCTATTCCAGGACATTAGAGACGTCCTCCTTCTTTAAAAAGTGGGGTAGCCCTCCTGCTAATATTAATACTGCCCTCTCCCACTTCTCCTCCATTTCCCGTACGTCCACACTCACCCCATCTTCCCAATGCCACAATAGCCCTGAACTACCACCCCATCAACCTCCACATCCAACATATTATCCTCCGAAACTTCTGCCATCTCCAAAGGGATGCTAGCACTAAACATATCTTTACCCCTAACCCTCCCCCTCTCCCATCACTACACCTTCCGCAGGGTTCACGCTCTCTGCAATTCCCTAGTCAATTCGTCCTTCCCCACTAATCCCCCTCCAGGCACTATTCCTGCAAGCAGTCTAAGTGCTGAACCTCCTATTCACCTCCTCCCTCACCTCCATTCATGGCCCCAAACAGTCCTTCCAGGTGAGGCAACACTTCAACGGGGAATCTGCTGAGGTCGGCTATTGTGTCCAATGCTCCTGATGTAGCCTCCTCTACATTGGTAAGACCCGTTGTAAATTGTGGGACTGCTTTGGTGCACACCTCCACACCATCCACCACAAACAGGACTTCCCCGTGACCAAACATTTTAATTCCCACTCCCATTCAAGTCCTGATGTGGTGATCAATGGCCTCCTCCTGACCAAGATGAAACCGCCCAACAGGGTGGAGGAGCAACACCTTTTATTCTGTCTGGGTAAATCTCCAACCCGATGGCATGAATATTGATATCTCCTTCTGGTGAACAAATCTCCCTCACATCTTCCTCTGAATCTACTGAACTGGAATAGAAATAATTGAACAGATAAGGTTTCAAAATTAAAATGCATTACATTGTTCTGATTTGTAATGACAATTCACTTCAATGCAAAATATCCTAAGTTGCTTCCCAGGACAATGAAACAAGAATTTAAAAATTTGCAGAATAATATGGAAGTAGGCAGATCAGTCACGAGTGTTTACGTATGCACAGAGAAACAATGACAACTGATTAACTGTTCTTACTGAGTCATGCTGGCCACTGCACATACTGGGCAACTTCCAGTGTGGGAGCAGAGAACTTGGCCCGCCAAGATGGAAACATATGCACTTGAAAGCCCGCACAAAAAGAGAGAGCTTTCTGCGCACAGGAAGCCCAATTAATTTATCACACAATCGATCAGCTGCATAAGCACTCACTACATTTCACATTTATCCGATACCGTTCAATATGTCAATGCAATCACTCACAGTATTTCCTTTCTTTATCAGCCTCCTACTATGAGATGAGAATGAGTGAGAAACTGCTGCAGCTACGGGACAGTTTCTCAGGAGCTGAACAGGTTAATTTGACAAGTTTGAAACCGCAACCATTTGGCTCCAAAGAAACATTTACAATTGCCGTTGGAAGTACAGAACTTAAAAACAGTACCACGTTTTATTTTGCTCTATGTGCTTATGATGAAAACAATCAGCCTTCCGAGATGTCCAATGTTGCCAGCGCTTCTTTCTTTCTGCCTTTGCCTGATGAACTGGGGGACAATAAAGTATAGGTTCTGCACAGTATGTGGATTTCAGTAGTAGTGGCAGTAATTGTATGTTTGATTATTGGGATTACTTATTATATTGAGCAGAAGAAATACAAAAACAGATTGCCAGTAGCAGTAGAGCATGCAGACAATACAGCTGCTGAATGTTTACTTTATCCTGAGGTATTATTGTTGCAGATTAGATTGAAGATTTTCTGAGATATCTATAATCATTCCCAGACAAATGGAAGGCCTTCCTTGGATATTCAGTCCAAATTATATGCCTAACCTCTTGCGTTAATCAGATGCTTTAGTTTGGTGACATTGATTTTGGAGGAGGATGTGGTTTTCTTCTGGGGTAGAATCTGTATCATTGAATAATCTTGATGTAGTTCTGTATTAATAAAAACAATATTTTCTGAAATGGTAGTATTATTCATTTTCTAATACCACCTTTTAGGAGTTCATAATGAAGGTTATTTTTTGGAGTCTGTTGAGTCTCTATAGAAACTTCAAATACTTGTCTTATACATTGAACCTTCCACCTTTGTCACCAGTAACAGCAATAATGTATAATTAAGTGGAGCCATTTAATGTAAAAAGATACGTCTATGACATTGAAGAAGAACAGTAACGTTGGAAAGGGAGGCCTAGCAGAGGATGGCGAGGCCAGGTGACCACAAGACTGATCAGAAAAAAAATTCATGGAACAGAGAGCATGGATCAGAGAACAGACTGCAAACTACAGGCCTTCAGCCCAAGGTGTGTATTAATCCCTTAATTTACTCCAACATCAATCTAACTTTCTCCTCCTGCTTCATCCTTCATTTTACTTTCATCCATGTTCCCTTTAAGAGTATCTTAAATGGTACTAATCACTCTATCACTATCCCTGGCAGCATGTTTTATGCACCCACCACTCAGAGTAAAAATAAACCTGCCTCTGATATCCCCCTGTATTTTCCTTCCAACCCCTTAAAGGCATACCCCTTGTATTAACCATTTGCATTCTTGGAAAAGAAAGTTTCTGGCTATCCAATCGATCTATGCCTCTTATTTTGGGCATTTCTCTCAAGTCGCCTCTCTTCATCCTTCTCTCTAAAGAGAAAAGCCCTAGTTCATTAAAACTCTCCTCATAAGACACATTCTCCATTCCAGCATCATCCAGGCAAATCTCCCCTGCATCCTCTCGAAAGCTTCCACATCCTTCCTATAATGAGAAGCTTTACATGCAAGAGAAAGACTAAACCAGCAATAAATTTCTAAATGAAAGGGGAATGAGAGAAACTATAATCTAAAAACAAGATAGTAAGTAAAATAGGGAGGAGATTAGAAAATAAAGGAACATATTTGCATATTGTTTATTTAAAATGGTAAGAATATCCTGTTTCATTGAGAGATTACCACAAGTTTGTGTAACTGAATAAAATTAGGTTAATCTTCAGAAATGACAATTATTTAAATGAGAGACTATTTCCTAACAAGAAGCTGTTTGTTCAGTTATGAAAAAATGGCAGGCTTGTAGAAAAAACCACCAGTGATCTGATGTAACATGAGCCAATGTTTGGCTGACCTGGCTAAACTGGTTTGAACTAGGCTGATTTGGGAAGGAACAAAAGAAGTTGTCTTTGGGGCCTTGGGCCAGATCCAAAGAGAAGTCAATGAGCCTCAGTGAACAAAATTGCAAGATTATAGATTGATCTGATAAGGAAAAGGATATGAATGGAGGATGCGGAGATACAGGCAGTGCCAAATCTGGAGAATACCCATCGCAGAAGCGGATAACCCCATGTCAGAAACGTGGAGATTACAATGGGATCAGGAGGAATACCTGGCCATCATAGAATCCTGTCCCAGGTAATATCTTTCCTACTTTGACTGTTTAGGGAGTGTCAGGGAAATCCAGTAGTGTGTGCACAGGTACTCAGTTTTGTAACTTCATGTGCTTGTTGTTAACTGAACTAATAACAGTATTTGTCAGTTAATAATGAAGCAGTGAACATAATATGATTGAATTCATACTCTAATTTGAAAAGGAGAAACATAGGTCACATGTATCATTATCACAATGGAATAAAAAAGAATTACAGAGGCTTGAGAGAGGAGCTTGCCCAGGTGGATTGGAGGACGACACTGGAGGGGATGACAGTAGAACAGAGATGGCTGAAGTTTCTGTGAATAGTTCACAAGGAGCAAGATAAATATATCCCACAGAAGAAAAGTTCTTAAATGACAGGGGTAGGTAACCGTGGCTGACAAAGGAAGTCAAAGACTGTATAAAAGCCAAAGAAAGGGCATATAAGGTACCAAAAGTGAGCTGGAAATTGGATGATTGTGAAGTTTTAAAAATCCAACTAAGAAAGCTGTAAGAAGGGAGGAGATGCAATCTGAGGGGAAACTAGCTAATAATATAAAGCAGGATGCCACAAGATTTTTTCAGTCATATCAAGAGTAAAAGGGAGGTTAAAGTTGATATTGGACCACTGGAAAATGATGCTGGTGAGGTAGTAATGGGGGACAAAGAAATGGTAGATGAACTTAATGGGTATTTTGCATCTGTCTTTACTGTGGAAGACACTGGCAGTGTGCCAGAAGTCTGTGAGAACAGATGCATTGGTCATGATCTTTCAAGAATCACTTGATTTTGGCATGGTCCCGGAGAACTGGAAGATTGCAAATGTCACTCTACTCTTTCAGAAGGGACGAAGGCAAAAAAAGAAAATTAGAGGTCAGTTAGCCTAACCTTGGTGGTTGGGATAGTGTTGGAGTCTATTATTAAGGATGAGGTTTTGGGGTACTTGGAGACAAATGATTAAGTCAAAGTAAGCATGGTTTTGTAAAGGGAAATCTTGCCTGACAAATCTGTTAGAGTTCTTTGAGGAAGTAACAAGTAGGGTGAACAAAGGAGAGGCAGTGGATGTCATTTATTTGGAGTTTTTGAAGGCGTTTGATAAGGTGCCATACCTGAGGCTGTTTAACAAGATAAAATCCTATGGCGTTACAGGAAAGATACTGGCATAGAGAAAAGCATAGCTGTCAGGAGGCAGCGAGCGGAAATAAAAGGGGCCTTTTCTAATTGGCTGCCGGTGAGTAGTGGTGTTCCTCGGTGGTCAGTATTGGGACTGCTGCTTTTCACATAGTTTGTCAGTGATTTAGATAATAGAATTGATGGCTTTGAGGCAAATTCTGCAGATGATACAAAGATAGGCGGAAGGGTAGGTAGTCTGAGGAAGCAATGCGATTGCAGCAGGGCTTAAACGAATTGGAAGAATGGACAAGAAAGCCGCAGATGGAATACAATGTTGGGAAAGGTAGGATAAAGCATTTTGGTGAAAGGAACAATAAGTGCAGACTATTACCTAAATAGAAAGAAGGTTCAAACATCAGAGATGCAAAGGGTCTCTCAGAAGGCTCCGTGCAAGGCACCCAGAAGGTTAATTTACAAGTTCAGTCTGTAGTAAAGAAGGCAAATGAAATGCTGGCATTTATTTCAAGAGGAATAGAATGTAACAGCAAGGAGATAATGCAGAGGCTTTATAAGACGCTAATCAGGCCATAGAGTATTGTCAACAGTTTTGGGCCCCATATCTCAGAAAGGATGTGTCCAGAGGAGGTTCTTGAGGATGATTATGGGAATGAAAGGGTTAACATGGAGGTGTATTTGCCAGGTTTAGGTCTGTACTCACTGCATTTCACAAGAACGTGGGAGGATCTCATTGAAACTGATTGAATTAGCAGCGGACTAATCAATTTGCACAGAGAGAGAGAGCTTCACACAGGTCAGAAAGAGAAGTTTAAAAAATGCTCAAGAGATTTCAGTGAGGAGGCAGAGGTAGGTAGCAGGTAAGAGTGTTATAGTAGCTGAATAAAAAGTCACTAATTTACAGCTAATTGAATAAGGTAGGAATGATGCAGGGTCAGGTGATGTGCTGTAGCTGCATGATGTGGGAGCTGGTGAACCCCATTGTGGTTCCTGGTGACCACACCTGCAGCAAGTGTTGGTTGCTCGAGGAACTCAGGCTCAAAGTTGATGACCTGGAAGCTGAGCTTCAAATCTGATGCAGCACATCAGGGAGAGGGAAAGTTACCTGGATTCTCTGTTTCAGGAGGTAGTCATACCCGTTAGATTAGCTGCCTCAAATTCGGTCTGTGGTCAGGTACAAGAGGGTGTGACCGCGATTGAGTCGGGCAGTGGGATCTAAGAAACAGTGCTAGAGGAGCCTCAGCCCTTGAGCTTGTCCAACAGGTCTGAGATTCCTGCTCCCTGTGTGGAGGAAAGTGGGGTCTGTAGGAAGGATGAGCAAACTGACTGTGGCACTGTAGTTCAGGGAACCTTTCAAGAGGGTGGAGAGAAGAGAAATGTAGTAGCAGTTGGGGATAGTATAGTCAGGGGAATAGACAGAGTTCTCCATCATGTTGCCTGCCTGGTGCCTGGGTTCGGGACATCTTATCTGACCTGCAGAGGAATTTGCAGTGGGAGGGAAAGATCCAGTTGTCATAGTCCATGTGGGTACCAATAACATAAGTAGAACGAGGAAAGAGGTTCTGCTGAGGAAATTTGAGCAGCAAGTGACTAAATTTAAAAGCAGAACCAAAAAGGTGGTAATCTCTGGATTACTACCTGAGCCACTTGCAAATTGGCATAGGGTCAAGAAGATTAGAGACTTAAATGTATGGCTCAAGGATTAGGGTGTGAGAAGTGGGTTTGAATTCATGGGAAATTGGCACCAGTATTGGGGAAGGAAGGAGCTGTATCAATGGGATAGGCTCCACATGAACCGTGATGGGACCTGGATCCTAGCAAATCACATAACTAGGGCTGTGGATAGGGCTTTAAGCTAAATAGTAGGGGGGTGGGTTCAACAGATTGGAGAAGTAAAGATAAAGTAAAAAAGAAAAGTGTAGATAAAGATAAAGAAAGAGCAAAAGAGAAAAAAGAGTAAAGTAAGAGTGGAGTGAAGAAAAGTCAACTGCAAAAGAGTAAATGGTTACAAGATATTAAAAGCACAATGAGTGTAAGGCCACTTTATTTAAAAGGGAGGTGGGATAGCGCTTTTAATTAGAGATGAGATCGGGGTGTTAGTGAGAGGCGATATGAAATCTAAGGAGCAGAATGTTAAATCCATCTGGGTAGAGATTAGGAGTAGACTTCTTCATGTGCCTTGCGTGTTACACGCTTGGGCGATCATGGCTCTCCACATCAAACGATCTCTTGCAGCGTCAGTGAGTAGTAAAGGGAAAGAAATCACTGGTGGGAGTTGTCTATAGACCACTGAATAATAACATTACAGTGGCACAGGCAATAAACAGAAATATTTGAGGCATGTAAGAATGGGACAATAGTTATCGTAGGGGGCTTTAACTTGCACATAGATTGGGTGAATCAAGTTGGTCAAGGGAGTTTGAGGACTTCATAGAATGCATGCATGATGGTTTTCGTTAACAGCACATTACTGAACCTACATGGGAACATGCTATCTTAGACCTGGTCCTGTGCAATGAGACAGGTAAAATTAGTGATCTTGTAGTTAGGGATCATCTTGGAAAGAGTGATCACTGTATTCCTGAGTTTCTTGTACAAGTGGAGGGTGCAATAGTTTGATCTAAAACCAATGTGTTATGCCTAAACAATGGAAACTATAATGGGATGAGGGACTGGGAACACATAGAAACATAGAAACATAGAAAATAGGTGCAGGATAGGCCATTCGGCCCTTCGAGCCTGCACTGCCATTCAGTATGATCATGGCTGATCATCCAACTCAGAACTCTGTACCTGCTTTTTCTCCATACCCCCCCGATCCCTTTAGCCACAAGGGCCATATCTAACTCCCTCTTAATGAACTGGCCTCAACTGTTTCCTGTGGCAGAGAATTCCACAGATTCACCACTCTCTGTGTGAAGAAGTTTTTCCTCACCTCGGTCCCAAAAGGCTTCCCCTTTATCCTTAAATTGTGACCCCTCGTTCTGGACTTCCCCAACAACGGGAACAACCTTCCTGCATCTGTCCAATCCCTTTAGAATTTTACACATTTCCATAAGATCCCCCCTCAATCTTCTAAATTCCAGCGAGTATAAGCCTAGTCGATCCAGTCTCTCTTCATCTGAAAGTCCTGCCATCCCAGGAATCAATCTGGTGAACCTTCTTTGTACTCCCTCTATGGCAAGAATGTCTTTCCTCAGATTAGGGGACCAAAACTGCACACAATACTCCAGGTGTGGTCTCACCAAGGCCTTGTACAACTGCAGTAGTACCTCCCTGCTCCTGTACTCGAATCCTCTTGCTATGAATGCCAACATACCATTCGCTTTTTTCACCGCCTGCTGTACCTTCATGCCCTCTTTCAATGACTGGTGTATAATGACACCCAGGTCTCGTTGCACCTCCCCTTTTACTAATCAGCCACCATTCAGATAATAATCTGTTTTCCTGTTTTTGCCACCAAAGTGGATAACCTCACATTTATCCACATTAACTTGCATCTGCCATGAATTTGCCCACTCGCCTAACCTATCCAAGTCACCCTGCATCCTCCTCACAGCTTACACTGCCACCCAGCTTCATGTCATCCGCAAACTTGGAGATGCTGCATTTAACTCCCTAATCTAAATCTAAATCATTAATATATATAACACAGACTATATGGTGGGACAGTTGAGGAACAGTGGAAGACTTTCAAAGAAATTTTTCACAGTGCTCAACAAAAGCATATTCCAGTTAAAAGCACGGACAGTAAGAGTGGGCAGAGCCATCCTTGGATAACTAAGGAAATAAAAGAAGGCATCAAACTAAAAACTTGAGCATATAAAGTCACCAAGAGTACTGGGAAACTGGAAGATTGGGAAAACTTTAAAAAGCAACAATGTACCACTGAGCGAGCAATAAAGAAAGGGAAGCTAGAATATGAAAATAAACTAGCACAAAATATAAAAACTGATAGTAAAAGTTTTTTATAATTGTAAGTGGAAAAGGGTGACTAAAGTGAATGTTTGTTCCTTGGAGGACAAGAAAGGGGAATTGGTATTGGATAATGAGGAAATAGCCAAGGCTTTTAATGTCTATTTTGTGCCGGTCTTCACGGTGGAGGACACATCTAGCATGCCAAAGAGAGATATTATGGATGCAATGGGAGGTGAGGACCTCAATACAATGGATATCACTAAAGACATAGTGCTAAGCAAACTTGTGGGTCAGAAGATAGATAAGATAGAAAGTCTTATGCATAAGATAAAGATGCATAGAGGTTACATCACTGGTGATGTGTCCCAGCGCATCCTACGATGTACCTCAGCATCAAAAGCTGAGTTACCTCTCCTTACGTTTATATGAAATCCAGAAATTGCCTTTCAATGGAATTGGCAAATTTTAATCCATTCCATTTAATTCTGTCCAATATATCATTGAAAGTCAAGTGATACATTTGGGGTAATTTTCTCAAATGTCTTCAGCTATTCTACTCTGCCTGCTATCTTAAGCCATTTTAAACCTATGGTGTCACATGGAGGAAGTTTAAACTCAATAGTTCATAAACACTTCTGTTTATCTATGTGTTAGAATATTTTGGATCCAACCACTTTGATTAACCTCGGATTCTTCTGACATACAGTTCTGCAAAATGTGTCCAGGTGTTATTCATTTCTTTTAAAAGCACTATAGCAATGCAGGCTGTTACCATTGTAAGAAATATTTCAACCATTAATGAATAACATATATAGAAATTGCAATTATAGTGTACATGGATTTTAGTAGGTCATTTGAAAAGGTACCCCATGCAAGGCTTATTGAGAAAGTAAGGAGGCATGGGATCCAAGGGGACATTGCTTTGTGGATCCAGAACTGGCCCACAGAAGACAAATTGTGGTTGTAGGCAGGTCATATTCTGCATGGTGACCGGTGACCAGTGGTGTGCCTCAGGGATCTGTTCTGGGACCCTTATTCTTTGTGATTTTTAAATGACCTGGATGAGGAAGTGGAGGGATGGGTTAGTAAATTTGCTGATGACACAAAGGTTGGGGGTGTTGTGGATAGTGTGGAGGGCTGTCAGAGGTTACAGTGGGACATTGATAGGATGCAAAACTGAGCTGAGAAGTGGCAGATGGCGTTCAACCCAGATAAGTTTGGCAAGTCAAATATGATGGCAGAATATAGCATTAATGGCAAGTCTCTTGGCAGTGTGAAGGATCAGAGGGATCTTGGGATCTGAGTCCATAAGACACTCAAAGCTCCTACACAGGTTGACTCTGTGGTTAAGAAGGCATACGGTGCATTGGCCTTCATCATTTGTGGGATTGAGTTTAAGAGCCAAGAGGTAATGTTGCAGCTATATAAGACATCGGTCAGACACCACTTGGAGTACTGTGCTCAGTTCTGGTCACCTCACTAGAGGAAGGACGTGGAAACCATAGAAAGGGTGCAGAGGAGATTTACAAGGATGTTGCCTGGATTGGGGAGCATGCCTTATGAGAATAGATTGAGTGAACTCAGCTTTTTCCCCTTGGAGCAACAAAGGATGAGAGGTGACCTGATAAAGGTGTACAGGATAATGAGAGGCACTGATCTTGTGGATAGTCAGAGGCTTTTACCCAGGGCTGAAATGGTCAGCACGAGAATGCATAGTTTTAAGGTGCTTGGAAGTAAATACAGAGGAGATATCAGGGGTAATTCTTTTATGCAGAGAGTGGTGAGTGCGTGGAATGGGCTGCCGGTGGCGGTGGTGGAGGCGGAAATGATAGGGTCTTTTAAGGGACTCCTGGATGGCTACATGGAACTTGGAAAAATAGAGGGCTATGGGTAAGCGTAGGACATGTTCGGCACAGCTTTGTGGGCCAAAGAGCATGTATTGTGCTGTATGATTTCTATGTTCTATGTTTCTAATATATCTATTTTGTTGTTGACTTAACTTTCCAAATTTCAATCTTGGAGAAGTATAGTGCATCTTCATAGGTTTTTACATGTTTTTGGAGATAATTGGGTCTTTGACTATGGATTGAGAACTAGATGATACTAAACAAGGAACATTGAAGCAGGAATGTGGATATCAGAAGGAGGTAGATCAGGTGGGGGGGATAGGTTGGGCAAGGGCTGGAGATCAATAGCAGCACTTTTGGACTTGAGAGATGAGCATTGCAGACAGACAAGCAGCGTATCAAGGAGTGTGGTCACAGGACGGGGAATGGTGATGGAAAAGATGAAGGAGACAGAGGAGAAAGGGAAGAAGTTGTATTTTTATCTTGCCCATCTCGCAGTTTGACACTATCATTTTAAAGTCAAATTGTCTCAGCAACATGAATCCTCAGGATGTTGTGGCCAATATTACCCCACAAAGCTCCAGAAGTAGGATTGCCTGGGCAATGATTCCATTCTGTGAGAATCTGACATGGAACTTGTGTTGGGTTGTAAGGTTGACTCATAACACAGAGTACTGAGTTGTATTTTCTGAGTAATGTGAGTGATCCAGAAATAGTTGTTAATGCGCTTTACAACTTTACCTTTCCTCTTTTATGTTCTCATTGTAACATCAGCATTGTTTGATAAATATCCTTGACTGAGGAACTCAAATGTAGCCTAGGTTGCTGGAATGAATATTACTTCTGACTGATGACAATTAGTTTGACTTGAAACTTCCCCTTTTCAGCAACACCACAAGAGTTTTGTACTTTTACCAGATATCCATCAAGAAGATTTTCAAATGTTTCCTAACTTATGATGTTATGAACTTGAAGTAACACACCACTAGGTTCAGAACAGCTGCTTTTCCATAACCATCAAGTACTTGAACCTGCTTTGACACCAGTTAACACTTCATCGTTATGAGCTCACCGGTCTCTCCTACAAATTAAAGTGGTCCATAGGCCCACATGACCAAGGATAAGTTGTCTCGTTTTTACTTGGATACCTCTTCTTATTGTGATAAATGTAATTATGGAGACGCTTCACTCATTCGTATGTTTTGGGCATGTCCGAGTCTTGAAAAAAATTGGAAAGAAGTATTTCAATCCCTCTCAGTACTTTTTAAAGTAAATTTTCTGCCTAATGCTTTGACCACTCTATTTGGTATTGTTGGAGGAAAGGATATTATTTTGGAGAAATTTGATTTGCACAGTTTGGCTTTTATTTCTCTTATGGCTAGGAGGGCACTCTTGCTTAAATGGAAAGATGCGGTTCTGTCCATTCACATTCAATGGCTGCGTGATATGATATCATGTTCAAATTTTGAGAAGATTCGGTGTTCAATTTCAGAATCTAATCAAGACTTTCAAACATTGTGGGGACCTTTTCTGAACTATTTTCAAAACCTTTGATTTGCTGCTAAAGCACAGATGATGGCTAATAATAAACTTTTTTTCTTTTTTTCTTCCTTTTCTAATCAGCTTTGGTCTTGGCAGTGGGTTAGATTTTTTTCCCCATATAATAAATTTACCATATTTCAATATTATGAATTAATCAATTTGTATGAATATAGAGTAAGGCATTTTGTCTGTGCGATTCAGTATAATGTATCTGATATATTTCTTTTTTCTTGGACTCTGTATTCTCCTATGTAGGAAATTAATAAGAATACTGAAAAAAGAAAAAGATCAATTCTTTTTACATCATATGTCACTGATTTCAATAATGGAATAAGACCATAAGACCATAAGACAAAGGAGCAGAAGTCGGCCATTCGGCCCATCGAGTCTGCTCCACCATTTTATCATGAGCTGATCTATTCTCCCATTTAGTCCCACTCCCCCGCCTTCTCACCATAACCTTTGATGCCCTGGCTACTCAGATACCTATCAATCTCTGCCTTAAATACACCCAATGACTTGGCCTCCACTGCTGCCCGTGGCAACGAATTCCATAGATTTATCACACTCTGACTAAAAAAATTTCTTCGCATTTCTGTTCTGAGTGGGCGCCCTTCAATCCTTAAGTCATGCCCTCTCGTACTAGACTCCCCCATCATGGGAAACAACTTTGCCACATCCACTCTGTCCATGCCTTTCAACATTCGAAATGTTTCTATGAGGTCTCCTCTCATTCTTCTAAACTCCAAGGAATACAGTCCAAGAGCGGACAAACGTTCCTCATATGTTAACCCTCTCATTCCCGGAATCATTCTAGTGAATTTTCTCTGTACTCTCTCCAACGTCAGCACATCCTTTCTTAAATAAGGAGACCAAAACTGCCCACAGTACTCCAAGTGAGGTCTCACCAGCGCCTTATAGAGCCTCAACATCACATCCCTGCTCCTATACTGTATTCCTCTAGAAATGAATGCCAACATTGCATTTGCCTTCTTCACTACTGACTCAACCTGGAGGTTAACCTTAAGGGTATCCTGTACGAGGACTCCTAAGTCCCGTTGCATCTCCGAACTTTGAATTCTTTCCCCATCTAAATAATAATCTGCCTGTTTATTATTTCTGCCAAAGTGCATAAACATACACTTTCCAACATTGTACTTCATTTGCCACTTCTCTGCCCATTCTTCCAATCTATCCAAGTCTCTCTGCAGACTCTCCGTTTCCTCAGCACTACCGGCCCCTCCACCTATCTTTGTATCGTCAGCAAATTTAGCCACAAAGCCATTTATTCCATAATCCAAATCGTTGATGTACAATGTAAAAAGAAGCAGCCCCAACACGGACCCCCGTGGAACACCACTGGTAACCGGCAGCCAACCAGAATAGGATCCCTTTATTCCCGCTCTGTTTCCTGCCAATCAGCCAATGCTCTATTCACGTATGTAACTTTCCCGTAATTCCATGGGCTCTTATCTTGTTAAGTAACCTCATGTGTGGCACCTTGTCAAAGGCCTTCTGAAAATCCAAATATACAACATCCACTGCATCTCCCTTGTCTAGCCTACTGGTAATTTCCTCAAAAAATTGTAATAGGTTTGTCAAGCAGGATTTTCCTTTAAGGAATCCATGCTGAGTTCTGCCTATCTTGTCATATGCCTCCAGGTACTCTGTAACCTCATCCTTGACAATCGACTCCAACAACTTCCCAACCACCGATGTCAAGCTAACAGGTCTATAATGTCCTTTTTGCTTCCTTGCCCCCTTCTTAAATAACGGAGTGACATTTGCAATCTTCCAGTCCTCCGGAACCATGCCAGAGTCTATCGACTTTTGAAAGATCATCGCTAATGCCTCCGCAATCTCCACAGCTACTTCCTTCAGAACACGAGGGTACATTCCATCTGGTCCGTGATATTTATCTACCTTTAGACTATTAAGCTTCCTGAGTACTCTCTCTGTCATAATTGTGACTGCGCACACTTCTCTTCCCTGCCACCCTTGAGTGTCTGGGATACTGCTGATGTCTTCCTCAGTGAGGACTGATGCAAAATACTCATTCAGTTCCTCTGCCATCTCCTTATCTCCCATTACAATTTCTCCAGCATCATATTCTATCGGTCCTATATCTACTCTCACCTGTCTTTTACTTTTTATATACTTGAAAAAGCTTTTAGTATCCTCTTTGATATTATTTATTAGCTTCCTTTCATAGTTAATCTTTTCCCTCTTAATGACCTTCTTGATTTCCTTTTGTAAGGTTTTAAAAACTTCCCAATCCTCTGTCTTTGATGACTTTGTTGCAAAATTTGCTGATGATGTGAAGATAGGTGGAGTGGCAGGTAGTTTTGAGGAAGTAGTGAGACTATAAAAGAACTTAGACAGGTTAGGAGAATGGGCAAAGGAATGGCAGATGAAATACAGTGTCAGGAAATGTATGGTCATGCACTTTGGTGGAAGAAATGAAAAGACTAACTATTTCCTGAATGCAGAGAAAATACAAAAAACTGAGGTGCAAAGGGACTTGGGAGTCCTTGTGCAGGATTCCCTAAATAGGAGTGGCCAACGTTTACATTCCGTGCATCAATTTTTTCACGCACGAGTTCAGATGTGATTTTTTTCACGCACGAGTTCTATATTAACATATTTTTACAAGAATTGAATGGGGATACAAGAGTTGTGTGGTGCATCTGAAGTGTCACAGGGGAATAGGGTTCCCCTGGTCCTCAGCCCAATGTGTGAGCTGCCAGCATGAGCCATTTATTCCTAGTGTTTAACTTCTGTCTGTTAGCCAATCCCTGAGAGACATACTCAGAGTATAGAACCGAGGCAAAAGAGTAGTGAGGTCATGGACTGTGCCTCATTACAGAGGAGGAGGTGCTGGCAATCTTAAAGTGAATTTGGATGGATAAATTCCCAGAGCCTGATAAAGTGCCCATTGGAGCTGGTATGAGGCTAGTGTAGAAATTACAGGGGCCCTGGCAGAGTTATTTAAACCATACTTAGCCACTGGGGTGATGCTGGAGGATTGAATGTTGTTCCATTGTTTAAGAAAGGCTCTAAGAATAATCTGGAAAATTATAGACCGGTGAGCATGATATCTGTAATGGATAAATTATTGCAGGTATTAATAGTGGAAGCAATAAGGTAAAGGAACATGATGTTGCAGGCATCACTGAATCATGACTGAAAGGAAATTATAGCTGGGATCTTAATGTCCAAGGATACATGTTGTACCTAAAGAACAGACAGGTAGGCAACTACACAGAGAACATGGCATGGCTCCGTTAGTAAAAAAGGAAATTACGCCATTAAAAAGAAGTAATGTAGGGTTGAACAGTGTTGAAGTGCTGTCAACAAATTACATTGAGAGAATGAAAATGCAAAAGGGAAATGTTACAAGAGCCATGAGGAATTTCAGTATGCACAATAGATTGGGAAAATTATGTTGGTGCTGAATCCTGAGAGGGGCAATTTCTAGAATCCCTATGAGAATTCTTTTAAGAACAGGTTGTAGTTGAGCCCAATTGGGAACCAGCTATTCTGGATTGGATATTGTGCAATGAACAAAATTGATTAAAGACTTTAAGGTAAAAGAACCCTTTGGGACGAGTGATCAGAATATGATCAAATTCACTGTCAAATCTGAGGAGAAGCTAAAGTCAGATGTATCAGTATTACATTGGAGTAAAACATATTACAGGGGCATGAGAGAGGAGTTGGCCAAAATATATTGGAAAATAACACTGGCAGGGATGTCAACAAATCAGCAATGGCTGAAATTTCTGGAAGCAATTCAGAAAGCATGGGATATACACATCACAAAAAAGAAGAAGTATTCTAAAGGCAAGATGACACAACCATGGCTAACAAGAGAAGTCAAAGCCAACCTAAAAGCCAAAGAGAAGGCATATCACAAAGCAATAATTAGAGAATTGGGAAGATTTAAACACCAGAAGAAGGTAACTGAATAAAAAGTCACTAAGGAGAAAAAGATGGAATACAAAAGTAAGTAAGCCAATAATATTAAAGAAGATACAAAAAATTTCTTCAGATGCATAACGTGTAAAAAGAGAAGTGAGAGTGGATATCTGAGAATTAGAAAATGTTGCTGGAGGGGTAGTACTGGGAGACAAGGAAATGACAAAGAACTTTTTTGCATCAGTCTTCACTGTGGAAGACACTTACAGTGTAGTGGAAATTCTGGAGTGTCCAGGGCCAGAAGTGTGTGAAATTGCCATTACTAAGGAGAAAGTTCTTGGAAAACAGAAAGGTCTAAAGGTAGATAAGCCACCTGGACTAGATAGTGTACACCCCATAGTTCTGAAACAGGTGGCTGGAAGATTGCAGAGGAATTAGTAATGATCTTTCAAAAGTCACTGAGTTCTGGAATGGTTCCAGGAGGCTGGAAAATTTCAAATGTCACTCCACTCTGTATAAAGGGAGAGAGATAGAAAAAAGGAAATTATAGGCCACTTAGTCTGACCTTAGTGGTTGGGAAGATGTTGGATTCGATTGTTAAGCATTTGGTTTCAGGATACTTGGAAGCACATAATAAAATAGGTTGTAGTCAGCATGGTTTTCACAAGGGAAAATCATACCTGACAAATCTGTTGGAATTCTGTGAAGAAATAACAAGCAAGATAGACAAAGGAGAATCAGATGATGTAGAGTACTTGGATTTTGATAGGCCTTTAACAAGCTGCCACACATGAGACTACTTAACAAGTCACAAGCCCATGATATTACAGGAAAGATGCTAGCATTGATAACCAGTGGCTGATTGACAGGAGGCAAAGAGTGGGAATAAAAGGAGCCTTTTCTGGCTGGTGGCCGATGACTAGTGCCGTTCCACAGTGATCGGTGTTGGGACCACTTCTTTTTACATTATAAGTCAATGATTTGGGTGATGGAATTGATGGATTTGTTGCAAAGTTTGCAGATGATATGAAGAAAGATGGAGAAGCAGAGAGTTTTGAGGAAGAAGAGAGGCTACAGAAGGATTTAGACAGATTAGGAGAATGGGCAATGAAGTGGCAGATGAAATACAGTGTCAGGGAGCGTATAGTCCTGCACTTTGGTAGAAGAAATGAAAAGATAGACTATTTTCTAAATGACAGCAAATTCAGAAATCTAAGTTGCAAAGGGACTTGAGAGTCCTTGTGCAAGATTCCCTAAAGGTTAATTTGCAGGTAAAGACTGTGGTGAGGAAGACAAATGCAATGTTTTGATAAGGTGCAACAGATGAGGCTGCTTAACAAGATAAAATCCTATAGCATTACAGGAAAGATACTGGCATAGACAGAGGAATGGCTGACAGCCAGGAGATAGTGAGTGGGAATAACACAGGCCTTTTCTGGTTGGCTGCCAGTGACCCATGGTGTTCCTAAGGGGTCAGTATTGGGACCGCTACTTTTCACATTGTTTGTCAGTGATTTTGGATAATGGAATTGATGGCTTTGTGGCAAAGTTTGTGGATGATACGGAGATAGGTGGAGGGGTAGGTAGTGCTGAGGAAGCAATGCAATTGCAGCTTGCAGACAATACGATAATGCATTTCGAGGAAAGGAACAGTAGTGCAGACTATTATCTAAATGGGAAGAACTTTAAAACATCAGGGGTGCAGAGGAACTTAGGAGTCCTCCTGCTAGACTCCCAGAAGGTTAATTTACAGGTTGAATATGTGGTAAAGAAGGTGAATGGAATGTTGGCATTTATTTCAAGGGGAATAGAATATATAAACAAGGAGATAATGCTTTATAAGACTCTCGTCAGGCTGCACTTGGAGTATTGTCAACAGCTTTGGGACCCATATCTCAGAAAGGATGTGTTGTCATTGGAGAGAGCCTAATGGAGAGGTTCGCAAGGATGAGTCCAGGAATGAAAAATAGCTTATGCATTACAGTAAAAGCTCATTGTGTGTTGAATATTATTGTAATATTTTAGGTATTCTGCTAACTTGTTACTGTTATAAGTCTGAGAACTGAAGTCATGGAAAGGCTGGCCAAACTGACTTCAGACTCATGGAAGATCCCAGTCCATACAACCAGCTGGGCTAGACATTCATCTGAATACTCAGGTGAGTGAAAATTAGTCAGGCCGTCTTGCCGTTACCCTGCGGTTGGTTCTGTTCCTTCCTGTCCCTTGCCTCCGTCGGGTAAGCCGGGCTGTCTTGCCGTTACCCTATGGTTGGTTATGTCCCTTCCTATCCCTTGCCTCCGTTGGGTGGAGATCTGCGCCCTGCCCAGGAGGAGCTTCAAGACCCCAAGTCTCTAGCCGAGCCGAGCCTCAAGTCTCTAGCCAAGCCTCGCCCCAAGTCTCTAGCCGAGCCTCGCCCCAAGTCTCTAGCCGAGCCTCGCCCCAAGCCAAGCTTCAAGACCCCAAGCCTCAAGCCTCGCCTCAAGTCTCTGGTCTCCAGCCTCGCCTCAAGCCTGAAGACTTCAGCTTCGTCCCGCCTGCCAGCCAAGTCACATCCTTGCCTAGTTCTGGGGTCCGAGCCAGAGGCAAGACCCAGATTCTGGGTCCTTGTCCAGTCTCTGGCTCGGAGTCCAAGCCCTGGCTCCTAGCTCTCTTGTCCAGTCCTGTTCTGGGTGCCCGGTTTTCTTGTCCATGTCCTAGCCCTCACCCTGTATCTTAGTCCTGTCCCTAGTGCTTCAGTGTCTGTGTCTTGCACTTGGGTCCATTCCCAGCCACCACCTTATGACAGTCCTAGCTATTCTGCTTGTGAACGTAGAGGGTAAAGTGAATGCAGGAAAATACATGGAAATCCTGCAGGAAAACCTGATGTAGTCTGCAAGAGAACTGTGACTTGGGCTAAGATTTGTTTTCCAGCAAGACAATAACCCCAGCATAAAGCCAAAGCTACTCAGGAATGGCTTAAAAATAACAAAGCCAATGTCCCTGAGTGGCCAAGTCAGAGTCTGTACCTCAATCCTATAGAGAATTGTGGCTGGACTTGAAAAGGCCTGTTCACTCACAATCCCTATGCCATCTGACAGAGCTTGAGCAGTTTTATAATGAAGAATGGGGAAAAATTGCATTGTCCAGATGTGCAAAGCTGATAGAGACCTATCCACACACTCAAGACTGTAATTGCTGCTAAAGTTGCATCTACTAAATACTGACTTGAAGTTGGTGAGTAATTATGCAATCAATTATTTTGTTTTTAATAACTATAATAAATTCAATCCAATTTGTAGAAATTTGTTTTAACTTTGACATGAAAGAGTGTTTTCTGTTGATCAGTATCAAAAAAGCCAAATAAATCCACTGTGATTCAATGTTGTAAAACAATGAAACATGAAAACTTCCAAGGGAGGTGAACATTTTTTATAGACACAGGACACAAAAATTATACCAGACTGTGAAAAAAAGTTAGAGTTATTGAACTATGTTCAAGTGCCTGATGTTTACAGAAAAGTTGCTGTTCTGAACCTAGTGGTGTGGGACTTCTAGTTCGTAAACATAAGACTATAAGACCATAAGACATAGGAGCAGAATTAGGAGATCTAGCCTGTCGAGTCTGCTCCACCATTCAATCATGGCTGATCCTTTTTTTTTTATCTCCTCCTCAACCCCAGTTCCCGGCCTTCTCTCTGTAACCTTTGATGCCATGTCCAATCAAGAACCTATCAATCTCCACCTTACACACACCCAACATCCTGGCCTCCAGGGCTTCATGTGGCAGCAAATTCCACAAATTTGCCAACCTTTGGCTAAAGAAATTTCTCCGCATCTCTGTTTTGAAAGGGCACCCCTCTATCATGAGGCTGTGCCCTCTTGTCCTAGACTCTCCCACCATGGGAAACATCTTTTCCCCATCTATTCTGTCTAGGCCTTTCATCATTCGAAAGGTTTCAATGAGATCCCTCCTCACCATTCTGAATTCCAGCGAGTACAGATCCAGAGCCACAAACATTCCTTGTATGATAACACTTTCATTCATAGAATTATCCTTGTGAACCGCCTCTGAACCCAGCACATCTTTTCTAAGATGAGGGGCCCAAAACTCTTCAGAATACTCACGTTTAAGCCTCACCAGTGCCTTATAAAGCCTCAGTATCACATCCTTGCTCTTGTATTCTAGACCCTTTGCAATGAATGCTAACATGGCATTTGCCTTCTTCACCACCGATTCAAACCACAAGTTAACCTTCAGGGTGTTTTGCACAAGGACTCCTAAGTCCCTCAGCATCTCAGATTCCTGGATTTTCTCCCGATTTAGAAAATAGTCCGCACATTTATTTCTACTACCAAAGTGCATGACCATGCATTTTCCAACATTGTATTTCATTTCCCAATTTCTTGCCCTTTCTCCTAATCTGTCCAAGTCCTTCTGCATCTTACCTGTTTCCTCAACACTATATGCTCCTCCACATCATAAGTTAGGAAATATTTGAATAACTTCTTAATAAAAGTACAAAAGTCTTGTGGTGTTGCTGAAAAGGGGAAGTTTGAAATCAAACTAATTGTCCTCAGTCAGAAGTAATGTTCATTCCAGCTACCTAGGCTACATTTGAGTTCCTCAGTCAAGGATATTTATCAAACAATGCTGATGTTACAATGAGAACATAAAAGAGGAAATATAAAGTCATAAAACACATTAACAACTATTTCTGGATCACTCACATTACTCAGAAAACACAACTCAGTACTTTGTGTTATGAGTCAACCTTACAATCCCAACACAAGTTCCATGTCAGTTTCTCACAGGATGGAATCATTGCCCAGGCAATCCTACTTCTGGAGCTTTGTAGGATAATATTGGCCCTAACATCCTGGGGATTCATGTTGCTGAGACAATTTGACTTTAAAATGTCAGTGTCAATTTGCGAGATGGACAAGATAAAAAAAAACTTCTTCCCTTTCTCCTCTGTCTCCTTCACCCTTTCCATCACCATTCCCTGTCCTGTGGCCACACACCTTGATACGCTGCTTGTCTGTCTGCAATGCTCATCTCTCAAGTCCAAAAGTGCTGCTATTGATCTCCAGCCCTTGCCCAACCTATCCCCCCCACCTGATCTACCTCCTTCTGATACCCATGTTTCTGCTGCAATGTTCTATTGTTAATTTTCATCTAGTTCTCAATCCATAGTCAAAGGACCAATTATCTCCAAAAAACATGTAAAAACCCATGAAGATGCACTATACTTCTCTAAGATTGGAATTTGGAAAGTAGAGTCAACAGCAAAATGGATGCATTGGAATTTCTGGATACGTTGTTCATTAATGGTTGAAATATTTCTTACAATGGTAACAACATGCATTGCTCTACTGCTTTTAAAAGGAATAAAGTACAGCTGAACACATTTTTCAGAACTGTATGTCAGAAGAATCTGAGGTCAGGAGAGGTGGTTGAATCCAAAATATTCTAACAGCTCGATAAACAGAACTGTTTATGAAGCATGCAGTTTAAACTTCTTCAGTGTGACAGCATAGGTTTAAATGGCTTAAGATAACAGGCAGAGTAGAATAGCTAAAGATATTTTTGTGCGGACTGAACAAATTGATTGGGAGATGTGCGCAAGTGTCATAGCACAAAGGTTGTCTATTACCTGGAGAAAAGCAGTGTCATCGACTCATATGTGCAGAACGCAGATTTGCCGGGTTTCTCTGGCTGCTTGGAACACACACGTATAATTTGACAACAAATATAAACCGCTAAAAGGGAAAGAAGAGACTTCTTATTCTTGGACCTCGCCAATGCCTTTGGGTCGGTCTCACATAACCTCCTGCAGGCGCCATTTGAATTCTTCCATGTACCAGTATGTGTTACTACCCTGGTCAAAACCTACTTTTGAGATCTTCAGTTCTCATTGATAACCACAGAGTACAACAGAGCCTGGAAGCCTGTGGAGGTAGGCCTAATGGCAGGTTGCACCATCTCTCCACTGGCTTTTTCCATAGCAATGGAAACAATCATTAAAGCTTCTAAATGAGTGGTTGGAGGAGAACAACTGAAGTCAGGACTGTGCCTACCACCAATCCGGGCATTTATGGATGATTGAACCATCCTGACAACTACCATCCCATGTACCAAATGAGAACCACCATTCAAACATCAAATGGGCCCAAATGACAATTAAAACAACGAAGTCCAGGAGCATTTCTATAGTCAAGGGAAGGCTGGTTGACTATAAGTTCCATGTGGATGGGAAAGTAATTCCTACTGTGCCAGAAATGCCAGTTAAAAGCTTGGTGCATTGGTATGATGTAAAGCTCAGTTATACAAATCAAGTGAAACATCTGAGAGAAGAAATCATCAAAGGGCTTAAAGCCATCTTTAAGACCTTGCTGCCAGGTATCCTCAAGCTCTGGTGCCTTCAATTTGGATTGCACCCTTGGGCGTCGTGGCCACTGACTCTGTATGAACTCCCCATCACTCATGTTGAAACGTTGGACAGGACAGTTAGTTCCTTCATTAAGAAGTGGCTGGGCCTATCAAGATCATGAAGTAACATCCACCTGTATGGCAAAGGAGCTCTGGAGTTGCCTGTCAAGGGGCTGACTGAAGAGTTCAAGTGTGCCAAGGTGAGGCTTGAGATGCTTCTCTCAGATTGTCTAGGATACTGCATCCAGGAGCTTAACAGGGAGAAAGTGGTGTCCAGCAGAGTCAGTAAATCAGGCAAAAGCAGCACTCAGGTTTGCAGACATGGTGGGCTAGGTACAATCTGGAAGAAGGGGCCTTGGCACAGGCTCAAATAGGCCCATTTGGCAAAGGTGACAACATAAGAGCAAAGGTGAACTATGGTGCTGGAGGAAGTACAGCCACGGGAGCAGCAGATGAGGTTTGCAAGAGCAGTGTCTCAGGCAAAATAGGGACAATGGGCAGGAGGGAAAACTTCGAGAAAAGAAAATTCAGCTGGAAAGACTTATTGGAAAAGTAAGGAAGAAAGATTAGCTACCTTATAAAAGCAGTTTATGATGTTCTCCCAACTCCCAAAAATCTGAACTAGTAGCTCAGTGAAGACCCAGCTTGTCCACTCTGCACAGTATTCCACGTGGGGTCTGACCAGGGTTCTACATAGCTGCAACATTACCTCTCTGCTGTTAAACTCAACCCCACAAGTGATGAAGGCCAATGTACCGTATTCCTTCTTAACCACACAATCAACCTGTGCAGCAGCTTTGAGTGTCCTCTGGACTCAGACCCCAAGATCCCTCTGATCCTTCACACTGCCAAGAGTTTTACCATTAATGCTATATTCTGCCATCATATTTGACCTACCAAAATGAACGCCTCACACTTATCTGGGTTGAACTCCATCTGCCACTTCTCAGCCCTGTTTTGCATCATATTAATGTCCCGCTGTAACCTCTGACAGATGTCCACACTATCCACAACACCTCCAACCTATGTGAAAAGCAAATATACTAAGCCATCCCACCACTTCCTCATTCAGGTCATTTATAAAAATCACGAAGAATAGTGGTCCCAGAACAGATCCCTGAGGCACACCACTGGTCACCAACATCCATGCAGAATATGACCCGTCTACAACCACTCTTTCCCTTCTGTGGGAAAGCCAATTCTGGATCCACAAAGCAAGGTCCCCTTGATCCCATGCCTCCTTACTTTCTCATTAAGCCTTGAATGGGGTACCTTATCAAATGCCTTGCTGAAATCCATACACATTACATCTACTGCTCTACCTTCATCAATGTGTTTAGTCATATCCTCAAAAAATTCAGTCAGGCTCGTAAGGAACATAAGTATGTGAAGAGCAAGAGAATGAGCTATGTGAGAATATTGGAAGTGTGTACATGGAGCCAGAGGAGGTAGTGGAGGTACTTAATGAATGCTTTGCTTCAGTATTCCCCTTTGATTAGGACCTAGGCAATTGTGGGGATGACACAGCAGACTTACAGCAGAATTTCAAAAACATTCACCCATCAGCATCGAGGAGAACAGCTGAATAAACATAGAGCTTTCATGAAGAGCGACCGTCATGCTGGGTCCAAACTCTGCTAACCTGGCTATGCCATCATCCCCGTGGCCGCTGTAGCGAGTGAACACTGACCTCCTATGCATTCATCTTGATGCTTCAGTCTTTCTTGACATTTCAAAATGGAGTCGATCACGGTCCTGCGCCTGATCTCTAGTCTTCTCCACGAAGCAGCTCGCACTCTCAGTGCTCTCCAGGGAGTATAGAGCGCTAAATCATTTGAACAAATTCCAAACTGCACAAGCTTCAACAATTTCCGAAACACAATCAAGACAAAAAGAACAAGCAGAAGATGTAGAGAAAGTTAAATACTCAAAAATATTGGCTCTCTGCAAAATGTCACTCAAGGAATTGTTGTTAACTTGCTCCATCTTGTCCGGATATCTGAAGTTTCTAAGGAAACTAAGGAGACTATGGAGACGCCAAAAAATAACCTCCATTACAAACTCTTAAAAGGTGGTATCATAAAATAAAGTAATGCAACCATTCCAGAAAATATTGATTTTATTTGTACAGAGCTACATCGAGATTATGCAATTTTACAGATTCTACCCCAGGGAAAACACCACAACATCCTCCAAAAACAGTTGCACCAATCTAAAGCATGCAATCTTCTGGTCAACCCCAATAGGCTAAGCAACTAACTTGGACTGAATTTCCAAGGAAGGTCTTCCAATTATCTGGCAATGACTACAGATGTCTCAGAAAATCTTCACTCTGCAACAATAATAACTCAGAATAAAGTAAATGTTCAGATTAATGAACTCAGCAGTTGCATTGTCTATATTCTGATGCTGCCTCTGGCAACCTCTTCTTGCATTTCTTCTTCACAACGTAATCAGTAATTCCAATAATCAAACATACAATTACTGCCACTAATACTGCAATCCAAATACTGTGCAGAACCTGTACTTTATTGTCCTCTGGTTCGTTAGGCAAAGACACAAAGAAAGGAACACTAGAAACATTGGACATCAGTTCATCAGGCAAAGGTACAAAGAAAGAAACGCTGGCAACATTGGACATCTCAGAAGACTGATCTTTTTCATCATAAGCGTGTAAAGCGAAATAGAGCGTGGTTGTGTTTTTAAGTCCTGTACTTCCAAAGGTAATTGTAAATGTTTCTTTCAAGCCAAACGGTTGCGGTTTCAAACTTGTCAAATTAACCTGTTCAGCTCCTGAGAAACTGTCCCGTAGCTGCAGCAGTTTCTCACTCATTCTCATCTCATAGTAGGAGGCTGATAAAGAAAGGAAATACTGTAAGTGATTGCATTGACATATTGAACGACATTGGATCAATTGTGAGAATGTGGTGAGTGCACATGCAACAGGTCAATCATGTGATGAATTGCTTGGACCTCCTGTGTTCAGAAGGCTCTGTCTATTCATGCGGGCTTTTGAGTGCATATGTTTCCATCTCAGTGGGCCCAGTTCATCACTCCTTAAGACCATAAGACATAGGAGCAGAATTAGGCCATTCAGCCCATCGAGTTCACTCTGCCATTCTATCATGGCTGATCCCAGGTCCCATTCAACCCCATACATCTGCCCTCTCACCATACTCCTTGATACCGTGACCAATTAGGACCTGATGATCTGATGAAAGTTCTCGGACTGTAGTGTTGACTGTTTACTCTTTTCTATAGATGCTGCCTGACTGCTGAGTTCTTCCAGCATTTTGTATAGGATATTTGGATATTTTACATTCAACTGAAGTTGTCATTACAAACCTTAACAAAGTAATGCATTTTAACATTGAATTCTTATCTGTTCAATTATTTTTATTCCAGTTCAGTAGATTCAGATTAGATTAGCTTTATTTGTCATATGTATAATGAAATACCAAAACAGACAGTGAAATGTATCATTTGTGTCAAATCAAATCGGCAAGGATTGTGCTGGGTAGTCTGTAAATGTCGTCACATTTCCGGCACCAACATCGCATGCCCACAACTCCCTAACCCTAACCATATGTCTTCAGACTGTGAGAGGAAACAGCAGCAGCCAAAAGAATCCCAGATGGTCACAGGGAATACATACACAATCCTTACAGGCAGGACTGGGAACTGAACCTTGATCAGTGATCACTTGCACTGTAAAGTGATGGGCTACCTGCTGCACCACAACACAAGGAGGATTCCCTGCCTGTAACAATTCCAGCAGAAAGAGAGGCCAACGGTACCTACCTTAACTCCCTGGGCCACTGTGTGTGTGTTAGTGTGCACTGGTGGTCAGAGACAAAGAGTCAGTTTGTGATATTCAGTACCAGACATTGACTGGAACTGTAGTGTCCCACTGGGACCAAAGGCTTCATGAAATGTGAGAGCTGTGAAGGTGTAGGAAAGGGAAGGACTTGTATCGTATTCCCTGTGGTCATTGACTGACTGTGGTTTTCAATACTCACAATGTGGTCATAAAATATGCTTGGGTATATTTTGAGATCATGATTTATAGCAAAATATTAACTTCAGAAACCAATCTTCTGAATATGCATTGTAGATTTAATATAAAAATATACACCAGACAGACCAGGAAACAGGCAGTTAACTAGTTGTCAACATATGTACGAATCTAATCAACATCACTTTGCAAGGATATGACAGTAATTAACAATTATTTTGACATGATGGTGGGAAGATCTAGGCATGAAGTTGTTGCATGTAGTTCAAAGAAAGCATTGTAAATTTGGATTTGTTTGTATTGCCCTGAATTTTTCTGTGATCTTTAGCACATAAAATGTTGTGTAGAGTTGGACCAGGAAGACGTTTCCCCTCCAAAATAGTCTCCATTTGATGCCTGCTGTATCTCACTTTGTGGAATAAAGAGACAGCTTCATTTCTACCAGTACTTCTCTACGGTGACTTCATTCCCACAGCAACAAAATTCACTTCAGTAGTAAAGGTACTGAATCAGGTACTACGCACGCAAAACACTGGAGGAAAAAGGTAAATGGTCAACATTTTGGTCTGAGACCCTTTGTCAGGACTGAGAAGGAAGGGGTAGATGTCAGAATAAAAAGGTGCGGGGACGGGGAAAGAGGATAGTTGGAAGGTGATAGGTAAAGTGAGGTGGGTGGGAAAGGGCAGGAGCTGGAGAAGAAAGAATATGACTGGAAAGAACAGTGGACTGGAGTGAAAAAGAAGAAGGTGAGGATTCAGTGGATGTAATATGGAACTGAGAAGTGCAAGGTCAGATTAAGGAATAGAGGAAAGGGTGAGTGGGGGGTTGAACTTTGTTTGCCAGAAGGAGAAATCAATTTCAAGCCATCAGGTTGGAAGCTACCCAGGCAGAATATAAGGTGTTGCTCCACCACTCTGTGGGTGTCCTCACAGGGGGACACCATTGATCGATATGTTGGAATGGAGATGGGAATGGATATTAAAAAGTTTGGTCACCGGGAAGTCCCACTTGTGACAGATAGTGCAGAGGTGCTCAATGAAGTGATTCCCCCATTACGATGATTCTCACCAACGTAGAGGAGGTCATTTCAGAAACAACAGACACAATGGATGACCCTGACAGATTCACAGATGAAGTGTTGCCTGACCTGGAAGGACTCTTTGAATGGAGGTGATTAGGCAGGTTTACACTAAGGCAACTTGCAAGGATAAGTGCCTGGAGGAAGATTAGTGGGGAGGGATGAATTGACTAGGAAATTGAGAGGGAACAATATCTCCAGAAAGTGAAGCAAGGGAGCATGGCAGAAACTAAAGTTATGTTTAGTGATTAAATCCCTTCGGAAATGGCAGAAGTTACAAAGGATAATGTGCTGGATGTGGTGACTGATGGGGTGATAAGGTAAGGACAAGAGGGACTCTATCACTATTATGGCAGTGGGAAGATGAGTTGAGCGTGGACGTATGGGAAATGGAGGAGATGTGGGTTAGGGCAGCATCAATATTAGAGGGAGGGAAACCTTGTTCTTAAAAGAAGGAGGACATCTCTGATGTACTGGAATAAAAAGACGTGTCCTGGGAACAGATGCGGCTGAGGCGAAGAAGTTGAGAAAAGGGAATAGAATTTTAAGAGGAAATATGGTGGGAAGGAGTATATCGAGATAACCTTGGAAATCAGTAGGTTTATAAAATATGTCAGTTGACAGCTTGACTCCAGAGATGGGAACACGGCTTTGAATATAGAGTGTCGTACAGAGTCGATAAAGGGGCAGACATCACTGAGGCACATATGAATTCCCATGGCTACATGTCGAGTTTGGAGAATGTAGGAGGACCCTACTTCTCAGTCTTGAAGAAGGATCTTGGCCTTAAATGTCAACTGTTTATTCTTTTCCATAGATGCTGCCTAACATGCTAAGTGCCTCCAGCGTTTTGTGTGTGCTGCTTTGGATTTCTAGCACCTGCAGACTGTCTCGTGCTTGAGCCAAGAGCAATTGGTAAAACCCGCCAGAAAGACCACTACAGAGACACAACTAAAATTGCCACATTGAAGCTGTGTGTATGAACAGCAGGTGTTGAGAAGCATTTAGAACCTGTATTTCCCCATCTGGAATGTATCTCATTGTGAATATGTGAAACCCTTTAAACTAATATGTTATTGAAGATTACTTAAATATAACCATTGATCTAATGTTTGATCACAGGGAATGTAATTCATAATTATGATTTGGTAATATTAAACTTCTTTTCAAACAGTTTACGTATATAGCATTGAATATGTGGAGAGAAATGAGATATATTGCAGTGTCAGATGTTATATGAAGATAACCATAAATCTTTCAAACTCAAATAAAGATATTCGATTATAGAATAAGGAATTCTGTTTCCTTTAGAGCTCGTACTGTAGCGTATTGATTAGTGTAATGTTATTACGACTCCATTGACTGGGTTCAATTCTGCTGCAATCTGTAAGGGATTTGTACCTTTTCCCTGTTACTGCATGGGTTTCCTGTGGGTGCTTTGATTTCATCCTATACACCAAAGACATATGATAGATTAGTAGTTAATTGGTCACATATGAGTAATTGAGCAGCACAAGATTATTGGGGCAGAAAGGCCTGTTACCATGCTGTATCTCTACATAATTTTTAAAAATAGGAATTAATTAAAGTTACAAACTTCAATTGTTCTTGTTCTTTCTTCCTGGGGGATGTGTTTTAATTGTGTCAACTGGTCAGCAGATTTCCCAACTATCGAATCACTTCATTGCTGGGAAGAAAAATTCCATGTAAGTTATTAAAACTCAGGAACATTTACCTGTTCCTTGATCCAGGTCTGCTCCTGGTGCTGTCCACTGAAGCTCAATTTTGTCCTGATCTATGGTTGCATGAAGGTCTGTGACTTTGCATGGTGGAAAGTTGACAGTTGGTGTACCTGGTGGAATTGAAAGCACTCCTCCTGATTTCACCCTGCTGAAGATTCCTATTTGAGCTGCAGAATCTTCATTACTAACTGGAGGCCTTGGTGGATTTGTGTGGATAACACCTATGTGGAAAGAAAGGAACTCAAATTGAAATTGGAATTGGTTTGTTCTCATCACATGTGCCGAGGTACAGTGAAAACCTTGTTCATACAGATCAATTCATTACACAGCGCATTGAGGTAGAACAAGGTAAAATAAAGTCAATGCAGAATATAATGTAACAGCTACAGAGAAAATGCAGTGCAGGTAAACAATAAAGTGCAAAATTCTTCCAGAATCTTCTAAACGTCAGCCAACCCAAGTCTTAGGTCATCTTTGGCCTGCATAAGCTGCGACTTGAGCTTCCTTACTGGTTTATGGATGGTATAAATCTGGTATTTTTTTCAGAATCTTAGTAATCCTTCCAGAAACTGTGAAAGCATATGAATGACAAGTGGTAGCGACAGGTCCCTCTTTGTTGTTAGTTTTCCTGGTTTTTCTGTTCATTGAGGGTCCAATTCATTTCCTTCACCTTGCAGCTATTCTTAAGGAACATTAACTTTGAGGAGATGCGAAAGGATTTAGAAGGAGTGGATTGGGACAATTTGTTTTATGGGAAGAATGTAATAGAGAAATAGAGGTCATTTAAAGGTGAAATTTTGAGAGTACAGAATCTTTATGTTCCTGTTGGGTTGAAAGGAACGGTTAAAAGTTTGAGAAAGCCATGGTTTTCAAGGGATATTGGAAACTTGGTTCGGAAAAAGAGAGATATCTACAATAAATATAGGCAGCATGGAGTAAATAAGGTGCTCGGGGAAAATAAAGAATGCAAAAAGAATCTTAAGAAAGAAATTAGAAAAGCTAAAAGAAGATACGAGGTTGCTTTGGCAAGTAAGGTGAAAATAAATCCCAAGGGTTTCTAACATTATTGTAATAGCAAAAGGATAGTGAGGGATAAAATTGGTCCCTTAGAGAGTCAGAGTGGACAGCTATGTGTGGAGCCAAAAGAGATGAGGGCAATTCTGAACAATTTATTTTCTTCGGTATTCACTAAGGAGAAGGATATTGAATTGTGTAAGACAAGGGAAACAAGTAGGGAAGTTATGGAAACTATGATGATTAAAGAAGAGGAAGTACTGGGGCTTTTAAGGAATATAAAAGTGGATAAGTCTCTGGGTCCTGACAGGATGTTCCCTAGGACCTTGAGGGAAGTTAGTGTGGAAATAGCAGGGGCTCTGACAGAAATATTTCAAATGTCATTAGAAACGGGGATGGTGTTGGAGGATTGGCGTATTGCTCATGTTGTTTCATTGTTTAAAAGGGTTCTAAGAGTAAACGTAGCAATTATCGGCCTGTGAGTTTGACGTCAGTGGTGGGTAAATTGATGGAAAGTATTCTTAGAGATGGTATATATAGTTATCTGGATAGACAGCATCTGATTAGGAACAGTCAACATGGAGTTGTGCAGGGAAGGTCATGTTTGACAAATCTTATTGAATTTTTTTAAGAGGCTACTAGGAATGTTGACAAGGGTAAAGCGGTGGATGTCGTCTATATGGACTTCAGTAAGGCCTTTGACAAGGTCCCACATGGAAGGTTGGTTTGGAAGGTTCAATTGTTAGGTATTAATATTGAAGTAGTAAAATGGATTCAGCAGTGGCTGGATGGGAGACGCCAGAGAGTAGTGGTGGATAACTGTGTGTCAGATTGGAGGCCGGTGACTAGTAATGTGCCTCAGGGATCTGTACTGGGTCCAATGTTATTTGTCATATACATTAATGATCTGGATGATAGGGTGGTAAATTGAATTAGTAAGTATGCAGATGATACTAAGATAGGTGTTGTGGATAATGAAGTTGGTTTTCAAAGCTTGCAGAGAGATTTAGACCACTTAGAAGAGTGGGCTGAAAGAGGACAGATGGAGTTTAATGCTGATAAATGTGAGGTGCTACATTTGGTCGGACTAATCAAAATAGGACATACATGGTAAATGGTAGGGCACTGAAGAATGCAGTAGAAGAGAGGGATCTAGGAATAATGGTGCATAGTTCCCTGAAGGTGGAATCTCATGTGGATAGGGTGGGGAAGAAAGCTTTTGGTATGCTGGCCTTTATAAATCAGAACATTGAGTATAGGAGTTGGGATGTAATGTTGAAATTGAGTAAGGCATTGGTGAGGCCAAATTTGGAGTATTGTGTCCAGTTTTGGTCACCGAATTATAGGAAAGATGTCAACAAAATAAAGAGAGTACAGAGAAGATTTACTAGAATGTTACCTGGGGTTCATCACCTAAGTTACAGAGAAAGGTTGAACAAGTTGGGTCTTTATTCTTTGGAACATAGAAGGCTGATGGGGGTCTTGACAGAGGTATTTAAAATTATGAGGGGGATAGATAGAGTTGACGTGGATAGGCTTTTTCCATTGAGAGTGGAGGAGATTCGAACAAGAGGACATGAGTTGAGAGTTAAAGGGCAAAAGTTCAGGGGTAACTTGAGGGGGAACTTCTTTACTCAGAGAGTGGTAGCTGTGTGGAACGAGCTTCCAGCAGAAGTGGTTGAGGCAGGTTTGATGTTGTCATTTCAAGTTAAATTGGGCAGCTATATGGACAGGAAAGGAATGAAGGGTTATGGGCTGAGTGCAGGTCGGTGGGACTGGGTGAGAGTAAGAGTTCGGCACGGACTAGAAGCGACAAGATGACCTGTTTCTGTGCTGTTATTGTTATATGGTTATTATGCATAATTGTCTTATTTTCTCAGGAAAACTCTCCAAGTCCTAAATAGTTTTTTCATGGTTAATCAAAGTTCTTCCGAACAACAATAAGGAACCCACCACCTGTCTTCTCTGTATTTCCACAGTTTCTGGAAGGATCACCAGGTTCCTGAAGAAATACCAGATTAATACCATCCACAAACCCGTAAGGAAGCTCAAGTCACAGCTTATGCGGGTCAAAGATGACCCGTGATTCAGGTCGGCTGGAGTTTACATGATTTCTTATGAATACTGAGCACCATACATGGGCCAGGTGGGACACACAGTGGAAGCCCACATCAAGGAGTACAGAGGATGTATCCTTTTGGGTTACCCGGAAAAACTGGTGGTAGCAGAATACTGCATTCACAATAGCTTTGGATTGAATTCAATGGCACAAAACTACTGTGCTGCTTTGGGACCACCTGGTAAAGGAACCATTGAAATAAAACTAGAGGAAAAGAATTTTTGACAAAGATGAAGGTCTCGCTCTAAGTAAGAACTGGAATTTGATTGTAAACAAGGTGGGAGAGCAGAAACCTGATTGGATGATGTCAAACTAATCAGGAGGGATGAACTATGGGGGTATAATTACCACCGGACTAGACATACCTAAGCACCATACCTGAAGAAGATGGCAGAGTTTGTTATTCAAGCGCTGGTTATAATCGATGCGTATACCCAGCTAGAAGCCTGAGAAGTGTTTATTTATCAGGACCAGATGAGTTTGAAGGGATCATGCCAGTCAGTGCCCGAGTAAGCGGATGGAGAACATGATACATGTCATCGAGTGAGTCCAATACGGGACCACTGGCATTTCCAATTAGACCAATAGCATATTTTCAGAGTTTTACTGTTGGATCCAATGTCTGGGTAACATAGCCTTCACAATGTATAACTTTGGAGTGAATGAGGATGAAGAGATGACTTTGACAAAGGTTTACAAGTTGATAAGAATTATAGATTGAGTGGATAGCCAGAGACTTTTTCACAGGACGCAAGCAGCTAATACAAAGGGGCATAATTTTAAGGTGATTGGCCTAAAGTTCAGGGGGGATGTCAGAGTTAAGTTTTTGACACAGAGAGTGTTAGATGCTTGGAACCCCCTGCCAGGGGTGGTATTAGAAGCAGAATCATTAGGAATATTACAAAACTCTTAGATAGGCACATGCATGATACAAAACTGGAGGGTTGTATAAGAGGGAGGGGTACATTCATCTTAGGGTAGGTTAAAAGGTCGGCACAGCATCGTAGCCCAAAGGACCTGTACTGTGCTGTAATGTTCTATATTTGATGTTTAGACACACCAGACAGTAATTCACATCAGCCCACATATTGTAGACAGGCAGCAAGTAATCTGAAAACTATCCCATTAAACAGGGCAGGTGAAAGTGTGGGGTTTTGCTCTTCCTGATGATAAGTGACTGGACAAGCACAGGTAAAAATGCTGGAGGAATGGGCACCAGTTCACACAAGCAAGCATACAATTCAATGGCTCACCCTGACATTACATCACAAAGAAGGAAAGGTTTAGATGAATGTAAATCAATGAAGACAAAAGGCATTAGCCCAGTCAGACAATTGGGATAGCATGGACAAGTTGGGCCTAAGGGCCTGTTTCCATCCTGTATTGCTCATGATTCTCTCACTATAACCACTGCAATGACAAAAGAAACCTGTGTTGTCTTATTATGAAATGCCAAATATTTTTTTACCATTTTCTGTGTATCCTGGTATGTACATGGCACTCCCATCTGTTCTGTTTGCCGTCGTGGTAGACCCTTCCTTTCCCTCTACCCGCACCTTGACGTTGTATCTTCCATGTTCATTAATGTTCAGGAAATACTTAGAGTAAACCCCATCATTGCTGACAATATCAGCACCTAAAAGTAAGTAAAGGTGAGTGATTTTCAGCTGAGGAGAGACTGCAGCACTAATAATACAATTTGGTTAGAAACTGCCTATAGAAGCTTCCTACTCTCATCTCATTGGTAGTCCATTACGACATCCTCAGTAAATGATCAGGTCAAGAACAAATTTCAAATTTTGTATGTTTTTATTGCTGTGTGGACTTCCAAATGTATGATATACTGAGCAGGATTTATGGCAACGTACAAAAATGGAAATCTTTTTCATTAAATTGCTCTGTTCCATCACATCTACAGAAACTGTGACATCTGAGTGAGTTGCAAAATGATCCCAGACAGACATTATGGGCATACAGAACAAAGACACCCGGCTACCCTGAATATTCATCATCGGTCAAGTTCAATACCTGATTTATTATACAAGGTGATAAATGAATCTGAATCTGAATCTGAATCACTTCTTAATCTCCTTGGCTGGATAGATGAGAAAGTTTCCAAACAGCAGTAGGCCGGTAAGTTTGATCCAGTCGATGACAATCCATAGATGTCTGAAACTAGCAAGTAATTTCTTTATTCTGCTTTTCCCATATATATCCATCCTTAAACATCCAAATTTATTTGCTTTTTTATTTATATGCTGTATAATTCTTTATTTTTATTTTTTTTATTCTTCATAATTGTTGAATGTTGTGTTTTGTTGCATATCACACCCTGACCAACACACCACAGCAAATTCCTAATGCATGTAAATGTATATGGCAAATAAAGTTAGTCGTTAAGCCTATATTGATTCTTCTCAACGTTGTCTCAGTTCAATCTGAACAGTAATGTAACACACACACACACACACACACATATATCTAGGGGATGCAGATAAAGCCCCATTTACTTTGTTGATTTTTTATTGAAGTTATATGAAGCAATATTTTGCTTCCTGTTGGGAATTACTCTCTCCTGTTCCTTTTTTTTCTGGAATTTGCAGCAAGAATCCCCTGAGGGTGGTAAGTCACTTTATGTGTTAAATAAATATAATACATCTATCTTCCATAATCTCTATGAGCAGCCTAGTTGAAGACTTATGCAACTGATTAAATATTTTTCCTGTTTTAGTTGTCACATTTTTGGAAGTCACACCTGGGCAGAATTGGTCTTGACTTGGCTGCCTGCTCAGACTTCCAGCCCTCCCAGACTTCCTTCATCTGTAGTTGGAAGACCAAACACGATGACTGTTTGCACCCACTAGCTGTCCCACAAGATAGCGCAAGCTCTGTATAACAGGTTGGCTTCAGGGATCGTACCTGAGGTCCTTACCTCACAATGTTCTGATAGCCTTTGACTGGCATGTAACTACAATATTCTGATAAAGTAAAATGATTGGACCTTACCTGCTTTTACATTTTTTCCACAGAATTGGGGACCCCATTCAGACAGATGAATCTCTCATTCACACACTGGTCCTCCCTGGAATTGGGTTGTGTTCCAGTCAAGATGGTGCCAAGCTTTGGCCTTCATCGAGATTGTGTCTCAGACTTAGTTGTTTTTGAGGTCTGAGGGAACGATTTTGGGGATTTGAAGTCAGATTAACATTTAGGGACAGGGATGTGGGGGAGGTAGAGGTCAGGTCAGAGTTCAGGTCAGAGCACTCTGTGAGTCAAAGGCCAGCAACCTTTGTGGAAGTTTGTTGAAGCTGACACTGAGTGCTTGGTGCAGTAAGCCATTGCTTCATTGAGGTCCTAGCACAAAGCCTGGCTCAGGGCTCATTACTATGTGAAGCGATGAGATGGATTGTCCATCTGACCTTCAGGCTGTCTGAGATCTTCTCATTTGATCACAGGGACATCTTGAGGTCAAATAAACAGTCAGCCAGTACAACACAGCCCATTGAAGTCTCGTTTACAATTTGATCAAGGCACCTGTAGGTTAAATAGATCTCCTGGTAGCAGCCAATGGTAAATATCCTTTACCGACCCAATTTAGTCTATGTCAATAGGTCTCCCTCAAACTTTCACTTATGTTCACTACATCATTATTCAATTCACAAAATCTCCAATTCTATTTCTCAAAGAGAATTTTATATGACTTACCTAAACCATTATCTAAAAGTTCCACTTCTTTAAGACGCGTGGGTGTTTCAATAGTGATAATCACTCTCGCAGATAAAACTGGTAAAAATCCTTGGGAGACTTTCACATAAATAACCACTGGAGCAGAGGGATCCTTTCTGGTGATTTTTGTGTTGACTGTGACAGGGGAAACGTTCTCATCCGCTGCGCGGGATGTTACTGTAACTGTTAATTGTTGCTTATTTCCAGGATTCCTGATACTGTAAGTCCATTTTCCTTCCTGGAAGATGATTATGGTTAGTTCCATGATAATCAAAGGCAGGAATAACTTCTCAGTGATATTTAAATTCATTAATACTGTACATATAGAATAATGATTATCTCTGTTTTGGGAACCATTGAGAAGGTTGTGTTGAGTCATTATCTTCAGCACTGTAAAGATACTATAGGATCATAAGCCATAGGAGCAGAATTAGGCTATTTGGCCCATCAAGTCTGTTTCCCTATTCTATCATGACTGATTTATTATCCCTCCCAACCCTTTTTTCTTGTCCTCTCCCTGTAACTTTTGATGCCTTTGGTAATCAAGAACCTATCAACGTCTGTTTTAAATATACGCAATAACTGGGCCTTCACATCCATCTGTGGCAATGAAATTCCTACACATCTTTGTACTAAAGGGACGTTCTAATTTCACGGTTTTGAAGGAATTTGGTGCAAATAAATGTAGCTTGGTAACCTAAATATATTAACCAACATTCTGTTGAATCCAGGCCCATTTCATACCACTGGAAAATTACTCGTCAGTTTGCTATTGAAGAATGGTGCCAGAGAGAGGGGGAAATTCATTGTATAAAAGAGAAAATGCTGGAAATCTCAGCCAGTCAGGCAGCATCTGTGGGGGGAGAAACACAGGTTATGTTCCAAGTCAACAACTATTCATTTAAATAATTTCATGGAGTACATGGAATTAAACTTTATTTTTCGATTTTGAGAAAAATAAGGCAGCATCAATGTATCTCTAAATAAATTAAATAAATAAAGATAAAATTAACCACAGGTATTCACGTCTGAGATGAAGAAGCAAGGAGTTGGTGAGATTTAAGGATGTCACTATAAAGGATAGTATGACTGAGGATCAGTTAGGTATTGTCTGAGCATGGATATTAAACACTACGGAATCAAAGGCTGGTATTGATCCAAATAACACATCATGCTAGAAGAGCAAAAAAGGATGAAAGGGTCACAAATGTGTACAGTACAGAAACAGGCTCTTCGACTCATTAAATCTATGTCAACCATCAACTAACTATTTTCACAAATCCTAAACACTATTTTATCTTCCTTACATTCCCATCAACCTCTCAAAGTCCGCCCTACGTCCCCAACATGACAGGTGGAAATGGGTAAAGCTGTACAACAGGGCTGTACAGTCGATACAATGGATTACAGAAACATTGGTGAACTCCATCCAGCCATACCATCGGCAGTGAGAAGGGGCTCATCTTCAAGTGAGCACAAGATGCAGTGCAGGGAAAGTCATCAAGATCCTGCATACCCGACAATCCTTCTGTCACCAACGTACCTGTAATGTGAGAACCATGTACTAGGCAGGAAAATCCACCATCACAGCAAATGGGATGAAAGGGTACAAACTGTCAATTCTTGGACTGAGTGAGACAAGATGGATGTCATCTGCAGTGACTCGACTGACAGACGAGATAAGTATCTTCTACTCAGGCCATCAGAATAATGGCGCACCACATACAAGGGATGTAGCCTTCATGATGACACCAGAAGCATGCAGATCACATGATCACATGGGAAGCCATCAGTTCCAGAATCATCACTACTATCTTTACAATCAAGCACAAGAGGATAACAACTCAATTTATCCAATGTTATGCACCAACAAGCGACACTAATGAAGAAGACAAAGACGAGTTCTACAACACACTCAATGGAGTCATCAACAAAGGGAAGTAAAAAGACCTGACCATTATCCTGGGAGAGTTTAATGCCAAGATCAGTAGGGATAATGCAGGATATAAACAAGTGATGGGGAAACACAGTCTTGGAGATATAAATGAAAGCAGGGAACGATTTGCTGAAACTTGTGCTAACTTCAAGCTAGGTATTGGAGGAAGCTTATTCCCACACAAGCAAATGCACAAGGCAACAGAGAACCAAATCGACTATCTCAAAGAAGTTTCGAAGAGTGAAACGTGGTGCAGATGCAGGATCAGACCACCATCTTCTGGTCACCAAAGTACAGATGAAGCTAAACAGAAGCTATGCACTGCCCAACCAGTGACTGAAGTACAATCTGAGCTACTTGAAAGACAAAGAAACAGCTTAGAGATTTGTCCTCACACCTTCCAACAGGTTCCAGTCACTTAAAGAACTTGAGATCAAAGATGAATGAAGAGCTGTTGAAGAGGCAATAAATGAAACTTGCAAGGAAGTGCTGGGAAAAAGGACATTTGAGCATAAGGAGCAATTACACCAGGAACAATGGAAACAATCAACAAGAGGAGAACATAAAAAGAAAAATGCAATGGAAGCAGAAGTAGGAATGAGAGAGCAGGGGCACAAAGGAAGTATGACACAGAGCACAGGGAAGTAAGTAGAAACATCAAAACAAATGCGAGGGAGTACATCAATACCCTAGCGTTCGAAGCAGAAGATCCCTCAGCAAATGGGAATATGGAAGAACTATACATACTACAGAGAAATTAGCTGGCAAATTCAACCAAATCAACATCCAAGTGAAGGATAAAGATGGACATGTCCTAAGTAAAGAAGACAAACAGCTCCAACGTAAGGCACAGCACTTCGATAAGCTTCTGAACAGACCACCTCCTCCAGAACCCTCTTTAGTTCCAGAAGCACCATCAGACTTGGATGTCAACTGTGCCAAGCCATCAGAGAAGGAAATCATACAGGCAATCAAGAGGCTAAATTCAGGAAAAGCAGCTGGCCCAGGCAGCGTACCACCCGAGACTTTGAAGGTAGACCCTATTTTTCGGCAGATATCCTATACACTTTGTTCTGCAACATTTGGAACAAAGAAGGGATGCTTTCAGAGTGGAATGAAAGTCACATAATGAAGCTTCCAAAGAAAGGTGAGTAATGAGACTGTAAATCTACAGAGGTATATCCTTAATCTCTGTGATTGGAAAGGAGCTAAACAGAAGTATTCTCTAACGCCTTCAACAAGCATTGACACAACATTAAGGGACCAGCAAGCAGGCTTTAGGAAAGATCACTCCTGCACAGACCAGATAGTTACCTTAAGAATAATCATTGTACAGTCTATTGAATGGAATACTTCTCTCTACGTAAACTTTATCAACTACAAGAAAGCCTTTGATAGCTTAGACAGAAACACCCTGTTGAAACTTACGAAATATGGAATACTGCAAAAATTTATCAATGTCATCAGGAACTCCTAGAACAATGCCAGCTGCACTGAGATGCAGCTCCTTAGAGAGCGTGTTAGGGATCTTGAGCTGCGGCTTGCTGACCTACAGCTTATTAGGGAAAGTGAACAGGAGGTCGATAGGAGCAACAGGGAGTTAGTCACTCCAAGGCTACAGAAGTTTTTATAAGTGGGTGATGATCAGGAAGTGAAGGGAAGAGCTCAGATAGTAGAACGCACCTGTTGCCATCCCTCTCAGTAATCGTTATCTCACTTTGGATGCTGTTGAGGGGGTATGCCCTGACACAGGACGATCACGGCGATTGGGTGTCTGGCACTGAGCCTGGTTCCATGGTGCACAAGGGAGAGAAGAAGATGAGGAATGCAGTAGTCATAGGGGATTCCATAGTGAGAGGAACAAACAGGAGGTTTTTTTCAGCCTGATAGAGATACCCACATGGTGTGTTGCCTCCCAGGTGTCAGGGTATGGGACATCTCGAATCAGAAACAGAGTATTCTGAAGGGAGAGGTTGAACAGCCAGAAGTCTTGGTACACGTTGGTACCAATGACATAGGTAGAAAAAGGGAGGAGGTTCTGAAGACAGAATTCAGGGAGATGGGTAGGAAGCAGAAAAGCAGGACCTCCAGGGTAGTAATCTCGGGATTGCTGCCCATGCCAAGTGCTAACGAGCACAAGAATGGCATGATCAGACATATTAATGCGTGGCTGTGAGATTGCTTCAGGTTAGCTTCAGGTTGCTGGATCATTGGGGCCAACATGTACAAAAATGATGGGTTACACCTGAACCCAAAGGGGTCCAATATCCTAACAGGCAGGTTTAATAGAGATGTTGGGGAGGGTTTAAAATAATTTGGCAGGGAAATCGGAGTGATAGGGCAGAGGAAGGGGAAACAGAAATAAATCAAAGATAGCGTGCAATAGAGATGATAGAAAGGACAGGCAGCCGATGAGGCATAATCACAGCCAGTGAGATGAGCTACAGGGCAATAGAAGCGTGGTGCAGTTAAAGCAGAAAGCAACAAATACTGGACTGAAAGTGTTATACTTGAATGCATGCAGCATAAGAAAGAAAATGGATGATCTTGACATTCAGCTACAGATTGGCAAGTATAATGTTGTGGCCAACTCTGAAACTTAGCTAAAGGATGGCTGCCATTGGGTTCTGAACATCCAAGGATATACAGTGCATCAGAAAGATAGGTTAGTAGGCAGAGGGGGTGGTGTGGCCCTGTGTATAAGAAATAATATTAATTCATTAGAAAGGGATGACATAGGATCGGAAGGTGTAGAGTCTCTAGGGGTTGAGTTGAGAAATGGCAAGGGTAAAAGTACCCTAATAGCAATTATATACAGGCCTCCAAACAACAGCCAGGATGTGGATTACAAATTACAACAGGAAATAGAAAAGGCGTGTCAGATGAGCAGTGTCATGATAATTGTTGGGGATTTTAACATGAAAGTGGATTGGGAAAACAAAGTCAGTACTGGACCTCAAGAGAGAGGATTTGTCGAATGTCTAAGGGATGGCTTTTTAGAACAGTTTGTTGTTGAGACCGCTGGGGGATCAGCTGTGCTGGATTGGGTGTTGTGCAATGATCCAGAGGTGATAAAGGAGCTTAAAGTTAAGGAACACCTAGGGAACAGTGATCACAATATGAACGAGTTCACATTGAAATTTGAGAGGGAAAGAGCTAAATTCCAATGTGTTGGTATTTCAATGGAATAAAGGAAATTACAATGGCACGATAGGGGAATTGGCCAAAGTTGACTGGAAAGTGACACTAGCAGGAAGCAATATCTGGAGTTTCTGTGAAAAATGAAGGAAGTGCAAGACAGATATATTACAAACAAGAAGAAATTTTCGAATGGAGGAAGGACACTACAGTGGCTGACAAGTGAGGTGAAAGCAAAAGGGAGGGCATACAAGGAAGCCAAAGCTCATGGGAAGATAAAGGTTTGGGAAGCTTTTAAAAACTTGCAGAAGGAAACTAAGAAGGTCATTAGGAAGGAAAAGATGAATTATGAAAGGAAGCTGGTGACTATTATCTAAAAAGCTTTTTTTAAGTATATAAAGGGTAAAAGAGAGTTGAGGGTAGATATAGGACCAATAGAAAATGGTGCTGGAGATATAGAAACGAGAAATGTAGAGATGGCAGAGGAACTGAATGCGTAGGTTGTAAATCTAGTCAGCTCCATCTTGGGCACTAGCCTACAAAGTACCCAGGACATCTTTAGGAAGCGGTGTCTCATAAAGGCAGTGTCCATTATTAAGGACCTCCAGCACCCAGGGCATGCACTTTTCTCACTGTTAGCATCAGGTAGGAGATACAGAAGCCTGAAGGCACACACTCAGCAATTCAGGAACAGCTTCCTCCCCTCTGCCATCCAATTCCTAAATAGACTTTGAAGCTTTGGACACTACCTCACTTTTTAATATATAGTATTTCTGTTTTTGCACATTTTAAATAATCTATTCAATATACGTAATTGATTCACCTGTTTATTTATTATGTTTTATTTTATTTATTTTTTTCTCTCTCTGCTAGATTATGTATTGCATTGAACTGTTGCTGCTGCTAAGTCAACAAATTTCACGTCCCACTGATAATAAACCTGATTCTGATTCCGATTTTGCATCAGTCTTCACAGAAGACATTTGCAGTATACCGGACATTCAAGAGTGTCAGGGAAGTGAAGTACGTGCGGAGAAGGTGCTCAGGATGCTTAACGGTCTGAGGGTGGATAAATCTCCTGGACCTGATGGAATGCACCCTTGGGTTCTAAAGGAAGTAGCTGGAGAGATTGCAGGGGTATTAACAATGATCTTTCAAGAATCTGGCATTGTATTGGATGATTGGAAAATTGCAAATGTTACACCACAATTTAAGAAGGGCGGGAGGTAGCAGAAAGGAAACTATAGACCTGTGAGCCTGACATCAATGGTTGGGAAGTTGTTGAAATCAATTGTTAGGGATGTCATGACTATTGTTCTTTGAAAGACTTGACGATTACACCTTTAGTCAGTCATCCTTCCCTTATTCATGAATAAAGGTATTTTCTAGTCATTTCGAAGACCTGTCCAATTCATTAGTGACAAACTTTAATTGACATTCCTTGGTAAATTAATTTCCCTAACATTTTGGCGACGAGGGTGGGATTCCTATAGATACGGGATCCAAGCACACCACGACCGAAAAATTTGTTTAAGTCTATTAAGTCTAATAGGCGATAGTAAATTCTCTGACAATGTGAGTTAAGCTTGGGAAGCATTCATGAGGACCATTTGCCCGGGAGCCACTACTAAGTCTCCAAGGGAGTCATGACCAGTAGGACAAGACCGGTACAGACGAGGATCCCGCCCGCCTGGTGACCAACCCTGAGCTCCCGGAGAGGGGCTTTCTTTTAAAATATTTTTATTGATTTCTTACATAAAAGAATACAGAGTACAGTAAGATATATTTTATATATATCGATTACAACATATTGGAATCACAAATATAGTTTCACAACCCCATTTCCGTTTGCATTAAACTTAAACATAATATTGAAAAAATCTAAATCCACTACCAAAAAAACCCAGCTGTTTGGTTAAAGAAAAAGAAAAAATCCTGATCATATAATAAAACACATTGTTAGCCAACATCTGTGCTTAATAGCAAATCAAAAATTTTGAAAATAATTCAAAAAAGGTCCCCAGAATGTCAAAAAAATCTTGTCTAGGTTCAGAAATTGAGCAATGAATCTTCTTTGAATTTAAGCAAGACATAACATCACGTAACCAATGAGTATGAGTAGGCGGAGTGGCTTCCTTCCACTTAAGCAACAATGCCCTCCTGGCTATAAGAGACATAAAGGCCAAAATATGCAAATCATGTGACTCCAAAATAATATAATTTCCTCCAACAATACCAAATGAAGCAGTCAAAGGATTAGGTTTAAATTTTACTTTAAAAAGCACCGAAAAAGTTTGGAACACTTCCTTCCAATATTTTTCAAGACAGGGACAAGTCCAAAACATATGAATTAGTGAAGCTTCTCCATTGTTACATCTATCACAATAGGGAGATATATCTGAATACAAACGAGAGAGCTTATCATGTGGGCCCTATGAACCACTTTAAATTGTAGAAGGGAATGATGAGCACATAACAATGAGGTATTAACCAATTTAAAAATTTTATTCCAAGTATCCTCCGAAAATGGAATCTGTAAATTTTGTTTCCAGAGATTTTTAATTTTGTCTAAAGGAAAATTTCTCATTCCCAACAACATACCATAAATATTAGATATAAATCCATTATGGAATGGTTTCAAATTAAAAATTGCATCAAATAAATTCTTATCTGGACTCTTAGGAAATGTATGTACTTGAGAATGCAAAAAGTCTCTAATTTGTAAATAACAAAAGAAGTGGGTTTTGGGTAGGTTATACTTAGCTGACAATTGTTCAGATGAAGAGAGACTCTCGCCAACAAACAAATCCTGAAAACATTTAATACCCAATCTATTCCACTCTTTAAAAACTACATCAGTCATAGAATGTTTTAAAAAATAGTTGGAAAAAATGGGATTTGAAAGTGAAAAACTCAATCAACCAACATATTTTCTAAATTGTACCCAAATCCTCAAGGAGTGTTTAACTACAAAATTATCAGTTAAATTACTTAAAGATAAAGGAATTGAGGATCCAAGAAGAGAAATCATAGAAAATTTATTAACAGAATTAGCTTCTAAAGAAACCCAGCCCAGACAGTCTGCTCAATTAATATAATATAACCAAAACGTAAGATTCCGTATATTGACTGCCCAGTAACAAAACCTAAAATTTGGTAAAGCTAAACCTCCATTATTTTTAGCTTTTTGAAGGTGAACTTTAGTTAATAGAGAAATTTTATTTTTCCATGTATATGAAGATATAATAGAATCCAGAGAATCATAAAAGGATTTAGGAATAAAAACAGGTATGGCCTGAAATAAATATAAAACTGTAGGCAAAATATTCATTTTTATAGAAATAATTCAGCCAATCAATGATAAAGAGAGGGGTGACCAATTTGATATTGCCTTCTTAACATAATTCAGAAGAGTAAAAAAAATTCTTAATAAAGGAATTTATAATTCCTAGTAATTGTTATGCCCAAATAAGTAAATTGATTTCTTACAATTTTAAAAGGACGGTTAATGTTAACTAATACCAAATTATTCAAAGGAAAAAGTTCACTCTTATGAAAGTTAAGTTTATATCCTGAAAACTGGCTAAAGCGGGAAAGTAAAGAAAGTACGGTAGGTAAAGAAGATTCCACATTAGAAATGTAGAGCAAAATGTCATCAGCATAAAGTGACACTTTGTGGGTAATACCCCTCCTTGAAATACCAGTAATATCATTAGATTCCCGGAAAGCAATAGCTAAAGGTTCTAAGACCAAATCAAAAGGCAAAGGACTGAAAGGACAACTTTGTCTGATTCCATGTTGAAGTTTAAATAGTTTAGAATTCTGAGAGTTTGCAAGAACCTTAGCGGAGGGAGACAGATAAAGTAATTTAATCCATTGAATAAAATCGGGCCCAAAGTTAAATTTTTCTGAAGTTTTAAATAAATAATTCCATTCAACCTGACCAAAGGCTTCCTCAGCATCTAAGGATATCACACATTCAGATATCTCTTTAGAAGGAGAATAAATAACATTCAATAAATGATGAACATTAAAGTGGGAGTATCGACTTTTGATAAATCCAGTCTGATCATCAGAAATTAAAGATGGCAAAATATTTCCAATCCTACAAGCCAAAAGTTTAGATAAAATTTTAGTATCAACATTAAGTAAGGAAACTGGTCTATAAGAAGAACATTCAGGTGGATCCTTATTCTGTTTAAGAATAAGCAAAATGGAGGCTTCATAAAAAGATTGTGACAATGTACCCAATGTAAAAGAGTCTGACAGGCCTGCGTATAAGTGAGGTACAAGCAAAGAGGGGAAAGCCTTATAAAACTCTCCAGGAAATCCATCAGGACCCGGAGTCTTCCCCGAGTGCAAAGAGTGAACACCTCGGCAATTTCCTCATAAAAAATGGGTTAATGCAGCAATTTTCGATTATCATCAGAAAGTGTAGGATTGTTTAATCGATCTAAGAAATTATTCATTGTAGTATTATCTTTAGGAGGATCTGAACTATAAAGTTTAGAATAGAATGCTCTAAAAATACCATTTATTTCTAAATGATCAGATGTTTTATCACCATTAGCTTTACAATTTTCTTTAATTTGGCGTTTAGCTATAAAGTTCTTTAATTGGTTAGCCAATAGTTTAGCGTTTTATCTCCATAAACATAAAACTGACTTTTATCTTTTAAAAGTTGAGTTTCAATTGGATAAGTTAAAAGCAGATCGTATTTAGTTTTAATTTCAACGCGTCTTTTATATAAAGCAGGATCTGGAGCCAAAGCATATATTTGGTCTAATTGTTTCAACTGATTGGGTAATTCAGTCCTTTCCTTATTAGCTGCTTTTCTTAACACTTGCGGTAAAAGAAATAATTTGTCCTCTAATATAAGCCTTAGAAGCATCCCATAAGATAAGACTAGAAGTCTCTCCTAGCCTATATTTAAAAAAAAGAGTAATTTGTCTCTCAAAAAATTTTTTTAAATCTTTATCAGATAACAGAGTTGGATTCAGACACCAGGAGCATGATCTGAAACAGCAAATTCTTTATATTCACAGGATCGAACTAATGGAATCAATTGGCTTTCAACAAAAAATAAATAATCCTGGAATACATATGATGAACATGAGGAAAAAAATGAGTACTCTCTATCTGTTGGATACAAAAAATGCCAAGCATCAACAGTATCACATTTCATTAGAAAAGATTGGATAAAGGAGGCAGATCTACTACATGTCAATCATTTAGAAGAAGAACGATCTAAAACAGTTAAAGTCTCTTCATAAAAACAAAGAATATAAACTTAAATCTGGTAAAAGTGAAAAAAAAGTTCAAAAAAGCCTGGATCATCTATACTTGGGGCATACAAATTAGCAAAAACCATTAATTTATTATCTAATTTCCCTGAGACTAAAACAAAATGCCCATTGGTATCAGATACTACATTATGTTGAACAAAAGAAACTGAATTGTGCATAAGAATCGAAACTCGTCTTGACTTAGCCTGAAAGGAGGAATGGAAAGACAAACCCTTCCAACGGCCAAAAAGACGTAAATTATCAAACTTATGAACATGTGTTTCTCGTAAAAAAATAATTGAGACATTCAATTTCTTAATATAATTAAATATCTTATTACGTTTCACAGGATGGTTTAATCCTTTCACATTAAGACTAAGTAAATTAAAAATATGGTCCATTTTAAATATTGCTTAAAGGAGATGTTTGAATGAAAACCGCAGGAATATATATTAAATCCAAACAATGAGCTTTAAGAAAAAGTAACCAAGCAACAAATGAAGCTAAGAGAACCAAACAGCTGACAGAAAAAAAGAAAACCACCCCTCATCCCCCGCCCAAAGAGAGAAAATTGACCAAAGGGTAGTCAACAGCTAAGTCAACCATCCCTCCCAAAACAATCTACTGGCTGAGCTTCAAAAAGAATTTTTCAAGGTAAAACTGCATTCCAACAAGACACAACAGAAAAAACAGAGCAAACTTAAACACATTTAAAAAAGTCTTTAAAAATTATAGTATAAAATATTAGAAAGAAATATGAAAGTTCAAAACATATTAACTTAGAAAGTATTAACTCAAAGAAAACTTACTAATATTAAATCCTTAATTTTCTAAAGAAGTAAATAAAAGTACAAAAAAAATTCGATAGGAAGGTATACCAACAGTAAAAAAAAACAATTGTTCATACAAGCAAGTAATGAACAGTTAGACTGCTAATTCTATAAAAGGATCCATCAAACAGACGCAACATAAATTTGTGTAAAGAGTTATTGAACAGTTAAACTTTTGAGATTGATTTGGCACTCAAGAAATCTTGCACCTCTTCGGTAGAGCAAAACCATCTCTGAGAACCATTTTTCAAAATGATTCTAAGATGAGCAGGGTATCTTAGAGAGGGTTTAAAACCTTTGTTATACAGCTCAGACGTGACTTTTTTAAACTTCAAGCGTTCATTCAACACCTTGGGTGAAAAATCTTCCACAATTCTGAACTTCTGGTCTTCATAATCAATCATACCTTTCCGACGAGATTCACGAATTAAAAGTTCCTTTGTTTGAAAGTCATGAAGACAAATTATCACTGAGCGGAGTCGTCCTCCCGGAGGAGGTCTTGGTACAGGCGATCTGTGAGCTCGTTCTATTTCAGGTGAAGGCTTTAAAATATTCAGAAATAAATTAGCCAAAAGGTTTGCAAAATATTCCAAAGGCTGATTGCCTTCCAATGACTCTTCAAAATGCAGAATACATAGATTATTTCTTTTGTTTCTATTTTCTAAGTCAATAATGTTCTGTCTTAATATTTCATTAACCTTTAACTGTTTATCACAGATCTGTTCCAGGTCGTCAATCTTTGCATCAAACGTCATCAAAATATCTTCGTTCTCTTTTATCCGTTTATTGTGTTCACTTAAAGTTTTTTTGAATAGAATCCAATTTTCTAGTCATCCATTTAAATTCAGCACTGAGTTGCTGTTAATCCTCTGAAAGTTCATTTTCCTGTTGCCGAAGTGTCATCAAAATAGATTCCAAAGTTACTGGAGAGTCCTCTTCTTTTTCAGTAGCTTTAGCACGACTCATTATAAAACAGTATTACATTTAAAAGTAAGTTTTCAAAACAAGTTGGAAGCAGTAAATTAAAAAGAGTAGGAGCACCTATAAAAGCGCTGCTACTCCATCAACAGCCAGTAGGATCTCCGGAGAGGGGCTAGATGGTAGATGGAAGATGGGGTCTGAGACCCACAGGGAATCCACTGAATGGGCAAATTAAAGGAAAACAGGGACTTCGAAGACTCAGGTAAATTCTGGCCAGGAGGGGTTTAGGGAATTGTATTGTGAATGAAAATTAACTAACTTTGATTACAGGTTAATCTAAAACTAACAGGTAAGAATGAAAACAAATGCGTCAAAGCCACCGCGCTGTACAGAAGAGAAGGAGCACAACCCCGGGGCCTGCTGATCCGCCGACAACGGCTATGATGAATAAACATACAGCGAAAAGGATAAAAATTATAAGAGGGCTAAGCAACTTCTGGGTGAACCCCCAGAGCCTTCGGGCTCCCCAGCGGACAAGGTATGGCTGGAAATTGGAGATGGCTGGTATGTGGTTGCTTTTCTACTGATTTACACAGATGGAGCTAGGGAGACTGGCCATTGAAGGCTCTTTTGTTTTAAAAGAAAATTTGTTACTGGAAAGGCGAGACCAAAGGAGGGGACAGGGACCCGAATTGGGATTTGGAATTCATGATGTGATGTTTTAATACATGAGAAGATGTGGCCAAAAGGCACCAGCTACCTAAACCTCAACCTAGGATGGAGGAGGAAAGATACAAAAAACAATGGAAGCAGACCCACCTCCCCGCCCCGATCCTTCTCCGTCTGCAGGATTCTATCCTAAAGTCCTAGATGACGGGCTGCCGGAAAACCTTAATATGGAAATAATAATGTAATGTTTGCCTCAGCCGCCGCATCACAACTTGCCCAGCAGTTGCAACAAGTACAATTGTCACAGTCCCATTCCAGGAACCTGCTTCCCTCATATGAACAACCTTTTCCATCATTACATAGCTCTTATCTTGCTAAGCAGCCTCATGTGCGACTCCTTGTCAAAGGCCTTCTGAAAATCCAAGTACACCACACCTACTACATCTCCTTTGTCTACTCTACTTGTAATTTCCTCAAAAAATTGCAGTAGATTAGTCAGGCAGGATTTTCCTTTCAGGAAAATCACACTCACACTTGGGAGTCCTTGTGCAGGATAGCCTAAAGGTGAACCTCCAGGTTGAATTGGTGGTGAAGAAGGCGAACACAATGCTGGTATTCATTTCTAGAGGTATAGAATATAGAAACATAGAAACATAGAAAATAGGTGCAGGAGTAGGCCATTTGGCCCTTCAAGCCTGCACCGTCATTTATTATGATCATGGCTGATCATCCAACTCAGAACCTCGCCCAAGCTTTCCCTTCTTTTTCATTTTCAATCAGCTTCAATCTAATTTGAAATGATTCACTTCACCAGATTTTCAAAAGATCAAAGAAAATTATCAAAGTACATATGTATCACCATGTACAATCCTGAGATGTATATTCTTGTGGACATACTCAATAAATCTATAGAATAGTAGCTATAACAGGATCAATGAATTATGTACTAACTAGTGCTTTCAACCAGAGTGCAAAAGACAACCAGCTGTGCAAATGCACAAGGAAAAAAACAATTATTTTAAATAAATCCTGGAATCATTTTCATGAATCTCCTTTGTACCATCTCCAGTTTCAGCACATCCTTTCTAACATAAGGGGCCCAAAATTGCTCAGGAGAAGCCTCACTGGTGCTCTATAAAGTCTCAACATTACATCCTTGCTTTTATATTCTAGTCTTCTTGAAATGAATGCAAACATTGCATTTAGAAACATTGAAACATAGAAAATAGGTGCAGGAGTAGGCCATTCGGCCCTTCGAGCCTGCACCGCCATTTATTATGATCATGGCTGATCATCCAACTCAGAACCCCGCCCCAGCCGTCCCTCCATACCCCCTGACCCCCGTAGCCACAAGGGCCATATCTAACTCCCTCTTAAATATAGCCAATGAACTGGCCTCAACAGTTTCCTGTGGCAGAGAATTCCACAGACTCACCACTCTCTGTGTGAAGAAGTTTTTCCTAGTTTTTCCTAAAAGGCTTCCCCTCTATCCTCAAACTGTGACCCCTCGTTCTGGACTTCCCCAACATCGGGAACAATCTTCCTGCATCTAGCCTGTCCAATCCCTTTAGGATCTTATACGTTTCAATCAGATCCCCCCTCACTCTTCTAAATTCCAACGAGTACAAGCCCAATTCATCCAGTCTTTCTTCATATGAAAGTCCTGCCATCCCAGGGATCAATCTGGTGAACCTTCTTTGTACTCCCACTATGGCAAGGATGTCTTTCCTCAGATTAGGGGACCAAAACTGCACACAATACTCCAGGTGTGGTCTCACCAAGGCCTTGTACAACTGCAGTAGTACCTCCCTGCTCCTGTACTCGAATCCCCTGGCTATAAATGCCAGCATACCATTCGCCTTTTTCACCGCCTGCTGTACCTGCATGCCCACTTTCAATGACTGGTGTATAATGACACCCAGGTCTCGTTGCACCTCCCCTTTTCCTAATCGGCCACCATTCAGATAATAATCTGTTTTCCTATTTTTGCCACCAAAGTGGATAACTTCACATTTATCCACATTAAATTGCATCTGCCATGAATTTGCCCTCTCACCCAACCTATCCAAGTCACTCTGCATCCTCTTAGCATCCTCTTCACAGCTAACACTGCCACCCAGCTTCGTGTCATCCGCAAACTTGGAGATGCTGCATTTAATTCCCTCATCCAAGTCATTAATATATATTGTAAACAACTGGGGTCCCAGCACTGAGCCTTGCGGTACCCCACTAGTCACCGCCTGCCATTCTGAAAAGGTCCCGTTTATTCCCACTCTTTGCTTCCTGTCTGCTAACCAATTCTCCATCCGCATCAATACCTTACCCCCAATACCGTGTGCTTTAAGTTTGCACATAATCTCCTGTGTGGGACCTTGTCAAAAGCCTTTTGAAAATCCAAATATACCACATCCACTGGTTCTCCCCTATCCACTCTACTAGTTACATCCTCAAAAAATTCAATGAGATTCGTCAGACATGATTTCCTTTCACAAATCCATGCTGACTTTGTCCGATGATTTCACCGCTTTCCAAATGTGCTGTTATCACATCTTTGATAACTGACTCCAGCAGTTTCCCCACCACCGACGTTAGGCTAACCGGTCTATAATTCCCCGGTTTCTCTCTCCCTCCTTTTTTAAAAAGTGGGGTTACATTAGCCACCCTCCAATCCTAAGGAACTAGTCCAGAATCTAACGAGTTTTGAAAAATTATCACTAATGCATCCACTATTTCTTGGGCTACTTCCTTAAGCACTCTAGGATGCAGAGCATCTGGCCCTGGGGATTTATCTGCCTTCAATCCCTTCAATTTACCTAACACCACTTCCCTACTAACAAGTTTTTCACTCAGTTCCTCCATCTCACTGGACCCTCTGTCCCCTACTATTTCTGGAAGATTATTTATGTCCTACTTAGTGAAGACAGAACCAAAGTAATTATTCAATTCGTCTGCCATGTCCTTGCTCCCCATAATCAATTCACCTGTTTCTGTCTGTAGGGGACCTACATTTGTCTTTACCAGTCTTTTCCTTTTTACATATCTATAAAAGCTTTTACAGTCCGTTTTTATGTTCCCTGCCAGCTTTCTCTCATAATCTTTTCTCCCCTTCCTAATTAAGCCCTTTGTCCTCCTCTGCTGGACTCTGAATTTCTCCCAGTCCTCAGGTGAGCCACTTTCTCTGGCTAATTTGTATGCTTCTTCTTTGGAATTGATACTATCCCTAATTTCTCTTGTCAGCCACGGGTGCACTACCTTCCTTGATTTATTCTTTTGCCAAACTGGGATGAACAATTGTTGTAATTCATCCATGCAACCTTTAAATGCTCACCATTGCATATCCACCGTCAATCCTTGAAGTGTCATTTGCCAGTCTATCTTAGCTAATTCACGTCTCATACCTTCAAAGTTACCCCTCTTTAAGTTCAGAACCTTTGTTTCTGAATTAACTATGTCACTCTCCATCTTAATGAAGAATTCCACCATATTATGGTCACTCTTACCCAAGGGGCCTCTCACGACAAGAGTGCTAATTAACCCTTCCTCATTGCTCAAAACCCAGTCCAGAATAGCCTGCTCTCTAGTTGGTTCCTCGACATGTTGGTTCAAAAAACCATCCCGCATACATTCCAAGAAATCCTCTTCCTCAGCACCTTTACCAATTTGGTTCACCCAATCTACATGTAGATTGAAGTCACCCATTATAACTGCTGTTCCTTTGTTACACACATTTCTAATTTCCTGTTTAATACCATCTCCGATCTCACTACTACTGTTAGGTGGCCTGTACACAACTCCCACCAGCGTCTTCTGCCCCTTAGTGTTACGCAGCTCTACCCATATTGATTCCACATCTTCCCAGCTTATGTCCTTCCTTTCTATTGCGTTAATCTCTTCTTTAACCAGCAACGCCACCCCACCTCCCCTTCCTTCATATCTATCCCTCCTGAATATTGAATATCCCTGAACCTTGAGCTCCCATCCTTGGTCACCCTGGAGCCATGTCTCTGTGATCCCAACTATATCATAATCATTAATAACAATCTGCACTTTCAATTCATCCACCTTATTACAAATGCTCCTTGCATTGACACACAAAGCCTTCAGGCGCTCTTTTACAACTCCCTTAGCCCTTATACAATTATGTTGAAAAGTGGCCCTTTTTAATGCTTGCCCTGGATTTGTCGGCCTGCCACTTTTACTCTTCTCCTAAGTACTTTTTGCTTCTACCCTCACTTTACACCCCCCTGTCTCTCTGCACTGGTTCCCATCCCCCTGTTGTGAACTAACCTCCTCATGCCTAGCCTCTTTAATTTGATTCCCAACCCCCAACCATTCTAGTTTAAAGTCACCTCAGTAGCCCTCGCTAATCTCCCTGCCAGGATATTGGTCCCCCTAGGATTCAAGTGTAACCTGTCCTTTTTGTACAGGTCACGCCTGCGCCAAAAGAGGTCCCAATGATCCAAAAACTTGAATCCCTGCCCCCTGCTCCAATCCCTCAGCCACACATTTATCCTCCACCTCATCGCATTCCTACTCTCACTGTCGCGTGGCACAGGCAGTAATCCCGAGATTACTACCTTTGCGGTCCTTTTTCTCAACTCCCTTCCTAGCTCCCTATATTCTTCTTTCAGGACCTCATCCCTTTTCCTACCTATGTCATTGGTACGTATATGTACCACGACCTCTGGCTCCTCACCCTCCCACTTCAGGATATCCCGGACCCTGGCACCAGGGAGGCAGACTACCATCCGGGTCTCTGGACTGCGTCCACAGAATCGCCTATCTGACCCCCTTACTATCGAGTCCCCTATATAAAAGCAGGGATGTGATGTTGAGGCTCTAAAAGGCAGTCATGAGACCACTCTTGGAGTATTGTGTGCAGTTTTGGGCTCCTTATTTTAGAAGGGATATGCTGACGTTGGAGGGGGTTCAGAGAAGATTAACGAGAATGACTCCAGGAATGAAAGGGTTATCGTATGAGGAATGTCTGGCAGGTCTTGGGCAGTATTCCCTGGAATTCAGGAGAAAGAGGAGGGATCTCATAGAAACATTCCGAATGTTAAAAGGACTGAACAGATTAGATATGGCAAAGTTATTTCCTATGGTCAGGGAGTCAAGGACAAGAAGGTACAACTTCAGAATTGCAGAATGTCCCTGTAGAATAGAGATGCAGAGAAATTACTGTCGTCAGAGGGTGGAAAATCTGTGGAATTTGATGCCACAAGCAGCTGAGGAGGCCAAGTCATTGGGTGCATTTAAGACAGATATAGATAGGTTCTTGATTAGCTAGGGCATCAAAGGGTATGGGGAGAACGCAGGGGATTGGGGATACTGGAAGAATTAGATCAGCCCATGATTGAATGATGGAGCAAACTCGATGGGCCGATTTGCCTACTTCTGCTCCAGTAGCATATGGTCTTATGGTCTTGTAGGAATACAAATGGAACAAAATGGACCTTTAGCATTGCAAACCTTTTAAAATTGTTTGCGACCTGAAGTAGCACACTCATTCAAAGTGATGATGGAAATAAGAAGAAAGGCGAGGCTAGGTCGGAGAACGTTACAGGATGTTCTTTAAGAGCCAAATATTTTTATTTATCCTTGAAGGTCGTGCCACCAAAACACAGCTATATCCTTCGCAAATAAATTACTTTCTGGAAGGAGACCACTCCGTACATCATGTATCCCTGGGGACACAGCCCCTCCGAAGCCTATATATCTGGGTCCGATGGAGAAATGGATAAAAGAGCAAAGTCAGGGTACCCTTCCGGTGTAACCTATTTTGGTCCCGATACTGGAGTGATACTAAGAGACCCACTAGACACTCTCCCTTTTAGGGTCTCTCATATCCTTAGAGGGGAAACCCCACCCCCTTCTCTTGAGTATGACCTGCCACTTCGACTGCAAGAAGTGGACCCGTCTTTGCAAGCATTGCACAAGAATCATGTGGGTCGATTTGCCTTTGCAGCACCACACCAAGTCACACGTAAAAACTTGAGACTCTTCCATTAGCCAATACCGTTTATCTCCTAAGGCTGCCAACGGTATTAAACCTACTACCGAGCTCTTTTGCAGAAAGGAGTGCTACGCATGACGCAAAGCCCTTGCAGTACCCCCATACTGCCAATCCCAAAACCTAGGTGAAGCTATTAGAATAAATCACGGAAAAGTGACTGCAGCCCTACGAAAACCTGGGGAGGGAAATACATTTAAACCAAGTAATTATCTATATATGAAATCACTGGAAAAACTCTTTCTCTCTCTCCTCAGTGGAAGAGACCCTATCAAGTGCTGCTAACTACCCATAAGGAAGGCAAGATACTACGCAAAGCTGATGGTTGCATGGAACCCAGGATAAGCTGTATTATCTCTCTCTTCTGGAGTCTGATAGTGTACTGGAAAAGACATAAAACTAAAAAAAGGGAAATGAAGTGGCTAAACATATGTGGACTTATTTGCCTTATTGCTTTAGCATCTAGATTTGGCTGTGTTTATAATACACATTTAGAGTTAGCTTCAGCGTGTGCTACCCAACACAAGACAGGCCTGCAATTCAGAGTATGATGAGGAAGCCTGTCTGACCATGCCCCTCCCTCCTCTTCATATGAACCCCCTTTTTTCAAGGAGGAGAATTGATCAGAATTATCAAAAAAGGAGGGGACTGTGGAGCATTTTAGCCAGCTGGGTTGGGCAAATATCTCTGTGAGACTATAGAATGCGTGCCTGGATCAGCAGAGATAGGTCCTTTAGCCTACTGCCGTAAACAGCGTAAACAAGAGGGAGACAGTGAAATTCATATATTTTAGGGAGTGCCCTGTGGGCTGTCAAGTAAATTAATCTGTGTATAGTTTTTCTTCACCTGTCTGGTACTAATATATAAAACAAATTATACCTTGTACTTTAATGACTTACTGGATCTAAGGATTTTATGAACCCTCTTATAACATTTATAAAGATTAGCCATTTGGCCTGGGTTCTCAACAGGCATGCAATAATCTACAGTATCTTAGTTTCAAAGATGTATAACAACCTATCTGTATGTATTATGGGCAATGAGGAAAAGAGACTGTACGTCCACAATACGCCGGATACTTTTGAAAACGAAGCTTTTTCACTTCGTTTTGCCCCCCCCCCCCCGTCCACACTGAGCCGGCGTTTTCAGCCCCCGAAAACGGAGATTTTCGAAAACACTCTCCAGAGTGAATAAATCTGAAAACGCTTAATATCCGGCGTAGTGTGTACGGGGTAACCGGAGAGATTTTAAAACGCTGTCATGACAACACCACAACAACAATGCTTTTTCTGCTTCTGCTTGGTACTGCGCAAGCTGTTATAACGCGCAGTTGGTGTGAACTGCGTGAGAGTTAAATTGTGAAGTGAGTTTTTTTGACTATTTAAAAATGCTGTCATGACGTGCTGGAACAGATGTTCGTTGTTTTCTTGAACGCCACCACCTAACAATTTCAGAACAGACGGACGAGACTGAAGCCACTTGACCCATAGCTTACTGAATAAATAAGTATACTCACTTCGCCCTGTTTTCTGTCCTTGCTTGTATGAAGGTGGTTTACCTATTTATACAAGTACTTCTCTGACAATAGCTGTGTAACAGCCTAATGTAACATTGTATGGAAATACAAGATAACACTGATGCAGACGTTTTATACACTTAACAAGGTGCTTTGTTAATGTAACAGAGTTAGTTTTTCAATGTTCGTCGTCAGCTAGGTCATACTGTCCGTGAACTCCCTGTCGGTTGCCTCCATACGCTCCAGTATTTGTTTTTTTTTAAGTTTTAAGTCCTCCTGTGCGAGAGCCAAGAGTAATTCCTTTAAAGTTCTTCTACTCTGTAACTGGACAAAGGCGCACAAAGTATACCGTTTCCTCTTTGCTTGTTTTCTGTGTGTCCTGCGCATGCCCAGTAGGAGGAGATTCGCCCAAATATCCGCCTAATGTGGACGGAGATATTTTGAAGCAACACACATCAAAGTTGCTGGTGAACGCAGCAGGCCAGGCAGCATCTATAGGAAGAGGCGCAGTTGACGTTTCAGGCCGAGACCCTTCGACCTGACGAAGGGTCTCGGCCTGAAACGTCGACTGCGCCTCTTCCTATAGATGCTGCCTGGCCTGCTGCGTTCACCAGCAACTTTGATGTGTGTTGCTTGAATTTCCAGCATCTGCAGAATTCCTGTTGTTTGGGAGATATTTTGAAAAACGCTTAGTGTGGACCCCTGTCGTTTTTACTCGAAACCGGCGTTTTCAAAATTATCCGGCGTAGTGTGGACGTAGCCTGTATCTGGCATTTTTGTGGGAATTGATAAGAAGCACAGAATTGACTTTTTTAACTTTGACTGATGTAATTGACTTTCTGTGCGCATGCATAAAAAAAGGCTGTGACTATTGTTCTTCAGAAGACTTGACAATCACACCGTTAGCGAGTCATTCTTCCTTTATTCATGAATATTCTTTAGTCACTTTGAAGTCCACGTCCAATTTATTAGTGACCAACTTTAACTGAAATTCCTAAGCAAATTAATTTCCCTAACAATAACACATCGGAATTTAACCTTGCTGTTTCTCTATGATCTCCTGATGAGGACCTGATCATGGATGTCCAGCCTACTCCTCCTTAAGTCAATAATCAGCTCTTTGCTACCTGACATTGCGTGAGAGGTTGTAGTAACATCACTCAGCCAAATTTTAATTTCCTTCCTATATGCTTTGATTGGGTGAACAATAGTGGTGTCATCAGCAAACTTCATTGTGGCACTGGAGTTGGAATAAGCCTCAGCTCGTAAGTGTAAAGTGAGTAAAGTGAGTGTAATGTAGTAAAATAACTGTACTCAATATTCCTATTTGATCTGTAAAATTGGATGGTAGTAAACAGACAGCACTCAATCAATAAAACCTAAATCAGCAAGTTCAACTAATGGACATTGACTGTAATGTTAACAGAATGTAAAACTAGAAAACACAGGGGAAAGCAGACAGATCCGTCAGCATCTGCGGAGAGTACATAGGAGAATACCTGGGCTGTGCCTTCAATTTCGAGCCGTGCAGTGTGTATGTTCTCTTCTATGACAAAGTCATTGTTGCTGTATACCTTTCCATTGGGGTCACGTACAAATACTTGTGGTGTGGACACCTCCCAAGTGAACACAAAATGTGTGTCACTTCCAACAGTTTTATCGACAAAAATTGAACCATTAAACCAACTGTTTTCATCAACACTCTTTCCTGTACTTTCGAGCTAGAAATGAGGAAATAAACATATATTATTACAAAGCACTTGGTAACACAAGAATAATTGGAAATTAATTCTCTAAAGTAATCGAACCTCAATTGACTGTTGGTTAATGTCACCATCTCCTGATACTAATCCACTGAATGCATCAATTAGTCCATTTGTGTCCACGTTGTCAGTGGCTGCAAACTGTAGACCTCCTAATTAATGGAAGAGGAAAAAAAAATAATCCAGATATTGTCCCTAAATGGTTTTGCCCTCACTCTATTTGTCCTCATGTTCATCTCATACTTATGGAACACTTTCAGTTTTCCTTAATTCTACTTGGCAAATCCTTCTCATGTCCCCTTGGTCCATTCTTAAGCTCTTTCCTAGCTACCTTGTAACTGTAGCACTCTGCCTGACCCTTGCCTCCTAAACCTTAAGTAAGTTTCTTTCTTGATTAGATATTCCACATCTTTTGTTAACCATGGTTTCTTCAATTTACTACCTTTTCCCTACCTCAATGGGTCAAACATATCCATGCCGCCATGCAAGTGCTCTTGCCACTACCTGTCACGAGTGCGTACATTCCTCCATGTGTCAGTGTGGGTTTCCTCTAAATGCTCTGATTTCCTCCCACAGTCCAAAGATGCAGCAGTTCGTAAGTCAGTTATTCACTGTAAATTATCCTGTGATTAGGCTAGGATTAAATCAGGGGATTGGTTTGTAGCATGGCTCAAAGGGACATTTCTGCACTGTATCCCAATAAATAAATAAACAGCCTCCAGATTTCTGTTGTGCATTTCCCTGAGTACATCAATTCCCATTTTATGCTCCCAAGTTCCTGCCTAATAGAATCAAAATTTCTCCTACCTCAAGTCAGTATATTCCTATTCTGTTTGCTCCTATCCTGTTCAAGGTTATGGTAAGGACAGGGAGTTGTGGTCACTATCTCCGAAATACTCATCCACCAAGAGATCTGTCACCTGACCAAGTTCATCACCAAGTACAACATCTAGTATTGCCTCTCCTTTAGACAGCCTATCTACATATTGTGTGAGCAATTTGTCTTCAATGCACCAAACAAATTCTGCCCACCAAACTTTTTATGCTTAGGAGATCCAATCAATGTTAGGGATATTGAAATCACTTATGAAATCAACCTTGTTATTTTTTGCACCTTTCCAAATTCTGCCTCCCAATCTTCTCATCAGTTTTTACTGCTATTTGGGGTCTATAGAATACTCCCAATAGAGTGATTGCTCCATTCTTGTTTTTGATTTGCACCCACACTGACTCAGTAGACTATCCTGCCACAAGACATTGCTTTCTGCCACTGTGATACTAACACTGATTAGCAATGCCACCTCTTTCACCTTCTTCACTGTCTGTCTGAAGGATTTAAACCCAGAACATCCATTAGCTATTCCAGCCTTTATGATAGTCACGTTTTGTGTAATGGCCACAATGTCATAGTTCCATGTACTGACCCGTGCCCTAAGTTCATCATCCTTGTTCTCATACTTCTTGCATTAAAATAGACCCACCCAACTGCCAGCCATTGTGCTTTATCCACTGCCTAGCCTTTCTCACAATCTTTCTTTACACCGCATTTACATTTACATCAACTGCTCCCTCTCTGACCTATCCCTCTGGTTCCCATCTCATTGTCAAAGTAGTTTAAACCCTCCACAACAGCTCTAGCACACTGACCCACAAGAATGTTGGTCATCTTCATGCCTAAAACGTTGGTAATATACTACTAAGTTTTATTTCAGCTCTGGTGGTGACAATGTCCATCCTACTCTTCAATACACTTCTGTGGATATAACAAGACTTTTAGGGGAGTGTGTTACCATGGATGAAGATTGGTTATTGTGTAGAAGACAAAGAATCAGAATATATCGGTCTTTTTAGCTGCAGGGATATAACTAGACGGTGTGCCAAGGATCAGTTGGTGGACATCAACTATTTTGACCAGGTTCATTACTTGAAGGAGGGGGCAGTGAGATCTCCATGGTCTTTTGTAGGAATCATGTAAAGTTAGCAGGCAAGTGCAGCACATAGTTAGAAAGGCAATCCTTCACTATGCCAGCTGTAAGATCAGAGTTCAATTCCCACTGCTGTCTGTAAGGGGTTTGTACGTTCACCCCATGACTACGTGGGTTTCCTCCGGGTGTTCCAGTTTCCTCCTGTCTTGCAAAGATATACGGCTTAGGGTTAGTAAGTTGTTGGTTTGCTATGTTGCCGACTCTTGTGAGAAGCCTCGAGTACATAGAACATAGAACAGTACAACTCAGTACAGTCCCTTTGGCCCATAATGATGGGCCGACATTTTCACCACTCAGACTGAAAAAAAAATGCATTTCCCTGCATGTTTTGATATTTTGGCGTAAATGTGACAAATAAAGATGATCTTTAAAATGATTTATTACAAAAGGGACAGAGTTTAGAAGTAAGATTTATTACAATAATTGTGTCATCTCTCCTCATAGGTGATGATCTCCAGCTCAGGCAACATCCTGGTGAATCTCTTTATCCTCTCCAAGCATGTTATCATACTGGTTGTCCAGTTGCTAACAGTCCAGTTATTTGGTGCTGGTTACCTGTCTTTGCTGAGAGCTTCTCTAGATCCTTGTCTGCACTTGGCCCCAATGCAATTGTGTGGATCGTGGCTCTACTCTGTTCCACCTCTGTGAAACAACTGCTAATACTGTTGTCCTCTCCGTCCGTAAGCAAAATAATTTCATCACCACTTGTATCTCCATCATCACCACGAAGTACCTGAAAGACAATGAGTTGTCAACAAGTTGGGTAAAATGTAATCCCTGAAAGGAATGTGTTAATGAAGTTTTCCAGACCTACCTGAAAGCCAGATCGAACCCCTGCACAGATACTCGTTCCCCCTCCAGTTGATGTTGGTAGCAGCTGTACAAGATACTTCCTCACATCAGGATTAACAATCTTTTTTAACTGTGCTTTAATGCTTGCATCAGAGTTAAAAGTGACAATTCCAACTTGTGATCCTTTTTCAATGACCTGCAGCAAGAATATCTCAGCAGCTTGTCGAAGCCTGACAATGCGATTCTCCTGTTCACAAACATAAAGCACAAAGTGTGATGTAAGATTAATCTCAGCCCCGTTTAATGGGCCAGACAGTGCTGGATACAACTGAATCTTAATGCCTTTAGATGTAAACCATGAAGCTGCGGCCATTCTGCTGGAATCAGGCTGTTGTTGCAATTCAGCCCCACAGTACTGGATGAGCAAGTGACCGGCACATTTACCTGTTTGGTAATGTGGGGCTCAACATCCCCAGAGTGTGGGATGTTCATTCAGTGCTGTTTTCAATGTTCCTACTGCTGTCTACAACTAAAACTGGGACAGCTTCTTCTAATTTTCAAAAATTGTCCAATGTGATTCAATTTAAGGTTGTTTATTATCATTCTTCAGTAAACATGAAGAATGACAAATATGATTGTCATATAAAAATGTGATTGTTTCTCTGGATCTGATGCATTAAAAAAGCATAATCAATATAAATGTAAAAGCAATCCTATAAAACAGAATGCTCAAAATGTCTGTATTAAAAGTTCATCCATCATCATCGATGAAGACCTCGACACCATTAGTACTTTTTTTTGTACAAAGTCGAGTTACTAGCTTGACACTCAACCTGGCATGGATGGAAAGCGTGCTCAGGAGCAGCTCGACTCGCTTCGAACTCGGGAACCTTCGCTTCCGGAGTTCGGCGCTGATGTCACATCGCAACCAGCCAGCGTATGATGGTGTCGAGACTAGCGCTTGATTTGGATTTAAGTGAGGGAGAGTTGCACAGCGTCACCCTCACTTTCTCTTCCCAATTCCCATCTAGATCCAGTGGCAAGACAGAGTTGAGATGGCTGGAGATGGGTCTAGGCACAGTGGACGACCAGGACACCTTCTGTGTCTTGTCCTGCTCTACGCGTTCCACGACACTTACAGACACCGCCTTCTTGACCGTTGGACCTACCATTGGTCTCATCCACTCAATCAGCTGGAGTCTGTCTTCACATGCTGGGATAGACAACTCCCTATCTCACCGTCGGCTACCCTCACCTGGTTTAGCCGGCTTGTCAAAGCCGTTGCCCAGGGTGTGGCCGCTGTCGCATGCAAACAGCTACGTGGAGCCACAGGTGAGAGCTGAGTGCCAGGTGGGGACCAGAGGTGGACAAACCGCCTTGAAAAGGATACGACTTGTTCCCCCACCAGAGGTGCTACCCCTCCCTGATGCCCCATTCACCCCAAATCTGTATATAGACCATAAGACCATAAAACATTATTCCAGAATAAGGAGTCGAATTAGGCCATTTGGCCTGAGTCTGCTCCACTACTCAATCTTAGTTGACCCTTTTCTCTCCACTCAGACACACTCCCTGGCCTTTTCTCTGTAATTTTTGATGCCGTCTCCAATCAACAACCTATCAAGCTCTGCCTTAAATACACCCAGTGACCTGGCCTCCACAGCTGTCTGTGGTAAAACATTCCACAAATTCACCTCCCTCTAGCTAATGAAATTTCCCTGCATCCCTCATTTAAATGGATGCCCCTCAATACCGAACCTGTGCCCTCTTGTCCTAGAGTAGACTATCCACCATGTGAATCATCCTTTCCACATCTTCTCTGTCTAGGCCTTTCAACAATTGAAAGTTTTCAATGAGGTCCCACATCATCATTCTAAGTTCCAGCGAGTACAGACCCAGAGCTATCCAACATTCCTTGTATGATAACCTTTTCATTCCCAGAACCTCCTCTGACACTCTCCGATGCCAGCACATCTTTTCTTAGATGAGGAGCCCAAAGTGTTCACAATACTCAAGGTGAGGCCTCACCAGTTCCTTATAAAGCCTCAGCATCACATGCCTGCTCTTGTATTCTGGACATCTTGAATTGAATGATAAGTGCATTTGCCTTCCTCACCTTGCCTTACACCACTGACTCTACCTGAAATTGAACCTTTGGAATGTTCTGCATAAGGACTCCCAAGACCCTTTGCATCTCAGATTTTTGGATTTTCTCTCCATTTAGAAAATGTTGTTGGTTTTGGAAACAGAAGTGGATGAATAGCAGAAGCTTTGTGAAACACAATCGAAGTTCAACAAAAAGTTAAGACAGAAGATTATCAACCTAGAAAATAGAAGTAGAAGGAACAACCTACGAGTTTTGGGTCTCAAAGAATTAATCGAAGGTAATCATCCTATGGAGTTTTTTATAAACTTTTTACGAGAATTATTTCTGGAGATTTTGACCTCTGTGCCTATAATTGATTGAGTTCACAGATCTCCTGTGCTCAGAACTCTTAACATTCAGAGACCAAGAGGAAACACAAACACGAGGAAATCTGCAGGTGCTGGAATTTCAAGTAACACACATAAACTTTGCTGGTGAACGTAGCAGGCCAGGCAGCATCTCTAGGGAGATGAGATCCTGACGAAGGGTCTCGGCCCAAAACATCGACTGTACTTCTTCCTAGAGATGCTGCCTGGCCTGCTGCATTCACCAGAAACTTTTATAAGATCAGTAATAATCTGTTTAAAGGAATTTAAAACAAAGGAACTCTTAATTTCCGAATCTCATTGAAAAGGCATGATTGACTATAATGGTCGCAAAATTAGAATTGGCGAAGATTATTCACCTGAGGTTATGCAGGAATGTGTTAAGTTCAAAGAAGTTATGTCTGAGCTTTTTAATAAGGGTTTCAAGCCTTCCCTTCGCTACCCAGCCCAACTCAGAGTCACACTTCAAAATGGTTCTTTCGAATAGTTTCACTCGTCTGTTGAAGCTCAAAAGTTTTTAAAATCTGAAGGCTAGCTGTTTAGTTTCTCCTTACATGAAGACACAAGATTAAACTTCTAACTTGCAAATCCCACCGAAGGGGCATGATTGTTTATAGGGTGGAATATTAAGATTCTTGAATATTATTCACTTGAGGTTATGCAGCAATGTGCTAAGTTTAAATAAGCTCTGTTGGAATTTTTTTTAATAAGAGTTTTAACCCGTCCCTTGGCTACCCATTTTGAATGAAAATCTCATTAGGATGGATCCTTCGAATGGTTTTGCTTGAATATTGAAGCACGAATGTTTTTTAAATTTGAAGTCTAACTGATTAGTCTGTTTTCCATGAAGATATAATATTAATGTTTAATGTATTCTGTATGAATAATTGTGTCTTTTACTTTTGGTAAACCTTTGTAACTAATTTCCTTTCGTACTTTTAATACTGTATTTTTGATATACGACAATTGAATTTCTTATTTGGATATTGTTTAGTCTAGGTTGGATTATAAACAACCTTGAAACTAATTGGAGCGATCACCAAGTTTTTTTGGGGGTTGTCCATAGTTTTTAGATGCTGACTTTCTATTGGTCGGTTTTCCTTCTTTGGGAGGTGGGCGGGGGTGTGTTTTTTTTCCCAGAAGCTGTTTTCGAATTTTTAGCCAACTTGTTGCTTGCTTACCATTTCTCAAGGTTTATGGCTTGGTTATTAACTTACATTTTAACTCCTCCTTTAAATAATATTAAAAATGGACCAAACAATTAATTTACATAGATTCAATGTGAAAGAGTAAATCACCCTGTTAAACGTAATAAGATTTTTGCTTATATTAAGAAATTTAAGGTCTCTATTATTTTTTTTAACAAGAAACACACATACACAAATGTGATAATCTACATTTTTTTAGCCATTGGAACAGATTTTGTTTTCACTCGTCTTTTCAGGCCAAATCTAGAGAAGTTTTGATTCTAAAAGATAAGACACTTTCCTTTGTCCAACATAAAGTAGTGTCTGACACTAATGGATGTTTTGTTATAGTTTCAGGAAAACCAGATAATAAATTACTAGTAGTTGCCAATGTGTATGCCCCAAATGTAGATGATCCAGGATTCTTTGAGTGTTTTTTTTCTGTTTTTACCAGATCTGAATCTTTACTCTTTGGTGATGGGAGGAGATTTTAATTGTTGGCTTGACTCAATTTTAGACTGATCATCTTCTAGACCAGCATCTCCTAATAAATAAGTTTGTTTATTCAATCCTTTTTAATGAAGTGTGCTATAGTTGATGTTTGGCATTATTTACATCCCTTAGATAGGGAATATTCATTTTTTTCTCATGTTCATCATATACATTCCAGGATTGATTATTTATTTATCAATGGTCAAATAATTTTATCAGTTCATTCCTGCTGTTTCAGATCATGCTCCTACATTTTTATCTTTAAAACTCCCTGGTCTTTCTAAAACCAACAGATTTTGAAGTTTTAATACAACGTTGTTATCTGATAAGGAATTCTAAAAATTTCTAGAGAAGCATATCATTTTGTTTTTTGAAGAAAATAAAAAGGAAGAGACTTCTAATCTTATTGTATGGGATACTTTCGAGGTCTATATTAGAAGACAAATTATTTCTTATACTGTGAGTGTTAAGAGTAAAGCTAATAAAGAAAGAATTGAATTAGGCAATCAATTGAAACAATTAAATGAAAAATATGCTATAGTTCCAGATCCTGTTTTACATAAAAGACGTATTGAAGTTAAATCTAAATATGACCTTCTGTTAACATATCCAATTGAAACTCAACTTCTTAAACATAAACAACAGGAATTCTGCAGATGCTGGAAATTCAAGCAACACACATCAAAGTTGCTGGTGAACGCAGCAGGCCAGGCAGCATGCGCCTCTTCCTATAGATGCTGCCTGGCCTGCTGCGTTCACCAGCAACTTTGATGTGTGTTTCTTAAACATAAAACTCAATTTTACATTCACGGAGATAAATCAGGCAAAGTATTGGCCAAACAATTAAAAACTTCTGTAGTTAAGTGACAAATAAAAGAAATTTGCAAAACTAATGGTGATAGAACAATTGATTACTCTGAAATAAAAAATACCTTTAGAGAATTCTATTTTACACTTTATAGTTCTGATTCCCTTAAAGATAATACTGTAATAAATAATTTTTAGATCAATTAAATATCCCTGAACTTTCTGCAGATAACTGCAAACAGAAGAATCAACCCATTTCTTATGAGGAAATCGCCGAGGCTATACGTTCATTACACTCGGGGAAGACTCCGGGTCCAGATGAATTTTCTGGAGAATTTTATAAGGCTTTTTCTTCATTAATTATACCACGGTTACACTTAGTCTTTCTGGATTTTTTCAAATTGGGCAGTTTGCTTCAATCTTTTTATAAAGCTTCTATTTCGTTTATCCTAAAAAAGAACAAGAAACCAAAACTGAATGCTCTTTATAGAGGCCAATTTCATTACTCAATGTTGATACTAAAATTCTTTCTAAAGTTCTGGCTCATAGGATTGAAAATATTTTACCTTCCATTATTTCTGATGATCAGACTGGATTTATTAAAAACTGATTTTCACATGTTAATGTACACCGTGTATTAAATGTTATTTACTCTCCTTCTCAGGAGGTATCGGAATGTGTGATATCCTTAGATGCTGAGAAGGCCTTCGATCGGGTTGAATGGAATTATTTATTTAAAACCCTAGAAAAGTTTAATTTTGGAACAGATTTTATTCAGTGGACTAAATTATTTATTTATCTCCTTCTGCTCGGGTTCTTACTAATTTTCAAAATTCCAAACCATTTAAACCTCACTGCTGAACTAGACAAGGCTGTCTGTTGAGTCCTTTGCTTTTTGATTTAGCTTTAGAACCCCTTGCCATTGCTTTTCAAGAATCTAATGATATCTGTGGTATTTATGGAGAGGTATCACCCACAAAATCTCGCTTTACGCTGATGATACTTTGCTTTTTATCTTTAATGTTGAGACCTCGTTACCTTGTGTACTTTCTTTACTCTCCCAATTTAACCAGTTTTCAGGATATAAATTGAACCTAAATAAGAGCGAATTATTTCCTTTAAATTATTTGGTATCAATTAATACTAATCTCCCTTTTAAAATTGTAAAGGATCAATTTACTTATTTGTGTGTAACAGTCACTAAGAATTACGAATACCTGTTTAAAGAAAACTTTCTTACTTTATTGAACTGTGTAAAAAAAGATATCATTAAATTGGTCACCTCTTTCAATATCGTTGATTGGATGAATTAATTCTATTAAAATAAATATTCTACCTAAATTTATATATCTTTTTCAGGCCTTACCCATTTTTATTCCTAAATCCTTTTTTGATTCTCTTGAATCAATTTTATCCTCCTATATATGGAAAAATAAACGTCCTCGTTTAAATAAAGTTCATCTTTAAAAACCTAAAGAATCTGGAGGTTTAGCCTTACCTAATTTTAGGCTCTGGGTAGTTGATATACAATATTGTAGCGGTGTGCTACACACAGCGCTAGAATAACCACATGGAGTCGGTGAGTTAGAGTTGCAATTAAAAGAGCTTTATTCAAACTTCGCGGCCTGTTTTAAAGCCTTCCCGTTCCCGCCCTCCCTGGGGCGGGACTGCTGTGGGGAATGCATGTTCCCAGACCCTTTCTGCGCGCGGGATTTTCCCCCTGCTGGTGAAGATGGTCTGGCCCCCTTTTTGGGGCCGGCCTTCTGCCTGCGCGCGCTGTTGTGAGCCGGTTCGTGGGTGCCAGAAAGTGGGTCGCAACATAACCCCGCCCCCCCCCCCAGAACCGGCGATACCTCCCGCAATGTCCACAGTCTGGATCGGCCTCTGTTTGGGAGGTCTGCCCCTGCGCCGCAGTGCCTGGACCGGCTGCGCCAAGTCCACATGGGCCGGTTTGAGTCGGTCCACCGTGAAAACCTCCTCTCTCCCCCCAATGTCCAGCACGAACATGGACCCGTTGTTCCTGATCACCTTAAACGGCCCCTCGTAGGGCCGCTGTAACAGTGCCCGGTGTCCGCCCTGTCATACAAAAAGAAACTTACAGTTCTGCAGGTCTTTGGGTATGCAGGTCGGGCTCTGTCCGTGCTGTGAAGTGGGGATGGGGGCCAGGTTACCGAGCCTCTCCCGTAGTCTGTCCAGGACTGCTGTGGGTTCTTCCTCTTGCCCCCTTGGGGCTAGTATGAACTCTCCTGGGACTACCAGGGGTGCGCCGTACACCAACTCGGCCAACGAGGTGTGCAGATCCTCTTTGGGCGCCGTGCGGATTCCGAGCAGGACCCAGGGAAGTTCGTCCACCCAGTTAGGCCCCTCCAGGTGGGCCATGACAGCCGACTTCAGGTGACGGTTGAAGCGCTCCACTAGTCCGTTCGACTGTGGGTGGTAGGCAGTTGTGTGGTGTAGCTGAGATCCTAAAAGGCTGGCCATAGCCGACCACAGGCTGGAGGTGAACTGGGCGCTCCTGTCGGAGGTAATGTGGGCCGGTATCCCAAAGCGGGCTACCCAGGTTGCGATCAGTGCTCGGGCGCAGGATTCGGAGGTGGTGTCGCTGAGCGGGACTGCCTCTGGCCATCTGGTGAACCGGTCTATCATAGTTAGGAGGTACCGCGCTCCTCGTGACACTGGCAGGGGCCCCATGATATCCACATGGATGTGGTCGAACCTCCGGCGGGAGGGTTTGAACCGCTGCAGCGGAGCCTTGGTGTGCCGCTGCACCTTGGCCGTTTGGCACTCCATGCACGTTTTGGCCCATTCACTGACCTGTTTACGCAGTCCATGCCACACGAACCTGTTGGCGACCAGCCGGACGGTTGTCCTGATGGAGGGGTGCGATAAGTTGTGAATGGACTCGAAAACCCGCTGGCGCCAGGCTGCTGGGACGACGGGGCGGGGTTGGCCGGTAGCTACGTCACATAGTAGGGTCCTCTCACCTGGGCCTACGGGGAGGTCTTGGAGCTGCAAACCGGAGACTGCAGTCCTGTAACTGGGGATCTCAGTGTCTGCCTGCTGTGTCTCTGCCAGCGCTGCATAGTCTACCTCCTGGGACAGGGCCTGTATGGTCGGTCTGGATAGTGCGTCTGCCACAACGTTGTCCTTTCCAGAGACATGCCGGATGTCCGTCGTGTACTCAGAGATGTAGGACAGATGTTGCTGCTGGCGGGACGACCAGGGGTCGGACACCTTCATGAACGCAAAGGTAAGCGCTTTGTGGTCTGTGAACGCGGTGAAGGGCCTATCTTCTAAGAAGTATCTGAAATGTCGGATTGCCAGGTATAGTGCCAATAGCTCCCGGTCGAAAGCACTGTATTTGAGTTCTGGTGGTCGTAGGTGTTTGCTGAAGAACGCCAGGGGTTGCCAGCGGCCCTCGATGAGTTGTTCCAGCACTCCACCGACCGCTGTGTTGGATGCGTCAACCGTGAGGGCAGTAGGAATGTCCATTCTGGGGTGCACTAGCATCGCGGCGTTTGCCAAGGCTTCCTTGGTTTTAACGAAAGCGGTTGCGGCCTCTTCGTCCCAGGTAATGTCCTTGCCCTTACCCGACATTAGAGTGAACAGGGATCGCATGGTTCGGGCTGCTGAGGGGAGGAAACGGTGGTAGAAATTCACCATACCCACGAATTCCTGCAGGCCTTTGATTGTGTTGGGTCAGGGGAAGTTGCGGACCGCGTCTACCTTGGCGGGCAGCGGGGTTGCCCTGTCTTTAGTAGTCCTGTGGCCCACAAAGTCGATGGTGTCGAGTCCGAACTGGCATTTGGCTAGGTTGATTGTAAGGTCGAATTCGCTCAGTCGGGCGTAGAGTTGACGGAGGTGGGATAGATGCTCCTGACGACTACTGCAGGTCGACCAGCAGGCTGTGGGCTCGTAGAAAATCTGCCCCCAGCAGTGGTTGGGCCACGATGGCCAGTGTGAAGTCCCACGTGAACCGGCTGGAGCTGAACTGTAGCCGCACCGTGCGGGTGCCGTAGGTTCGTATTGTGCTGCCATTAGCGGCCCTCAGGGTGGGTCCCGGTTCTCTGTTGCGGGTGTCGTAACTCGTTGGAGGTAAGACGCTGATCTCCGCTCCGGTGTCGACCAAAAAGCGGCGTCCCGACTGCTTGTCCCAGACGTACAGGAGGCTGTCCTGATGGCCAGCCGCTGTAGCGATCGGCAGCGGCTGGGCCCTGGCGTTTCCCGGGAATTTGCAGGGTGGTCTGTAGCGGCGGGCTTCTGTGCCCCACCGCTGGTGGTAGAAACACCATTGTTCGTTGGGCTCCTCACTCCCGTCGCCGGGTTTTGTAGGCTCTGCTGCCGGGCCTGGTCTGGTCTGCCGTTGGGCACGCGGCTTGGTGATCTGTGCGACGGATGCCCCTCTCTCTTTCCTGGCATTCCACAGCACATCTGCCCAGGCCGCCACCTCCCGGGGGTTGCTGAAATCTGCGTCGGACAGCAGCAGGGATTTGTCCTCGGGCAGTTGCTCTAGGAACGCCTGCTCAAACATGAGGCAGGGTTTGTGTCCTTCAGCCAGGGCCAGCATCTCGTTCATTAATGCTAACGGCGGCCTGTCTCCCAAACCAGCCAGGTGCATTAAGCGGCGTGCTCGTTCGCACCGTGAAAGTCCGAAAGTCCTTATGAGCAGGGCTTTGAATGCTGTGTATTTGCCGTCCTCCGGGGGTGACTGTATAAACTCCTCAACTTGTGCAGCTGTCTCCTGGTCGAGTGAGCTCAGCACGTAGTAGTAGTGAGTGGACTCCGAGGTTATCTGCCGAATGCGGAATTGTGCTTCTGCTTGTTCGAACCATAATTGGGGTTGCAGCGTCCAGAAGCTTGGCAGTTTTAACGAAACTGCGTGAACAGATGCAGCGTCGGTCATCTCTGGTCCAAATATCGTTTGGGCCGTCGGGGTCACCAATTGTAACGGTGTGCTACATACAGCGCTAGAATAACCACACGGAGTCGGTGAGTTAGAGTTGCAATGAAAAGAGCTTTATTCAAACTTCGCGGCCTGCTTTAAAGCCTTCATGTTCCCGCCCTCCCTGGGGCAGGACTGCTGTAGGGAATGCATATTCCCAGACCCTTTCTGCGCGTGGGATTTTCCCCCTGCTGGTGAAGATGGCCTGGCGCCCTTTTTGGGGCCGGCCCTCTGCTTGCGCATGCTGTTGTGAGCCAGTTCGTGGGTGCCAGAAAGTGGGTCGCCACAATATCTTACATTTTGGCTCTATTATATTAATCGTGTAGACTGCCCGGTATGGGTTTCTTTAGAAGCTAATTCTGTTAATTTTCTATTATTTCTATTCTTGGATCCTCACTTCCGTAATTTGTAAGTAAACTAATTGATACTTTGAGGATCTGGATACAATTTAGAAAACATTTTGGTTTATTGAGATTTTCCCTTTCTAGCCCCATTTATTCTAATTTTTTAAACCCTCTATGACTGATTTAGTTTTTAAAGAATGGGACAGGTTGGGCATTAAATGTTTTTGGGATCTGTTTGTTGGAGGAAACCTTTTTTCATTTGAGCAATTAACAGCTAAATATAGCATACCCAAAACTCACTTTTTTAGATATCTACAAATCAGAGACTTTCTAAGATCTCAATTATGCACATTTCCTATAAGCTCAGATAAGAACTTCCTAGACATAATTTTTAATTTGACACCTTTTCATAAAGGTTCAATACCTAATATTTATCGTATGTTACTGGAGATGAGGAATGTTCCTTTAGACAAAATTAAGAATCTCTGGGAACAAGATTTACAGACATCAATATCTCAGGAAACTTGGAATGAAATTTTTAAACTGGTTAATACGTCATTGTTATGTGCTCGCTATTCCCTCATACAATTTAAGGTGGTACATACAGCTCATATGACTAAAGATAAGCTATCTCATTTTTATTCGACTATATCTCCCTACTGTGACAGATGTAATAATGGAGCTTCATTAATTCATATGTTTTGGACTTGTCCATGTCTTGAAAAATATTGGAAAGAAGTTTTTCAAACTTTTTCTTTACTTTTCAAAGTCAATTTTAAACCTAATCCTCTGACGGCCCTATTTGGTATTGTTGCAAGACAAGATACCAAGCTGAAGACATCCGATTTACATATTTTGGCCTTTAGCTCTCTTATAGCTAGGAGGGCGCTTTTGTTTAATTGGAAAGATGTTTTTCTTCCTACTCATGCTCAATAGTTATACGACATTATGTCATGCTTAGATTTAGAGAAGATTTGTTGTTCAATTTCTGAATCTCGTCAAGACTTTCAAACATTGTGGGGACCCTTTTTGAATTATTTCCAAAACTTTCAAAACCCTCAATTTGTTGTTTAATTTTAGATGTTGGCTATTATTAATTTTTATTATACAAGGAGGTATTTTGCCTTTTTTTCTCCTTAATAAACAGCTTCCGTCTTGGTAGGGGTTAGACTTTTTTTTGTAATAAATTAGTGTATTTCAATATAACTATTGACTAACCTACATGAATACGGGGTAATGAGATTGTTATTATAAATAGATTCAAAGTAATTGGTAGGGTTTTTTTCTTATCATTTTGGACCTTTTATATGTACATTCTTGTACTCTGTATTCTTCTATGTAGAAATTAATAAAAATATTGAAAAGAGAATATAGTCCGCACATTTATTTCTACTACCAAAGTGTATGACCATGCATTTCCCAACATCTTATTTGATTTTCTTCTCTCTTGCCATTCTCTTAATCTGTCTAAGTCCTTCTGCAGCCTACCTGATTCCTCAACACCAGCTGCCCCTCCATCTACCTTCATACCATTTGCAGACTTGGCAACACGTCCATCTATTCCATCACTTAAGTCATTGATATACAACATAAAAAGATGCGGTCACTATACTGACCCCTGCAGGACATCACTAGTCATTAGCCGACCGGAAAGGGATCCTTTTATTCCCACTCACTGTCTTTCACCAATCAGCCAACGCTCTAAATATGCCTGCAATTTTCCTGTAATACCATGGGCTCTTACCGTGTTAAGCAGCCTCATGTGTGGCACCATGTCAAAGGCCTTCTGAAAGTCCAAATATACAACATCCACTGCATCCCCTTAATCTCCTCAAAGGATTCCAACAGGTTCATCAGGCAAGATTTTCTCTTAAAGAAACCATGCTGACTTTGTCCTATCTTGTCCTATGTTACCAAGTACTCCATAACCTCATCCTTAACATTTGACTCCAACATCTTCCCAAACACTGATGTCAAGCAAACTGGTCTATAATTTCCTTTCTGATGCCTTCCTCCTTTCTGAAAGAGTAGAGTGACATTAGCAATGTTCTAGTCCTCTGGCAACATGCCAGAGTCCAATAATTTTTGACAGATCATTACTAATGCCTTCACAATGTCTACTACTACCTCTTTCAGAACCCTAGGGTGTAGTTCATTTGGTCTGGGTGATTTATGTATCCTATAGCTCATTCAGCTTTTTGAGCACCTTTTCCCTTGTAATAGTAACTACACTCACTTCTCTTCCCTACACCCTTCAAGGTATGATCACTGCTAATATCTTCCATAGTGAAGACTGAAGAAAAATGCTCCTTTAGATCATCTGACATCTGTTTGGCCCCTGTTACTATTTCTCCAGCCTCATTTTCTTGTGGTCCTATAGCTTTTACTTTGATATTGATATTGTTTGCTAGCTTGCTTTTGTATTTATCTTCACCCTCCTAATGATTCTTTTAGTTGCTCTCAGTAGGGTTTTAAAAGCTTCCCAGACCTCTGTCTTCCCAATAATTTTTGCGTTGTTGTATGCGCTCTCTTTTGCTTTAGATTTAACTTTGACTTCCTTTGTCAGCCACGGTTGTACGATTTTGCTATTTGAGTATTTCTTCATTTCTGAATATACCTATCCTGCACCTTCCTCATTTTTCCCAGAAGCTCACGCCATTGTTGGTCTGCTGTCATCCCTGTCAGATCTTCTTCCAATTTACTTTGGCCAACTCCTTTCTCATACCACTGTTATTTCCTTTACTCCACTGAAATATTGCCATGTCAGACTTTGTTTTCTGCCTATCAAATTTCAAGTTGTATTCAATCATATATTGTCATCACTACGAAGGGTTCTTTTATCTTAAGCACCCTAATCACCTCCGGTTCATTACATAACACCCAATCCAGTAGGCTCAATGACAAACTGCTCTAAAAACTCATCTCATTGGCATTCAACAAACTCACTCTCTTGAGATCCAAATCCAGTTTGATTTTCTGATCAAACTCTATGTTGAATTCTCCCATGACTATCATAACATTGCCCTTTTGACATTTCCTGTTGTAATCTGTGGTCCACATCCCATTTAATGTTTGGAGGCTATCAACGACCTTTTACTCCTGCAGTTTCTTAACTCAACCTACAAGGATTCAACATCTTCCAATCCTATGTCACATTTTTCTACTGATTTGATGACATTCTTTAACAGTAGAGCCATACTAGCCCCTCTGCCTACCTTCCTATCTTTCTGATACAATGTGTAACCTTGGACATTCAGCTCCCAACTACAACCATTCTTCAGCCACGATTCAATGATGGTCACAGCATCATACCTGACAATCTGTAATAGTGCAACAGGATCATCTGCCTTATTTCTTATACTCCATGCATTGAGATATAACACTATGAGTACTGTATTTGCTACCCTTTTTGATTCTGCATCCCTAATGCACTGATACACAGGATGAGAGGTGACCTGATAGAGGTGTATAAGATGATGAGAGGCATTGATTGTGTGGATAGTCAGAGGCTTTTTCCCAGGTCTGAAGTGGTTGCCACACGAGGACACAGGTTTAAGGTGCTGGGGAGTAGGTACAGAGGAGATGTCAGGGGTAAGTTTTTTCACACAGAGAGTGGTGAGTGCATGAAATGGGCAGCCGGCAATGGTGGTGGAGGCGGATACGACAGGGTCTTTTAAGAGACTTTTGGATCGATACATGGAGGTTAGAAAAGTAGAGGGCTATGGGTAACCTTAGTAATTTCTAAGGTAGGGACATGTTCGGCACAACTTTTTGGGCCGAAGGGCCTGTACTGTGCTGTAGGTTTTCTGTGTTTCTATGTTTCTATGATACTCACCCTGCTGGCTGCAATTATGTCTTATTATCTGTCTGCCATTCCTGACAGTCTGGCTGCACGCTATTTTTGCTTTTGTACCATCCGTACTATCCTGAGTCCCTTCACTCCGGTTCCCACATCCCAGCCAAATTAGTTTAAAACCTCCCTAACAACTGTAAGGGGGTTTCGACTTTTATGTTACTGCGGAGGCTAATTAAAATGACGTCTTTGTTATGTTAATCTGGGGAATGCGGCTTTGTTGTGTTAAACGCTGAGAAAGTTTGCGCTAGCAGCTTGTTTTTGCTTTAGAGTGTGATAAGAGAGTGTTATTAACCAATTGGGATAGTTGTTATGGTTTTGGTGTATTTGAAGATACTGTATGTGCGGGGTTTTGGGGCAGAAGGCGGGAGAGCGAGACAGAGGATGGACGAGGTGCTGTGAGTCCGCTAACGAGGTCGGACGCTGAGCGGGATGTTCGGCGAGGAGATGGAGACGGACTCGTGTGGAGCGTCTGGTCGACCACCGTTGTTGGTGCCAGGCGGCCGGTCAAGGTGGTCCGAGGGGGTCGCAGGGTGAAGAAGAAGGTCCTTGAGCTCCAACGGTTTTTGTGCACGAAGAGATTGAACTTTGTTAAGTGTGGCGCCTTTTATTTTCCTTTTATATTTTATTCTCTGTCAATTATATAGTTCCAGTAATATCTATAAACTGTATATCATTTAATTGTATCTGGTGTACTGTCTGTTATTTGGGCTGGGTGGAGTACCTCACACAGCATCCACACAAACGAATTACCCAGTTTGCTGGGGCCGAGGCTGTTTCCTTAGACGACAGCGAGCCGAGCGACCCTGAGCACAACTCTAACAAACCCGCCTGTGAGAATATTGGTTCCTCTAGGGTTTATGTGCAACCTGCCATATTTGAACAGGACATACATATACATACAATTAGCCTATATACATAGACTGTATGTATATTAAATGAACCTAGGTGCATCACATTGTTTCTGTTAATTAAACCATGGTCCAATGAGAATCTTGTTGTTCTGTTGTTTATGATGTGAGCATGAACTAAGAATATTGATTAGAATTTTAACTTTGTCAAAAACAAGTCTAACACTTGGAAGGGTTATGCTGCTGTGCTAGTAAGCTGATGTTAGCATTAAGCCCCTTGGTCCCTGGAAATGAATATCCAGCATAAACCCTGGTGGAAACTTTGGTCTGAGCACCTCCCTGAAATGCTAACTATAACAGTCTTTGCCTCCTGTACTCTCCTCACTGATCCAACTGCTGCTCCAACCATCCATACAGTTGGAGAGGAGCTACAGCTGGTTAACACTTGCTGCAGAAATTGTCCTCAGTGTCACCTGACTGTTCTCTGATCTCCCTCATCACAGAGAAGGAACATATAGTGATATTATGTGTGCATGATAAAGAACTTCAGTTCCCAGAGGTTCGCCCAGAACTGGAGACAATGATGGGGATTGCTTGCACAGTGTTAAGCAGCTCGATAATGAAATGTTTTAACATAAGACACATCAAGTTTGTCTTCATTAAAACAAATATGAAGTGGCGTCAGAAGTCAGAGTGAGTTCTAAACACAGAGTAAATGAATACTATGCACAACTGAGAAAGAGACTGTGTGAGTACAAAATGTGCTAGCAGCAAGTGACGGCAAGAAGCTGGCCAGCAATGTGAGAGCTCATGTTATTCCCAAAGTTGAGCAGTCACTGGCTTCACCAAGAAAGATTTAGGTAAGATGGCTAGACCTCCTGTCACAGATAAGCTAAGTCCTCCTGCACCTATGCAGTTTACTGACAATCTAACTGATAACTGGAAATACTTCAAAAACTTAGCAGAGTGTGAGGGACTGATGAAAATTTGAAAACATTTCTTTTGTTTTGCATATAATTAGTAAAGATGCTTTGGACAACTACAACAGCTTTCAAAATCGTGAGAGAGCTTTTATATTAGACACACCGATGACAAAATTTGAGGAGTATTTTTTTCTCAATACAGACATCACATTTGAGAGGTAGAAGCACTCCCACCCCCGTAACCAAAACAAGGTGTTAGCCTCGACCAATAGCAAGAAAGGAGATTAAGAAGGGGCAAGGGGGCATGAGAAAGCCTTGGAGAGTAGGGTAAAGGAAAACCCCAAGGCATTCTTCAATTATGTGAAGAAAAAAAGGATGACAGGAGTGAAGGTAGGACCGATTAGATATAAAGGTGGAAAGATGTGCCTGGAGGCTGTGGAAGTGAGTGAGGTCCTCAATGAATACTTCTCTTCGGTATTCACCAATGAGAGGGAACTTGATGACGGTGAGGACAATATGAGTGAGGTTGATGTTCTGGATCATGTTGATATTAAGGCAGAGGAGGTGTTAGAGTTATTAAAATACATTAGAACGGATAAGTCCCGGGGGCCTGACGGAATATTCCCCGGGCTGCTCCACGAGGCAAGGGGAGGGATTGCTGAGACCCTGGCTAGGATCTTTATGTCCTCATTGTCTACAGGAATGGTACCAGAGGATTGGAGGGAGACAAAAATTGTCCCCTTGTTCAAAAAAGATAGTAGGGATAGTCCGGGTAATTATAGACCAGTGAGCCTTACGTCTGTGGTGGGAAAGCTGTTGGAAAAGATTCTTAGAGATAGGATCTATGGGTATTCAGAGAATCATGGTCTAATCAGGGACAGTCAGCATGGTTTTGTGAAGGACAGATCGTGTCTGACAAGCCTGATAGAGTTCTTTGAGGAGGTGACCAGGCATATAGATGAGGGTAGTGCAGTGGATGTGATCTATATGGATTTATTAAGGCATTTGACAAAGCTCCACACGGTAGGCTTATTCAGAAAGTCAGAAGGCATGGGATGCAGGGAAGTTTGGCCAGGTGGATTCAGAATTGGCTTGCCTGCAGAAGGCAGTGGGTCGTGGTGGAGGGAGTACATTCGGATTGGAGGGTTGTGACTAGTGGTGTCCCACAAGGATCTGTTCTGGGACCTCTACTTCTCGTGATTTTTATTAATGACCTGGATGTGGGGGTAGAAGGGTGGGCTGGCAAGTTTGTAGATGACACAAAGGTTAGTGGTATTGTAGATAGTGTAGAGGATTGTCGAGGGTTGCAGAGAGACATGAACAGGATGAAAAAGTGGGCTGAGAAGTGGCAGATGGAGTTCAACCCGGAGAAGTGTGAGGTGGTGCACTTTGGAAGGACAAACTCCAAGGCAGAGTACAAAGTAAATGGCAGGATACTTGGCAGTGTGGAGGAGCAGATGGATCTGGGGGTACATGTCCACAGATCCCTGAAAGTTGCCTCACAGGTGGATAGGGTAGTTAAGGAAGCTTATGGGGTGTTAGTTTTCATAAGTTGAGGGATAGACTTTAAGCGTCCAGAGGTAATGATGCAGCTCTATAAAACTCTGGTTAGGCCACACTTGGAGTACTGTGTCCAGTTCTGTTCGCCTCACTATAGGAAGTATGTGGAAGCATTGGAAAGGGTACGGAGGAGATTTACCAGGATGTTGCCTGGTTTAGAAAGTATGCTTTATGATCAGAGATTAAGGAAGCTAGGGCTTTACTCTTTGGAGAGGAAGATGAGAGGGGACATGATAGAAGTATACATGATATTAAGAGGAATAGATATATGGATAGCCAGCACCTCTTCTCCAGGGCACCACTGCTCAATACAAGGGGACATGTCTTTAAGATAAGGGGTGGGAAGTTCAAGGGAGATATTAGAGGAAGATTTTTTTCTCAGAGAGTGGTTGGTGCGTGGAATGCACTGCCTGAGTCAGATACACTAGTGAAGTTTAAGAGACTACTAGACAGGTATATGGAGGAATTTAAGGTGGGGGGAGGTTATATGGGAGGCAGGGTTTGAGGGTCGGCACAACAATGTGGTCGAAGGACCTATACTGTGCTGTACTATTCTATGTTCTAATACTTAGCTGAGCTTCACAAACTGAGTAAGTCCTGTGAATTTGGAGATTTGAGAAACTCACCAGTTAGAGACAGAATAGTTCGCGAAATTCCAGATAATGGACTCAAAGAAAGACTGCTGTGTGAAAAAGAATTGATGCTGCAAAAGGCTGTAAATATGTGCAGGGCAGAAGAGACCACACGAACACAAGCTAAGGAGCTGCACAAGGCAAACATAACAGAGCATGCTGTGAAAACAGAGGAGCATTGAACAAGGCATTTCCCAAAGAAACAGCAAAGCAAAAGAGCATTTTAAATTGCCAGTACAGGAGGAGATCATGTGCTGGCTTGCAGGTACCAGGTGGTCTAGAAAATTTTACGCGTCAACTAGGTTTTGACAGATAAAGTTGGATGAAACAAGTCCAAGACTCTGAACTTTTAACAGACCACAGGAAAGATATCACTTTTTTATCCACACCAGGCCTCTACCATAAAACCATCCATATCTTTGAAGGCACACTGTCACGTACCCTGTGATGGGTTAAAGAACCAGCAGAGATGGAAAACACTTTGGAGTCCAGTATTGCTATTAACTATTATTTATTAGTGACTATGCAATACAGTAATATAAATGCAGATAAGTCAAACAGGTTAGCAGTGATGATATATAAGTACGTATATCAGTAAGTGTGGAAATATATATGAAAAGCCAAGCTTCTTCAAGTCTTGGGTAAATAGATAGTCTTATGATGATGAGTAAAGTTCAGTTCAGTTCCTGGTTTTGAGTTGAGTAGTGATGGAGGGAGAGATTTGAGTCTTCGGGTGAGCTGATGCCGTCGATCTTCCCGTTGTCCTCCGAAATCCGTTAGAAGTCACTGACTGTGACCACAACAAAGGGGAACATTTTTCTGTGGTAGAATCATCAACCAAGGCAAGGTTGGACACATGGACAACTCCCCACCGGTCACTCCTTTTTCACACTGCAAGAGCCACTGATTGATCCGCCAGATCGATCCTCCAAAAAACCCACTTTTCAGCAGGCACAACAAAGCTCATTCAGTGTCCAAAAACATCTGCCTCAGGTCTATCATCCGACCTATTTATCTCACCGTACTGAATACCAACTGTCTCTCAAATAACTCCTCCTTTCTTTGTCTGCGTAAGAATCCACTAGCAGGCAAATGTCCTTGGAGAAAGTATAAACAACCTCCAGAGAAACCATAACCTCGATTATCCATGAAAAAACACTGCCCCCAGTCACCATAGTGACTTATGAGCTGCTCGGTGCTCTCTCTCTCCCAACTCAGCAGAAATCCAAAAGTTCCTCGTGCCTTAAAGTGACAGTCCAAAAGTTAGTCTTCATCTCTCTCTCTCTTCAATACAAGATGTTGATGTTAAATATCTCTCTCTCTCTTTTCAAAAGCACAGTTCATAGGGGTAATCGAGCACAGTTTATAGGGGTAATTCAGGACTCCGTCACAATACCTACTGTCGAGACTATGATGGATAACATCATAGTCTGGGGTCCAGCAAGGATTAACATAATATGTGACTGAGACAAGTGCTTGACATGGCACGAAATATCAATTTGAGATTAAATAAAGTGAAATGTGAGTTTGGTGTTAAGATGCTGATCTTCATAAGAGATGTCATATCTGAAGAAGGAGTGAAGCCTGACCCAAAAAAGATATCAGCCATTGAAAACATGGAGAGATCCAAATACAAAGAGCGGGTGAGACGTACCTTGGGGTTGGCGACCTACCTGATTAAATTCACCTCTCGAATATCAAAAATGTCAGCACCACTTAGGTCACTCCTTGAGCTGCAAAATGATTGAATTTAGTTTCACGAGTAAGAAAAGTGTTTCCACATGCTGCAAAAAATTATAACTGAAGAGCTAATGCTTAAGTTTTATGACCCGGAAAGGTGTACTCGGATCTCATCTGATTCATCCCGGTGTGGCCTTGGAGCAGTACAGCTGCAGCAGCATGATAAAACATGGCAAACTGTGGCCTTGGCCACAAGCGTGGAAGCCAATGATGCACAGATGGAGAAAAAGCTTCATACCAGCACACATGCATGCAGAACGTTAACATCTATGAACAAGCTTTTGAATTGCACAGACCATAAACCACTGCTCTCAATTATGTGCAAAGATCTACTGAGTGACTGTTCCATGAGGATACAGTGCATGTTGATAAGACTGCAGAAATATAATGTGAAGATGGTCTACACACTGGGAAAATATATACTTGCTGGTGATGCGCTGTCTTGAGCAGTTAACAAGAAACTAAAGAATGACCAAAAGGTTAATGTAGAAAAACAGGCCTATGTTGACATGATTGTCATGTCCATTCCAGTGTCAGCTGATAGAACAAAGAAGATAAGGAAAGCAGCAGGGACAGATGAAACAATGAAAGAACTCTAAGATACAATACCGAAAAGACGGCCAGCTGCTAAGAATGACTGTCCAATGAATATTCAGGGTTATTGCACATGCAGAGCTGAACTGTCAGTCTTGAGAGATATGGTCTTCGAAGTGATTGCACTGATGCTGCACAAGGAAATGCTCTAGAAGATACATGAAGGGCACCTTGGGGAGGAAAACTGTAAACAGCAAGTTTTTGAGGTGATGCACTGGCCAAGAATGAACCAAGACATCAGCCAGACCACTGCTTAATGTGAAATATGTCTTGCTTAAAGACCAAAGCAGATTGGTAGAACATTTGAAGGAGAGACCTGCATACTCCAAAGGACCTCAGTCTCCTCAGGAAGCAGAGGCAACTCTTGCCCCTCTTGTACACAACCTCTGTGTTGGTGCTCCATTCAAATCTGTCATCCAGGTGCACCCCTAGGTACTTATAGGTCTTCACAATATCCACGTCATCGATAGTAACAGGGAGCAGTGCAGGCTTAGTCTTCCTAAAGTCCTTCATCTCCTTTGTCTTACTGATTTAGAACTACAGATGATTCAGCTTGCACCATTTGACAAGGTTTGACACCAGGGCCCTGAATTCATCCTCCTGACCTCCCTTTATAAATCCAACTGTTGCTGAGTCATCAGAGAATTCATGCAGATGACATGACTCAGTGTTGAATGTACAGTCCGAGCTATAAGGGTAAAGAGGAAGGGAGCTAATACAGTGCCCTGTGGGGCCCGAGTGCTGCTTATAGCCATGTCTGACACAGAGCTCAGAAGCTACACAAATAGTCTGCTGTTCAGATAGTCCATTATCCAGGATACAATGGAAGTGCCAACTTGGATTGAATGGAGCTTTCCCGCCAGCAATGAGGGCTGTATGGTATTGAAGACTCTTGAGGAATCAAAAAACACAATACTGACAGCGCTGCCCTGTTTATCCAAATGGGAGTAGGCTCTATTCAGCGGGTAGATGACAGCATCGATGACTCCAGTGTGCAAACTGCAGAATGCAGGGAATCAAGGGCTGGTCTGACCATGTGTCAGATGTAAGCCAGGACCAGCCTCTCTAGAGTCTTCATCATATGTGAGGTTAGGGGCACCGGATGGTAGTCATTTAAGACTTTCATTTGGCCCTTCTTGGGTTCTGGGATCACAGATGTTGTTTTCCAGTCTGTCAGGACCCTTTCCAGGCTGAGACTAAGATTGAAAATACGCTGGAGAATTCCACACAGCTGCTCAGCACACTCCTTGAGGACCTTAGGGTTCACACCATTGGTCCTGATGCTTTGCTATGTCTGAGAATAAGATGGTAAAGCTGCCTAACTGTTCACTTTACACACATCAGCCAAAAACCCACCCCATCACTAAGTGAATGTTGACTCTTAATCCAACAGGAATGGTAAACCCACTTCAACGTTTTGCATAAATTTGAACCAAATGGTGACCTTATGTTTGTTTCTACACAGAGTAAATGGAAGTAAAATGTTATAGACAAGAAACTGTAGAGCAGGTGTCCCCAACCTTTTTTGCACTGCGCACCAGTTTAATATTGACAATATTCTTGCGAACCGGCTGACCGGGGGGGGGGGAGGGGGAGGGAGGGAGGGGAGGGAGAAGAGTAGCAGTCAAATACGTTGTGTTTACCCCAAGAAAGACTACCACAACCATGAAGCCTTGCGCAGGCACCTGTGTGAGCATGCGTGTACATGCCGATTTTTTTCTACAAATCGTTTTTGGCGATTCTGTTCAGTGAACCTACACTGTACATAGATTATTTCTACTTCATGTTGGCTGTGTATTTATCATGTCATTCCTGCTTTTACTATATGTTAGTGTTATGCTAGGTTTTATGTAACACAGCGCATGAATATAGTGATAAGTCAATTATAAGTCACTTATAAGTCAATAGCATCATAACATTTTAAGTAACGTTTGGATATTAAACACACAGCACATACTTTCCTCGCATGAACATATACAATCATTGCAACACATATCGCTGAATCAGTGCGAGCCCTGGGCTTGTTTTCTTGCAACAAGACGGTCCTATCAAGGGGTGATAGGAGACAGCGATGCTCAAAGGGGGTTCCTTATGTCCAGTCTATTCTGCAATTTAGTTTTCGTTGCATTCATTGCAGAAAAGCCTGCTTCGCAGATATGTTGGAAATGGAAGCAACGTTTTCAGTGCTTTCGTGGTTATCTCATGATATTTAGCCTTGACTTTGATCCAGAATGCCGGCAGAGATGTTATGTCAAACATACTTTTCAGCCCACCGTCAGTTGCAAACTCAAGGACTTGACCTTCTTCCCGCGCTGACACGGGTGACGCGTGCGCTCAAGTTCAACAGTGCATGACAGGGAATGAGGAAAGGTGTAGCTGACTCATATCGCCAAATCATATTGTTTCTTCGCGGCCCGGTAGCACATGCTTTATGGCCCGGTGGTTGGGGACTGCTGCTGTAGAGCTTCCGCACTGAAGCCACTTTCAAGGATCAAGGATCAAGAATCAAAGTTCCACTTTATTTGCCATATTCATTTACATATCTGAGGAATTTGCTCTGGTGTGTTGCTCAGGGCACAAAATGCAACAAAAAACAACATTCAACAATTATAAAGAATAAAGAATTATATAAAAATATTGAATTATACCATATATAAATTTTAAAAACTGATGAAGTTAGAGGTTAAAGGATGAGATGGAATAAAATATCCATAAATAAGTAAATAAATACACTCTGTCCGCCAGAAAAAGCAGGATCTCCCAGTGGCCACACATTTTAATTCCACATCCCATTCCCATTCTGATATGTCTATCCACGGCCTCCTCTACTGTAAAGATGAAGCCACACTCAGGTTGGAGGAACAACACCTTATATTCCATCTGGGTAGTCTCCAACCTGATGGCATGAACATTGACCTCTAACTTCCGCTAATGCCCCACCTCCTCCTCATACCCCATCCGTTATTTATATACACACATTCTTTCTCTCACTCTCCTTCTTCTCCCTCTGTCCCTCTGACTATACCCCTTGCCCATCCTCTGCGCTTCCCCCCCTCCCCCTTTTCCTTCTCCCTGGGCCTCCTGTCCAATGATCCTCTCGTATCCCTTTTACCAATCACCTGTCCAGCTCTTGGTTCCATCCCTCCCCCTCCTGTCTTCTCCTATCATTTTGGATCTCCCCCTCCCACTTTTTAATCTCTTTCTAGCTCTTTGTTCAGTTAGTCCTGACGAAGGGTCTCGGCCTGAAACGTCAACTGTACCTCTTCCTAGAGATGCTGCCTGGCCTGCTGCGTTCACCAGCAACTTTGATGTGTGTTGCTTGAATTTCCAGCATCTGCAGAATTCCTTGTGTTTGCGAAAATAAATATCAGCATGCATTTGCAATGTCACTCACACAATTCATCACAATTCATCTACACAATTCATTGAATAGCCTGATCATAAAAGACCTTACCCCATTCATGCTTCCTGAAACGTCAAGGACTAAGCAAAGTACACGATCCTTGGCCTGCAAAAGTGTGAATGTTGGGATGGTTGAGCCAGGGTAGGGTGAAGAAATGCCTCTGAAATCTATTGACTGGCTGATCACATCCCAAGTACTCCTGTAATTGCACATTCTGTTCTGCATGTTGGGTGCTTCGGTATTGTGAGTCTTGTCAGAGCAGAATTCAGCTGCCTAGAAAACATATAATGTGTTAAACAGATGAGTAGCTAAAAGCAGGTCCTTCCCTAAAGATTACAACTGATCACTGAGACCTATTTCAAATAGGATGGGGATTAATCCTATTTTATACCTGATAGTTATACTTCAATCAACATCATAAACAACAGATTACCTGATCAAAGACAGAAATGTGCCTTTTGACCTACCATATCTATGTAGTTTTTTTTCTCTTTTACACTAATCCCATTTGCCCCCATCTGAACCATATTCTATAAGACCATAAGATATAGGAGCAGAAGTAGGCTATTCAGCCCATCGAGTCTACTCTGCCATTCAGTCATGGGCTGATCCAATTCTTCCAGTCATCCCCACTTCTCTGCCTTCTCCCCATACCCTTCGATGCCTTGGCTAATCAAGAAGCTATCTATTTCTGCTTTAAATACACCCAATGACTTGGCCTCCACAGCCGCTTGTGGCAACAAATTCCACAGATTTACCGCCCTCTGACTAAAGTAATTTCTCCGCACCTCTGTTTTAAATGGACGTCCTTCAATCTTGAAGTTGTGCCCTCTTGTCCTAGAAACCCACATGATCTATTCTATTTAAATCTTTTTTATGTGTCTAACATTAGGTGTATTTAAAGTGGTGATTGATCGGTATTTAATTAGTAAGGGCATTAACAATTATAGGGAGAAGGTAGGATAATCAGGTTGAAAAAAAATCAATCAGCCGTGATTAAATGGCAGAGCAAAGTCAAATGACCTAATTCTGCTCCAATTCCTTATGGTGCAATCAGATTTCCAAAAATATTCAGGATTATGAGTTAAGGAATATCCTCTTTAACAAAGCAAGAGATACTGTGTAGTGAATAAAGATGTTGCCTGGATTGCACTATACTTGCTAAAAAATAGGGTGACACAGTTATGTGAAAGATAGTGCAACACTATTACAGTGCCACTGACCCAGGTTCAATTGCCACTGCTTTCTTTAAGGAAGTTGTATGTTCTCCCTGTGATCACATGGGTTTTATTCACATGCTCTGGTTTTTTCCCACTTTCTGAAGATGCATGGATAAGTAGGTTAATTAGTCATGTGGCGCAAGCTCTTTGGACCAGAAGGGCCTGCTGCTGTGTCGTATCTTGAAATATCCAAATATAAACAAATAAGTTTTTAAACATAGGTCAGAAAAACTTGGAGTAGTAGAAGAAAATGCAATAGCATTGTTTAAGAGGTATTTATATAGGCTTGTAAACTGACCGGAGATGGAAGGATATGGACCACGTGTAGGCAACTGGGATTAGTTTAGATTGGCATCACGGTTGACGTGGACATCATGGACTGAAGCGTTTATTCCTGTGTTGTGTTGTTCTATCTTCTATGAGTTGCTGCTGGCTTCCAGAGCAATATCATACATCCCATCCCCCTACTTATTTTCCATCTCAAGGGTCAGGATCAAATACAGATCCATGGAGCTGAGATGCAGCAAGACTACCTGTTGTAGGTGTGTGTTAGAAGTACTTTGTCTGTCAGTTTGATGTCCTAAGTTATAGTGATTCAGCATGACCTCTGGACAATTGATCAGGAAGATTGAGTTCTGATTCCACCATGGAAGATGGAAAATATAAGTTTAAGAAATTAAATAAAAATGTGAAATCAGAACTGGTTCCAATACCAGAACCACGAAGTTCCTGATTTTTTTTAAAATCACTTCTCTCGTTCACTGAAATCCTTCAATGAAGTAAGTCTGGTGTCGTAATATTGTCTGAGATAGATGTGGCTTCATTCCAAGACTCTTAGGAGAGACTTAACCCAACACCAATCCCATTTTATTCCCCCAACATTCCCATCAACAGATTCACCTGCTCACTTACACAACAGGAATAATTTAGAATCGCTCTTTAATCAACCAACTATATTAGGACATGGGAGGAAACTGGAGGAGAACATGTGAACTCCACACATTCCGAGACTGAGGTCAGGTCTGAACTCAGATCACTGGAGTCATGAGGCTGCAGTTCTCCATATCAGGGGCATTTAACAGAGGTATTACTAGCTATGATCACATCCCATGCATGAATAAATACCATCATTTGGCAAGAAGGGATGGACGCAGTTGTTAGGGATCCTGACATACCCTGTTCTGTTTGAAGTGTCAACCATCAGTAAATATCTGTGTGTCATTCAGGAGTGCTTTAATGACTGAGAAGTAAAGTCACATTGGAGAATGTACAAGCAGTAGCTGTAATACTGTGAGGTTAAGGTCACTGATGAAGTCACGTTGAAGAATGTACAAGCAGCAGCTATAATACAGTGAGGTTCGGGTCACTAATGAAGTTTGAGTAGATCTGGTACACGACCAAAGACTCTGGCAAATTTATCACTGATTGCATCATTGTCTGGTATGGAGGTGCCATTCCACAGGAATGGAGAAAGCTGCAGAGGATTGTACATTCAGCCAACTTCCTGTGCACCGTCCTCCTCGCCAGTACGAGAAGTCCAAGTGCAATCTCCAGAAAGCCATTTCACGTGTGATGTGGCAATTCCAGAGCAAACGTAAATCACAAGAGGGTACTCAATAGATGAGAAAGGGCTGAATGCTATCACCTTTTACAAAGTAAAACAATTGACAAATGTGACAAAAAGGTTTCACTCTGAAATGAGCTCAATATGTTTTATGTTTGCTATGACCGACAGAACATGGAGGCACCTTCACAAACTCCCACAGTCCCCACTGACCCTGTGAGTCTTTGAGGCCAACATGGGAGCATCCTTAAGGAGAGTGAACCCACAAAGAGTATCTGGCCCATTCGGTGTACTTGAAGACCTGTGTTAATCAACTGGCTGGAGTGTTTACTGATATCATTGACCACTAAATTCAGCAGTCTGTGCTACCAAGCTGTTTCAAGCAGTGTTCAGTTATACTGCTTTCTAAGAAGAACGTGGTATCAAATGCTATTGTCCAATAGCACTTACATCTACTGTGAGAGGTTGATGATGAAACTTGTCAACTCCTGTCTGAGAAGCGACTTGTATCCAATCCAATTTGCCTACTGTCTCAGCAGATCAACAGCAGATGCCATTTCATTAACTCTTCACTTAACCTTTGGACATTTGGACAATGAAGATGCATACATAAACATGATCTTCACTGACCACAGTTAAAACTATTTTCCCCTCAAAAGTAATCAATAAGCTCCAAGACCTTGGTCTCAGTATGTCCTTGTGCAATTGGATCCTCGATTTCCTCACTTGCAGTCCCTGGTCCATTCAGATTAATAACAACATCTCCTCTAGGATCACCAACAGCACAGCTGTACCACAAGGTTGTGTGCTTCACCCACAGCTCTACTCACTTTAAACTTATGACTGTGAGGCTAAGTATAGCACCAATGCCATAATTAAGTTTGTTGATGACACCACTAGTCCTGGGAATGACTCTAAGCTGCAACCGGTGATGAGGCTCTGCTTGGGGACTTTCAGAGCTTTGGGGAAAGTAGAGTTACCCCTTAGTCATTAATTGCTCCCAGGGCCATTCTGACTCGGAACAGTAGCACCTGCAAGGGTTCCTGCTCAGGATACGAGCAAAGGCCAACGGCAGATCCGGCAGGTTCAGTAATTGAAGTTATGATGGAGAAGACGGATGAGCTAGGACCTCAAATATCAATGGCTATAGTACAGGCGGATGAACATTTGGGAAGAGAAATGGCTATTTCTTTAGTTCGCCCAATGGAAGGCAATAGCAAACCACTGCTGCTAGATACTAGGTTTCCTAGGATCTATTTGCTAAGAAAACCATGGTCAAACTCTCAAAATGTAACACACAACAGCGTCAAGAGGATCTTCAAGATAACTCTGAAGATGTTTCGCTCAGTAGGGTTGATTCTGGCCAGCAGGGGATCCCCGACCGTCATCAAGCTACTGCTCACAAAATTCAAGTAACACAAAAGAAAATTATTGCCACTTGGAATGTAAGAACCCTATATCAAGCAGGAAGATTGAACAGTGTGATAAATGAAATGGAAAGGCTAAAGATTAACATCATGGGAATTAGCAAAGTCCATTGGATAGTTGCTGGAACATGTCAGAATAGAAATAGAACACTAATTTATTCTTGTGGAACATCCCATACTAATGGAGTAGGAATTCTTATGGATGAAAACATAGCAAAAAGTGTTTTAGGACATTGGGCAATATCAGAAAGAGTGCTCCTTGTTAGATTTAGAGGACAACCATTTGATTTAGCAATTATAGAGCTATATGCACCAACAACAGGTGGAACAAATGAGGATATAGATAAATTCTATGAAGAGCTTGAACAAACAAAGAATGGATGCAAATCTCAAAATATTGTTATTGTTTGGGAGATCTAAATGCTAACGTAGGACAAGGTGTTGATGGAAATACCATAGGAAAATTTGGATTAAGGGAAAGAAATGAAAGGGGTGAGAAATGGGTAGAATGGTGCAAGATGAATAATCAGGTCATTATTAATGCCTACTTTAAAAACCATCCAAGACGCTTGTAGACCTGGAAGAGTCCAGGTAATAACACTAGAAATCAAATTGACTTTATTACTATAAAACAAAGATTTAGAAACTCAGTGACTCAAGGCGAAACATATCTAGGTGCAGACTGTAATAGCGACCATAACCCAGTAGTATGACATGTAAAAGTAAAACTTAAAAAACTAAAGAAGCAAAAACCTAAACAATCCCTTGACTACTCACAATTAATTAAAGAAAACCCGAGACAAAAATTTACTATTGAAGTAAGGAATAGATTTTAAAGTCTAGAAATAGAATCTGTTGAAGATGATAGCAATCATGTAGAAATGAAGTTTAACTCTCTCAAGGATGCCTTGGTAGAATCAGCAAAGTCAATGATTCCTAAAAAAGAAAAAAGCACAAGGAATAAATGGATAACAGATGAAAGCAAAAATCTAATGGAAGAAGGGAGACGGAAGAAAGCAAATCATATAGAATATAAGTCCTTAGATAAGAAAGTTAAAAGCTTATGTCAAAAAGCCAAAGAAGATGGTTAAACCAGGAATGTGAGCAAATAGAAAAAAATCCCTATTACCGATCCAAAAAGGTTACATCAACAAATCAAGAATATCACTGGTAAAAAGCTCCTCTGTTCTTCAGGTGGATGTTTGAAAGCAAAGGATGGTACCATTATCATGGAAAAAGATGAGATTATGAACAGATGGACTGAGTATATTCAGGAATTGTTTGAAGACAATCGAGGCAAAAAACCAGAAATTAAGAAAAACATTGAAGGTCCAGGTCCTGATGAATTAGTAATAGAACAAATTATTGCCCTTGAAGATTATGGAATTGAAAAACTTAATCAATGACATTTATGAGACTAGAATAATAACAGAAGAGATGAAAAAAAAAATCAGTATTTATCACTCTTCCTAAGAAACCTGGAGCAATAGAATGTGAATTACAAAGGACCATAAGTTTAATGAGTCATATCATCAAGTTACTTCTAAGAATTTTGATGACAAGAGCTAAAAGTAAGATACAAGCTGAAATAGGTAAAGAACAATGTGGTTTTGTGAAAGACAAAGGTACAAGAAATGCAATATTGATGTTAAGGATACTATCAGAATGAGCTATTCAAGTGCAAAAAGATTTTTTTGTTTGTTTTATCTACTACACAAAAGAATTTGATAAAATGAAGCACAATAAGTTATTTGAAATATTACAGGAAACTCTAGATCTAGATTCTCCACCTAATCAGAAATCTGTACTGGGAACAAACTACTGCTGTAAGAATAGATGGAGAAGTGAGTCAGTTTACGAAAATCAAGAGAAGTGTTAGACGAGGGTGTGTTTTCTCCACTGATTTATTTAATATGTACAGTGAAGCAATATTACAAAAAATAAGAGACATGTTGGGAACCAAAGTTGACAGTGAAAACATCAATAATTTCAGATATGCTGATGACACTGTTAATTGCAAGTATGAAGGAAAAACTACAAAACTTAACTGGTATAGTTGCTGAAGAAAGTGCAAAAATGGGTCTATCTATCAAGTATAAAAAGACAGAATGTATGGTGTTATCCAAAAAGAAGGAGAATCCTATCTGCAGGCTGAGATGAAACAGGGAAAACATAAAACAATTACAGAACTTTTGCTATTTAGGAAGCTGGGTGACATCAGATGGCAGGTGTGACATGAACATCAAAAGAAGAATAGGGATGGTGAAAGACACCTTCACGAGAATGAAGAGTATACTGATCAATACTAAACTAGGCATGACAACCCACCTCGGAGTACTGAAATGTTATGTTTATCCAGTTATCTTATATGGCTCAGAATGTTGGACAATATCTAGCAACATGAGGAAACGAATTGAAGCAGCAGAGATGTGGTTTTTGAGGAGGATGCAAAGAACATCTTGGATGAAATGAATATCTAATGAAGATGTCATGAACAGAGCAAACACAACGTAACTTCATTGGACATCGGATTAGGAAAGAGGAGTTAGAATGCACAGTAATTATGTGAAAGATTGAAGGGAAGAAAGCTAGAGGAAGGCAAAGACAAATGATGATGGAGACAGCAGCCAGAGAACTGGAAATGAATGCCAATGTGTTGTTCCACTTAACCCCTTAACAGGAGTGTGTGGGCCATGGCAGTCAAAGCTCAAACTAGGCACGGCACCTGATGATGATGATAGTGACTCCACTGTTGTTGGCTGAATCAAAGGTGGTGATGAATCAAAATATAGGAGGGAAATTGAAATTTTGGATGAATGATGCCACAACAACAACCTCTCACTCAATGTCAGCAAAACCAAAGAGCTGATTATTGACTACAGAGAAGAAATCCAGGGGTCCATAAGCCAGTCATTAGGGAACCAGTGGTGAAGGTTGTCAGTACTTTAAATTCCTTGGTGCTATCAGTTCAGGGGATCTGTCCGGGGTCCATTATATTTTAAAGAAGGCACAGCAACACCTCTAATTTCTTAGAAGTTTGTGAACAGTCAGCACAGTTGAGAGCAAATTGACTGGTTGCATTATGGTGTAGTATGGAAACACCAATACCCTTGAACAGAAAAGTCTACAAAAGTAGTGGATACAAAAGTATGCGAAGAGCAAGAGGATAAGACATGAGAGAATAGGACCAATCAAGTGTGACAGTCAAAAAGTGGGTATGGAACCAAAGGAGATAGCAGAGGTATTGAATGAATACTTCGCTTCAGTATTCACTACGGAAAAGATTCTTGGCAATTGTAGGGATGACTTACAGCGGACTGAAAAGCTTGAGCATATAGATATAAATGAAGAGGATGTGCTGGACCTTTTGGAAAGTATCAAGTTGGATAAGTCAACGGGACAGGACAGGATGTACCCCAGACTACTGTGCAAGGGAGGAAGTTGCTGAGCCCCTGGCGATGATCTTCACATTATCAATAAGGACAGGAGAGGTTCCGGAGGACTGGAAGGTTGTGGATGTTGTTCCCTCATTCAAGAATGGGAGTAGAGATAGCCCAGGAAATTATAGGCCACTGAGTCTTACTTCAGTTGATGGAGAAGATCCTGAGAGGCAGGATTTACAAACATTTGAAGAGGCATAGTCTGATTAGGAATAGTCAGCATGGCTTTGTCAAAGGTAGGTCATGCCTTATGAGCCTGATTGAATTTTTTGAAGATGTGACTGAACACAGTGATGAAGGTAGAGCCGTAGATGTAGAGTATATGGATTTTAGCAAGGCATTTGATAAGGTACCCCATGCAAGGCTTATTGAGAAAGTAAGGAGGCATGGGATCCAAGGGGACATTGCTTTGTGGATCCAGAACTGGCTTGCCCACAGAAGGCAAAGAGTGGTTGTAGATGGGTCATATGCTACATGGAGCTCAGTCACCAGTGGTGTGCATCAGGAATATGTTCTGGGACCCCTACTCTTTGTGATCTTTATAAATAACCTGGATGTGGAAGTGGAGGGATGGGTTAGTAAATTTGCTGATGACACAAAGGTGTCTTGTGGATAGTGTGGAGGGCTGTCAGAGGTTACAGTGGGACATTGTTAGGATACAAAACTGGGTTGAGAAGTGGAAGATGGAGTTCAACCCAGATAAGTGTGAGGTGGTTCATTTTGGTGGGTCAAATATGATGGCAGAATATAGCATTAATGGTAAGACTCTTGGCAGTGTGGAGGATCAGAGGGATCTTGGGGTCCGAGTCCATAAGACACTTAAAGCTGCTATGCAGTTTGACTTTGTTGTTAAGAAGGCATACGGTGCATTGGCCTTCATCAACCATGGGATTGAGTTTAAGAGCCGAGAGGTAATGTTGCAGCTAGATAAGAACCTGGTCAGACCGCACTTGGAGTACTGTGCTCAGTTCTGGCCAGCTCACTACAGGAAGGACATGGAAACCATAGAAAGAATGCAGAGGAGATTTACAAGGACATTGCCTGGATTGGGGAGCATGCCATAGGTTGAGTGAAGTTGGCCTTTTCTCCTTGGAGTGACAGAGGATTAGAGGTGACCCAATAGAGATAATGAGAGGCATTGATCGTGTAGATAGTTAGAGGCTTTTTCCCAGGGCTAAAATGGCTAGCATGAGAGGGCATAGTTTTAAGGTGCTTGGAAGCAGGTACAGAGGAGACGTCAGGGTAAGTTTTTTTTTTACGCAGAGAGAGATGAGTGCGTGGAACGGGCTGCCGGCGACAGTGGTAGAGGCAGAAATGATAAGGTCTTTCAAGAGATTCCTGGATAGGTACATGGAGCTTAGAAAAATAGAGGGCTTTGGCTAAGTCTAGGTAGTTCTAAGGCAAGGATATGATCAGTACAGCTTTGTGGGCCAAAGGGCCTGTTTGTACTGTAGGTTTTCTATGTTTGTAATGTCCATTAGAGGTAAAGCCCTCCCCACCATTGAGCACATCTACAAGGAGCACTGTTGCAGGAAAGCAGCATTCATAATCGATTCAGTCTATGCTCTCCTCTCACTGCTGACATCAGGATGGAGATACAGAAGCCTTAGGTCCCACACCCCCAGGGTCAGGAACAGTTATAACCCATCACTCATCAGACTCCTGAACCAGAGTGAATAACTTCACTCACAACACTGAACTGATTCCACAAAATACAGAGTTACTTTCAAGAACTCTGCAGCTCATGTTCTTGATATTAATTAATTACTTTGATTTTGCATAATTTGTTTGTCTTTATGTACAGTCTTTCATTGACTGTGTTTCTTTATTCATTTATTGAGACACAGCACAGAATAGGCCCTCTCACCCTTTGAGTCACATCACCCAGCAAATCCCTGACTTAATCCTAGCCTAATCAAAGGACAATTTACAATGGCCAATTAACCTATCAACTGATACATCTTTCAACTGTGGGAGGAAACCCTCATGTTCATGGGGAGAATGTACAAACTGAGGGAATTGATCCTGGGTCACCTGTACTGTAAATCGCTGTGCTAACCACTACACTTCTGTGAATGCCCACAAGAAAATGAATCTCAGGGTAGTATCTGGTGGAATATATGTACTTGGTGAATAAATTTACTTTGAACTTTGAATAGAGGATATCTTCAAAAAGTGCTGCCTAAAGGAGGTGCATTCATCATTAAGAACTTTCACTGTGTAAGACATGCCCCACTTCTCATTATACCCTCCAGGTAGAAGTTCAGGAGCCTGAAGACCCACACTCCATATTTTAGGACAAGCTTCTTCCACCCCATCTTCATGTTTTGAAATGAACATATAAACACTACTTCACTATTTACCTCTTTTTCAATATTGATTTATGTTTATAGCAATTTTTAGGTATTGAAGTGCACTGCTGCTGCAAAACGACAAATTTCGCCACCAATGTCAATGCTAATAGCCTCTGTCCTTATCCCACCTGGAAAATGGTGCCTCATACACCAGGGTGCTGGTTATTGACTTCAGCTTGGTGTTTAATACAATCATCCCTTGGAAGCTGATGGGTAATCTGGCCTTGTTGGGTTTCAGCACCTCTCTCTGTAACTGGATCTTGGACTTTTTGACACAAAGACCACAGATAGTCTGTGTTGGCAGCAACACCTCTAGCTCCAGCACCACCAACCACCCCCGCCCCCCCAAACCCTATGGCTGCATGCTTGGTCTGCTGCTGTTCAGAGTGCTAATCAACTTTTACTGGAGCACCATTAGAGTGTCCTGACAAAATGCATCACTATCTGTTACCAGAATTACAAGTCACCTGACCGCAAGACCCTACGAAGGATCGCGAGGACTGCTAAGATGATGGTTGGGGTCTCTCTTCCAGTCATCTGGAATACTTATGAGTATACAAGGTGCTTGGCATTGTCAAGAGTACCTCCCACCTGTCCCACAAACTCTGATTCCTACCATCAGGCAGGAGGCACTAGAGAATTAGGACAAGGACTGTTAGGATGGGAAACAGTCTTTCCCTGGGAGATGGTTGAACTCACTACTACCAACATGTTCTCATCACTTATGAAACATCAATATCGTTAAACTTTCTTTTTGACTTGTGTTGTAAATGCACCTTATGCCAAGTTTCAATCTTCTGGAATACATTTTATTATTTGTTAATTTATTTGTGGTAGTACTACTTTGTGTTCTGTGTAAGTTACATGTACTGTGTTGTACACCTTAGTCTGGAGCAACATGGTTTTGCTTGGCAGGGTACACATGTATACAGTTCAATGACAATAAATTTGAAATTCAAGTAATAAACCCGATTTTGAAGCAGCTGAAGTTAGGTTGACCTGGGATATTACTTTGACGATGCTCTACCGTGATCAACTGTGGCTGAGGAACAATCACTGGTACAGAAATTCATCAACATTCAGAATGCAGTCTGGTAACTCCACTTACATTTTTCAGTCCTTGATTATACATTACTGAAGATGGTGTACTCTGGTTCTTCTCTGGATAAAATGTACAATATCCATCTGGCAATCCTGTTTTTTTATTAATGGTACAGTCTAAACAGTCACCTTCACTACAATCTTTGACCAGTCCTTCTACCTCCTTTGAACACCTGAAAGACCAATAACAAAAATAAATCAGATTTGTTTCTGAGTGACAGTTTTATAATTAACCATTGAGAAATTGTTTCCAGCTTTATTAGAAAAGGCCAAGAATTGGAATTTCCCTCAGGTGGGAGGTACACATAGAACACAGAAGAGCTCAGCACAGGAACAAATCCCATCTGTCTGCACATGATCTCTATCCCCTCCAATGCCCTCCTGTCTCCAAGGTCACTATTGTATCTGCTTCTACCAGTTTCCCTGCAAAGTATTCTAGGCACCTACCATTCTGTGTAAAAAATCTTAATTCACACATCCCCTTCGAATGTTCTCCCTCAAACCTTAAATCTGTGCTCTATTAATTGAAATGTTCACCCTTGGAAAAGAGTGACAATCTACCTTATCTATGCAACATGCACACAAAATGCTTCAGGAACTCACAGGTCAGGCAGTATCTATGCAGGGATGTAAACTTTGGATGGTTTTGGCCAAGACACTTTATCATGTCCAATAAAGGTGTCCCACAAGACAGTGAAGCAGAATTAGCCATATGACCCATCAAGTCTGCTCCAGTATTCTATCCTGGCTCTTTTAATATCCCTCTCAACCCCATTTTCTCGTGGCTTTTGGTGTTCTTACTCATCAAGAACCTATGAATCTCCACTTTAATTATACTTAATGAATCTGCGTGTGGCAATGATTCAACAGATACATCTCCCTCTGGCTAAAGAGATTCCTATTTATCTCTATTCTAATTTCATGGCAACATACACAAGATGCTGGAGGAACTCATCAATTTTGCTCTCAAAACTTCAACTGCTTACCCTTTTCCATAGATGCTACCTGGCTTGCTGTATAGCTTTGGACTCCAGCATCTTCAGATTTTTGTGTTTGTAATTTTAATTTCATAGTTTTGAATCAAGAACCTATCAACATCCACTTTAAGTATATCCAATGACATGGCCTCCACAGCTATCTGTGGCAACATCGGCCTGAAATATAAACTGTTTCATTTTCACCACAGATGCTGCCTGACCTGCTGAGTTCCTCCAGCATTTTGTGTGTGTCTAGGTTTCACCATCCACAGGGTCTCTTGTGTAACTTGTCTGTTCATCTGTCACATGGGGTGCTGGGAACAGACCCAAATGCAAGACACAGACACTGAAGTACAATGAACAGGACTTGACTAGAGTAGGGACGTGACAGGATTCAGTCAAGGAGCAGGGACAAGAACGCAGACTTGGGCTAGGGAAAGCAGGACCAGGACTAAGAACCATGGACTAGGAGACAAGGGTTGGACTCCAAGCCTAAGACTGGACAAGGACCCAGAACCTGGGTCTTGCCTCAGGCTCAGACCACAGAACTAGGCAAGGTCATAACATGGATTCAGGACAGGACGTGGCTGGGGTCCAGAGGCCTGAGCTTGGAGACAGGCTCGGGTCTTAGCTCTTGAGGCTTGAGGCTCAGGGTCTCAGGTCCTGAGCTCGGCTGCGGGGTCATCGAGGCTCAGGGTCTCGGGTCTTGAGCTCGGCTGCGGGGTCGTCAAGGCTCAGGGTCTTGGAGCTCAGACACAGACTGGGAACCGAACACCAACATAGAGCTGGGACTTATCCTTCAAGCCAGGACTCAACTTCATCTCTACACCAAGGTGGGACAGGTCCCTCCATCAGGTAACAGCAGAACAGTCAGACTTACCCAACAGAGGCAAGGACAAGACAAGATAGATCCCCCCACAGGGCAATCACGAAATGGTCTGGCTTACCCCACAGAGACAAGGACAAGAAGAGACAAACACCAAAGAACAACAGACAGTTCTATCTCTGCTTCAGGGAAGCTCCAAGTCTTAGTTCAGCCAGCAACCTCAGCTGGCTACAGAAACAGCCAGATCCCTACCTAGCTTAGAGTGGCTGGCAGCCACTCAGCTGGCCCAGGAAACAGCCAAATCCATACCACAAAGATGAATCCAACAAGTGGCAACAAAGCTCCATGAAGCAGTGGTCCTCCAACCAGGCCAAGAGATCACAAATGGTACTACTAGCCTTCCATCAGCAGGTTGCTCTAAAGAGGACAAACCAGCAGCCCACAATCAATCCCAAGGCTACTTATATTGCAAGCTCAAAGATGGGAATCAGGTGCCTATGATTAACTCAAACAAGGGACAGCTGGAAGACTCAGAGTCCTGAGTCCATGGACCGGACAGTGTACCGGAATGCGGACTTCACCGACCGGACCATGACAATCTCATAGTTTTATATACTTCTATCTGGTCAACTTCACATAAAATAATCTGAATTTTCCAACCTACATTTATAGATGATTCAGGGAACATCCTGGCAAATGTCTTCCACATCCTCTCCAAAGCCTTCCTTTGTGTGGTGACCAGAGCTGCACACAATATTCCCAAATTGACCCAACCAAGCCTTTATTCAGGTGTAACATGACTTCCCAAGAGGTAGAAGGTAGAAACATACAGGAGCCAGAGGAAGTGGGGGAGATACTAAATGAATCCTTTGAGACAGTATCCAGCAAGAAGAAGGACTTGGAAGATTGTGAGATCAGCCTGGGGTATGTGAATATTCTAGAGCATTTTGATATCAAGAAGCATGAGGTGTTAGGTCTCTTTAAGAACATCAAGGTGGATAAATCCCCATGGATGGTATTTATTCTAGATTATTGACAGAGGAAAGAAAGGAGATTGCTGGGGTCTTAACAGGGATCCAGTCCAAGTCATTTATATAGATTTTAAATGACAGATGTCCCAGCACTGATCCCTGCAGAACAGCACTACTCACAGACTTCCAAACAGTGAAATTTCTAGTCCATTTAGACAGGATTTATTGCCCTACCATGATCAATCATCTTTCTCTGCTCCTCAAAAATCTCCATCGCCACCATTTTGGCCAAGCCAATTCTGAATTCAAACTATAAATCTCCATGAATCCCATTGTGTCTTAATCTTCTGGATCAGACTACCATGAAGGGCTTTTGTCAAAAGATTTGCTAAACTCCAGAACAACACACACAAAATGCTGCTCTTTCCTGGGAACTTGCTCTACCACCATCAGCACTTTGTCAGTGTGTTGCTGATTAACTAAAATCCACATGGCCAACATTCACTGCCCTACCTTCATCAGTCACCTTGGTCACCTCGGTCACCTCCTCTAAAGACTGATTCAGGTTCATAAGACCTGGTCTGCTCTACCCAAAGTCATGCTGACTACCTTAATAAATCCACACTTTTCCAAAAATGAGTAGATCCTATACCTAAGAATCCTCTCCAATAGCTTCCCCAAGGTTGATGTGCAGCTCACCTGCCTATAATTTGCTAGATTAGCAAATGCTATTCTTAAGCAAAGGAACAATAATGACTATTCTCCAGTTTTCTGGAACTTCATATACAGCTAGTAGGAATATGAAGATCTTCATCAAGGCCACCAAAAACTTAATTTGAAGTGCCTCACCTTGTTGCCTCAACGATTCCATCACTAGATCTGTAAAAGGGCACCTGATCATCGTATTCATTAAATACGCCCCACTGGAGGTGGGCCCATTCATGAACAAATGTTCGTTCTATAGGAAAAGAAGTGTATTTGTTCAATACAATGCATTAATTTAAAAAAAAATTGAGATACAGCACAGTGGCGTAATCTTCTGTCCCATTAGGCCTGCACTGTCCAATTAACCCATACAACTAATTAACCTACTAACCCACACACCCTTGGAATGTGGGAGGAAGCCACAGCAGCAGGAGGAAACCTATACAGTCACAGGGAGAGTGTACAAACTCCTTGCAGTTGTTAACAATCACTTTTCAGAACATTTAGCTATTGGTACGATATTTCTCCTATCTCTTATTTCTATAACATAGGAAAAGGCCATTTTATCCGTTGTGTCTATGCCAGGTCTCAGATGAATACCATCAGTATTTCCCCAATCCCAATCCACTTCTCACATGCCCCAGTCATACTGATCAACTCCAACCTTATTGTCTGGGGTTGAAGGGGGGTGTGTGTGTGTGTGCGTGTGTGTGTGCGCACGTGCGCGCACACTCACATGCACATAGTAGGGAGGGGTGTTGACAAAGGTGTTTGTTTCATTTTTATTGCTTGTTAAGTATTGACTTCGTGTTGTACTGTTGCACTGCTGAACATAGTGGGGAGTCATGCCAAGTTGGTCTTGGAATGTGTTAATTAAGGGCAGCTTCCAGCACATCCTCAGATTGTGTTGGCTGTTAATGCAAATGACACATTTCACTGTATGTTTTGATGTACATGTGGATAATAATAAAGAAATCTAAATCTAAGTCCCATCACCTACCTAGATTACTAACATTTATCATATTCCCAATTCATCTATCGTGTACTTTATTCACACCCAGCAACTCCAACATAATCCTCCTGACATCCACCAAAAAAGTGCATTTTTCCAGTGTAATACTTTAATTCACTGCTATAAAAAATCACATTTCTGAATGTTTAAATACCGCAGTGATATGTCTCATTTCTCTGAAGAGGAGATTTGGCCCAGTGAGACGTGCTGGCTCTCAGATTACCACCATTAGTATTTCCACATCCCTGATCCACTTTTCATGTCCTAGTCAAGCCCCCCCTCAACTCCACCCTTACTCTCCTGTCACCCACCTGAACAAAGTGTAGTTTATAAGTGCTCATTTCATGTACCAACAGGCATAAATTTTTCACAAAACCGCTAATTTCTTCTTTGTTTCTCCAGGTTGTCACTGGAAATCCAAGACACAATTCCATCAGCTTCAAAATAGATGCTCTAAAGATGTTAACTTACCTTTTTTGCCATAAACTTGAACCAGACTGTCATTTAGTAGGAAGTTTGGTGTAAGGTGAATGTAATGGCCCTTCTCCCCACATCCTCCATACTGCAGGGTGTATGGGGTGTCTCCATGCAGAGGATTGGGTTCAGCAATAATTATGTTTGCCTGTGAAAGACAATTCCACATTTCAATGTGAAAATCCCTGTAATAGTTACACTGTGCACAATGTGCCCATCGGAATAAAAGGTAAAGATACCTCTTGAAAACAAAGGTTCCCTACAGTTGTTGTAGGGAACCTTTGTTTTCAAGAGGTATCGAGGACTTGGTTAAGGGAAAAAAGGAGGTGCATAGCAGGTATGGGCAAGCAGTATCAAACGATGTGCTTATGGAAGTGAAGAAATGCAAGGGAACACTTAAGAATGAAATCAGGAGGGCTAAAAGAAGGCATGAAGTTGTTCTAGCAGACAAGGTGGAGGAGAATCCTTAGGAATTCTATAGACATGCTAAGAGCAGAATGATTACAATGGACAAAATTGGTCCTTTGGAAGACCGGAATGGTAATGCATGTTTAGAGCTAAAACAGATGGTGTTGATCTTAAATGAATACTTTGCATCTACATTTACTCTGGAAATCAACAGAGTCTGTAGAAGTGAGACAAAATGGCATCAACTTCATGAATCTTGCACAGATGACAGAAGCAGAGGTGTTTGTTACCCTGAGTTAAATTGGGGTGTATAAGTCACTAGAGCCTGAGAAGTTGTTCCCTCTGACCCATAAGACCATAAAACCATAAGACATAGGAGCAGAATTAGGCAATCTGGCCTATCGAGCCTGCTCCGCCATTCAATCATGGCTGATTCTTTTTTTCTATCTCCTCTCCAACCCCAGCTCCCAGGCTTCTCCCTGTAACCTTTGATGCCATGTCCAATCAAGAACCTATCAAATTTTGTCTTAAATACACCCAACGACCTGGCCTCCACAGTTGCACTTGGCAACAAATTACACAAATTCACCATCCTTAGGCTAAAGAAATTTCTCCGCATCTCTGTTTTGAAAGGGTGCCCCTCTATCCTGAGGCTGTGCCCTCTTGTCCTAGACTTTCCCACCATGGGAAATATCCTTTCCACATCTACTCTGTCTAGGCCTTTCAACATTCGAAAGGTTTCAATCAGATCCCCCCTCATCCTTCTGAATTTCAGTGAGTACAGACCCAAAGCCATCAAACGTTCCTCATATGATAACCCTTTAATTCCTCGAATCATCCTTGTGAAACTCCTTTGGACCATCTCCAATGCCATCACATCTTTTCTAACATGAGGGGTCCAAAACTGTTCACAATACTCAATACTCAGGAGACAAGTACAGAAATTGCTAGAGTCTGAGCAGAGATACTTAAAATCCTCCTTTGTGTTAGAGCTAAGGAACTGCAAGGGTTTAAGGACCATGATGGGAGTTGTATATACAGACTCCAAAACAGTACTATGTATATGGCCTAAAAATTACAGCAGGAGAAAATACATGCCAAAAAGGGCAAAGTTACAATAGTCAAGGGGGGATTCAACATGTAGTTAGATTGGGAAAATCAGGTTGTTGCTGGATTACATGAGGGAAGTATCTAGAGTGCCTATGAGAAAGCTTTTTAGAGCAGCTTTTGGTTGAGCCCACTAGAGGATCAGATATTCTGGATTGGGCGCAATGAACCAGATTTGATTAGAGAGCGTAAATTAAAAGAACCATTAGGGGCAAGTGATCATAATATGATTGAATTCATCCTGAAATTTGAGAAGAAGCTAAAGTCAGATATATCAGTATTACAGTGCAGTAAATGGAATTAAAGAGGTTTCAGAGAGGAGATGTCCAGAATTGATTGGCAAAGAACACTGGCAGGGATGATGGCAGAGCAGCAATGGCTGGAATTTCTGGAAACCTTTCAGAAGGCACTGGATATATACATCCCAAGGAGAAAGAATTATTCCAAAGGAAAGATAACTAAACCATGGCTAACAAGGGAAGTCAAAACCAACACAATAGCCAAAGAGAGGGCATTATAATAGAAAAAAAGATATTGGGAAGTCAGAGGATTGGGAAGCTTTTAAAAACCAACAGAAGACAACTAAAAAGTCATTCAGAAGATAAAGATGGAATATGAAAATAAGCTAGCCGGTAATATTAAAGAGAATACTAAAAGTTTCTTCAGATATATGAAGTGTTAATGAGAGGCGAGAGTGGATATTGGACTGCAGGTAAACAGTGCTGGGAAGGTAGTAATGGGGGACAACAAAATAACAGATGAATTCAGTAAGTATTTTGCATCAGTCTTCATTGTGGAAGACACTAGCAGTGTGGTCAAAGTTCTAGGTGTCAGGGGGGCATGAAGAGTGTGAAGTTACCATAACTAGAGAGAAGGTTCTTGGGAAACAGAAAATTCTGAAGGTAGATAAATCACCTGGACCAGATGGTATACACCCCAAGTTCTGAAAGAGGTGGTTGAAGAGATCATAGAGTCATTAGTAATAATCTTTCAAGAATCACTAGATTCTGGAATGCTTCTGGAAGACTGGAAAATAGTATATGTCATTCCACTCTTCAAGAAGGGAGAGAGGCAGAAGAAAGGAACCAATGGGCCAGTTAGCTAGACCTCAGTGATTGGGAAGATATTGGAGTCGATTATAATGGATGAAGTCTTAGGGTATTTGGAGGCATATGATAATCTAGGCCATCGTCAACATGGTTTCCTCAAGAAGAAATATTGCCTGAAAATCCATTGGAATTCTTTGAAGACGTAACAAGCAGGATAGACAAAGGAGAATCAGTTGATGTTGTGTACTTGGATTTTCAGAATGCCTTTGACAAGGTGCCACATATGAGGCTGCTTAACAACCTATGAGCCCATGGTATTACAGAAAGGAATCTAGAATGTATAAAGCAGTGGCTGATTGGCAGGAGACAAGGAGTGGGAATAAGGGGAGCCTTTTCTGACTAGCTGCCAGTGACTAGTGGTGTTCTACAGGTGTCTGTGTTGAGACCGATTCTTTTTACATAATATGTCTGTCAGTACCTACAGTTGGACTCTGTCTTTTTGTGTGTTTCCCCCTAGCTGTCAGTCTGTGGTTTTGTATTGCCATGTGCTTCTGCTGTTCTCCATCTCTCATCTGTTTCTCATTATTACCTGTATTGCTACCACCTGTGTCTCATTGTGCTTCACCTATTATCTGCCTCTGTTTATTGCTCAGTGTATTTTAGTCCTGTGTTTTCACTTGTGTCAGTGAATTTTCCTGAGCCTTTCCAGTATTTGTATCTATATTCTGTCCATCTGAATATTGACTCTGCCTGTTTCCTGATTCTGGTTTTTGGATTTCTCTGGATGTTTTGATCTCTGCCTGAACTTTGATGTTGACTCTGTTTGCAACTTGGGATTTGTTACTCAATTAATATCCCTGTGTGCACAGTACTGGCTGTGTGATTGGATCCCTGCTCCAGTGTCCTGACAATGTCAATGATTGGATGATAGAATTGATGGCTTTGTTGCCAAGTTTTCAGCCTATAGGAGGAGGAAATGATAGTTTTGTGGAAGTAGCGTGGCTACATAAGCATTTAGACAGATTAGGAGAATGGGCAAAGCACTGGCCGATGCATGGAGTGTTGGAAAGTGTATGGTCATGCACTTCAATAGAAGTAATGAAAGGGGTGACTGTTTTTGAAATGGAGAGAAAATACAAAAGGGACGCAAAGGGACTTGGGAGTCCTTGTTCGGGATTCCCTAAAGGTGAATTTGCAGGCTGAGTTTGTGGTAAGGAAGGTAAGGGAATCAAATTAAAGAGGCTAGGCGTGAGGAGGTTAGTTCACAACAGAGGGATGGGAACCAGTGCAGAGAGACAGAGGGGTGTAAAGTGAGGGTAGAAGCAAAAAGTACAAAGGAGAAAAGTAAAAGTGGTAGGCCAACAAATCCAGGGCAAGCATTAAAAAGGGCCACTTTTCAACATAATTGTATAAGGGCAAAGAAAGTTGTAAAAGAGCGCCTGAAGGCTTTATGTGTCAATGCAAGAAGCATTTGTAATAAGGTGGATGAATTGAAAGTGCAGATTGTTATTAATGATTATGATATAGTTGGGATCACAGAGACATGGCTCCAGGGTGACCAGGGATGGGAGCTCAACGTTCAGGGATATTCAATATTCAGGAGGGATAGACATGAAGGAAGGGGAGGTGGGGTGGTGTTGCTGGTTAAAGAAGAGATTAATGCAATAGAAAGGAAGGACATAAGCCGGGAAGATGTGGAATTGATATGGGTAGAGCTGCGTAACACCAAGGGGCAGAAGATGCTGGTGGGAGTTGTGTACAGGCCACCTAACAGTAGTAGTGAGGTCGGAGATGGTATTAAACAGGAAATTAGAAATGTGTGCAATAAAGGAACAGCAGTTATAATGGGTGACTTCAATCTACATGTAGACTGGGTGAACCAAATTGGTAAAGGTGCTGAGGAAGAGGATTTCTTGGAATGTATGCGGGATGGTTTTTTGAACCAACATGTCGAGGAACCAACTAGAGAGCAGGCTATTCTGGACTGGGTTTTGAGCAATGAGGAAGGGTTAATTAGCGATCTTGTTGTGAGAGGCCCCTTGGGTAAGAGTGACCATAATATGGTGGAATTCTTCATTAATATGGAGAGTGACATAGTTAATTCAGAAACAAAGGTTCTGAACTTAAAGAGGGGTAACTTTGAAGGTATGAGACGTGAATTGGCTAAGATAGACTGGCAAATGACACTTAAAGGATTGACAGTGGATATGCAATGGCAAGCATTTAAAGGTTGCATGGATGAACTACAACAATTGTTCATCCCAGTTTGGCAAAAGAATAAATCAAGGAAGGTAGTGCACCCGTGGCTGACAAGAGAAATTAGGGATAGTATCAATTCCAAAGAAGTAGCATACAAATTAGCCAGAGAAAGTGGCTCACCTGAGGACTGGGAGAAATTCAGAGTTCAGCAGAGGAGGACAAAGGGCTTAATTAGGAAGGGGAAAAAAGATTATGAGAGAAAACTGGCAGGGAACATAAAAACGGACTGTAAAAGCTTTTATAGATATGTAAAAAGGAAAAGACTGGTAAAGACAAATGTAGGTCCCCTGCAGACAGAAACAGGTGAATTGATTATGGGGAGCAAGGACATGGCAGACGAATTGAATAATTACTTTGGTTCTGTCTTCACTAAGGAGGACATAAATAATCTTCCAGAAATAGTAAGGGACAGAGGGTCCAGTGAGATGAAAGGAACTGAGCGAAATACATGTTAGTAGGGAAGTGGTGTTAGGTAAATTGAAGGGATTGAAGGCAGATAAATCCCCAGGGCCAGATGGTCTGCATCCTAGAGTGCTTAAGGAATTAGCCCAAGAAATAGTGGATGCATTAGTGATAATTTTTCAAAACTCGTTAGATTCTGGACTAGTTCCTGAGGATTGGAGGGTGGCTAATGTAACCCCACTTTTTAAAAAAGGAGGGAGAGAGAAACCGGGGAATTATAGACCGGTTAGCCTAACGTCGGTGGTGGGGAAACTGCTGGAGTCAGTTATCAAGGATGTGATAACAGCACATTTGGAAAACGGTGAAATGATCAGACAAAGTCAGCATGGATTTGTGAAAGGAAAATCATGTCTGACGAATCTCATAGAATTTTTTGAGGATGTAACTAGTAGAGTGGATAGGGGAGAACCAGTGGATGTGGTATATTTGGATTTTCAAAAGGCTTTTGACAACGTCCCACACAGGAGATTAGTGTGCAAACTTAAAGCACACGGTATTGGGGGTAAGGTATCGGTGTGGGTGGAGAATTGGTTAGCAGACAGGAAGCAAAGAGTGGGAATAAACGGGACCTTTTCAGAATGGCAGGCGGTGACTAGTGGGGTACCACAAGGCTCAGTGCTGGGACCCCAGTTGTTTAGAATATATATTAATGACTTGGATGAGGGAAATAAATGCAGCATCTCCAAGTTTGCGGATGACACGAAGCTGGGTGGCAGTGTTATCAGTGAGGAGGATGCTAAGAGGATGTAGGGTGACTTGGATAGGTTGGGTGAGTGGGCAAATTCATGGCAGATGCAATTTAATGTGGATAAATGTGAAGTTATCCACTTTGGTGGCAAAAATAGGAAAACAGATTATTATCTAAATGGTGGCCGATTAGGAAAAGGGGAGGTGCAACGAGACCTGGGTGTCATTATACACCAGTCATTGAAAGTGGGCATGCAGGTACAGCAGGCGGTGAAAAAGGCGAATGGTATGCTGGCATTTATAGCGAGAGGATTCGAGTACAGGAGCAGGGAGGTACTACTGCAGTTGTACAAGGCCTTGCTGAGACCACACCTGGAGTATTGTGTGCAGTTTTGGTCCCCTAATCTGAGGAAAGACATCTTTGCCATAGAGGGAGTACAAAGAAGGTTCACCAGATTGATTCCTGGGATGGCAGGACTTTCATATGAAGAAAGACTGGATGAATTGGGCTTGTACTCCTTGGAATTTAGACGAGTGAGGGGGGATCTGATTGAAACGTATAAGATCCTAAAGGGATTGGACAGGCCAGATGCAGGAAGATTGTTCCCGATGTTGGGGAAGTCCAGAACGAGGGGTCACAGTTTGAGGATAGAGGGGAAGCCTTTTAGGACCGAGATTAGGAAAAACTTCTTCACACAGAGTGGTGAATCTGTGGAATTCTCTGCCACAGGAAACTGTTGAGGCCAGTTCATTGGCTATATTTAAGAGGGAGTTAGATATGGCCCTTGTGGCTACGGGGGTCAGGGGGTATGGAGGGACGGCTGGGGCGGGGTTCTGAGTTGGATGATCAGCCATGATCATAATAAATGGCGGTGCAGGCTTGAAGGGCCGAATGGCCTACTCCTGCACCTATTTTCTATGTTTCTAAATGCAATGTTTGCTTTCATTTCAAGAAGACTAGAATATAAAAGCAAGGATGTAATGTTGAGACTTTATAGAGCACCAGTGAGGCTTCTCCTGAGCAATTTTGGGCCCCTTATGTTAGAAAGGATGTGCTGAAACTGGAGATGGTACAAAGGAGATTCATGAAAATGATTCCAGGATTTATTTAAAATAATTGTTTTTTTCCTTGTGCATTTGCACAGCTGGTTGTCTTTTGCACTCTGGTTGAAAGCACTAGTTAGTACATAATTCATAGATCCTGTTATAGCTACTATTCTATAGATTTATTGAGTATGTCCACAAGAATATACATCTCAGGATTGTACATGGTGATACATATGTACTTTGATAATTTTCTTTGATCTTTTGAAAATCTGGTGAAGTGAATCATTTCAAATTAGATTGAAGCTGATTGAAAATGAAAAAGAACATCTTATGCCCTTGGGGGAATTCTGGAATCTTACTGCAATTAGGTTACTCAAACTAATCCTTTATTTCTTTAAGGACTCTCGTCAAGGGAAAATCTTGTCTGATAAATCTGTTGAAATACTTTCCAGAAATAACAAACAGGATAGGTAAAGGAGAATCGGAAGGCCTCTGACAAGTTGTCACACATGAGACTTAAAGCAAGATAAGCCCAAGATATTTCAGGAAACATACTAGCATTGGCTGATTGGCAGGAGGCAAAGAGTGGGAATATTAAGGGATCTGTCAAAACCCACTAGCTACAGACCAATTGCATTAACATCAAGTATATGTAAGATAATGGAAAGGATGATAACAGAAAGGTTATCGTATGAGCTTGAGAAAAGGGGAATGCTGGCAAGTTATCAGAGTGGTTTTAGAAAGGGAAGGAATTCCATGGACTCAGTGATTATATTAGAGACTGAAATAAGGAAGGCCCAGGCAAATAGAGAGTCAGTAGTGGCAGTGTTCTTTGACATTGAAAAAGCCTATGATATGATGTGGAAGGAAGGATTATTAATTAAACTGCACAAGATGGGGGTTGGTGGGAGAGTTTTTAATTGGATTAAAGATTTTTTGTTACTTTTCATCATTATGATCAATGATGTCTTCACAAAGGTACCAGTGGATATAGGTAGGTCACTGTTTGCGGATGATGGGGCCTTGTGGAAAAGAGGCAGGAACATGGACCATATAATCAGGAAACTACAAGAAGCAATTGATGAAGTGGTGGAGTGGGGTTATGATTGGGGATGTAGATTTTTAGTAGACAAAACTCAAACTGTATTTTTTACCAGGAAAAGGGTTGAGGTAGGGAAGAAGTTAAGGATGTATGGGGTTGAATTAGAAAGGGTTGCATCATTTAAATTTCTGGGAGTTATATTTGTTTCACGATTAACATGGGCAGACCATATCAGGAAAGTTGAGGAGAAATGTAAAAAAGTAATAAATGTGATGAGATGTTTGACTGGTAGGGAATGGGGAGCAAGTTGTTCAGCTTTGAAGAGAATGTATGTGGCTTTAGTAAGATCTGTATTGGATTATGGAAATATAGTATATGGATCAGCAGCTAGGTCTCTTATAAAGAAACTGGATGTGATTCAGGCTCAGGCCTTGAGAGTGTGCAGTGGGGCTTTTAAAACGTCACCAGTGTCAGCCCTACAGGTAGAAATGGGAATGATGCCTTTGGAACTAAGAAGGATGCAACTGATGGCAAACTACTGGGCTAACTTGCAGGGGCACAATGATTCTCACCCTACTAAAGGAGTGTTGCAGGAGTGCTGGGAAAATGGGAGGTTTCAGAGGGATACCTTTAGTCGGGTAGGGAATGATATCGCGAAAGAATGTGGAGTATTTGATCTGAGGATAAGTCCTTCAGTAGTTTATCCGGTTGTAGCTCCATGGAAGCTTGTATGGCCTGACATAGACTGGCATTTGTTAGAGGTAAAAAGGAAAGAAAGATATAAAACAGATTTGGTAAATGCATTTAACTATCATGTGATGGAAAAGTATAGTGATTATACTGACATTTATATGGATGGTGCGAAGGAACCTGAAACAGGAGTAACAGGGTTTGGGGTGGTAATACCAGCAAAAGAAATTGGAATCAGCGAAAGAAATTGGAATCAGCAGAAGAACATCTAATAAGTTAGGGGTGTTTACAGTGGAGATACTGGCAGTGTTGGTTGCATTGCAATGGGTGCAGAAAGCCAGACAAGCCAAAGCATTGATATGTTCAGATTGATCCTCAGTTCTAGCAAATTTAAGGTCTTTTCACACAAACAGTCGGCATGATGTACTTTATGAAGTCCTTCAGTTAGTTACAAGAATTGCAAATCAGGGAGGTCAGGTAAAATTTCTATGGGTTCCAGCACATGTAGGGGTGAAGGGGAATGAGAGGGTGGATGAGTTGGCAAAGAGGGCATTAAAGAAAGAAAATGTGGAAATGCACATTAGTATCAGTAAAGCAGAGATTAAGTGTGTAATCTGGGAAAAAGTCAACCGAATATGGCAAGAAAGATGGGACAGGGAGGCGAAAGGGAGGCATTTATATCAAATACAAAAGAGTGTTGCAGTTACTAGGGTAGGTAATGGAAACAGAAGAGAGGAAATTGTGTGGACTAGGTTAAGGCTGGGGCACTGTGCATTAAACAAAACATTGAAAATGATAGGGAAACACCAGACAGGATTGTGTGAGGAATGTCAGGAAGAGGAGTCAGTAGAACATGTAGTTCTGAGTTGCAGGAAGTATGGGATACAGAGAGAGATGATGAGAAATAAATTAAGGGAGTTGGGGATGCAGGAATTCACATTAAAAGGGTTGCTGGGCATGGGTGAGAGCACAAGTCTGGGTATTTTTAGCGCTTTTAAGGGGTACAGGGGTTTTTTATAGAATATGACGAATAAACAGGAATAGGGTACTAGGATGGTCAAAGATGGGAGGGTGAACTGTAGGTTTGTGTGTGTGTGTGCGCACGCGCGATTGGGTGAAGGGATTTAGAATGTATGTCTAGTGCACATTCTGGAGCAGAGGGTGGCAGTAATGCACCATTAAGCTGGATGCCAACCGCCGTAAAACAAGATACAGAGAGAGAGGAGAATGGGCAAAGCACTGGCAGATGAAATAGGGTGTTGGAAAGTGTATGGTCATGCACTTCAATAGAAGAAATGAAAGGGGTGACTGTTTTCTAAATGGAGATAAAGTACAAAAAAGAGGTGCAAAGAGACTTGGGAGTCTTTGATCAGGATTCTGTAAAGGTTATTTTGCAGACTGAGTCTGTGGAAAGGAAGGCAAATGCAATATTAGCATTCATTTCAAGAGGACTAGAATATAAAAGCAAGGATGTAATGTTGAGACTTTATAAAGCACCAGTGAGGCTTCTCCTGAGCAATTTTGGGCCCCTTATGTTAGAAAGGATGTGCTGAAACTGGAGAGGGTACAAAGGTGGTTCATGAAAATGATTCTAGGATTGAATGACTTGTCATATGAAGAAATCTGATGGCTCTGGCCCTGTATTCACGAGAATTCAGAAGAATGAGGGGTGACCTAATTGAAACCTATCGAATGTTGAAAGGCCTTGATAGAGTGGCTGTAGAGAAGATGGTTACTATGGTGGGGAGTCTAAACCCAGAGGACACCTTCAGAATAGAGGGAGGTCCTTTTGGAATAGAGATGAGAAGAATTTCTTTAGCTAGAGAGTGGTGAATCTGTGAAATTCCTTGCCACAGGCAGCTATGGAGGTCAAGTCTTTATGTACATTTAAGGCATTGTTTGATGGATTCGTCATTGTTCAGGGTGTGAATGGATATAGGGAAAAGGTAGGAGATTGGGACTGAAAGGGAATTGGATCAGTCATGATTACATGGCAGAGCTGACTTGATGTGCCAAATGGCATAATTCTGCTCCTATGTCTTATGGACTGAGTGGTACCAGAGAACTGAAGGATTGCCAATATTCTGGTGCTGTTTGAAGAAGGAAATTATAGGCCAGTGATATGACATTAGTTGTGAGAAAGTAATGGAATTTGAAGGGATTGGATATATAAGTATTTAGATAGACATGGACTGATTGAAGGTAGTCAGCATGGTAGGTCACGTCTAACCAATCATATAGAGATTTTCAAGGAAGTTACCAGAAATATGGATGAAGGGAATGCAGTGGATGTTGTTTACATGGACTTTAGCAAGGCATTTGACAAGGTCCTGCATGGGAGGTTGGTCAAAACTGCTTAGTCACTCAGCATCAGGATGAGATAATGAATTGGATTAGACATTGGCTTTATGGCAGATTCCAGAGTGGTAGAAGAGAGTTGCCTCACTGACTGGAGGGTTGTGACTCGTGGTGTGCTGCAGGGATCAGTGCTGGGTCCTTTGCTGTTTGTCATCCATATCAATGATCTGGATGATAATGTAGTTAACTGGATGAGCAAATTTGCAGATGACACCAAGATTAGGAGTGTAGTGACAGTGTTGAAGACTATCATGGCTTGCAGTAGGATCTGTATCAGCTGGAAAAGTGGGCTGAAAAATGGCAGATGGAATTTAATAGAGACAATTGTGAGGTTTTGCACTTTGGTTGAACCCACCGGGGTAGGTCTTACTCAATGAATGGTAGGGCAATGGAGTGTGGAAGAACAAAGGGATTTGGGAATGCAGGACCATAATACATTGAAAGTGAGTCACAGAAAGATAAGGTCATAAAGAAAGCTTTTGGCACATTGGTCTTCATAAAAAAAAAATGAGTACAGGAGATGGGATATTACATTGATGTTGTATGAGATGTTGGTGAGGCCTGATATAGAGTGTTGTGTGTAGGGTTGGTTGCCTACCTAGAGGAAAAAATGTAAACAAGGTTGAAAGAGTATAGAGAAAATTTACAAGGATGTTGTGTGGTCGGGAAGATCTGAGTTACATGGGAAGATTGAATCAGTTAGGACTGCCTTCTTTCAAATGTAGAAGATTGAAAGGAGATTTGATTGAGGTATACAAAAATATAAGGGATATAGTTAGGATAAATGCAAACAGGCATTTTCCACTGAGGCTGGGTGGGACAACAACCAGAAGTCATGTATTAAGGGTGAAAGGTGAGAAGTTTAAGGGAAACATAAGGAAATCTCTTCACTCAGAGGGGCATGAGTGTAGAATGAGCCACCAGCAAAAGTAGTACATGTGAGCTCAATTTAAGTGTTTAAGAGAAGTTTGGATGGGTACCTGAATAAGAGGGGTATAGAGGACTATGATCTTGGTGCAAGTTGATGGGAGTGGGCATCTTAAATGGTTTTGACATGGATAAGATGGGTCAAAGGGTCTGTTTCTGTGCTAGACTTCTTTATGACTAATCTCACCCTTCCCTTCCATATAACCCACCTATTTTTATCAATGAGTCTACCTTGGTGTCTCTTAAATGTCACCAATATATCTGTCTCTAACACCTTCCAAGGTATTGCATTCCATACATCCACCAATCTCTGTCTAAAAACTTATTGTTGACCTTCCCACTAAACACACCTCCAATCAACTTACAATTATGCCCCCTCATATTAACCACTTTTGCCCTGGAAAGTCTGTTCTCTCTGTCTTTGCCTCTCATAATTGTGTACACCAGTATCGAATATCGGAAGCACAATATCCTGTTGTAACCTAACAACCTTCCACATTATTCACAACACCACCACCCTTTTTTTGGATAGTTAACAATTGAAAGGATCTTGGTCAGCAGGGATGAGTTGGGCAAAAGGCCTACTTCTATGCTGTGTAAATCTATGGATTTAAGTTGTTCTTCTCATTTATGTTTGACCTCTCTGTAGTAATGGAGGAGCCTGATGACAGTGTTGGAGTAGAAAGGAGAGTTAAAATGACATGCAACTGGAAACTTGTGGTAGCCACTGCAGACAGAGTACAGGTGCTCTGCAAAATGATCACCTGGTCTCTGCAGACAAGCTGATGAACACCTCCATCTATTAATGCATGCCAGCTACTAACATCCACAAAATGCTGGAGGAACTCAGCAGGTCAGACAGCATCTATGGAAATGAATAAATAGTCAAAGGTTTGGACCAAGACCCTTCTTCAGGACTGGAAGGAAAGGGATAAGATGCCAAAATAAAAAGGTAGAAAGTTGGGTTTAGAGGAAGAAGGATAACTAGAAGTTGATAGGTGAAGCCAGGTGGGTAGGAAAGGGATAGAGAGAAAGGAATCTGCTAGGAGAGGAGAGTGGACCACAGTAGAAACGGAAGGAGGAGGGAAACTAGGGGTCATGATAGACAGGTGAGAAGAGAGAAAAGGCCAGTATGGGGAATAGAAGGAGAGAAGAGGAAAATTTTTTACTGGCAGGAGAAATTGATGTTCGTGACATCAGGTTGGAAACATATAAGGTGCAACACCTTCACCCGGAGAATGGCCTCCTCGTGGCACAAGCGGACACCAAGGAATGACATTTCGGAATAGGAATCGGAATTAAAATGTTTGGCTATTGGGAAATTCTGTTTTTTTGGCAGATGGAGTGGAGGTACTTGATGAGACAGTCTCCTAGTCTAGGATGGGTTTCAACAGTGTAGAGGCCACATTGGGAGCACTGGACAAAATATTATGTCTCAAGAGAACTGGGGTTCAGTGCAGTGCAAGGGAGCTTTGGAAATGGGACCCCAGTGAGAATAAAGAGAGCACAGGAAAAAGGATTCCAGTACATTTAATGGAACACAGAAACTGATAATCTGATGAGTTGAAGGGAGAACAGAGGGGGAACTGGTGAGTTTTGGGGGTGGGGTGGGGTGGTGGGAGGGAAACATCATCAGTGAGCCAGGTGCTCAACCATTAGGATTTAGACGGTTAGGATTTAACCATTATGGTTGTAGACGGGTCATATTCTGTATGGAGGTCGGTGACCAGTGGTGTGCCTCAGGGATCTGTCCTGGGACCCCTACTCTTCACGGTTTTTATAGATGACTTGGATGAGGAAGTGGTGGGATGCATTATAAATATGCCGATGACACAAAGGTTGGGGGTGTTGTGGATAGTGTGGAGGGCTGTCAGAGGTTACAGCGGGACATTGATAGGATGCAAAACTGGGCTGAGAAGTGGCAGATGGAATTCAACCCAAGTAATTGTGAAGTAGTTCATTTTGGTAGGTCAAATATGATGGCAGAATATAGTATTAATGGGAAGACTCTTGGCAGTATGGAGGATCAGAAGGTTCTTGGGGTCTGAGTCCATGGGACACTCAAAGCTGCTACGCAGGTTGACTCTGTGGTTAAGAAGGCACGCGGTGCATTGGCCTTCATCAATCGCGGAATAGAATTTAGGAGCCGAGAGGTAATGTTGCAGCTATATAGGACCCTGGTCAGACCCCACTTGGAGTACTGTGCTCAGTTCTGGTCGCCTCACTACAGGAAGGATGTAGAAACCACAGAAAGGGTGCAGAGGAGATTTTCAAGGACGTTGCCTGGACTGGGGAGCATGTCTTATGAAAACAGGTTGAGTGGACTTGCCCTTTTCTCCTTGGAGTGACGAAGGATAAGAGGTAACCTGACAGAGGTGTATAAGATGAGGGGTATTGATCGTGTGGATAGTCAGAGGCTTTTTTCCAGGGCTGAAATGGCTGCCACAAGAGGGCACAGGTTTAAGGTGTTTGGGAGTAGGTACAGAGGAGATGTCAGGGGTAAGTTTTTTTTTGCGCAGGGAGTGGTGAGTGCGTGGATGGGCTGCCTGCAACGGTGGTGAAGGTGGATACAATAGAGTCTTTTAAGATACTTTTAGATAGGTACATGGAGCTTAGAAAAATAGAGGGCTATGGGTAAACCTAGTCATTTCTAAGGTAGGGACATGTTCAGCACAACTTTGTGGGCCAAAGGGCCTGTACTGTGCTGTAGGTTCTCTGTTTCTTTGATTTCTGAATCATTAGACAGCAGAGAATTGGTGTTATATTGTATATACTTCAGTCTTTCACTTCACCTGTAACTTGCTGCCTATTCAGCAGCTCCATCTACATCAGCGTACATTATCACCCTCTCACACTTTGCCACTCCTTCATCCATAAATTTATAAATGTTATCCAACACGTCTATTTCAGCATTGAACCCTGGGCAACTAGATACGAGCTCTCTACCATTATTTAATCTGATATACAACCATTTACTATCACTCTCTGATTTCTTTGTTCTTACCTTCTCATACGATTGATTAGTTGGTCTTTGAACCAAGCTGGAGCTAACTGGCCAGGTTTTAGGCAAAAGGATTTTAACATCTGAAAAATAGAGCTTCTGTTTGGTAGCTTGATGCAGGAAGGAGGAGGCTTCAATCATCATCGCCTAAAGGAAAGAGGAGTTTAAAATCAATGTCTCATTATATTTTAATTACGATACCAGAGCAATTATGGACACATTCTTTTAACTCTTACTCCTGTCATCAAATCCTAATTTCAAGGTAAGACAACATAACCTTGACACAAAGCAACAGATATGAATTCATTTTAGATCTTACCTGGATTTCTTTAGGAAGCTTCTCATCGTATGGAATACTTGGTTTAATTGCAATCACAATGTCTTTGTATCCATTATCCACCACATGTATTCCACAGCTGCTCCCAACATAAACACAGAGGAGGTAGTTGAACACCAAGGCAAAGGTTTTTCGCAGAACGATCATTGCACTGAAGTTTTGCTCCACTCCACTCACTTCCTGTGCCAGTGAATGCACCTTTGACAGCAAATTGAAAGTAATAAATTAAATTTTATACTCTCAGCACAAAAGGGGTTGGACATTGGCTCAGAATTTCTCACATTACAGTCTTTCAGCATCAGCAATTTTAACTTAACAAGCAATTATCTTAGACAGAGCTGCAAGAATAGGTCATTCTGAAATTAACCTAAGCATAATCCTTCCGTGAGAAACAAATTCAACTTGCTTTGTGACCTTTCTCAGGTTTAAGGTGTGAGAACCTGAGGAAAATTATGTACTGTAGGTGAAATAGAGAAGGTAGATCCTCCTTGCAATTCAGGTATTTCTGTCCTGAAGGAAACAGAAGAACAGATGGAGAGACATACCATCATTGAGTCATGGAAAAGTACAACAGAGAATCAGGACCTTCAGCCTACTTAGTTTGTGCGGATCTATTAATCTGCCTACTTTCATCAAACTATGCTCAGAGCATATCCCTCCTATCCATGTACTTGCCCAAATTTCTCTTAAATGTTGAAATCAAACCCGCATCCACCACTTGCACTGACAGCTCGTTCTACACTCTCACCACCCTCTGAGTGAATAAGTTTCCCCTCATGTTCCCCTTCAATATTTCACGTTTCACCCTCAACCCATGACTTCTAGTTGTAGTCTCACCCAACCCCAGTGGAAAAAGCCTGCTTACATTTACCCTATCTATACCCCTCAGAATTTCATGTACCTCTGTCAAATTTCCCCTGATTCACCTCCGTTCTCTGGAATAAAGTGTTATCCTATTCAACCTTTCCCTGTAACACAGGTCCTCAAGTCCAGTTAAAATTAGTGTAAATATTCTCTGCATACTTCCAATCTTATTTACATCTTTTCTGTTGGTGGGTGACCAAAACATCACAGAATACTCCAAATTCAGTCTTACCGACATCTTATACAATTTGAACATAACATCCCAATTCCTCTAGTCATTACTTTGATATGTGCACTCCAATATGCCAAAAGTTTTCTGTACAACCCTGACTACCTGTGATACCACTTTCAAGGAATTATGGATCTGTGTTTCCAGATCTCTCTGTCCTACCAAACTCCTCAGTTGCCTACCGCTCACCGTGGAAGCCCTTCACCCTGGATGGTCCTCCTGAAGTGCAACACCTTACTCTGGTGTGCATTAAATTCCATCTGCCATTTTTCTGTGTATTTTTTGCAGCTGGACCAGATTCCATTGCAAGTTTTGATAGTTTTCCTTGCTGTGCACTTGGTGATCCCTGTCAGTGTTATTTGCAAATTTGGTGATCCACTTTACCACATTAGAATCCAGATCACTGATATAGATGATGAACAAGCACAGACTCAGCACTGATCACTGTGGCACACAACTAGTCACAGGCCTCCAGTCTGAGAGGCAACCATCTACAGCCACGCTCTGGTTTTAAACATAAAGCCAATGTCTAATCCAATTTACTACCTCATCTTGAATGCCAAGTGACTGAACCTTCTTGACCAACCTCCCATGCATGACCTTCTCAAAGGCCTTGCTAAAGTCCATGTAAATGACATCCACTGCCTTGTCTTCATTAATATTCCTGGTAACTACCTCAAAAAAAACTCTAAATATTTTTAAACAGGAGTGCCCATGCTTAAAGCTATGTTGACTATTCCTACTTTGTCCCTGTCTATTAAAGTACTTGTATGTCTGAACAGAATGCCTTCCAATAACTTTCCCACTACTGATGTCAGGCTCACCAGCCTATAATTTTCTGACTTATTTTTAGAGCCCCTCTTAACCAAAAGCAAAACTTTAGTTTTGCCTCTGATATATCACCCGTTGCTAGACCCCTGCAATTTCAGCCATTTTCATTGATAGAATTTTATTTGACCAAATAATCAAAAGTGATGAGGAAATTATTTTCCACATAGTGGAATGAACTGCCAAGTGGTAGAATCTAAGAGGAATATTAGCTTTATTTTTCACAGTAGATCATAACATACAATGAAATTAATTATCATTTAAAAGCCATAAAGAGAGAAAAGATGAACATGAAGGTAAGCTAGATAATAATATAAAAGAGGATAGATTTTTTAAAAAGTACTTTTCAGATATACAATGGGTAAAAGAGAGATGAGAGTGGATATTGGGCCGGGAAATGAAATGGAGGATGAATTGAATAAGAATTTAGCCTCAGTTCTCACTGTGGAAGAAAGATCAGAAATGCAGGAGTGAGTATTGTTGCTAATACTAAGGAGGAAGTGCTTGGGAAACTGAAAAGTCTGAAGATAGATAAGTCACCTTGACCAGATGGACTACAGAGAAGGTTTTGTAAAATGTAGAGGAAGAGATTGTAGGACCATTAGTAATGATTTCTCAAGAATAAATGCATTCTGGAATGGTTCCAGAATACTGGAAATTTACAACTATCACACCACTATTTAAGAAGGTAGGGAGGCAGAAGAGAGGAAATGATAGGCCAGTTAGCATTATTTCAGTGGCTGCAAAGATGTTGGAGTCTATTACTAAGAATGAAGATTTGGAGTAATTGGAGGCACATGACATAATAGGCCAAAATCAGCATAGTTTTATAAAACGGAATCTTGCCTGACAGATCCATTGGAATTCATTGAAGAAGTAAGAGGCAGGATAGACATAGGAGAGTCAGATGGTGTTGCTTATTTGAATTTTCAGATAAAAGCCTCAGTTCTCACTGTGGAAGGTTTGAAAAGGTGCCACGCATGAGGCTGCTTAACAAGATAAGACCCACTGGTGTTTCAGGAGACATATTAGCTGACTGGCAGAAAGCCCAGAGTGGAAATAAAGTGGGCCTTTCCTAGTTGCCTGCGATGACTAGTTGTGTGCCACAGGGGTCAGTGTTATGACTGCTTCTTTTCGCATTATATGTCAATGACTTTGGAATTAATTGCTTTTTGGCCAAGTTTGTGGATGATATGAAGATACGTGGAGGGACAGGTAGTTTTGCGGAAGCAGAAGGACTTAGACATATTCTGGGAATGGGCAAAGTAGTGGCAGATGGAACACAGATAGATGAGTATTATTACTTCCATAAATGCTGATGGTTCTACAAGACAATTTGGATGTGGCATGATTCAAATGGCTTCCTCTGGAAACATGGTCCGATGGTCCAATTACAATGCACTGTTGGGATGGAGAATGACACAGAGTCACAGAGTAACGTAGCACAGAATCAGGCCCTTCAGCCCAACCTTTCCATGCCATCCAAAGGTGCCCACCAAAGCATTTGGCCACATTTGACTCAAGTCCCTTGCAAACCCTCCTATCCATTTATCTTTTAAATGTTGATATTTTACCTCAAAGCCATAGAAACCACAGAAAAACTACAGCACAGAAACAGGCCTTTTGGTCCTTCTTGGCTGTGCCTAACTATTTTCTGCCTAGTCCCACTGACCTGCACACGGACCATATGCCTCCATACACCTCCCATCCATGTATCTCTCTTATTTATTCTTAAACGTTAAAAAAGAACTTGCATTTACCACGCATTTACCTGGCAGCTCATTCCACACTCCCACCACTCTTTGTGTGAAGAAGCCCACCCCAATGATCCCTTTAAACTTTCCCCCCTCACCCTTAACCCATGTCCTCTGGTTTTTTTCTCCTCTTGCCTCAGTGGAAAAAGCCTGCTTGCATTCGCTCTATCTATACCCATCATAATTTTATATACCTCTATCAAATCTCCCCTCATTCTTCTATGCTCCGGGGAATAAAGTCCTAACCTATTCAACCTTTCTCTGTAACTGAATTTCTCAAGTCCCGGCAATATCCTTGTAAACCTTCTCTGCGCTCTTTCAACCTTATTAATATCCTTCCTGTAATTTGGTGGCCAAAACTGAGCACAATACTCCAGATTCAGCCTCACCAATGCCTTATACAACCTCATCATAACATTCCAGCTCTTATACTCAATACTTTGATTAATAAAGGCCAATGTACCAAAAGCTCTCTTTACGACCCTATCTACCTGTGATGCCACTTTTAGGGAATTTTGTATCTGTATTCCCAGATCCCTCTGTTCCACTGCACTCCTCAGTGCCTTACCATTAACCCTGTATGTTCTACCTTGGTTTGTCCTTCCAAAGTGCAATACCTCACACTTGTCTGTATTAAACTCCATCTGTCATTTTTCAGCCCATTCTTCCAGCTAGTCCAAGTTCCTCTGCAGGTTCTGAAAACCTTCCTTACTGTCTACTACATCTTCCTTACTGTCTACTGATCTTTGTATCATCAGCAAATTTGCTGATCCAATTTACCACATTATCATCCAGATCATTGATATAGATGACAAATAACAATGGACCCAGCACTGATCCCTGTGGCACACCACTAGTCACAGGCCTCCACTCGGAGAAGCAATTCTCTACTACCACTCTTTGGCTTCTTCCATTGAGCCAATGTCTAATCCAATTTACCACCTCTCTATGTATACCTAGTGACTGAATTTTCCTAACTAACCTCCCATGTGAGACCTTGTCAAAGGCCTTACTGAAGTCCATGTAGACAATATCCACTGCCTTCCCTTCATCCACTTTCCTGGTAACAGCCTCGAAAAACTCCAATAGATTAGTCAAACATGACCTACCACGCACAAAGCCATGTTGACTCTCCCTAATAAGTCCCTGTCAATCCAAATGCTTGTAGCTTCTGTCTCTTAGTACTCCCTCCAATAACTTACCCACTACCGAAGGCAAATTTACCGGCCTATAATTTGCCGGATTACTTTTCAATCCTTTTTTAAACAACGGAACAACATGAGCCACTCTCCAATCCTCCAGCACCTCACCCGTAGACACCGACATTTTAAATATATCTGCCAGGGCCCCTGCAATTTCAACACTAGTCTTCTTCAAGGTCCGAGGGAATACCCTGTCAGGTCTTGGAGATTTATCCATTTTAATTTGCCTCAAGACAGCAAGCACCTCCTCCTTTTCGATCTGTACAGTTTCCATGATCTCACTACTTGTTTCCCTTAATTCCATAGACTTCATGCCAGTTTTCTTACTAAATACAGACGCAAAAAACCCAATTAAGATCTCCCCAATTTCTTTTGGTTCCGCACATAGCCGACCACTCTGATCTTCAAGAGGACCAACTTTATTCCTTACAATCCTTTTACTCTTAATATACCTGTAAAAACTCTTTGGATTATCCTTCACTTTGACTGCCAAGGCAACCTCATGTCTTTTAGCCCTCCTGATTTCTTTCTTAAGTATTTTCTTGCACTTATACTCCTCAGGCACCATATTTACTCCCTGTTTCCTATATATGTCATACAACGCCCTCTTCTTTATCAGAGTTGCAATATCCTTTGAGAACCAAGATTCCTTATTCCTATTCACTTTGCCTTTAATCCTGACAGGAACATACAAGCTCTGCACTCTCAAAATTTCTCCTTTGAAGGCTTCCCACTTACTGACCACATCCTTGCCAGAGAACAACCTGTCCCAATCCACACTTTTTAGATCCTTTCTCATTTCTTCAAATTTGGCCGCCTTCCAGTTCAGAACCTCAACCCTAGGATCAGATCTATCCTTGTCCATGATCAAGTTGAAACTAATGGTGTTATGATCACTGGAACCAAAGTGCTCCCCTACACAGACTTCTGTTATTTGTCCTAACTGGTTTCCTAACAGGAGATCCAATATTGCATCCCCTCTAGTTGGTCCCTCTATATATTGATTTAGAAAACTTTCCTGAACACATTTTGCAAGCTCTAAACCATCTAGACCCCTAACAGTATGGGAGTCCCAATCAATATATGGAAAATTAAAATCCCCTACCACCACAACTTTATGTTTTCTGCAGTTGCCTGCCATCTCTGTGCAGATTTGCTCCTCCAATTCTCTCTGACTATTGGGTGGTCTATAATACAACCCCACTAACGTGGCCATACCTTTCCTGTTTCTCTGCTCCACCTATAAGGACTCAGTAGACAAGCCCTCTAATCTGTCCTGCCTGAGCACTGCTGTAATATTTTCCCTGACAAGCAATGCTACCCCCCACCTTTCATTCCTCTGCCTCGATCACATCTGAAACATCGGAACCCTGGAATATTAAGCTGCCAGTCCTGCCCCTCCTGTAGCCAAGTTTCACTAATTGCTATAACGTCATAATTCCACGTGTCAATCCACGCCCTCAACTCATCCGCCTTCCCTGCAATACTCTTAGCATTGAAATGTATACACCTCAGAAGATTTTTGCCACCACTCACAACCTTTCTATTTGCGGCTTTGCTTGAACTTTTAACATTATTTATTTTCACCCCAGCCACACTGTCAGCTCTGGCACCCTGGTTCCCATCCTCCTGCAAATCTAGTTTAAAGCATCCCCAATAACACTAACCTACTTCAACTAGCTTCTCTGGCAAATCAGTCCATATACATACCACTCTCCAAAGTTGCCACTCAGGCCCCTCTTCTCTCACCTAAAACCTATACCCTCTTGCATTTTATTTCTTTTTCCAGGAAAAACAAAATGACTGTGTGCCTTCATCCAATTTCTGTCCCTAATCATTTTGTACATCTCTGTAAAGAAAAGTAGGTGATGGCACTGGGCCTGTATTTGCTGGAGTTTAATAGAATGAGTGGATATCTTATTGAAACCTTTTGAATATTGCTAGAGCTAGACAGAGCCGATGTGGAGAGGATGTTTCCTTCAGTGGGGGTGCCTTTTACCAGAGCACAGAGGCTTAGAACTGAGGGATGTCCATTTGCAACGGGAATGAGGGAAAATGTCTTTATCCAGAGGGTGGTGAGTCCAAAGAATTCATTGCTACAGATGGCTGTGCTGTACTGGCCAAATCATTGGGTATATTTAAGGCAGTAGTTAATAGGTTCTTGTTTAACCAGGGTATCAAAGGAAGAAGCAGGAGAATAGTGTTAAGAGGGCACTCTTTCAAACTTAAACACCACCTTTCCCATAACAGGCAACCAAAACTACACACAATTTCCAAAGTGTGGCCACACCAGCATCTTTTACAACTGCAACATAATGTCCCAGCTCCTATATGCTGTGCCATGACTGATGAAAGCTAACATGCAAATGCATTCTTCACCATTCTATCTACCTGTAATGTCAATTTCAACAAACTATGTACTTAAACTCCGAGCTCATGGATAGGCACATGGATGAGATAAAACTGGAGGGCTATGTGTGAGGGAAGTGTTAGACTGACCTGAGAGTGGGTTAAAAGGTGCAATGTTGTGGACTGAAGTGCCCATACTGTGCTCGACTGTTCTGTGTTCAACACTTGTTCTAAGTCTGTCCATTTGTTGCAAGGTCCTGTCCTGGTTTGATCTGTCAAAATGCAATACCTCATTTTTATCTGGATTTGAATCCATTGGCCATTCCTTGGTCCACTTACCAAGATGATCAAGATCCTCTGTGACTTTTGATCACCATCTTGAATCTGTATACTTACCAACCATGCCTTATGTATTGTCATCCAAATCATTCATATAAATAATGAACAACAAAGGTCCCAGCATCGTTCCCTGTGGCACACCACTATTCAGACGCCTCCAGTCCAAGAAACAGCCTTCATTATTACTCAAAGCAACACACACAAATTACTGGAGGCAGCATTAGTAGAAATGAAGAAGCAGCCAACGTTTTGGACCAAGATGCTATCACCCTCTGCTTCCTACCATCGAACAAATTGTGAATTTAATGTTGCGTAGTAGTGCCATCAAACAATAGAACATAGAATAGTACAGCACAGTACAGGCGCTTCGGCCCACAATGTTGTGCCAACCCTCAAACCCTGCCACCCATATAAGCCACCACCTTAAATTCCTCCATATACCTGTCTAGTAGTCTCTTAAACTTGACTAGTGTATCTGCCTCCACCACTGACTCAGGCAGTGCATTCCACACACCAACCACTCTCTGAGTAAAAAACCTTCCTCTAATATCCCCCTTGAACTTCCCACCCCTTGCCTTAAAGCCATGTCCTCTTGTATTGAGCAGTGGTGCCCTGGGGAAGAGGCGCTGGCTATCCACTCTATCTATTCCTCTTAATATCTTGTACACCTCTATCAGGTCTCCCCTCATCCTTCTTCTCTCCAAAGAGTAAAGCCCTCAGTCCCTTAATCTCTGATCATAATGCATACTCTCTAAACCAGGCAGCATCCTGGTAAATCTCCTCTGTACTCTTTCTAATGCTTCCACATCCTTCCTATAGTGAGGCGACCAGAACTGGACACAGTACTCCAAGTGTGGCCTAACCAGAGTTTTATAGAGCTGCATCATTACATCGCGACTCTTAAACTCTATCCCTCGACTTATGAAAGCTAACACCCCATAAGCTTTCTTAACTACCCTATCCATCTGTGAGGCAACTTTCAGGGATCTGTGGATGTGTACCCCGAGATTCCTCTGCTCCTCCACACTACCAAGTATCCTGCCATTTACTTTGTACTCTGCCTTGGAGTTTGTCCTTCCAAAGTGTACCACCTCACACTTCTCCAGGTTGAACTCCATCTGCCACTTCTCAGCCCACTTCTGCATCCCATCAATGTCTCTCTGCAATCCTTGACAATCCTCTACACTATCTACAACACCACCAACCTTTGTGTCGTCTGCAAACTTGCCAACCCAACCTTCTACCCCCACATCCAGGTTGTTAATAAAAATCACGAAAAGTAGAGGTCCCAGAACAGATCCTTGGGGGACACCACTAGTCACAATCCTCCAATCTGAATGTACTCCCTCCACCACCACCCTCTGCCTTCTGCAGGCAAGCCAATTCTGAATCCACCTGGCCAAACTTCCCTGGATCCCATGTCTTCTGACTTTCTGAATAAGCCTATTGTGTGGAACCTTGTCAAATGCCTTACTAAAATCCATATAGATCACATCCACTGCACTACCCTCATCTATATGCCTGGTCACCTCCTCAAAGAACTCTATCAGGCTTGTTAGATACGATCTGCCCTTCACAAAGCCATGCTGACTGTCCCTGATCAGACCATGATTCTCTAAATGCCCAGAGATCCCATCTCTAAGGATCTTTTCCAACAGCTTTCCCACCACAGACGTAAGGCTCACTGGTCTATAATTACCCGGACTATCCCTACCACCTTTTTTGAACAAGACGACGACATTCGCCTCCCTCCAATCCTCCGGTACCATTCCCGTGGACAACAAGGACATAAAAATCCTAGCCAGAGGCTCAGCAATCTCTTCCCTTGCCTTGTGGAGCAGCCTGGGGAATATTCCGTCAGGCCCCGGGGACTTATCCATCCTAATGTATTTTAACAACTCCAACACCTCCTCTCCCTTAATATCAACATGCTCCAGAACATCAACCTCACTCATATTGTCCTCACCATCGTTCCCTCTCATTGGTGAATACCGAAGAGAAGTATTCATGGAGGATCTCGCTCACTTCCACAGCTTCCAGACACATCTTCCCACCTTTATCTCTAATTGGTCCTACCTTCACTCCTGTCATTCTTTTTCTCTTCATATAATTGAAGAATGCCTTGGGGTTTTCCTTTACCGTACTCTCCAAGGCCTTCTCATGCCCCCTTCTTGCTCTTCTCAGCCCCTTAAACTCCTTTCTTGCTTCCCTATATTCCTCAATAGACCCATCTGATCCCTGCTTCCTAAACCTCATGTATGCTGCCTGCTTCCACCTGACTAGATTTTCCACTTCACTTGTCACCCATGGTTTCTTCACCCTACCATTCTTTATCTTCCTCACGGGGACAAATTTATCCCATACATCCTGCAAGGGATCTCTAAACATCAACCACATGTCCATAGTACATTTCCCTGCAATATCATCCTCCCAATTCACACCCGCAAGTTCTAGCCTTATAGCTTCATAATTTGCACTTACTCAATTAAAAATCTTCCTGTCCTCTCTGATTTTATCCTTTTCCATGATAATGCTAAAGGCCAGGGAGCGGTGGTCACTGTCCCCCAGATGCTCACCCACTGAGAGTTCTGTGACCTGACCCGGTTCATTACCTAGTACTAGATCTAGTATGGCATTCCCCTGGTCGGCCTGTCCACATACTGTGACAGGAATCCGTCCTGGACACACTTAACAAACTCTGCCCCATCTAAACCCTTGGAACTAATCAAGTGCCAATCAATATTAGGGAAGTTAAAGTCACCCATGATAACAACCCTGTTATTTTTGCACCTTTCCAAAATCTGCCTCCCAATCTGCTCCTCTGTATCTCTGCTGCTGCCAGGGGGGCCTATAGAATACCCCCAATAGAGTAACTGCTCCCTTCCTGTTCCTGACTTCCACCCATACTGACTCAAAAGAGGATCCTGCTACATTACCCACCCTTTCTGTAGCTGTGATAGTATCCCTGACCAGTGATGCCACACCTCCTCCCCTTTTTCCGCCCTCTCTATCCCTCTTAAAGCACTGAAATCCAGGAATATTGAGAATCCATTCCTACCCTGGTGCCAGCCAAGTCTCTGTAATGGCCACCACATCATAATTCCACGTATGTATCCAAGCTCTCAGTTCATCACCTTTGTTCCTGATGCTTCTTACATTGAGGTATACACATTTCAGCCTTTCTACCTTACTGTCTTTACACCATTTATTCTGCTTCTCTTTCCTCAAAGCCTCTCTATATGTTAGATCTGGTTTTACTCCATGCACTTCCTTCACTGCCCTATCGCTCTGGGTCCCATCCCCCTTGCAAATTAGTTTAAACCCTCCCGAACCATGCTAGCAAACCTACCTGCAAGAATATTGCTCCCCCTTGAGTTCAGGTGCAACCCATCCAATCTGTATAGGTCCCACCTTCCCCAGAAGAGATCCCAATGATCTAAAAATCTAAAACCCTGCTCCCTGCACCAACTCCTCAGCCACGCATTCAACTGCCATCTCCTCCAATTCTTACCATCACTGTCACGTAGCACTGGCAGCAATCCTGAGAATGCCACCCTTGAGGTCCTGTTCTTCAGCCTTCTGCCTAGTTCCCGAAACTCTCACTTCAGGAACTCATCCCTCTTCCTGCCTATGTCGTTGGTCCCAACATGTATCACGACTTCTGGTTGCTTTCCCTCTCGTACCAGGATGTCGTGCACCTGGTCAGAGACATCCCGGACCCTGGCACCCGGGAGGCCACAAATCATGTGGGTGTCCTTCTCACATCCACAAAATCTCCTGTCTGCTCCCCTGACTATAGAGTCTCCAATGGCAATAGCTCTCCTCTTCTCTGTCCCATGCTTCTGCACCACAGGGTCAGACTCAGTGCTGGAGGTCCTGCCACCATGGCTCACACCTGGTCGGTCGTCCCCACCAACAGTATCCAGGACGGTAAACTTATTATTCAGGGGAATAGCTACAGGGGTGCTCTGCACTACTTGTCTGCTCACCTTCGCTTTCCCCCCTCTGACTGTCACCCAACGACCTGCTTCCGGCAGCCTAGGTGTGACTACCTCCTTGTAGCTCTCATCTATGACTGCCTCATTCTCCCTTATGAGTCGAAGGTCATCCAGGTGCTGCTCCAGATTCCTTACACGGTCTTCCAGATCGCCCATTGATTGTGACTGGATTCCTACCGCCGTCTGTAAGGAGTTTGTAAAGTTTTCCTTGTGACTGCACATTCCAAAAATATACAGTTATGGTCAGTGATTTGTGGGCATGCTATGTTGACATCAAAAGTGTGGCGATACTTGTGAGCTGCCCCCAGCACATCCTAGCTGATTTGATTTGATGCAAACAAGGTGTTCCACTGTAGTTTTATCAATGTTTTAATGTACATGTGACAAATAAGTCAAAGTAAATTTGTTATTTATAGAACAGTTCTATGTCCAATGTCCTAACTTTGATATCCATATTATAATCTGCAGTTTGTTTATGAACATATGTTTAGAAATTCAGTTGTGCATTGCATATAAACATTGAACCATGTGATAGAGAGCATGTCCTGCATGGTCCAGCATCCCTGATGATAGACGCTACTTCATATCTACAGGAAATGTTGTTGCAGGAAAACAGCATCTATCATCAGAGACCTCCACCACCCAGGATATCTTCTCTTCTCACTGCTGCCATTAGGAAGAAGGTACAGGAACTTCAGGACTCATTGAACTATAGCCACAACCAATGGACTCACTTTCAAGGACTCTTCATCTCATGTTCTCAATATTGATTGTTAATTTATTTAATTATTATTTCTTCTCTTTGCATTTGCACCAATTGTTGTTTTCTGCACTCTGGTTAAAAGCATTAGTTTGGTGGCCATTCATTCATTCTGTTATATTTACTACTCTATAGATTTGTTGAGTATGCCCACAAGTAAATGAATCTTGGGTTTGTATATTGTAACATATATGTACTTTGATAATAAAATTTTCTTTAAACTTTTGAAACTCTAGTTAAGTGACTCATATTCAAATTGGCTTGGAGGTGACTGAAAGTGAAACAGAACACCTTCAGCCCTTGGGAGGCTTCCAGAACCTTAGTGTAATTAGGTTAGTCATCATCAAACCTAATCCTTTTTTTCTTAAGGACTCCAGCTGGCACGGTTTCTTCAAAGAAAATTTTGCCTGACAGATCTGTTTGAACATTTTCAAGAAATAACATGCAGGAGAGACAAAGTAGAATTTGTACATGTTGTGTACTTGGATATTCAGAAGGCGTTTGACAAGAAGCTGCAAGTGTGGCTGATGAACAAGATAAGATCCCAAGATATTATAGGAAGGATACTAGCATGGATAGAGCGTTGACTGATTGGCAAGTGGCAAAAAGTGGGAGGGAAGAGATCCTTTTTAGGTTGGCTGCTGGTGCTTCGTGGGGTTCCACAAGTGTCAATGTTGAGGCCGCTTCTTTTAATGTTGTTTGTCAGCGATTTGGATGATGAGATTGATTGCTTTGTGGCAAACTTTGTGATTGATACAAAGATAGGTGTAGGGTAGGTAGTATTGAGGAAGCAGAGAGGTTGCAGAACAATTTAGACAGATTAGGAGAATAGGCAAGGAGGTAGCAGATGGAAAAACAGTGTTGGCAGTGTCAGTCATGCACTTTAGTAGTAGAAATAAAAGCATAGACTATTTTTTCTAAATAAGGAGAAAACTCAAAAAATATGAAAAGTAAAGGGATTTTGGAGTCCTCTTACAGGATTCCCTGAAGTTTAATTTACATGTTCAATCAGTGATGAGGAAGACAAATGCAATGTTCGCACTCATTTCAAGAAAACAAGAATATTAAAGCAAGGATATAATGCTGAGGCTCTATTACTGATGAGATATCACTTGGAGTATAGTGAACAGTTTTGAGCCCCTTATTTAAGAAAGGATGTGCTGGAGAAGGTTCAAAGGAGGTTTAAGAAAATGATTCTGGGATTGAAAGGCTTTTCATATGAGGAGGTTTTGAGGGCTGTGGGTCTGTACTCACTGGAATTCAGAAGAATGAGAAGTGATCTCATTGAAACATCAAATGTTGAAAGGCCTCGAAAGCTTTCTCCATGGGGATAGCAGTGTAGAGGGACTAGATATCAGTCATGATTATGAAATGATCGGGCCCAGGGCTCTGAAAGTGATTGAAAAGATCGAGAGCATCTGAACAGTCATGGATGTAACTAGGGAAATACTGAATTTTTTCACGATTTAATTCTTTATGGTAACTTAGAGTAATATTTTATGTCTTTCACTGTACTGCTGCCACCAAAACAACAGATCACACAACATTTGTCAGTGGTAATGAAATTGATTCATACAGATGACTGATAGTGCATATATACATCCAAATGACTCCCTTCCTCTCTCTCTACAAGTGCTTGCATGTTCCCGGTGAAGTATTATTCAACTTTAAATATTACTCATTCTTTAATGACCTTAGGCAGAGGCAACATAGACTGTGGGATCATAAAAGGCTGGAGAAACTCAGCAGGCCAGGCAGCATCTGGCCGAGACCCTTAATCAGAACTGGAAAAAGAAGATGAGAAGTCAGAGTAGGAAGGTGGGTGGAGGAGAGAAAGAAGCACAAGGTGACAGGTGAAACTGGGAGGGTGAAGTAAAGAGCTGGGAAGTTGATTAGTGAAAGCGATACAGGGCTGGAGAAGGGGGTATCTGATGGGAGAGGACAGTAGGCCATGGAAGAAAGAAAAGGGGGCGTAGCACCAGAGGAAAATGACAGGCAGGTAAGGAGATAAGTTGAGAGAGGGAAATGGGAATAACGGATGTGGAATAGTGAAGGAGAGGGTGGAGCTTGTCCATTCATCCCTCCTCACTGATCTCTCTCCTGGCATTTATCCTTGAAAATGGAACAAATACTACACCTGCCCCTACACCTCCTCCCTCATTACCATTCAAGGTCCTAAACAGTCCTTCCAGGTGAGGCGACACTTCACCTGTGAGTCTGTTTGGGGTCATCTAGTTTACCTGGTGCTCCTGGTGTGTCTTCCTGTATATCAATGAGACCCAACATAGATTGCAAGACCGCTTCACTGAGTCCCTATGCTCCATCTGCCAGAAAAAGTAGGATCTCCCAGTAGCCACCCATTTCAATTTCACTTCCAACATGTCAGTCTGTGGCCTCCTCTACTGTCATGATGATGTCAGACTCAGGTTGGAGAAGCAACATCTTGTATTCTGTCTGGGTAGCCTCCAACCTGATGGCATGAACATCAATTTCTTAAACTTCCGGTAATTCCTCCCCTTCACCAATCCCCATCCCCCTTCCCCTCTCTCACCTTATGTCATTGCCTGCCCATCACATCCTCCCCGCTTTTTTTTCTTCCATGGCCTTCATCTTCTATCAGATTCCCCCTTCTCCAGAATTCCCCTGATGCTCCTCCCCACTTTTCTTTCTTCTGTGGCCTTTTGTCTTCACCTATCAGACTCCCACTTCTCAGCCCTGTACCTCTATCGCTAATCAACTTCCCAGCTCTTTACCTCACCACTCCCCCTCCAGGTTTCACCTGTCACCCTGTGGTTCTTCCTCCACTCCACCCACTTTCTTACACCGTCTCCTCATCTTTTTCTCCAGTCCTGATGAAGGGTCTCGGCTCAAAATGTCGACTTACTCTTTTCCATAGATGCTACCTGGCCTGTTGGATGAGTTCCCCCAGCATATGGTGTGTGTTTCTTGGATTTCCAGCATCAGCAGATTTTCTCTTGTTTGTTATAGATTGTGGAATGTGCTGTCAACAGTTTCCTGTGAATTGTTTCTCTCTTCCTTGAGCTCTGCTCAGCTTCCAATCGAAAGATCACCCTGGTGGCAAATTGATTCCATCAACCTTACCTCTTGATTGCTCCATCTGCATCCTGTCAGCGTGGTGCAAGACCATGATTTAAGACCATAAGACATAGGAGCAGAATCAGGACATTTGACTCATTGAGTCTGCTCCACCATTCCAGTATGGTTGGTTTATTATTCCTATCAACTGCATGCTCCTGCTTTCTCCCTGTAGCCTTTGACACCCTTACTAATCAAGAACTTATCAACCACTGCTTTCAATGATTTGCTCTCCACAGCCATCTGCAACACTGAATTCTACATTATCACCACCCTCTGGCTAAAGAATCTCCTCCTCATCTGTTCTAAAAGGATGTCCTTCTATTTTGAGGCAGAGTCCTCTGGTCCAAGACTCTCCCACTATAGGAAACATTGTTCCTATGTCCACTCTTTGAAGGCCTTTCAATATTTGACAGGTTTCAACTAACCTAAAAGCCTGCTTGCATTTACCCCATCTATACCTTTCTTAATCTTGTACGTCTCTATCAAATCTCTCCTCATTCACCTGTGCTCCAGGAAAAATGTCCCAACCTATTCAGTCTTTCCCTATAATTAGGTCCTCAGGTCATTGCACCATTCTTGTAAAATTTTTTGTGCTCTTTCAATCTTATTGTTACCTTTTCTGTAGGTAGGTGACCAGACCTGTACTCAACACTTCAAACTAGATCTCAATGTAACATCCCAACTCCTGTACCTTGTGCAATACTTTGTATAACCCTCTCACTGTGAGCTCATAATGATTTAACTATTACTGTGAATGCAAACGAACAACAACGTTACTCTACAATGCATGGGAATAATGATGAAAAGGACATGTCCAATAAATAAACAAGTCTAGGCTAGATGTGATTCGGGTAAACACCAAGAAATATTTGAATATTTCCTTAAGGGAAAGTAAACCTATCATTAGTATGACTACTGATATAACCATACAAATTTACCATTCACCTAGAAGCAATAATTTAGCTTATACCAATACTGTATAAATTTAGATTGAAATTGTATTGACAAAGTATTTTAAACTATATAAAAAAACAAAATAAAGAAAAGGGCCCTTCATATATACATTATTCTTTAATTTGCATGTAATGAGCTCACAGTTGCATAATCAATCCAGTTTGCTTCACTTCATTTACTCATGGTATCAAAACAGTTCTGCTCTTTAAAAAAAAAGTCCAAGCAAAACATAAATAGAAATCTGTTCTTTTTCCTACACCCTATCTACAATGCTCCCAAGATAAATCCTATCAACTAATTCAACAAGCCTAACTTATTAATCAACCGAATGTTTATCTTTAGCAGCAAAAAAATGACATACCCAATTGTACAATGTAATTAAAGGAACACTTATTCCATTTTGAGAAACTCTGCAGAAAATAAAATATCCAACAGTATAACTGCATTAACAAAATAAAGCATGGTCTTAAGCCAGGGTATTACATTTGATTTATGAAGGCCAATACTTTGATATATGAAAGCTCTTATTTCAACCCTATTTATCTATGACACCACTTTCAAGGAATTATGGATGTGTATTCTGAGATCCCTCTGTATTGTAATACTTCCCACTATCCTATCATTCAACAAGTCCTAACCTGGTTGGTCATCCCAAGGTGTAAAACCTCACACTTGTCAGCACTAAGTTCCATTGGCCATTTACAGCCCATGTTTCCAGCTAGTCCAGATCCTGTTGAAAGGTTTGATAATATTATAGTGTTCCTTACTGTCCACTACATCCCCAATCTTGATGTCATCAGCAAATTTGCTATCCAGTTTACCACATTATCATCCAGATCTTTGATATTGAAGACACACAATAATGGACCCAGCACTAATCCCTGCAGCACTCCACTAGTCACAAACCTTCAGTCAGAGAAGCAATCATCTACTATCATTCTACGACTTATTCCACAACGCCAATGTCAGGTTGATTTTACTACCTCATCCAGAATTAGTGAACCTTCTTGACCAACCTTTCATGTGGAACCTTGTCAAAGATCTTGTAGTCAAGATCCACTGCTCCCCCTTCACCAACCTCCTCAGCATATTCTATAAAATTGGTTTAATACAGTTTACTATGTATTAGAGTGATTTTTGGGTTTAAGTCATTTACGTTCAGCAAAGGGCTTTGGCTACCAGTCTTCTGTTCCTTGAAAATGTATTGTGGATTTAATTTGGAACAATGCATTCCTAGAAGCTGTGAATCCCAGTCCACAGACTGTCATGGTCCGGTCCGTGAAGTCCGCATTCCGGTTCACGGTCCGGTCCATCAACCCTTGCTCCAGGTTTTCCTGTCTACCCTGTTTCTGTTCCTGTTTGAGGCAGCCTTTTCTCGTTGGGGCTGGATGCATAAATACCTCCAGAGACCAGGGTGGGGTGCTGGATTGTTCTTGTCCTTACTCCTCGTATCCCTTCCCCTGCCTTCTATATCCTTGCCTGAAGCCTTGCCTTGTCTTGTCTTGCTGGTAACTCTCACCTTGCCTTGCATTACCTGAAGCCTTGCTGTCATGGTCCAGTCCGTGAAGACGGCATTCCGGTTCACAGTCCGGTCCGTGGACTCAGGACTCCGGGTCTTCCAGCTGTCCCTTGTTTGAGTTAATCATAGGCACCTGATTCCCAACTTTGGGCTTGCAATATAAGTAGCCTTGGGGTTGAGTGTGGGCTGCTGGTTTGTCTTGTCAGTCCCCCTTGGAGCAACCTGCTGATGGAAGGCTAGTGAAAACATTTGTGATCTCTAGGCCTGGTTGGAGGACTACTGCTTCATGAAGCCTTGTTGCCATTTGTTGGGGTAGTCTTTTCGGTATGGATTTGGCTGTTTCCTGGGTCAGCTGAGTGGCTGCCAGCCACTCCGAGCTAGGTAGGGATCCGGCTGTTTCTGTAGCCAGTGGAGGTTGCTGGCTGAACTGAGACTTGGAGCTACCCCGGAGCAGAGATGGAACTGTCTGTTGTTCTTTGGTGTTTGTCTCTTCTTCTCCTCGCCTCTGTGGGGTAAGCCAGGCTGTTTTGCTGTTGCCCTGTGGGGGGGAGTACTGTCTTGTCTTGTCCTCGCCGCTGTGGGGTAAGTCAGGCCGTTTTGCCGTTGTCCTGCGGAGAACCTGTCTTGTCCTTGCCTCTTTTGGGTAAGTCTGGCTGTTCTGCTGTTACCTCATGGAGTGACCTGCCCCACCTTGGTGTGGAGATGAAGTTGAGACCCGGCTTGTTTAAGTATAAGTCCTGGCTCTATGTCAATGTACTGACCTGTCTCATGTTGGTGTCGTGTTAATGATGAGTCCAACTTTTCGAAGGACAGGTCCCAGCTCTATGTTAATGTTCAGTTCCCAGTTGGTCTCTCAGCTCCAGCCTCCGAGTTATCAGCCTCCGCATTTCAAGTCAAAGATCCCTCAGCCAAGCTCCAAGAACCCTAGCCTCGACGATCCCACCGCCAAGCTCAAGATTCAAGAACCCAAGCCTCGAGGATCCCGCAGCCAAGCTCCAAGAACCCAAGCCTCGAGGATCCCGCAGCCAAGCTCCAAGAACCCAAGCCTCGAGGATCCCGCAGCCAAGCTCAAGACTCAAGAACCCAAGCCTCGAGGATCCCGCAGCCAAGCTCAAGACTCAAGAACCCAAGCCTCGAGGATCCCGCAGCCAAGCTCCAAGAACCCATGCCTCGAGGATCCCGCAGCCAAGCTCCAAGAACCCAAGCCTCGAGGTTCCCGCAGCCAAGCTCCAAGAACCCAAGCCCCGAGGATCCTGCAGCCAAGCTCCAAGAACCCAAGCCCCGAGGATCCCGCAGCCAAGCTCCAAGAACCCAAGCCTCGAGGATCCCGCAGCCAAGCTCAAGACTCAAGAACCCAAGCCTCGAGGATCCCGCAGCCAAGCTCAAGACTCAAGAACCCAAGCCTCGAGGATCCCGCAGCCAAGCTCAAGACTCAAGAACCCAAGCCTCGAGGATCCCGCAGCCAAGCTCAAGACTCAAGAACCCAAGCCTCGAGGATCCCGCAGCCAAGCTCCAAGAACCCAAGCCTCGAGGATCCCGCAGCCAAGCTCCAAGAACCCAAGCCTCGAGGATCCCGCAGCCAAGCTCCAAGAACCCAAGCCTCGAGGATCCCGCAACCAAGCTCAAGACTCAAGAACCCAAGCCTCAAGGATCCCGCAGCCAAGCTCAAGACTCAAGAACCCAAGCCTCAAGGATCCCACAGCCCAAGCCTCAAGACTCAAGAACCCAAGCCTCGAGGATCCCGCAGCCAAGCTCCAAGAACCCAAGCCTCGAGGATCCCGCAGCCAAGCTCCAAGAACCCAAGCCTCGAGGATCCCGCAGCCAAGCTCCAAGAACCCAAGCCTCGAGGATCCCGCAACCAAGCTCCAAGAACCCAAGCCTCGAGGATCCTGCAGCCAAGCTCAAGACTCAAGAACCCAAGCCTCAAGGATCCCGCAGCCAAGCTCAAGACTCAAGAACCCAAGCCTCAAGGATCCCACAGCCCAAGCCTCAAGACTCAAGAACCCAAGCCTCGAGGATCCCGCAGCCAAGCTCCAAGAACCCAAGCCTCGAGGATCCCGCAGCCAAGCTCCAAGAACCCAAGCCTCGAGGATCCCGCAACCAAGCTCCAAGAACCCAAGCCTCGAGGATCCTGCAGCCAAGCTCAAGACTCAAGAACCCAAGCCTCAAGGATCCCGCAGCCAAGCTCAAGACTCAAGAACCCAAGCCTCAAGGATCCCACAGCCCAAGCCTCAAGACTCAAGAACCCAAGCCTCGAGGATCCCGCAGCCAAGCTCCAAGAACCCAAGCCTCGAGGATCCCGCAGCCAAGCTCCAAGAACCCAAGCCTCGAGGATCCCGCAACCAAGCTCCAAGAACCCAAGCCTCGAGGATCCTGCAGCCAAGCTCAAGACTCAAGGACCCAAGCCTCAAGGATCCCGCAGCCAAGCTCAAGACTCAAGAACCCAAGCCTCAAGGATCCCACAGCCCAAGCCTCAAGACCCAAGACCCCAGCCTCAAGCCAAGCTCAGGTCTCTAGACCCCAGCTATGTCTTGTCCTGAAGCCATGTCATGTCCTTGCCTGGTTCTGGGGTCTGAGCCTGAGGCAAGATCCAGGTTCTGGGTCCTTGTCCAGTCTCGGGCTCAGAGTCCAAGCCTTGTCTCCTAGTCCATGGTTCCTAGTCTTGGTTCCGCTTTTCTTAGCCCAAGTCTGCATTCTTGTCCCTGCTCTTAGTCTGAATCCTGTCACGTCCCTACTCTAGTCAAGTCCTGTTCCTTGAACTTCAGTGTCTGTGTCTTGCATTTGGATCCGTTCCCAGCACCCTCATTGTGGCACTTGCCTTGTCTTGCCGGTAACTCTCGCCTCACCTTGAAGTTCTTGCCTCGCCTTGCATTACCTGAAGCCTTGCCTTGTCTTTCCAGTAACTCTTGCCTCACCTTAAGTTCTTGTCTTGCCTTGCATTGCCTGAAGCCTTGCCTTGTCTTGCCGGTAACTCTCGCCTTGTCTCACCTGAAGTCTTGTCTTGGAGCCACCCTGTACCTAGCTCCCTGCCTGTCCCTTGCCTCTGTCGGGTAAGCCAGGCCAGATTGCCATTACCCTGAGGTGAGTCCTCTTCATTCCTGTCCCTTGCCCTCCGTCGGCTAAGTCAAGCCAGATTGCCGTTACCCTGCGGTAGGTTCTGTCCCTTCCTGTCCCTTGCCTCCGTCGGCTGGAGACTCGCGCCCTGCCCAGGTGACCCATGTCCTGCCCAGGAGGAGCTTTAAGACCCGAAGTCTCTAGCCTCACCTCACCGCAAGTCTCTAGCCTAGCCAAGCCCAGCCGAGCCTCAAGACCCCAAGCCTGAAGACTCCAGCCTCGTCCTGCCTGCCAGCCAATTCACGTCCTTGCCTAGTTCTGCGGTCGGATCCAGAGGCAAGACCCAGGTCCTGGGCCCTTGTCCAGTCTCTAGCTTGGAGTCCAAGCCCTGACTCCTAGCTCTTGTCCTGTCTTGTTCCAGGTTCCCGGTTTCTGTGTCCGTGTCCTAGCCCTCACACTGTATCCTAGTCCTGTCCCCTGTACTTCAGTGTCTATCACTTGCACTTGGGTCCGTTCCCAGCCACACCCTCATTATGACACAGACGCTACTGACAACTGTGGGATGGACGCAAATCAGAAGGTGTGAAGTTTGTATGTTCTTTCAAAAGAAAGCATTGTCTATACTTTGTAAATATGGAATTGTCCTTTGTGTTTAGCAAATAAATATCAAGCCCCACATTGGGCCTGCAGACCCTTCCACCGAAAGTGTCTCTGTATGATGCCTGCTGTACCGTGTTTTGTCGAATAAAGAAGCTGCTTTGTATCTACCAGTAACTCTCTGTGGTGATTTCATTCATGCAACAACACCACGCACAAAGCCATGTTGACTATCCCTAATCAGTTCATGTCTATCCAAATACTTATAATCCAGTCCTTTGGAATATCTTCCGATAACATACCTGCTACTGACATCAGGTTCAATGCCCTATAATTTCCCAGTTTATTCTTAAAGCCTTTCTTAAATAACTGAATAACATTAGCAATTCTCTGGCAATTCACTAGTGGCTAGGGATGTGATAAATATCTTTGCTAAGACCCCTGCAAATCCTGCATTTGGCTCCTACAAGGTCCAAGGAAACATCTTGTTAGGCCCTGGGGAGTTATTCACCTTAACTTACCTCAAGACAGTAAATACCTCCTCCTCTGAAATTGATATGCAGTCCATGACCTCATTACTGTTTTGCCTTCGTTCTATAGACCCTGTGTCTGGCTCCCGAGTAAACACCTGTTGCAAAAAAAATCCTTTTAAGATGTTCCCTATCTCTTTTGGCTCCATACATAGATGGCTATGCTGAATTTCAAGAGGAATAATTTTGCCCTTTGCTCTTCATATACCAGTTAGCCTTGCCTTTTATTCTGACAGGAACATATAAACTCTGTACTCTGTACGTGTATTTGGAAATGTACTTGTTGCAACATCACAGCCACAGAGTGTCATATGTACAGACTTCCCAAGACTAGCATAAACTAGACAAAAATGGTACACATTTTTACAAGAAAACAGAGTTAGAACAAAAATAGAACAATCTGTTCCATAATGAATGTGTTTATTACCCGAACATCAAAAGTCTGTGAAATTCACTAAAATGCCTGCATTAGTGGTATCAGAATCTGAGTCTGTTTTATCATCATTGACCTGAAATTTGATGTTTTGTGGCAGAAGTTACTGGAAATGCTCAGCAGGTCATGCAGCATCAGTGGAGGGAGAAACAGGAGGAGAATTCAGATGAATGACTTTTTTATCCTGATGTATGGACTTCAGTGCTGAAGATATCAGTCTCAATAAGAGTGTTTTATTCAGTTGCAATGATCAGAATTTGGAACACAAAGCAGATTAACATTTACCCTTCAAAGGTTAAATAGTGAAATATGACAAACTTTTTGTGGTTCAGCTGATTTCCTGTAAGTTAAATGATTGGCTTTTCTGACAATGCATCGACTTAAACTCAGTTGTGGCTTTCCTTCACTGTAACAAGACAGTCTTTACCATTTTAAATAAAATATGTGCAAGGTACTATGCGTTTTAAAGTTGATCAATGCATTTCCAATGGGATCATGTAAAGCCTTGTAATGTACGAGTCTGCCAGTAGTCAGAATGTAACCCAATCTCAAGGGCCTCATTATGCAATAGTATTGTGTTCATGCCAACACGAGTGTTGACAACAATTTCTGAACAGCCCAATTTTGTGCAGTATTTTATAGCAACTACAAGGCTGATGTTCAGGAAAAAGTGCAGTCGGTGTGATGAATTGTACTATAACAGATGGACAAAATCAAAAAGGGTGATGAATACAGGACTGAAGGTGTTTTATTTGAATGCACACACTATTTGCAATAAGGCAGATGAACTTATAGCACAGCCAGAGGTTACCAGGTATGACATTGTGAGTATTACTGAGCTGTGGCTGAATTAAGATCATATTTGAGAGCATAACATCCAAGAATACTCATCGTATTAAAAGGAAAGACAGGTAGTCAGAGGCGGTGGAGTGGCTGTGTTGGTAAACAATGAAATCAAATCCTTAGAAACAGGTGACATAGGATCAGAATTGTTGTGACTAGAGCTAAGGAAATGCAAGGGTAAATAAGTACTTTGTGTTGGCATCCAATAAGGAAAAGGACTCCTACTCCTGGGCCCTCGGCGGCTTCTTCTTCCTCTCACCCCAACCCTCCCCTCTCCACTGACACCACAAGCTTCCCTCCCCGTCCCACCTCTGATCCCACTTCTCATCCGTGCCGGGTCTTTACCATCCCCTCCGACCTTCAACTGTCTGAGGCAGAGCATTCTGTCCTCAGTAAGGGCCTCACCTTTGTCCCCCCTCGCCCACACCTCAGTGAGTTCCGCGTTCACCATGACTCTGAACTCTTCCGCCAGCTCCGTCTTCGAGCCTACTTCTTCGGCAAGGACTCTCCCACCCCCACCGATGACCCCTTCCCCTGTCTTCAACCCTCCTCCTCTTCTTGGACACCCCGCTCTGGTCTTCTGTCTGACCTGGATCTCTTTATTGCTAACTGCCGACAGGACATCAACAGTCTCAACTTCACCACACTTTGTTCCCATTCCAACCTCACTCCTTTCTAAGGCCATTGTTTCCCACACCATTACCAACTTTATCCGCTCAGGGGATCTTCCATCCACTGCTACCAACCACACCCCACAATTCCCGTTTCTACCTCCAACCCAAGATCCATAAACCTGCCTGTTCAGGTAGATCCATTGTCTCAGCTTGCTCCTGCCCCACCCAACTCATTTCTGCAAACCTCGACACTACTTTATTCCCCCCTTGTTCAATTCCTTACTACCTATGTTCGTGACATTTCTCACGCTCTGAATTTTTTCGATCATTTTAAGTTCCCTGGCCCCCACCGCTTCATTTTCACCATGGGTGTCCAGCCCCTATATACTTCCATCCCCCACCGGGAAGGTCTCAAAGCTCCTCGCTTCTTTTTGGATTCCAAACATAGAAAATAGGTGCAGGAGTAGGCCATTCAGCCCTTCGAGCCTGCACCGCCATTCAGTATGATCATGACTGATCATCCAACTCAGAACCCTGTACCTGCCTTCTCTCCATACCCCCGATCCCTTTAGCCACAAGGGCCATATCTAACTCCCTCTTAAATATACCCAATGAACTAGCCTCAACTGTTTCCTGTGGCAGAGAATTCCACAGATTCACCACTCTCTTTGTGAAGAAGTTTTTCCTCATCTCGGTCCTAAAAGGCTTCCCCTTTATCCTCAAACTGTGACCCCTCGTTCTGGACTTCCCCAACATCAGGCACAATCTTCCTGCATCTACCCTGTCCAATCCCTATAGAATCAATCTGGTGAACCTTCTTTGTACTCCCTCTAGGGCAAGAATGTCTTTCCTCAGATTAGGGGACCAAAACTGCACACAATACTCCAGGTGTGGTCTCACCAAGGCCTCATACAACTGCAGTAGTACCTCCCTGCTCCTGTACTCGAATCCTCTTGCTATGAATGCCAGCATACCATTTGCCTTTTTCACCGCCTGCTGTACCTGCATGCCCCCTTTCAATGACTGGTGTACAATGACACTCAGGTCTCGTTGCACCCCACCTTTTCCTAATTGGCCACCATTCAGATAATAATCTGTTTTCTTGTTCTTGCCACCAGAGTGAATAACTTCACATTTATCCACATTAAACTGCATCTGCCATGAATTTGCCCACTCACCTAGCCTATCCAAGTCACCCCGCATCCTCTTAGTATCCTCCTCACAGCTAACACTGCCACCCAGCTTCATGTCATCTGCAAACTTGGAGATGCTGCATTTAATTCCCTCGTCTAAGTCATTAATATATATTGTAAACAACTGGGGTCCCAGCACTGAGCCTTGCAGTACTGCACTAGTCACTGCCTGCCATTCTGAAAAAGTCCCGTTTATTCCCATTCTTTGCTTCCTGTCTGCCAGCCAATTCTCTATCCACATCAATACCATACCCCCAATACCGTGTGCTTTAAGTTTGCACACTAATCTCCTGTGTGGTACCTTGTCAAAAGCCTTTTGAAAATCCAAATATACGACATCCACTGGTTCTCCCCTATCCACTCTACTAGTTACATCCTCAAAAAATTCTATGAGATTCGTCAGACATGATTTTCCTTTCACAAATCCATGTTGACTTTGTCTGATGATTTCACCGCTTTCCAAATATGCTGTTATCACATCTTTGATAACTGACTCTAGTATTTTCCCCACCACCGATGTCAGGTTAACTGGTCTATAATTGCCCGGTTTCTCTCTCCCTCCTTTTTAAAAAGCGGGGTTACATTAGCCACCCTCCAATCCTCAGGAATTAGTCCAGAATCTAAAGAATTTTGAAAAATTATCACTAATGCATCCACTATTTCTTGGGCTACTTCCTTAAGCACTCTGGGATGCAGGCCACCTGGCCCAGGGGATTTATCTGCTTTTAATCCCTTCAATTTACCTAACACCACATCCCTACTAACATGTATTTCCCTCAGTTCCTCCATCTCACTAGACCCTCAGTCCCCTACTATTTCCAGATGATTATTTATGTCCTCCTTAGTGAAGACAGAACCAAAGTAGTTATTCAATTGGTCTGCTAAGTCTTTGTTCCCCATGATCAATTCACCTGTTTCGACATAACCAGTTCCCCTCTACCACCACTCTGCTCCGTCTAGCGGAATTAGTCCTTACTCTTAATAATTTCTCCTTTGGCTCCTCCCACTTCCTCCAAACGAAAGGTGTAGCTATGGGCACCCGTATGAGTACCAGCTATACCTGCCTTTTTCTTGGTTTTGTAGAACAATCCATGTTCAAAGCATATACTGGTGTCTGTCCCCACTTTTCCTTTGCTTCATCAACGACTGCATTGGAGCTGCTTCCTGCACGCATGCTGAGCTCGTTGACTTCATTAACTGTGCCTCCAACTTTCACCCTGCCCTCACGTTTACCTGGTCTATTTCCGACACCTCCCTCCCCTTTCTTGATCTTTCTGTCTCTATCTCTGGAGAAAGCTTATCCACTGATGTCTACTGTAAGCCTACGGACTCTCACAGCTACCTGGACTATTCCTCTTCTCACCCTGTCTCTTGCAAAAATGCCATCCCCTTCTTGCAATTCCTCCATCTCCGCCACATCTGCTCTCAGGATGAGGCTTTTCATTCCAGGACGAAGGAGTTGTCCTCTTTTTTTTTAAAGAAAGGGGCTTCCCTTCCTCCATCATCAACTCTGCTCTCAAACGCATCTCTCCCATTTCACACACATCTGCCCTCACCCCATCCTCCCGCCATCCCACTAGGAATAGGGTTTCACATGTCCTCACCTACCATCCCACCAGCCTCCGGGTCCTACATATTTTTCTTTGTAACTTCCGCCACCTCCGACGGGATCCCACCACTAAGCACATCTTTCCCTCTTCCCCCCCCCCACTGCTTTCCGCAGGGATCGCTCCCTATGTGACTCCCTTGTCCATTTGTCCCCCCCATCCCTTCCCACCGATCTCCCTCCCGGCACTTATCCTCGTAAGCAGAACAAGTGCTACACATGCCCTTACACTTCCTCCCTCACCACCATTCAGGGCCCCAGACAGTCCTTCCAGGTGAGGCGATACTTCACCTGTGAGTCGGCTGGGGTGAGATACTGCGTCCGGTGCTCCCGTTGTGGCCTTCTATATATTGGCGAGATCCGACGCAGACTGGGAGACCATTTCACTGATCACCTATGCTCTGTCCGCCAGAGAAGGCAGGATCTCCCAGTGGCCACACATTTTAATTCCACATCCCATTCCCATTCTGACATGTCTATCCATGGCCTCCTCTACTGTAAAGATGAAGCCACTCTCAGGTTGGAGGAACAACACCTTATATTCCGTCTGGGTAGTCTCCAACCTGATGGCATGAACTTTGATTTCTCTAACTTCCGTTAATACCCCACCTCCTCATCATACCCCATCCATTATCTATTAATTAATTCATTTATTTATTTCCTCCTCCCCCCTCCCCCCTTTCTTTCTCTCAAGGCCTCCCATCCCATAATCCTCTCCTATCCCCTTTGCCAATCAACTTTCCAGCTCTTAGCTCCATCCCTCCCCCTCCTGTCTTCTTCTATCATTTCAGATCTCCCCCTCCCACTCCCACTTTCAAATCTCTTACTAATTCTTCTTTCAGTTAGTCCTGACGAAGGGTCTCGGTCCGAAACGCCAACTGTACCTCTTCCTAGAGATGCTTCCTGGCCTGCTGCATTCACCAGCAATTTTTATGTGTGTTGCTAGGAGGAGGACATGGAAGATTGTCAGATCATTACAGAGTATGTTGATAACAAGAAGCATGAGGTGTCACATCACTTGAAGAGCATTAAGGTGGATAAATCTCCAAGAATAGGATCTATCCCAAATCATTGACAGAGGCAGGAACAGAGTTTTCTGGGGCCTTGATGGAGATCTTTGCATTCAGAAAAACTGGAGGGTAGTCATTATTGTTCTTTTGCTTAAGAATAGCAATTGGTAATCTGGCAAATTATAGGCAGGTGAGTCTCATAGTGATATTGAAGAAACTAGTGAATAGGATTCATAGGTTTAGGATTTATTCCTACTTGGAAAAATGTGGATTTATTAGGTCAGTGAGTATGGCTTTGGGCAGAGCAGAATATGTCTTATAAATTTGACTGAGTTTTTTGAGGAGGTGACAAAGATTTGTTTATTTAAATTTATTGTTGTTTCCTTATGCATTTGCACAGTTGGTTGTCTTCTGCACTCTGCTTGAAAGCACTAGTTTGTACATCATCACTATTCTATTGATTTATTGAGCATGCCCACAAGAATATGAATCTCAGGGTTGTATATGGTGACATATATGTACTTTGATAATAAAATTCCTTTGATCTTTTGAAAATCTGGTGAAGTGAATCATTTCAAATTAGATTGAAGCTGATTGAAAATGAAAAGAACATCTTATGCCCTTGGGAGAATTCCAGAATCTTACTGTCATTAGGTTACTCAAACTAATCCTTTATTTCTTTAAGGACTCCTGTCAAGGGAAAATCTTGTCTGATAAATCTGTTGAAATACTTTCCAGAAATAACAAACAGGATAGGTAAAGGAGAATTGGAAGGCCTCTGACAAGTTGTCACACATAAGGCTTGGAGCAAGATAAGCCCAAGATATTTCGGGAAACATACTAGCATTTGCTGATTGGCAGGAGGCAAAGAGTGGGAATAGTAAGGGATCTTTTTCAAACTGTCCGCTGGTGACGTGTGGTGTTTCACAGGAGTCAGCATTCTGGCCGTTTCTTTTTATTTTGTATGCCAACAATTCGGATGATGAAGCTGATGGCTTTGTGGCCAAGTTGGTGAACAATATGAAGATGGGTATAGGGTAGGTAGTGTTGAGGTAGCAGAGAGGCTGCAGAACAATTTAGATAGATTAGGAGAATAGGCAAAGAAGTGATAGTTGGAAAACAGTGTCAGCAAGTGTATGGTCATCTACGTTGGTAGAAGGATTAAATGCACAGACTATTTTCTAAACAGGGAGAGAATTCAGCCAGATAATATTTCAACAGATTTATCAGACAAGATTTTCCCTTGAGAAATCAAGCTGACTGTAATCTTTAAAGAAATAAAGGATTAGTTTGTCTAACCTAATTACACTAAGAATCTGGAATTCTGCCAAGGGCATAAAATGTTCTTTTTCATTTTCAATCAGTTTCAATCTTACAGCTGTATAGGACCCTGGTCAGACCTCACTAGGAGTACTGTGCTCAGTTCTGGTCACCACACAACAGAAAGGATGTGGAAACTATAGAAAGGGTGCAGAGGAAATTTACAAAGATTTACAAAGATTGGGGAGCATGCTTTACGAGGATAGGTTGAGTGAACTTGGCTTTTTCTCCTTGGAACAACAGGGGATGAGAGGTGACCTGATAAAGGTGTATAAGATGATGAGAGGTATTGATCGTGTGGACATTCAGAGGCTTTTTCCCAGGACTGAAATGGCTATCACGAGAGGGCACAGTTGTAACGTGCTTGGAAGTAGGTACAGAGGAGATGTCGGGGTAAATTGTTTACACAGAGTGGTGAGTGCATGGAATGGGCTGCGAGTGACAGTGGTGGAGGCGGATACGATAGGGTCTTTTAAGATCCTCTTGGATAGGTACATGGACCTTAGAAGAATAGAGGGCTATGGGTAACCCTACGTAATTTCTAAAGTATGTACATGTTCGGCACAGCATTGTGGGCCGAAGTGCCTGTATTGTGCTGTAGTTTTTCTATGTTTTTACGTTTCTAAAAATTTTAGGTGCAAAGGGATTTGGGAGTCCTTGTGCAGGATTCCCTAAAGAATAATTTGCAGGTTGAGTCAGTATTGAGGAAGACGAATGCAAAGTTAACATTCCTTTCAAGAAGACAAGAAAATTAAGGCAAGGATATAACGCTGAGGCTGTATAAGGCACTGATGAGGCCTCACTTGGAGTATTATAAACAGTTTGGGGCACTTTATTTAAGAAAGTATTGATGGCTCTGGGCCTATATTCACTGGAATTCAGCAGAATGAGGGGTGACCTCATAGGAACCTATCAAATGTTGGAAAGCCATGATATAGTGGATGTGGAGAGGACATTTACCAATGTAGGAGATTCTAAGACCAGAGGACACAGCCTCAGAGTAGAGGGGCATCCTTTTAGAACAGAGATGAGGAAGAATTTCTTTGCACAGAGAGTGGTGAATCTGTGGAATTTTTTGCCACAGGCAGCTGTGGAGACGAAATCATTGGGTATATTATTGAGAAAGTAAGGAGGCATGGGATCCAAGGGGACATTGCTTTGTGGATCCAGAACCAGGTTGCCCACAGAAGGCAAAGAGTGGTTGTAGACAGGTCATATTCTGCATGGAGGTCAGTGACCAGTGGTGTGCCTCAAGGATCTGTTCTGGGCATCCTTCTTTGTGATTTTTATAAATGACGACTCTGCCTTCCGCCTGTGGACATGTAAGACACAGTTTCTTTCTGTCCGCCTTTAATCTCTCCCTTTTCCAACTTAAATTTTGAAATTTTATCTTCATTCAGTCGGATTTTATAAAGCGACAGTCATAATTATGTCTAACACAAGAAGCACCAAAAGAAATCCTGAAGCAGGCAACAGTAAGCCTAAAAAAGCTGTCGAGACTTCAGAGGAGCCACCCTGGGTAAGTAGATTAGAGTCTTAAATCAGCTATATCATTGCTGAATTAACTCAACTAAAAGAAAGATTTCTCCCTTTGGAGGAAAAACTTGACTCTTTGAGCCTTGACCTTAAAGAGGTGAGTCAAATGTGGCTAATACTTCTTCTCGTCTGGAAAAGGCTGAACAACGGATCGTGGATTTGGAGGCTCACCTCGTTGGAACAACATTTGAATTGTTGGATTAAAAGAGAAATCAGAATCCAGCGACGCACTGGACTATTTTGCTAAGATGTTTCAATCTTTATTTCCGGAGGCTTGCCTGCAACCACCAGAGATTGAAATGGCTCATGGGGTTGGTGCTTTAAAATCCTTGGATCAAACTAAAAGCAGGCATGTCGTTGTGCATTTTCTTCATTTTAGAGACAAAGACCTTATTATTAAGCTTGCAAGAAAACAAAGGTTGTTCAAATTTCCAATCTCTGAGATACGTTTCTTCGAAGATTTTCCACGTGAAATTGTTCAGAAACGTTTTGGATTCGCTGCCGTAATGCGTACGATTTATCAAAGACAGTTGCATCTGTCTCTTCAATACCCAGCTAAATTAAGGCTTTTCGTCAAAAATTCTGGGGTTCGTATTTTTGAGGACCCAGCTGATGCATTGCGTTTTATTAATTCTCTCCCTGAAGAGTCTGAAGCCTGAAGTTTAAATGATTTACAATTGCTTGATTTTCTCCTAACGTAAGGAGTGATGAGATCAGAAGATTTGATGGGTATAGAAAGTCATATAGAAATGTACTTTTATCTCTGAAATAGACTGGTTTAGATGGTTTTAACTTCAGAAGACATAACGAGGGAACTGTCGAAAGACTATAGATAACTTTGAGCCATTTAGAATTTTTTTCTTTTTGCAGCATTTAAATGAACGAATTGCTTTTTCACTTTGTATGCTTTTGCTAAGAACTTTTAAGTAATTATTTGGGTTTCTTTATGTTTTAAAGATAGATTTAATAATTTAAAGATGGTGATTGTTTTTCTCCTGAGCAAATATTTCAAGAATTTTTTTTGAATTTTTTTTTTCCTTATCTAATATTATGAAGGTTACTTTCAAAACTGCAGGTCGTTTCTAATAATTGTTCTTTTCAACACAATTGTAATGAGCTGTATATCGACTGTAATGAGTTGTATATCTGCAAGAGGAATACAGGGATTACTCTTTCAATTTTAACCTTTTATTCAGGCAGGTGGAGTTTATAACTGCTTCTTATGCATTCTTTGGGGCTTGTGTCGATTGATATCGACTTATTTCCGAGCTTTGTAGGTTGGGTGGGTTTTCTCCTTTTTTCACTTCTTATTTTCTATCCCCATTATGGAATTCCAGAGCGTATGCAAATTATTATTATTGTTGTTTATCTCCGCCATGCTCGATTACCTTATCCTGACATGCGTCTAACTACTTTCTTTAGATATAAAGTCTCATGATGATATTTAAATAGTTAAATGTTTTAATTTGGAATGTCTGTGGTTGGAATCATCTTATTAAGTGTAAGAAAACATTTAAAACTATTAACCAATTCCAACCTGGTATAATTTTTGCACAAGAGACACATATCAGGTTATATGATAAAAATTTATTTTTTTAATTTTGGAAGTATCCTCAGTTTCATGCAAATTCTCAAAGTAAAATTAGAGATGTTTACATTTTTATTGATTCCAATATTCCTTTCAATCAGGAGGATATTATATCTGATATCAATGGTAGATTTTTGATTGTTAAAGGAACAATTTACAATAGGAAAATGGTTTTGGTTAATATATATGGACGAAATGCTGATGGTCCCTCATTCTTTAAAAATGTTTTTGCTCTATTACCTGATCTAAATGAATATATGTTATTAATGGGTAGTGATTTTAATACTTGTTTAAATCCTTAAATAGATAAGTCATCATCCAAACATCAACTTCCCAATTGCTCTGTTTCACTTATTAATTCCTTTTTAATAATTTTAATGTGGATTCAAATGATCTATAAGAATCCTATTGCTACTGTTATTACTAATAATTTCAAGTCTCGTTTTTTTCACTCTCATGAGGTACTAGACAGGGATGTCCATTAAGTCCTTTATTATTTAATTCTTGTACTGGAGCCTTTGGCTATAATACTCCATGAAGCTAAAAATATTCATGGTATCTCTATAAATGGGACCACACATAAGATTTTTCTTTACGCAGATGATCTTTTGGTTTATATTTTGAACCCTGGAGAATCTATTCCTAATCTTTTGGAATCATTAAATGATTTTGGAAAATTTTCAGGATATAAACTTAACTTAAATGAAAGTGAATTGTTTCCATTAAATGCTCCTGTTTTTAAATATAACAATATTCCATTTAGAATTGTGAATTCTTTTAAATATTTAAGCATTATCATTACTAAAAAATATAAAGATCTTTATAAAGCTAATGTAGTTCCTTTACTGGACTCTATGAAACAATTATTTTCTAGATGGAACCCACTTACACTTTCTTTAATAGGTCGTATTCATGCCGTAAAAATGATGATTTTACCTAGATTTTTATATATTTTTCAAAATATACCTATCTTTTTAACTAAAATTTTTTGATCAAATTGACTCTATTATTTTGTCCTTTATTTGGAATAATAAAAAAACAAGAATTAATAAATATCATTTACAAAAATCTAAAAAAGATGGTGGACTTTCACTACCTAATTTAAGATTGTATTATTGGGCTGTTAATATTTGACAATAATCATTTTGGCTATATTGGCTCGATAAGAGCCAAAAACCAGTTTGGATTGATTTCAAATTAAAAGCTATCAAACAATTTCATTTAACCTCATTATTAGGAGCTCCGTTACCTTTACAACTTGCTAAAATTCCAGATTTAAATCTCTGCCCTATTATTAAACAGTCCTTACGGATTTGGTTTCACTTTCGCAACTCTTTTAATTTTAAACAATTTAAATTGTCTAGCTCTTTATATCGAAATTTTCTATTTAAACCATCATTAACCGATCCAATTTTTCTCTAATGGAGAAATAACAGGATCTGTTCTTTTGCAGATTTATTTTGTGGTGGTCGATTGATGACTTTTGAAGAGTTGATTAGTAAATATTCTCTCTCAGACACATTTCCTGCAATATTTTCAGGTTAGACATTTTTTACAAAAATACTTACCTAAGTTTCCGTATATGCAAGAATCTGATTTGTTGGATACTATTTTAAATATGAATCCTTTAGTGAGAGGTTCCATTGGTAGAATTTATCATTTATTTTTACTACAAAAAGATAATCTCTCACTAAAGATTAAACAAGATTGGGAGAGAGAACTTAATATGACCTTTGTTAATGAAGATTGGTTGCGAGTTTTGAAAATGATCAATTCTTCTTCGATATGTGCCAATCAGTGTTTAGTTCAATTTAAAATTGTTCACTGTTATTATTTAACAAAGGAGAGACTATACAAAATACTTCCTAACATAGACAACTATTGTGATAGGTGTAAACCTGAAGTAGCCACTTCGTCACATATGTTCTGGTCATGTTCTTCATTAAAATCCTTTTGGAAATCTTTATTTTCTACAATTTCTAAAGCTCTGAAAATTAATTTACAACTTAATGCATTGATTGTCTTTATTTGGAATAGTTCCGCATCATATTCAGGGTATTTCATCTTCAGACCAACATGTAATTGCATTTGTCACATTGTTGGCAAAAAGAGCTATTTTATTGAAATGGAAAGATAGCTCTGTCTCTACATTGATTCAATGGTTTTCTCAAGTAATGGTATGTCTTAGCTTGGAAAAAATTAGAAGTAGAACTTTCGATCCTCGATTCGATTTTGAGAGAAGATGGGGCTCTTTTGCCAAATATTATCATTTAATTTGAATTAATTGATATGGTTTCCTTCCAATCTTATTTTATATAAATGTGAATTGGCAGTTGATAATTTTTCTTCTTTATATATATATATATATATATATAGATGATTGTAAGACGTATTGCTATGGGAGTTGGTTCCTAATGATTTTTTTCTCTTCTCTTCTTTTTTTTTTCTTTCTCTTGTAGTTACTGTTTCTTTTTTTTTTAGTAGTTGGAGTTCTCTTTTTCCTTTTCTTTATAAAAAATATTTTTACAATATCATATTTTATTCTTTTTTGATAAGTTTATTTTTCTTCAGCGTTATTCACTGTATGTATATATATATATATCAATTTGCTGAAATCTTGTACCATTTTAAAGCTGTAAAACATTATATATCAATAAAAACATTTTTAAAATGAAATGAAATAAATGACCTGGATGAGGAAGTGGAGGGATGGGTACGTAAATTTGCTGATGACACAAAGGTTGGGGGTGTTGTGGATAGTGTAGAGGGCTGTCAGAGGTTGCAGCGGAACATTGACAGGATGCAGTACTGGGCTGAGAAGTGAGAGGTGGAGCTCAACCCAGGTAAGTGTGAAGTAGTTCATTTTGGTAGGTCAAATATGATGGCAGAATATAGTATTAATGATAAGAATCTTGGCAATGTGGAGGATCAGAGGGATCTTGAGGTCCATGTCCATAGGACGCTCAAAGCAACTGTGCAAGTTGACTCTGTGGTTAAGAAGACATACAATGTATTGGCCTTCATCAATCATGGAATTGAATTTAGGAGCCAAGAGGTAATGTTGCAGCTATATAGGACCCTGGTCAGACCCCACTTGGAGTACTGTGCTCAGTTCTGGTCACCTCACTACAGGAAGGATGTTGAAACCATAGAAAGGGTGCAGAGGAGATTTACAAGGATGTTTCCTGGATTGGGGAGCATGCCTTATGAAAACAGGTTGAGTGAACTCGGACTTTTCTCCTTGGAGCGACGGAGGATGAGAGGTGACCTGATAGAGGTGTACAAGATAACGAGAGGCATTGATCGTGCGGATAGTCAGAGGCTTTTCCCCAGGGCTGAAATGGCTGCCACAAGAGGGCACAGGTTTAAGGCGCTTGGGAGTAGGTACAAAGGTAATATCAGGGATAAGTTTTTTACGCAGAGAGAAGTGAGTGCGTGGAATAGGCTGCCAGCAAAGGTGGTGGAGGCGGATACGATAGGGTCTTTTAAGATACTTTTGGATAGGTACATGGAGCTTAGAAAAATAGAGGGCTATGGGTAACCCTAATAATTTCTAAGGTAGGGGCATGTTTGGCACAACTTTGTGGGTTGAAGGGCCTGTATTGTGCTGTAGGTTTTCTATGTTTTAATATTTTATATCTTACACTGTACTACTGCCACAAAATAACAAATGACACAACTTATGTCAATGGTAATGAATCTGATACAAACAGTTAATTAACAATGCATACAAACCCCCTCTCACTCTCTCCGGAAATGCTTGTGTGCCCCTGGCAAGGTAATACATAACATTTATTATTACTTGCTCTTTACCTTGGAAATAACACGGATTGTGTGATGATGCTGTCAACATTTCCTATGAATTGTTACTGTTTCTTCAGCCTTGCTCACCTTACAATCCAAAGATGACGCAAGTGGCAAGTTGATTCCAGCAACCTTACCTCTTGATTGCTCCATCTGCATGCCATCAGCATGGTGCAAAATCATGATTTAAGGCCATAAGGCACAGGAGCAGAATTAGGCTCTTCAGCTCACTGAGCCTGCTCCACCATTCCATCATGGCTGGTTGATTACTCCTTTCAACCCTATACTCCTGTTTTCCCCCATAGCTTTGACACAATTACTAATCAAGAACCAATCAACCTATTCTATAAATATATAGCGTATCACGATTGGATTGCATTGGCGCTGGTTCCTGCACGCATGCTGAGCTCATTGACTTCCTTAACTTTGCCTCCAACTTTCACCCTGCCCTCAAGTTTACCTGGTCCATTTCCGACACCTCCCTCCCCTTTCTAGATCTTTCTGTCTCTATCTCTGGAGACAGCTTATCTACTGATGTCTACTATAAGCTTACAGACTCTCACAACTATCTGGAATATTCCTCTTCCCACCCTGTCTCTTGCAAAAAAGCCATCACCTTCTTGCAATTCCTCCGTCTCCGCCGCATCTGCTCTCAGGATGAAGCTTTTCATTCCAGAACAAAGGAGATGTCCTTCTTTTTTAAAGAAAGTGGCTTCCCTTCCTCCACCATTAATTCTGCTTTCAAATGCATCTCTCTCATTTCACGCACATCTACTCTCACTCCATCCTCCCGCCACCCCACTAGGGACCCCACCCTTGTCCTCACCTATCACACCACCAGCCTCCAGGTCCAACATATAATTCTCCTTAACTTCCACCACCTCCAACGGGATCCCACCACTAAACACATCTTTCCCACTCCCCCTCTCTTCGCTTTCTGCAGGGATCGCTCCCTACACGACTCCCTTGTCCATTCGTCCCCCCCATCCCTACCCACCGATCTCCCTCCCGGCACTTATCCTTGTAAGCAGAATAAGTGCTACACATGCCCTTACACTTCTTCCCTCACTACCATTCAGGGCCCCAAACAGTCCTTCCAGGTGAGGCAAAACTTCACCTGTGAGTCAGCTGGGGTGATATACTGTGTCCGGTGCTCCCAATGTGGCCTTCTATATGTTGACGAGACCCGACGCAGACTGGGAGACCGTTTCGATGAACACCTACGCTCTGTCCGCCAGAGAAAGCAGGATCTCCCAGTGGCCACACATTTTAATTCTACGTCCCATTCCCATTCTGATATGTCTATCCACGGCCTCCTCTACTGTAAAGATGAAGTCACACTCAGGTTGGAGGAACAACACCTTATATTCCATCTGGGTAGCCTCCAACCAGATGGCATGAACATTGACTTCTCTAACTTCTGTTAATGCCCCACCTCCCTTTCGTACCCCATCTGTTATTTATTTGTATATATATATATTCTTTTTCTCCCTCTCCTTTGTCTCCCTCTCACTATACTCCTTGCCCATCCTCTGGGCTTCCCCCCACCCCCTTTCTTTCTCGCTAGGCCTCCCGTCCCATGATCCTCTCGTATCCCTTTTGCCAATCACCTGTCCAGCTCTTGGCTCCATCCCTCCCCCTCCTGTCTTCTCCTATCATTTTGGACCTCCCCCTCCCCCTCCCACTTTCAAATCTCTTACTAGCTCCTCTTTCAGTTAGTCCCGTCAAAGGGTCTCGGCCCGAAGCGTCGACTGTCCCTCTTCCCATATATGCTGCCTGGCCTGCTGCGTTCACCAGCAACTTTTATGTGTGTTGCTTGAAATTCCAGCATCTGCAGATTTCCTCATGTTTGCGTCTATAAGTATACCAAATGACTTGGCCTCCACTTGGTCTGCAGCTATCAGAGAAGTTCAATACTGACAATTTGTTTCCCCAGCATCCGGAGATAGGAAATTCAGTAATATGTGATTCATTGTGATTATACATGCTTGGTGAAATCCATGACTCCAAGACAATAGACAGTAGGTGCAGGAGTAGGCCATTCGGCCCTTCGAGCCAGCACCGCCATTCACTGTGATCATGGCTGATCATCCACTATCAGTATCCAGTTCCTGCCTTATCCCCATAACAAGAGTTCTGTCTAATTTAAAATACCATTTTTACAGGTGTGTTTTCTTGAATAAAAAGAGAGGTTGTCCATTAGCTAATGTCTCACCATAAGAAATACTTAAGATGTGTACATTTGCATAGCATCCCAGATCATAAGACATAGGAGCAGAATTAGACCATTCAGCCCATCGAGTCTTCTCTGCCATTCCATCATGGCTGATCCGGATTCCCACTCATCCATATACACCTGCTTTCTCACCATATCCCATGATGCCTTGACCAATCAGGAAATGATCAACTTCCACCTTAAATATACCCAGAGACCTGGCTGCACTGCAGTCTGAGGCAGAGCTCTCTGGCTAAAGACATTTCTCCTTACCTCTGTTCTAAAAGGTCGCTCCTTAATTTTGATGCTGTGCCCTCTAGTTCTGGATACCCCTACCATCGGAAACATCCTCCCCACATCCACCTACCTGGTCCATTCAACATTCGGTAGGTTTCAATGAGATACCCCCTGCATTCTTTTAAATTCCAGTGAGTACAAGCCCGAAGCTCCCAAACGCTCCACATATGTTAACCCCAATGTGTAATATCATGATGCGTTATGTCCATAACACATTAGACATAGGTGAGGAATTATGCCATTTGACCCATCAAATTAGTTCTGCACCTGTGTCATTCCAGTGAGTACAGGCCCAAAACTGACAAACACTCCTCGTACGTTAACCCATTCTTTCCCAGAATCATCCTCGTGAATCTCCTCTGGACTCTCACCAATGACAATACATCCTTTCTGAGATATTGGTCTCAAAACAGTTGACAATACTCCGAGTGCTGCCTGACAAGTGTTTTATAAATGCTTAGCATTATCTCTTTGTTTTTATACTTTGTTCCCCTTGAGATAAATGCTAACATTGCAATTGCCTTCTTTACCATAGACTTAACCTGTAAATTAACCTTCTGGGAGTCTTGCATGAGAACTCCCAAGTCCCTCTGCATCTCTAACGATTGAAGCTTCTCACCATTTAGATATTAGTCCACACTATTGTTCCTTTTACCAAAATGCATTATCATACATTTTCTAACACTGTGTTCCATCTGCCCCTTTTTGCCCATTCTTCCAATGTGTCTAAGTCCAGCTACAATTGCATTGCCTCCTCAGAATGACCTACCCCTCCACTTACCTACATATCATCTGCAAACTTTGCCACAAAGCCACCAATTCCATTATACTCTCTGGAATTTAGAGGATTGAGGGGTGATCTGATTGAAACATATAAATTTCTAAAGGGATTGGACAGGCTAGATGCAGGAAGATTGTTCCCGATGTTGGGGAAGTCCAGAACAAGGGGTCACAGTTTGAGTATAAAGGGGAAGTCTTTTAGGACCGAGATGAGGAAAAACTTCTTCACACAGAGAGTGGTGAGTCTGTGGAATTCTCTGCCACAGGAAACAGTTGAGGCCAGTTCACTGGCTATATTTAAGAGGGAGTTAGATATGGCCCTTGTGGCTAAAGGAATCAGGGGGTATGGAGAGAAGGCAGGTACAGGGTGCTGAGTTGGATGATCAGCCATGCTCGTATTGAATGGCGGTGCAGGCTCGAAGGGCCAGATGGCCTACTCCTGCACCTATTTTCTATGTTTCTATTATCCAAATCATTATCAAACAATGTGAAAAGTAGCGTCCCAATACTGATGACTGATGAATATCACTAGTCATTGACAGTAAACCAGAAAAGGCCCCTTTTATTCCCACTCACTGCCTCCTGCCAGTCAGCCATTCCTCTATCTATGTCAGTATCTTTTCAATAATACCATAGGATTTTATCATGTTAAGCAGCCTCATATTTGGCACCTTATCTAACACCTTCTGAAAATCCAAGTAAATGACATCCACTGCCTCTCCTTTGTCCACCCTGCTTGTTACTTCCTCAAAGAACTCTAACAGATCTGTCAGGGAAGATTTCCCTTCACAGAAACCATGCTGACTTTGACTTGCGTTATCATAAGTTTCCAAGTATCTCGAAACCTCATCCTTAATAATACACTCCAGCACGTTCCCAACCACTGAACTTAGGCTAACTGGCCTATAATTTCCCTTCTTTTGCCTTCCTCCCTTCTTAAAGAGTGGATTAACATTGGCAATCATCCAGTCCTTCAGGAAAATGATTCTTGCAAGATCATTACCAATTCATTCATTATCTCTTCAGCAACCTCTCTCAGAACTTTGGGATGTAGTCCATCTGGTCAGGCAGACATTCCCACCTTAAGACCCTTTAATTTGCCTAGCACTTTTTCCCTTTGTAATAACAATGGCACTCTCTCCTGCTCCCTGACACTCCATGACCTTTGGCACACTGCCAGTGCCTCTTCAATGCATCATGGACCCGACCCAGGAGGCAAAGCACCACCCTGGTGTTTCTTTTGAGGGGGTAGAATCTCCTTTCTGTCCCACCTACTGTCGAGTCCCTGATAACTATCACACTGCCTGAACTTCCCTGTCAAGGCTCCGAGCTGGCCACAGTGCTATCAGCCTGATTGCTGTTTCCATGATCTGACGGGTCATTCCCCTCCCACCCCCGACCAACAGTGATATATTACATAAAGTTCACGTATCTTCAGATAAACTTCCAGCACTTTTTAAATCTTCCAGGTGTTAGCAATTTTTCCATCTCAAATGCTTTTTTGCCCCTTTCAGTAAAACAATCAACCCCCTTGATTACCCTCACTCGACTGTCTACCTGAAAGGAGGTGGAGAATCATGTACTTATGCATAATATTTCTTACAAAATGTTACAGGTATTAACCCTCAACAATAAAGATCAGTTGGACACAGAGATAATCTTTGTTGACTGACAAATACCTTTATTGTTTCAGTTCACAACAAACACATGAATTTGTAAAATAAGTGCCTGTGTGCACACCCTCTGGTTTCCCTGGCACTTCCTGAACGGACAAAGAATAGAAAAGATAACACCTGGGAGCAGGAGGTTAGGCTGGCCGGTCTTTTCCCTTGATCCATGTGTAATGTCCATGTTTCTGACCTGGCATTGTCAAAGTAATTGTCATTGTTAATCATCAAATGAAATAAAATAGTTAAAGTAACTGGGTCCAAAACACACACTTTAAAGAGATGCCGTGAAATGAGGGGGATTAGGGAGGCAAGTGGCAGAGGTGACATTGTGGGAAACAAAGGGAGGAGGAAAATTGAATGTGGGGTTGAAGGGATGTGAGTACACTGTTGTGCTGAGAGTGACCATCCCTGGACTGTGTACTCGGCCTGTTGGCTCCCTGAGGCTGCATGAGACAGAGACCTTGAGGGACATTCAGTTAGATCATGTTCCCAGCTGTAAACAGAATCTATACTAATCAAATATGTGTATTTACAAAGCATCTGATTGCTCTGTTTTTCCAAGAGGACCACAACCTTGTCGTGGTTTGGAGACTTGGCTGCTTCAATGACCCAGAGAGCTGTGTTGGCTGGAGTCAGGGCTTTATGGGTCAGCCATGCCAAATCAGTCAAAGGGTAGAGGCCAGACCAACAGTTGTCCACTGGTCCTCCAGGTTTGGGGCTTCAGCTCAGGGCTAACAACCTTGACCCATAAAATAAAATGGTAACTGAAATAGCAATAAATAATGCTTCTACATCTGAGTGCGACAGTATTCCTGAGTCTCAACCGGGGACTCATGACTGACAGTAATGAAAACTGACATGATGAAGGAGTTCTGAACATCGCCAGAGATGGAGGACCTTCATTGCTGCTCGGTATTGTAGCCCTATATGCTGAGTAATTGCTTTTTTGAAGCATCTCAATGTCCTCAATTTAAGTTCTGTGACCACATACTTATATATCTTGTCATTTAGACCATAAGATATAGCAGCAGAAGTGGGCCATTTGAGCCTTTGAGTCTGCTCAGCCATTTCCTCATGACTAACCCACTTTTCCTCTCAGCTGCAAAATCCTGCCTTCTCCCCAAATCCCAACATGCCTTGGCCAATCAAGAATCTATCAACCTCTGCCTTAAATGTTCGTAAAGACTTAGTTTCCATAGCTGCCTGTGGCAACGAAGTGCATAGATTCACCATTCTCTGGCTAAAGAAATTCTTCCTCATTTCCATTCTAAAGCATTCCCTCTCTATTCTGATGCTATGTCCTCTGATCTTAGACTCTTCCACCAAAGAAAATATCCTCTCCTCATCCACTCTATTCAGATTTTTCACCATTCAATGCATTTCAATTAGGTCATCCCCCATTCTTCTGAATTCTGGTGAATACAGGCCCAGAGCCTTCACATGTTCTTTATCCAACAAGCTGTTCAGTCCTGAAATAATTTTCGTGAACCTCCTTTGAACCCTCTCCATTGTCACTATATCCTTTCTAAGACAGCAGGTCCAAAACTGTTGCAATACTCGAAGAGAGACCTCACTGGTGTTTTATAAAGCCTCGACATTATCCTTACTTTTATTTTCTAGCCCTCTTGAAATGAATGCTAGTATTAGACCATAAGATATATGAGCGGAATTAGGCTATTCAGCCCATCGAATCTGTCCGCCACTCCATCATGGCTGATCTCAGATCTCACTCAACACTACAAACCTGCCTTCTCACCATATCCTTTGATACCCTGATTGAGCAAGAAACTACCCACTTCCACCTATGGACTTGGCCCCAGCCAGAGCATTCCACAGATTCACAACTCTCTAGTTAAAAAAAAATTCCTCCTTACCTCTGTTGTAAAAGTCGCCCCTCAATTTTGAGGCTGTGCCCTCTAGTTCTGGATACCCCACCATAGGAAACATCCTCTTCCCATCCATGCTATCTAGTCCTTTCAACATTCAGTAGGTTTCAATGAGATCTCCCTCACATTCTTCTAAACTCCAGTGAGTACAGGCCCAAAGTACCAGACGCTTCTCATATGTTAAGCCCTTTATTTATTCCTGGAATCATCTTTGTGAACCTGCTCTGGTGTCTCTCCAATGACAAAACACCCTTTCTGAGATATGGGGCCCAGAACTTTTGACAATACTCCAAGTGCAGCCTGACCAGTGTCTTATAAAGCCCAAACATTATCTCCTTGTTGATATATTCTATTCCCCTAGAAATAAATGCCAACATTCCATTTGCCTGCTTTACCACAGATTAAACCTGGAAATTAACCTTCTGGGAGTCTAGCACTAGGATTTCTATATCTTTCTCCTTAATGACTTTTTTTTAGTTATCTTCTGATTTTTAAAAGCTTCCCAATTCCCTAATTTCCCACTAATTTTTACTCTGTGATATGCCCTCCCTTTGGCTTTTATGTTGGCTTTGACTTCTCTTGTTAGCTATGGTTGTGTCATCTTGCCTTGAGAATATTTCTTCCTTTTTAGGATTTATATATCTTGTGCCTTCTGTTACGAGAATACACATAAAATTAAGATGTTTGCTGGCCTGGGCCAGCATCAGTGGCATCAGCAGTTGGTCTGCCACCTGCCCTCAGGGGAAGGAGAGATAAGGAACAATGGAGCAGCGTCTGGAGATGTGTAATGAAGGGACGTGGGAGAGAGAGCTGTCTGGAGCGGCTCCCCCTTTGAACCCTGAACTGTTTGAAGTGATGGACAGGCGATACCCCAGCAGGGGGATAAAAAGGGACAGGTTCGCCAAGACAGGAACACACACCACCCGAGGTAACAAGACCCTGGAAGCGGTGCGCCTCTCACGAGTGGGTGAGAAGTATCAGACAACGACAAGGGTGAAAAGGTACGATCAGCGGGAACCCGGTGTGTGTCCGCCCTTGCCTGGGTGCCGGGTTCACTGCAGAGGATCGACCGCATCTGGAGGAGGGGTCACAGTCGGTGACCTCAGGTGACATCACCAAGGACCCGCCCAAAAGTTGCTTGTGAGCCATCCCGCCGGTCTGTGAGTGAAGCCGTTCTGAATGATCAGTTGTTCCTGTTCTCTCTGTCTCTCTTCCCCCACCTTGTCCATCGCCATGGCAACGATTACTGCGAACTGAACTACTAACTGGACTGAACTTTGAGTCATTTTGAAATTGGTCATTTACCCCTAGACAACGATAGAGCTTGATTGATGCTGTTATCTTACTTCTGTGCACATGTGTGTTTATCATCACTGAACTGTTGCATTTATTATCCTTTCGATTACTGTGTTGCTTGTTTCTTTAATAAAACTTTCTTAGTTCTAGTACTCCAGACTCCAACCGAGTGATCCATTTCTGCTGGTTTGGCAACCCAGTTACGGGGTACGTAACACTTCTGAATTGCTTCCAGAAATTTCAGCCATTGCTGATTTGCCAACATCCCTGCCAGTGTTATTTACCATAAATTTTGGTCATTTCCTCTCTCATGCCCCTGTAATATGTTTTACTCCACTGTAATACTGACACATCTGACTTTAGCTTCTCCTTCTCAAATTTCAGGGTGAATTCGATGATATTATGATCACTTGCCCCAAAGGGTTCTTTTATCTTAAGCTCCATAATCAATTTTGGTTCATTGCACAATACCCAATCCAGAATAGCTGGTTCCCAACTGGGATCAACTACGAGCTGCTCTGAAAAGCAAATTCATAGGGATTCTAGAAATTTTCCCTCTCAGGATCCAGTATCAAACTAATTTTCCCAATCTATCTGCATATTGAAATTCCTCATGGTCCTTGTAACATTGCCCTTTTGTATTTTTGTATTGCATTTTCCATCTCCTAATCAAGTTTGTACACAGCACTTCAACACCTTCCAACCCTATGCTACTTCCTTCTAATGACTTAATTTCATTTTTTTAGCAATGGAACCATGCCATCTTCTCTGTGTACTTGCCTACCTGTGTCCTTAGACATTAAGATGGTAGCTGTAATTTTCTTTTAGCCATGATTCAGTGATGCCTGAAAAATCATACATCCCAGTCTGTAACTGTTTCAAGTTCTTCTATATTATTCCTTCCAATATTAATACCTTCCAATAATTTACCCACTACTGATATCATGCTCACCGGCCTACAATTTTCTAGATTATTCTTAGAGCCTTTCTTAAACAATGGAACAATATTCAATCCTCCAGTATCACCCCAGTGGCTAAGTATGGTTTAAATAACTCTGCCAGGGCCCCTGTAATTTCTGCGCTAGCCTCACACCAGCTCCAATAGGCACCTTATCAAGCCTTGGGAATTTATCCATCCAAATTCAGCTCAGGATTGCCAACGCCTCCTCCTCTGTAATGAGGACACAGTCCATGACCTCACTACTCTTTTGTCTCGGGTCTATACTCTGAGTATGTCTCCCAGAGATTGGCTAACAGACAGAAATTAAACACTAGGAATAAATGGCAGCTCAAAATTGGGCTGAACTTTAAGGCGATGAGCCAATGAATAATTCAAACAACACTGGCAACAGCCAGCTTCATGACAAGACAAACTAAGGGTGTGGACCTGAAGAAATATAACAGGTTGGAGCTGATCTGGACCTGACAGAGTGAAAGAAGATCAACAATCAATCAACACTGGAAAACATTCTTCCCATTCAGTTCTTAACAAAGTCTTTGTCAATACTCGCTCAGAAGACTCCACAGGCCATTAACTTCACATCCTTGTGTGTGGTTTGCAGGATAAATAAATAGTATGGCATGTGGCCAAGTGGTTAAGGTATTCGTCTAGTGATTTGAAGATCGCTGGTTCGAGCCTTGGCTGAGGCAGTGTGTGTGTCCTTGAGCAAGGCACTTAACCACACATTGCTGTGCGACAACTCTGGTGCCAAGCTGCATGGGTCCTAATGCCCTTCCCTTGGACAACATTGGTGGAGTGGAGAGGGGAGAGTTGCAGCATGGGCAACTGCTGGTCTTCCATCCATGGTCTCATGAGACTAACGGATGCCTATAAGTAGTACGGAAAGCAAATGCAATGTTAGCATTGATTTTGAAAGGACAAGAATATAAATGCAAGGATGTACAGTCGTCTCTGATTAACTGGACTCTGAAAACTCACATTTGCTCCTCAATCACATTTTACTTTCTTACGCACAAGGAAAACAGCAAGCCTCTTGTCACCACACTGTTCTGAAGTTTGAGCAAAGAAATGTCATTTTTACACAGAAATCAAATGAGGACACAGATTGGTAACCTTCTGTACAGTCAGCTTCCTAATTTGCATTATCAGTCACCAATCACACTGTGGCAACACACACAATATGCTGGAGGAACTCAGCAGGTCAGGCAGCACCCATGGAAACGAGTAACCAATAGATGTTTCTGGCCAATAGCTTTTATTACGACTTCATCATGCCAAATGGCGCCAGTCCCCTGCTGTGCAAAGGGAAATTATGTTCATCAAAGATTTCTCTTCAGAGGCCTTTCTTGCATAGGTTGACTGCACATTATCTGTAAACTCTCCTTGCCTGGACATTGCTTGCTGCAACTTCCATAGTGCTGCTAAAGCTATATAAGGTGTTGGTCGGACCATATGTCAATATTATGACCATATTATGAGCAATTTTTGGCCCTGTATCTAAGGAAAGATGGCTTGGTCTTGGAGAGGTCTAGAAATGGTTCACAAGAATGATTTCAGGAATGAAAAGCTTCATGTATGAGGAACATTTGATGGTTCTGGGCCTGTACTTGATGTACAGAAGGATGAAGGAGATCTTATTGAAACCTACCGGATACTGACTAATCTGAATAGAGTGGATGTGGCGAAGATGCTTCCATTAGTAGGAGAGTACAAGATCTGAGGGCACAGCATCTCAATAAAGAGTCTTCTCTTTAAAACTGAGATGAGGAGGAAAGGTGGGAGTGGTCAAGTCATTGGATCCTTTCAAGAGATTGACATGCCTTTGATTGGGAAAGAATTTAACGGTTCTGGGAGAAAGCAGGAGAATAAACTTTAAAAATGCCAACCACAATTGAATGGTGGAGCAGATTAACGGGCCAAATGGTCTAATTTTGCTCCAGTACCTTTTGGTCTTAATGCTCATTCAAACTGAAAGCACTGTCCATTCTTCTGTTGTGGGATGACCTTTCTATTACTTTATTTCTCTTATCACAACAACCTGTTGTAAAGTTGGTTTCTTTCTATCATATTTTCCAAAGGGTTAGCTGTTAACCACATGTTTATATCTTAAAACAATCGTGAATTGCAAGTAAATTTTAAAGAGCTATAATAAATCTTAATAAATCATAATCAGGTTTATTATCATGAACATACAGCATGAAATGTGTTAATTTGTGGCAGTAGTACAGTGCAAAGCATAAAATATATGATGAATGACAATAAGAAATACGGTATCTGCATTGCTAACAGAGAGTAAACATATTAAGCTGGTGTCTGGACTTGTTTTCAGACTGCTGATAGATTTTTAGTATTTAGCCTGTTTTTGAAATTTGATTTTGAATATTTTTGTCAGACTTCCTTGACTTCACTTCTCAAATTCTGTCCTGGATTCAACTTCATAACTGAGTAGTTTTAACAATATGGACTGTAACCCTCTTGCTCAAACCACCTATTAGTCTGCAGAGAATTTCCTATGTGACATAGGAGGCCATTCTTCAAATCCATACTGGCACTCAGAGCAATCCTGTCAGTTCCATTAGTCAACTTCAGAATCAGAATCAGGGTTATTACCACTGCCTTATGTCATGAAATTCTCTATACAAGAGATTCTGAAGATGTTCTAATGAAAGGTCTCAGCCTGAAACGTTGAATCCATTGACGCTGCCTGACCTGCTGATTTTCTTCAGCGTTTTGTGTGTATTGTAGTGAAATTAGTTGTTCAGCATCATTGCATGTTACATATTCTCTTTCACAAGCCCTTATCCATCTTAGACTAGGTTGACATTGGAGATTTCAATGCAAATTTCAAGCTTGACAAAAACGGGTTGTACGCTGAAGGAAGAAGTTCATCCTGACATAATGATAAGGATGCTGAGGAATTTTGAGGTGAGGTGATGTACCCAAGTGTCTAGGGAAAGAGTAGGGGGTTGGGAGGTGGGGGTAAATGTGTTCAGACAGATTACTTAGAAATGGTTTAATGCACACAAAATGCTGGAGGAACTCAGCAGGACAGACAGCATCTATGGAAAAGAGGTAATGGTTGACTTAGAGTTCAAGCTGTAGATGGAGGTGTGTGTGTGTGTGTGTGTGTGTGTGTGTTTCTTACTATTATGAATAAGGTCAAGGTCAGGTTTAGACTTCTTCAAAGAAAAGTGAACTGGATATTACAGGAAAGAAAGGCAACTTTAAGTCAAGAAATATAGGTATTAGTGATAGCCAGAATCTTGAGTGCACCTGTATGAGAGAGATTTCTTGTTTTGAGAAACATAAATTTATGTCTCACATACTACCTGTGATCAATTAACTGCTGGTGTATATGGAAACTTCTGTTTGGTAATGTTCTGCAATAAATTGAAATTCAAAATTTGAATTGTATGGTGTGGTCTCGAGTGTAAGGTTTGTCAATTCAGCTGATATTTAACCTAACTCAAGACACATTTGTGACTACAACAAGCCACTAGCCATTTAGGTATATTGGTTACAAGCACAATAAATTATTAAATAAATTGCATGGTATACAAAGTAGAGATACTCAATAATAAATTAGAATCACAGTCTATTGCTCAGAGGCTCGCCCTCAGAGACTGTGGCATGAATTTCTTTCCCCCAATGACTAAAGGCTCTTTTTCCTTTGTTTGCATTAACTTGTTATCACTCCCTCTAATCCTAAACTTTGTGCACTTTATCTCTCTGACATAGACTGCCAAGTCACAGTGTGCCTTCATCCTCACTCTCTGACCTTTCACGTAGCTCCTGGCTTGATTGCTGGAGTTGGCTGCTTGTAAGGAAAAGCCTCAAGATTATGATGGTAACAAGAACAGAACACCTAAATACTGATCAGTACTGGTACCATCCATAGAGAGGAAAGAAAAGTCTAGTTCAATAGATTTCCAGCAATTGAGAGCCAGGATGATTTGTTGGATGTGGATGCTCATGGGGTGATAGTAAAGATGAATGGGTAGTGGCTGTGGATGCCAAGTCACTGGGTGTATTTAAGGCAGAGAAAGATAGATTCTTGATTAGCCAGGGTATCAAAGGGTATGGGGTGAAAGCAGGAGAGTGGGGATGACTGGAAGAATTCGATCAGCCCATGATTGAATGGTGGAGCAGACTTGATGAGACAAATGGCCTACTTCTGCTCCTATATCTTTGGGCCTTATGGTCTTATTTGATCAGAAGAGCCAGTCATCAGAATATGATAGATTTCACAATGCAGTTTGAGAGAGTGAGGTATTAGTAGGTACCAGTATTACAGTGGAGTAAAAGGAATTACAGAGGCATGAGTGAGGTGCTGGCCAATGTTGATTGGAATGGGAAACGAGCATAAATGATGGCAGAACAGCACTGGCTGGAGTTTCTGGGGGCAACTCAGAAGGCGCAGGATAGATATATCTCAAAGGTGAAGAACTATTCTAAAGGGAGAATGAGGCAACTGTAGCTGACAAAGGAAGAGTGAGCATAAAATATCAGAAAAATTAGTGGGAAAATAGAGGAATGGGAAGCATTTAAAAACCAACAGAAGGCAAAGTGAAAAGCTATAAGGAGAGAAACAATGAAATATGAAGGCATACTTGCCAATCATATAAAAGAGGATACCACATTTTTTTTCAGATATATAATGAATTTGAAGAGGTGAGAGCAGATATCAGACCATGAGAAGATCCAGGGTTCTGAAAGGGGTAGCTGAACAGATTATGGAATAAATAAATAATAATGATCTTTCAAAAATCATTAGATTCTGGAATTGTTCCAGAGGAATGGAAAATTGCAAATGCCACTCCAATCTTCAACAAGGTAGGGAGACAGAAGAAAGGAAATGATAGGCCGGTTTGCCTGACTTCAGTGATTGGGAATCTATTGAAGTCCACTATTAACGATGAGGCTTTGGGGCACCTAGAGGCACAAGATAAAGTAGGCCAAAGTTAGCATGGTTTATTGAAGAGGTAATATTGCCTGACAAACTTGATGGAATTCTTTGAGGAAATAACAAGTAGGATAGACAAAGGAGAGTCAGTGGATGTTGTTTAATTGGATTTTCAGAAGGTCTTTGACAAGGTGCCGCACGTGAGGCTGCTTAACAAGATATGAGCCCACGGTATTACAAGATATGAGCCCGGGAAAGATAATAACATGGATAGAGGATTGGATGATTGTCAAACGGCAAAGAGGGGGACTTAAAGGATCCTTCTTCCAGTTGGCAGCTGGTACTTGCGTTTTTCTACAGAGGTCAGTGTTGGGACTGATTCTTTGCAGATTATGTGAATGATTTGGATGAAGGAATTGATATCTTCGTGGCTGTTTACAGACAATACGAAGTTAGGTGGAGAGACAGGTAGTGTTGAGGAAGTAAGATGTCTGCAGAAGGGCTTAGACAGATACGGGGTATGGGCTAAGAACTGGCCGATGGAACATTGTGTCGGGAAGTGTATGGACATGGCACGTTGGCAGAGGGAATAAATCGTGAACATTTTCTAAATGCAGGAAGTTAAAAAATCAAAGCTGCAAAGGGACTTGGGACTCATTGTGTAAGGTTCCCTAAAGGTTAATTTGCAAGTAACGTCCTTACTTGTGGTAAGGAAGGCAAATGCAATATTAGCATTTATTTCGAGAGGACAAGAATATAAGATCAAAGATATAATGCTGAGTCTTTATAAGGCATTGGTCAGACCAGACTTGAGAGTATTGTGAGCCCTTAACTTAGAAAAGTTGTGCTGGCATTGGAGAGTGTCCAGAGGAGGCTCATGAGAATGATTCCAAGAAGGAAAGTATTAACATACGGGGAACATTTGATAGCTCTGGTCCTGTACACACTGGAGTTCAGCAGAACGTTGGGGGAAGCTCATTGTAGCTTATAAATATTGAAAAGCATAGGTAGGATGGATATGGCGAAGTTGTTTCCTATAGTGGTTGTGTCTAGGTCAGAGGGCACAGGTTCAGAATAGAGGGAAATCCATTTCGAACAGAGATGAGAAGGAAATTCTTTAGCCAGAGGATGGTGAATCTGTGGAATTCATTGTCGCAAATGGCTGTGGAGGTCAAGTCAGTGAGTTTGACTTTGCACTAAAACATACTCAGTTTTGTTAATCCTTTCTTCTAAAAATTATGATTATGTTTAATTTGTGAATGCTGCTCATATGATGTTATGGGTATGTGTTTCTGCTAAAATGAAAATCCATGAGCCAGTCCTCATTGGAGGATCAGAGTTGGAGAGGGTCAATAACTTTAAATTCCTGGGTGTCTCTGTCACTGTGGACCTGTCCTGGACCCATCATATAAATATAAATGCAAACAAAACAAGACAGCACCTCTGCTTCCTTAGGAGTCTGTGGAGATTTGCCAGGACATCAAAAGCTTTGACAAACTTCTATAGAAGTTTAGAAGGAAGTGTATTGACTAGCTGCATTATGGAAACACCAATGCCTTAGACTGGAAAATCCTACAAAAGCTGCTGAATTTGGCTCAGTACATTACAGGTGAAGTCCTCCAAACAATTGAACACATCTGCATGAAACACTATCAAGGAAAGCAGCATCCATTATCAAAGATACCCACCACCCAGGCCACGCTCTTTCCTCACTGCTGCCATCAGGCAGAAGGTACAGGTGCCTCAGAACTGACCATCATGTTCAAGAACAATTGCTACTCCTCAACCAGCAGGCTCTTGAACAAAGGAGGGTAAGTACACTCATCTATTGAAATGTTCCCACAGCAAATAATCTTACTACTAGGACTCTTTATCTTTTTATTTTAATGCTTTAATTATATTGTTATTTATTTACATTTGCATTTGCACAGTTTGTTGTCTTCTGTGCTCTACTTGATCCTTCACTGACCCTGTTTGCAGTTACTATCATATCAGTTTGCTGAGTATGCCCATATGATAAAGAATGTCAGTGTTGTATGTGGTGATAAATGTACCCCAATAATAAAATTTACTTCGAACTTTGAACTTTGAGCTAAGTTTTTCATTGCAGTGATCCCTGGCACTGTAAAATTCAAAAGTACTCAAATACCCTCAAAAACTACTATAGATGTACCGTGGAGAGCACTTTTTCCTTGGGATTAATAAAGTATATCTATCTATCTATTCTGACAGGCTGCATCACTGTCTGGTATGGTGGGGGGGGGGCGGGTTACTGCACAGGACTGAAAGAAGCTGCAGTAGTCAGCTCCATCTTGGGTACTAGCCTACGAAGTACCCAGGACATCTTCAGGGAACAGTGTCTCAGTAAGGTAGCGTCCATTATTAAGGACCTCCAGCACCCAGGGCATGCCCTTTTCTCACTGTTACCATCAGGTAGGAGGTACAGAAGCCTGAAGGCACACACTCAGCAATTCAGGAACAGCATCTTCCCCTCTGCCATCCAATTCCTAAATGGACATTGAACCCTTGGACACTACCTCACTTTTTTAAAAAATACAGTATTTCTCTTTTTTGCACATTTTTTAAATCCATTCAGTATACATTTACAGTAATTTATTTATTATTCTTATTATTTTCATTTTATTGATTCTTTTTGTTTCTATATTATGTATTGCATTGAACTGCTGCTGCTAAGTTAACAAATTGCCGGACACAAAGCCAGGATCAGACAGAGCAGGCCCACTGTCTCAGCCTCAGTTCAGCCCTTAGCGGAGTAAACTTTGCTGAACACCGAGCAGAACTGAACCAACCCTCGCCTCTGATCCCGACACCCTGCCTCTCCAGTTCCTATGGCCCAGCATTTAAAATGGTCCAAACATTGGGTCATTCCTCGCACTAGGACCAGAGCCCTCTTGCATCAATGCTCTCTAACCCTAGACCCCACTGCCACATTTCAGTCCGTGTACATAGATCAATCAATCTCACTCTTGGTTTATGAGGAAGGACCCTGAAACTGCCTTTCCTCCACTGTGACTTTTCTCCACTCCACTTGCCTCAACTCCGTCTCAAATGTGCCTCAACTTTTCCTTGCAAATGCACTCTTCGACCTTCAACTCAGCCTCGTCTTCACTTGCCTCTTCATTGTTTGCGGTGATCAGCAAACTTAATTTTTTTCCAGAAGAGTGTTATTAATAAAGTATTTAGTTGCATTTCTTCTTTTCTGAGCCACCTGGAAGTTGTCATTCACCATCAATAGTGCCATCTTCAACTGAAAGTTTCCTGCTAATTGCTACACTTCCTGCCATAATATCAAAGGTTCAAAGGTCGAATTTAATATCAGAGAAATGTATACAATATATATGCTGAAATGCTTTTTCTTCACAAGCATCCACAAAAACAGAGAAGTGCCCCAAAGAATGAATGACAGTGAAACATGAGAACCCCAAAGTTCCCCCCCAGCTCCCCCCTCTCGTGCGTAAGTGGCAGCAAGCAATGATCCTTCCTCCCCCTGCAAGCAAAAAAAACACACATCGATACTGTCACCGAGCCCAAGCGTGTGCTAAACAATAGCAAAGACACAGACCAAAGTTACCCCAAAGGTTTCGCATTTCATGACATTTGGCAAACTACAGGTTCTCTCTCTCCCTGTCCCGCATTTTCACAGTGAGCGGGAGACATAACAACAACCTAAGCTTAAGCTTCCGAACATGATCGAGACTCTCAGGCTAAACCCTTGGCATGTCGAATAACGGCCAATCGAGCAACCCCGAGAATGGGTCCCATTCCCGCAAAGAACCAAAGCCTGCGTGTAACTCCAGGTCAGGGTCTTCAAAAGAGACCTGAAAGGGAAAAATGAAGATATTAAAGGTAGAAACAGAGCTGTTTCAAAGATGCAAAGGAGTCACCGTTAAGCGCCATTAACCCTCCTAAGCTGGCATATCACAAGCACATGTCGTGAAATTCATTCACTTTACAGCAGCAGTAGAATGAAATACATAACAAATAAATATAGTGAAAAATACTGAATTACAGTAAGAATATATATGTCCATTAAATAGTTATGTTAAAAATAAGTACTGCAAAAAAAACAGAAATAAAAAAGTAGTAAGGTAGTTTTCATGGGTTCAATGTGTGCTTAGAAATTGGATGGCAGAGGGGAAGAAGCTGTGACTAAATCACTGAGTGTGTGCCTTCAGGCTTCTATACCTCCTTCCTGATGATAAGTAGCAATGAAAGGTGGGCATGAGCTGGGTAGTGAGGGTCCTTAATGATGGATGCCACCTTCCTAAGGCACCGCTGCTTGAAGATGTCTTGGATACTACAGAGGCTAATACCCATGATGAAGCTGACTAATTTTACAAGTTTCTGCAACTTACTTTGATCTTGTGCAGTAGCACCCCCCCAACCCCCATACCAGACTCTGATGCAGCCAGTCAGAATGCTCTCCTTGGTACATTTGTAGAAGATTTCGAGTGTTTTAGATGACAAACCAGATCTCCTTAAACTTCAAGTGTAATATAGCTGTTGTCTTGCCTTATTTATAGCTGCATCGACGTGTTGGGACCAAGTTATTGGCACCCAGGAACTTGAAATTGCACATTCACTCCATTTCTAATCCCTCTATGAGGATAGGTTTTTGCTTCCTCGTCTCGCCATTTCTGAAGTCCATAATCAGCTCTTTGGTGCTGCTGACGTTGAGTGTAAGGTTGTTGCTGTGACACCACCCAACTAACTGGTATATCTTGCTCCTGTAGGCCCTATAGGTCCACAGCAGCTGCCATCTCATTGGCTTTTTATTCATTCCTAGAACATCTGGACAGGTAAGGTGCATACGTCAGGATGCTCTTTATTTACTACAGCTCAGCATTCAATACAATCATCCCCTCAAAACTAATCTATAGGCTTCAAGACCTTGGCTTCAATATCTCCTTGTGTAATTGGTTCCTGGAATTTTTGCTTTTGACCTGGTAAGCCTGAGATCATTATCACACAAATGGTTCCTGCATCACTGTCTGGTATGGGGGCGAGGGGGTGGGGGTGCTACTGCTCAGGACTGAAAGAAGCTGCAGAAGGTTTTAGATCTAGTTAGTTCCATCTTGGGTACTAGCCTACAAAATACCCAGGACATCTTCAGGAAACCGTCTCTCAGAAAGGCAGCCTCCATTGTTAAGGACCTCCAAAACCTCCAACACTCAGGGCATGCCGTTTTCTCACTGTAACCATCAGATAGGAAGTGCAGAAGCCTGAACGCACACACTCAGTGATTCAGGAACAGCTTCTTCCCCTCTGCCATCTGATTCCTAAATGGGCATTGAATCCTTGGATACCACCTCACTTTTTTTTAATATGCAGTATTTCTGTATTTTGTATGTTTTTAAAAATCTATTCGATATATGTATACTGTAATTGATTTACTTGTTTATTTATTATTAGTATTATTTTTATTTTTTTTCTCCTCTAGATTATGTATTGCGCTGAACTGCTGCTGCTAAGTTAATAAATTTCACGTCACGTGCCGGTGATAATAAACCTGATTCTGATTCCGATTCTGAGTCAGTGGTGAGGAAGGCAAATGGGATGTTAGCATTCATTTCCAGAGGACTAGAATATAAAAGCAAGGATGTAATGTTGAGGCTCTATACAGCACTAATGAGGCCTAATTGGAGAATTGTGAGGAAATTTGGGTACGTTTATGAAAAAAGAATATGCTGACATTGGAAACGGTTTAAAGGCAGTTCACAAAAATGATTCCAGGATTGAATGGCTTGTGATATAAAGAGTGTTTGATGGCCATAGGCCTGTATTCACTGGAATTCATAAGAATGAGGGGTGAACTAATTGAAACCTATCAAATGTTGAAAGGCCTCAATAGAGTGGATGTGCAGAGAATGTTCCTTGTGACAGGAGAGTCAGGGACTAGAAGAAGCAGCTTCAGAATAGAGGGGAAACCTTTTAAAATGCAGATGAGGAGGAATTTCTTTAGACGGATACTGGTTAATCTGTGGAATTCATTGCCGCAGGCGGCTGAGGAAGCCAAGTCATTGGGTATAGTTAAGGCAGAGGTTGATAGGTTCTTAATTAGTCAGAGCATGAAGGGATATGAGGAGAAGGCAGGAGATTGGGGCTGAGAGGGAAAACAGATCAGCAATGATGAAATAGTGGAGCAGACTCAAAGGGCCAAATGGCTTAATTCTGTTCCTACATTTTACGGTCTTATGATATTGTGTACAATGGCAGTTTTGCAGAAGTAATCTCACCACGTCGGCCCAGTGTCTGAGTAACCTGGTCTGACTGGTCTGAACCAGAATTGAAGGGAATAAAAGAAGTCACCCAGGGCATGACGTTGTGTTGCTCTTGGACTACACCCAAGGGGAAGGTGTTGTAGGTTCACAGATGAATCATAGCCAATAACACTGAAATGCAATATTCATCTGATAATGAACAAATATAAAAAACAGAGGTTTCAATTTCAAAGAGCTATAACTTCAAACATTCGCCATCGTCAGTAAGAACCTCCATGCCAGAAGCTGGGAGAAAAAAAGACTGATAGTCTGGCCAAAGGAGATCCCCTATTTCAGTGTAATTAATTGGAAAAGTGGTCTGAGTGAGTACTAGTACAAAGGAAACAGTGAAATTCATTTTTAAGTTGTTCGCCAAGGGTCAACACAGTCACATTGTTGTTTGTGCAGAGAGAATAAAATGCGACTTTTGATACCTTAAGAATTTTGTAGGGAATTTCCTAACCGAGTTCCGTTGATGAATGGTGAACAATAGGATTAAGAGGAAAAGGAAACCAGATTGCAACCAACATATAGAGGTAATGGAGTGAAAAAGTGTGGCTAAACAAGATAGGTGTTGGGAGGAGGATGCTGGGTCCACAGAATCCCTATAACTCATTAAAAATAGCATATTTATTAAAGGAAAATCTCATTGTGTGTTGAATATTATTGCAATACATAACGCATTCTGCATACTTGTTACTGTTATACTTCTGAGAAAAGGGAGCTGGGGGCCATGGGAAGACTGGCCAAGCTGTCCTCAGACTAGTGGAAGATTCCAGTCCATAGGACTAGCTGGGTTAGACGTTCACCTGAGCTCTCAGATTAGTGATAAAATGGCAAGAATGGACCCTACTGGCTGTATGGTCCATCGTGGAATGCCTTAGGGAATTTAGCTTCAGATTTTTACAGCAGTGCTTACTCCCGAAGCCTTTCCCATGTGTGGGTATAACAGCTGGAGAAGGATGTTGTCTGGATTGGGGAGCATGCCTTATGAGAATAGGTTGAACTTGGCCTTTTCTCCTTGGAGCGATGGAGGATGAGAAGTGACCTGATAGAGGTGTATAAGATGATGTGCATTGATTGTGTGGATAGTCAGAGGCTTCTTCCCATCTCCTGAAATGTCTAGCATGACAGAACACACTTTTAAGGTGCTTGGAAGTAGGTACAGAGGTGAAGTCGGGGTAAGTTCTTTACGCAGAGAGAGGTGAGTGCATGGAATGGGCTACCGGCGACGATAGTGGAGGTGGATTCAACAAGGTCTTTTAAGAGACTCCTGGATAGGTACGTGGAGCTTAGAAAACTAAACAGCTATGGGTAACCCAAGGTAATTTCTAAAGTAAGTATATGTTCGGCACAGCATTGTGGGCTGAAGGGTTTGTACTGTGCTGTAGGTTTTCTATGTTTTCTAAGGTGAAGTGTAGGTAGACAATAAACTGTTAGATCATAACGAGGTAGATTTTGAGGTCAAGAATCCACTTTACTGATCTATGTTTGAGACTTGGTCATCATCAGCAAAGCTAACATTTATTCTTCACCCCTAATTGCACTTAAGAAGGTAGTTAAGATTTTTTTTCAAGATTGGCTTCATTTGTAACAAATGTATCAAAGTATACACTGAAATGCGATGTTTGCATCTAAGGATTTGTTGAAGGCAGCCCGTAAGTGCTACCATGCATCTGATGTCAACATAGCATGCCCACAACTGACTAATCTTAACCTGTACATCTTTGGAACATGGGCAGAAACTGGAGCTCCCGTGCTGTAAATCACAGTCAACGTCAGGAATTGAATCCCAATCACTGATTCTGTAAAGCGATGTTAACACTACCCTGCTACCTTCTTGAACTGCTAATAAACATGCTCCCATGGCACTATTGGGTAGTTAGTGCAGGATTTAGACCCGATAATGATATAGAATTGTTAAGCCAGGTTGTTGTGTGGTTTGAAAGGGAACCTGTAGGAGCCAGAGTTACCTTTGTCTTAATTGATGATAGAGGTTGTAGGTGTGACTCTTTAATGAATGATTAAAGAGCTAAGATGCACTTTTCTAGATCACAAGTTTGAGGGAGACAGTTCTCGGAAGATCATTGTATAAAGCTTCAAACTCTGGATGTCCCAATTGCGCAAAAGTGGACTTTGCATGAATCAAGTCATTTTCCGTTGCAGTTTTGATGCTTTTGGAAGGTAACATAGATCCCTACCAAAATCACCCACTGTAAAACCATGCCTGGGACTTTTTCTCCCAGATGAGGACATTATTGCATTTCACTCTGGGTGGCATTGAAACTGGATCAAATTAGGTTGAGTCAAGTTATAGTCATGTGCACCATGAAATGAGAACATTTTCACCTTTGAGAATCTCATTATCATACACCCTGATTGCTAAATTGCTATTCTCAATCTAGTTATCTGCTGTTAATTTGAAGTACAGTTACTTTTAAATTTTCTGAAGTAAATTGGTAAATTGGTTTATTATTATCAAATGTACTGAGGTAGAGTGAAAGAATTTTGTTTTGCATGGCATCTCAACAGATCATTTTATTACCACAATGCTTTGAAGTCGCACTAGTGAAAAATTAGCAGAGTGCAGAATACAGTGCGACAGTTATAGTAAAGTACAGAGAAAGAGTGGCTCAGCAGGGTAGCGGCCAGCATAATGCTTTACCGCGCCAGCAATAAGGGGCTTCTACGTTCCCCAGAGATTGTGTGCGTTTCCTCCAAGTGCTCCAATTTCCTCCCACATTCCAAGTATGGGTTTGGGTAGTAAGATCTGTCATGCTAGCTTGATCCTTAGTACATCCTCGGATTGTGTTGGTTGGTGATGCAAATGTTGCATTTCACTGAATGTTTTGATGTACTTGTGACAAATAAAGTTAATCTTTAAATTCTGTTATGCATGTTGGTATAGGACATGCATATAATATAAATTATACCCAAATTATACCAGACAGTGAAAAAAGTAATAGTTGCCCAGGAAAGTTCAAGAACCTGATGGTTATAGTGTCAGAGTGATGGAGAAGTACAGCACAGAAGCAGGCTATTCGGTCCATCTAGTCCATGCTGAAAATGTTTAAACTGCCTACTCCCATTGACCTGCCCAGGGACTAGAGCCCCCCATATCCCTACCATCCATGTATCTATCCAAACTTCTCTCATATGTTGAAAATGATCTAGCATGTACCACCTGTACTGGTAGTTCATTCTACACTCTCTCGACCCTTTTAATGAAGAGGTTTTCCCTTATGTTCCACTTTAACTTTTCACATTTCACCTTTAACCCATGATCCCTGGTTGAAGTCCCACCCAACCTCAATGGAAAAAGCCCACATGCACTTACCCTATCTAAAGCCCGTATAATTTTGTACACCTCTATCAAATCTCTTCTCAATCTTCTACATTCTAAGGAATACAGTCCTAACCTATTCAATCTTTCCTTATTACTCAGGTCATCCAGACCTGCCAACGTCCTTGCAATTTTTCTCTGTACTATTTCAAACTTCTTTATAATTTTCCTGCAGGTAGGTGACCAAAACTGCAAACAATACTCCAAATTAGGCCTCACAAATGTCTTATAAAACTTCAGTATAACATCCCATCTCCTGTACTCAATATTTTGATTTATAAAGGCCAATGTGCCAAAAGCTTTCCTTATGACCCTATCTACCTCTGACGCCATTTTCAACAAATTATGGACCAGTATTCCCAGATCCCTTTGTTTTACTACATTCCTCAGTGCCCTACCGTTCACAGTGTAAGATCTATCCTGGTTTGTCCTATCATTAAAGCCTGCATTAAATTCCATCTGCCATTTTTTCCAGCTGGTCCACATCCCGCTGCAAATCATGATAGCCTTCCTCACTGTCCACTACACCACCAATCTTGGTGTCATCTGCGAATTTGCTGATCTAGTTAAGCACATTATCATCCAGATCACTTATATAGATGACAAACAACACAGGACGCAGCACTGATCCCTGTGACACACCAGTAGACATAGGCCTCCAATCAGAGAATCAACTATCTACTACCACTCTCTGGCTTCTCCCACAAAGCCAGTGTCTAATCCAATTTACTGCCTCACCTTGAATGCCAAGTGACTGTCCCGTTTTGACCAACCTCCCTCGTGGGATGTAGAAACATAGAAACATAGAAAACAGGTGCAGGAGTAGGCCATTCAGCCCTTCGAGCCTGCACCGCCATTTATTATGATCATGGCTGATCATCCAACTCAGAACCCTGCAACAGCCCTCCCTCCATACCCCCGATCCCTTTAGCCACAAGGGCCATATCTAACTCCCTCTTAAATATAGCCAATGAACTGGCCTCAACTGTTTCCTGTAGTAGAGAATTCCACAGATTCACCACTCTCTGTGTGAAGAAGTTTTTCCTAATCTCAGTCCTAAAAGGCTTCCCCCTTATCCTCAAACTGTGACCCCTCGTTCTGGACTTCCCCAACATCGGGAACAATCTTCCTGCATCTAGCCTGTCCAATCCCTTTAGGATTTTATACGTTTCAATCAGATCCCCCCTCAATCTTCTAAATTCCAATGAGTACAAGCCTAGTTCATCCAGTCTTTCTTCATATGAAAGTCCTGCCATCCCAGGAATCAATCTGGTGAACCTTCTTTGTACTCCCTCTATGGCAAGGATGTCTTTCCTCAGATTAGGGGACCAAAACTGCACACAATACTCCAGGTGTGGTCTCACCAAGGCCTTGTACAACTGCAGTAGTACCTCCCTGCTCCTGTACTCGAATCCTCTTGCTATGAATGCCAGCATACCATTCGCCTTTTTCACCGCCTGCTGTGCCTGCATGCCCACTTTCAATGACTGGTGTATAATGACACCCAGGTCTCATTGCACCTCCCCTTTTCCTAATCAGCCACCATTCAGATAATAATCTGTTTTCCTATTTTTGCCCCCAAAGTGGATGACTTCACATTTATCCACATTAAATTGCATCTGCCATGAATTTGCCCACTCACCCAACCTATCCAAGTCACCCTGCATCCTCTTAGCATCCTCCTCATAGCTAACACTGCCGCCCAGCTTCGTGTCATCCGCAAACTTGGAGATGCTGCATTTAATTCCCTCATCCAAGTCATTAATATATATTGTAAACAACTGGGGTCCCAGCACTGAGCCTTGCGGTACCCCACTAGTCACCGCCTGCCATTCTGAAAAGGTCCCGTTTATTCCCACTCTTTGCTTCCTGTCTGCTAACCAATTCTCTATCCACATCAATACCTTACCCCCAATACCGTGTGCTTTAAGTTTGCACACTAATCTCCTGTATGGGACCTTGTCAAAAGCCTTTTGAAAATCCAAATATACCACATCCACTGGTTCTCTCCTATCCACTCTACTGGTTACATCCTCAAAAAATTCTATGAGATTCCTCAGACATGATTTTCCTTTCACAAATCCATGCTGACTTTGTCCGATGATTTCACCGCTTTCCAAATGTGCTGTTATCACATCTTTGATAACTGACTCCAACAGTTTCCCCACCACCGACGTTAGGCTAACCGGTCTATAATTCCTGGTTTCTCTCTCCCTCCTTTTTTAAAAAGTGGGGTTACATTAGCCACCCTCCAATCCTCAGGAACTAGTCCAGAATCTAACGAGTTTTGAAAAATTATCACTAATGCATCCACTATTTCTTGGGCTACTTTCTTAAGCACTCTGGGATGCAGATCATCTGGCCCTGGGGATTTATCTGTCTTTAATCCCTTCAATTTACCTAACACCACTTCCCTACTAACATGTATTTCGCTCAGTTCCTCCATCTCACTGGACCCTCTGTCCCCTACTATTTCTGGAAGATTATTTATGTCCTCCTTAGTGAAGACAGAACCAAAGTAATTATTCAATTGGTCTGCCATGTCCTAGCTCCCCATAATCAATTCATCTGTTTCTGTCTGCAGGGGACCTACATTTGTCTTTACCAGTCTTTTCCTTTTTACATATCTATAAAAGCTTTTACAGTCCGTTTTTACGTTCCCTGCCAGTTTTCTCTCATAATCTTTTTTCCCCTTCCTAATTAAGCCCTTTGTCCTCCTCTGCTGAACTCTGAATTTCTCCCAGTCCTCAGGTGAGCCACTTTCTCTGGCTAATTTGTATGCTACTTCTTTGGAATTGATACTATCCCTAATTTCTCTTGTCAGCCATGGGTGCTCTACCTTCTTTGATTTATTCTTTTGTCAAACTGGGATGAACAATTGTTGTAGTTCATCCATGCAATCTTTAAATGCTTGGCATTGCATATCCACCGTCAATCCTTTAAGTGTCATTTGCCAGTCTATCTTAGCTAATTCACGTCTCATACCTTCAAAGTTACCCTTCTTTAAGTTCAGAACCTTTGTTTCTGAATTAACTATGTCACTCTCCATCTTAATGAAGAATTCCACCATATTATGGTCACTCCTATCCAAGGGGCCTCTCACGACAAGATTGCTAATTAACCCTTCCTCATTGCTCAAAACCCAGTCCAGAATAGCCTGCTCGCTAGTTGTTTCCTCGACATGTTGGTTCAAAAAACCATCCTGCATACATTCCAAGAAATCCTCTTCCTCAGCACCTTTACCAATTTGGTTCACCCAATCTACATGTAGATTGAAGTCACCCATTATAACTGCTGTTCCTTTATTGCACACATTTCTAATTTCCTGTTTAATACCATCTCCGACCTCACTACTACTGTTAGATGGCCTGTACACAACTCCCACCAGCGTTTTCTGCCCCTTAGTGTTATGCAGCTCTGCCCATATCGATTCCACATCCTCCCGGCTTATGTCCTTCCTTTCTATTGCGTTAATTTCATCTTTAACCAGCAACGCCACCCACCTCCTTTTCTTTCATGTCTATCCCTCCTGAATATTGAATATCCCTGAACGTTGAGCTCCCATTCTTGGTCACCCTGGAGCCATGTCCTTGTGATCCCAACTATATCATAATCATTAATAACAATCTGCACTTTCAATTCATCCACCTTATTACGAATGCTCCTTGCATTGACACACAAAGCCTTCAGGCGCACTTTTACAACTCTCTTAGCCCTTATAGAATTATGTTGAAAAGTGGCCCTTTTTGATGCTTGCCCTGGATTTGTCGGCCTGCCACTTTTACTTTTCTCCTTACTACTTTTTGCTTCTACCCTCACTTTACACCCCTCTGTCTCTCTGCACTGGTTCCCATCCCCCTGTTGTGAACTAACCTCCTCTCGCCTAGCCTCTTTAATTTGATTCCCACCTCCCAACCATTCTAGTTTAAAGTCACCTCAGTAGCCCTCGCTAATCTCCCTGCCAGGATATTGGTCCCCCTAGGATTCAAGTGTAACCCGTCCTTTTTGTACAGGTCATGCCTGCGCCAAAAGAGGTCCCAATGATCCAAAAACTTGAATCCCTGCCTCCTGCTCCAATCCCTCAGCCACGCATTTATCCTCCACCTCATCGCATTCCTACTCTCACTGTCGCGTGGCAGAGGCAGTAATCCCGAGATTACTACCTTTGCGGTCCTTTTCCTCAACTCCCTTCCTAGCTCCCTATATTTTCCTTTCAGGACCTCTTCCCTTTTCCTACCCATGTCATTGGTACCTATATGTACCACGACCTCTGGCTCCTCTCCCTCCCATCTCAGGATATCTTGAACATGATCAGAAATATCCCAGACCCTGGCACCAGGGAGGCAAACTACTATCCGGGTCTCTGGACTGCGTCCACAGAATCGCCTATCTGACCCCCTTACTATCGAGTCCCCTATCACAACTGCCCTCCTCTTCCTTCCCCTACCCTTCTGAGTTACAGGGCCGGACTCTGTGCCGGAGGCACGGCCACTGTCGCTTCCCCCGGGTAAGCTGTCTCCCCCAACAGTACTCAAACAGGAGTACCTATTCTTAAGGGGCACAGCCACCGGGGTACTCCCTATTACCTGACTCTTCCCCTTCCCCCTCCTAACCGTGACCCACTTGTCTGCCTCCCGTGGCCCCGGTGTGACCACCTGCCTGTAACTCCTCTCTATCAACTCCTCACTCTCCTTGACCAGATGAAGGTCATCGAGCTGCAGCTCCAGTTCCGTAACGCAGTCCCTTAGGAGCTGCATCTCGATGCACTTGGCACAGATGTAGACGTCCGGGAGGCTTGGAGACTCCAGGGCCTCCCACATCCGACACCGAGAACAACAAACTGCCCTCACACTCATACTGCCCCTCTCCTCAAATAACAACAGAAAATGAATACAAAACCTTCCTCGCCTTGCCCGTAGAGCCGAAGCCCTTAAGTCTTCACTCTGCTCCCGGCTCACTCCGCCGCCTGCAAACTACGCTGCCCGCTGTATGAGGCTCTGTTCCTTTTAAATCTGCCATGCTGCACTGCCCGACGTCACATGCCTGCGCAGTCCCGCCTCTCTGAACGCTGTTGGGACCTTGTCAAGTGCCTAGCTGAACTCCATGCAGACAACACCCACTACCTTGCCTTCATCCACTTTCCTGGTATTTCCTCAAAAAACTTTATGAGATTGGTTAGACATGACCTACCATGCACAAAGCCTTGCTGATTCTCCGTAATCAGTCCACGTCTATCCAAATACTTATATATCTGGTATCTTAGAATACGTTCCAATAACTTTCCCACTGGCCTTTAACTTCCTGATTTATGTTTAGAGTCTTGCTTAAACAGCAGGACAACATTGGCTATCCTCCAATCCTCTGATACCTCTCCTGTCACTAAGGGTGATTTAAGTATCTCTGGTAGGGCCTTGGCAATTTCTGCGCTTGCCTCCTGTAGGGTATGACGGAACACCTCGTCAAGCCCCAAGGATTTCTCCACCCTGATTTGCCTCGGGATAACAAACACCTCCTCCTCTGTAATCTGTACAGGGCCCATGAAGTTGATGCTGCTTTGCCTCATTTCTGTAGACTCTGAGTCCATCCCCTGAGTAAATACAGATGGAAAAAACATTTAAGATCTGTCCCATATGTTTTGGCTCCACACATGGATTACCATTCTAATCTTCTAGAGGACCAGTTGTGTCCCTTGCAACCCTTGTGCTCTTAACATTCCTGTAGAATCCCATAGGATTATCCTTTGTCTGGTCTGTTAGAGAAACTTCATGCCTTCTTTTGGCTCTCCTGATTTCTTTATTAAGTGTTCTCTTGCAGTTCATTTACTCTATAAGCACTTCATTTGTTCCTACCTGCCTATATTCATTATGCACCTCGTTTTCTCTCTTAACCAGGACCTCGATGTCTCTTGAAAACCAAGATTCCCTGCACTTGTATCTTTACCTTTAATTCTGAAACGCATATACAAACTTTGTACTCTCAAAAATTCCACATTTGAAGGCCTACCACTTACCAAGTATACTATCTGTCCCAATCCACTTTTGCCAGATCATTTCCAATGCCATCACAATTGGCCTTTATCCATCTTAGAATCTCAACCTTCAGAGCAGACCAATCTTTTTGCATATTTACTTTGAAATTAATGGCACTGTGGTCACTATATTCAAGTGTTCCCCTGTACAAACTTTTGTCACCTGTCCTGGCTCATTCACTAATAGCAGATCCAGTATCACATGCTCTCTCATTCGGACTTCTGTGTGCTGATGAAGGAAAGTTTCCTGAACACATTTGACAAACTCTATTCCATCTAGTCTTTTTACAGTATGGCATTCCCAGTCAATATGTGGAAATTTAAAATCACCTACTGTAACAATCTTATGTTTCTTGCACCAGTCTGCAATCTCTTGCCAATTTTGTTCCTCTAAATCCCCAGTGGATTGCCATGACATTTTTCTTGACTAGTAATGTTAATCTCAGAATATTGATCTGCCAGTCCTGTCCCTCTTGCAACCAAATGTTGCAATATCATAATCCATGCCCTGAGCTCATCAACCCTTTCTATGATACTTCTTGCATTAAAATATACATATTTCAAGGTACTAGTAGTATCATGCTAAATCTCTTGATTCCTAACTTTGTCTGAGGTCTTGCCGACATCTGCCTCACAACCTCTCCATTAACTGTTCTGGCGCTCTGATTCCCATCCTCCTGAAACTCTAGATTAAACTGCACTGTGCAGCATTAGCAAAACTTCTCACTAGGATCTTAGTTCCCCTCCAGTTCAGTTGCAAATTGTCCCTTCTGAACAGGTCCCACCTTCCCTGGAAGAGAGCCTAATGATCCAACATTTTATGCCCTCCCTCCTACACCAACTCCTTCACCACTTGTTAAACTGTATAATCTTCTTATTTCTGGCCTCACTAGCATGTGCCATGAGTAGCTATCCAGAGATCACAATGCTGGAGATTCTGCTCTTTAAATTAGCACTTAGTTACCTGAACTCCCTCGCCCACAGAATCTCCTTTCTGTTCCCCTAACAAACAAATCTCTTATCACCACAGCACCTCTTCTCACCCTTTCCCTTCTGAGCCACAAGGGTACTCTGCACTGCCACCTTGACCCCTTTCTCCTTCCTGACTGTCACCCAGCTTCCTGTGTCCTGCACCTTGGGTGTAACTACTTCTCTATGCATCCTATCTATACAGAAGATATGGAAAAATAGCTCTTCTGAACCTCATGGTGTGGGACTTTGAATTGATAGCCATAAATCAGAAATATTTGAAAATCCTTTTGGTGGAATATTTGGGAAATGCACAAAAATCCTTTGCTGTTGCTGAAGGGGAAAGTTTCAAATCAAATTAATTGTCATCAGTCAGAAGTAATGTTCATCCCAGCAACCTCAGCTGCATTTGAATTCATCAGTCAAGGATATGTTAAAAACAAAGCTGATGTTACAATAAGAACATAAAAGAAAAAAGGTTGAGATGCAGCTCCTGAGAGACTGTGAGAGACCGTGTCTGGAGCTGTGACTTGATGACCTACAGGAGATAGAGAGAAGCGATAGGGAGTTAGTTACCCCAAGGCTGCAGGAGTTAGATAAGTGGGTGATGGTCAGGGAAATGAAGGGACGAGCCCAGATAGTAGAGAACACCCCTGTGGTCATCCCTATCAGTAATCATTAGCTCTTTTGGATGCGGTTAAGGGGGATGACCTGACAGAGGACAACCATGGCGATCGGGTCTCTGGCACTGAGCTTGGTTCTGTGGTGCAGAAGGGAAGGAGAAAGATGAGGAATACAGTAGTCATAGGGGATTCCATAGTGAGGGGAACAGACAGGAGGTTCTGTCAGCCTCTGTGCTGCAATACACAGCTCGAACCATATCATCAAGGTGATGACACGACCATGGTGGGTCTCATCAGCAAGAAAGATGAGCCAGCATACAGAGAGAAGGTGCAGCGGCTAATGGACTGATGCAGAGCCAACTACCTGTCTCTGAATGTGAACAAAACAAAAGAGATGGTTGTTGACTTCAGGAGGACACGGAATGAACATTTTCCGCTGAACATCGACGACTCCTTCATAAAGGTTGTTAAGAGCCCCAAAAATTCTTGGTGTTCACCTGGCGAAGAATATTACCTGGTCCCTCAACACCAGCTCCATAGCCAAGAAGGCCCAACAGTGTTTCTACTTTCAGCGAAGGCTGAGGAAAGTCCATCTCCCACCCCCCACCCCCCATTCTCACCACATTCTACGGAGGTTGTATTGAGAGCATCCTGAGCAGCTGCATCACTGCCTGCTTTGGAAATTGCACCATCTCGGATTGCAAAACCCTGCAGCGGATAGTGAGGTCAGCTGAGAAGATCATCAGGGTCTCTCTTCCCGCCATTAGAGACATTTACACCACACGCTGCATCCATAAAGCAAACAACATTATGAAGGACCCCACGTATCCATCGTATGAACTCTTCTCTCTCCTGCCATCTGGCAAAAGGCACCAAAGTATTCCGGCTCTCACGACCAGACTACGTAACAGTTTCTTCCCCCAAGTCATCAGACTCCTCAATACCCAGAGCCTAGGGGGGCGTCACGTGATGATGTGGGATTGAGACGTATAAATCCAGCTCTCCCGCATCAAGTCAGTAAAGTACCGTTTAAACAAAACAAAGTTAGTAAATATTTTCTGAAAACTATTTATAAACTTTGTAAGATTACTTTACGATATGCCTCCTAAACCGCAACAAAAGAAGTCTGCTGTTGCGAAGCAGCTGCGAGACGGGAAGAAAAAAGGGCCTACTGCAACGATGGAGCCTCGGACTCAGGTTGGATCTCCTTCGGTAGAACAGGGAGCAACGGCGGTGGCAACGGCTTCTTCGAAGAAGACACCGGTAATGCACATGCGCAAAGAAGAGCGCATGCGCAAACCGACACAACACAAGCTACAAGAACCGACAGCCACTGCAATTGAAAATGACTCAGAGTCAGAATCGGATTCTGCAGAGAACATAGATGAAGAAGAGGAGGAAGAACTGGAAGCGATTGGAAGTAAAGGAGATGATAGTGACATGAGAGAAGCTATATTGCAATTAACTGAATTAAGAAAAGTAAGAGAAGAACTTAGAGATACGAAGATGTGCTATGATAAAGTTATGGCAAGACAGGACAAAATGGATAAGAAGCTTCAGAAGATGGAAAGAGCAATGGGGCATATGAATGATAGAGTGGAAAAAACAGAAAATGATTTGCTTGTCTGGAATTCGGAAAGAAACCGACTCTTGGAGAAAGTGGACATGTTGGAAAATTTTAGTAGACGTAATAATATTAAAATTGTTGGTCTTAAAGAAGGTATGGAGGGAGATAAACCAATAGAATTTTTTCAAAGATGGATCCCGGATGTTTTGCAAATGGAAGAGGAGGTTCGATCAATTGAAATTGAGCGGGCACATAGAGCTTTAAGATCAAAACCAAAAGATGACCAATATCCACGATCGATTTTAATAAAATTCTTAAGATTTCAAGACAAGGAAAGGATTCTACAGACAGTCGCTTGAGCTGCCAAAGATAGAAAAGGGCCATTGATAATTGGAGGGAACAAAGTTTTTTTCTATCCTGATATAAGTTACGAACTTTTGAAGAGAAGGAAGAAATTTAATCCAGTGAAAAAAACCCTATGGGAGCATGGTTATCAATTTACACTGCGTTATCCTGCAACTTTGAAGATTTTTTTGTCTGGTGGAGAAAAAAGATTTTTTGATGATTATCAGAAAGCAGAGCAGTTTGTGCGAGATTCTCTGAAAACTCACCAGACACAAGAACAAACCCAGGAGAGCGAGATAGATTGAAGATGAAGATCGGGTTAAAGAATGGACTTGATGGATTTTTGAAGCTGGATGAATGTATAAATATATTATTAATCATGTTGGGTAAGAAAGGTTAAAACTGGAGGAATATTAGTTGGGAATAGTAATACTAATTTTGTCTATATATATATAATGTTTTTTTTGTTGCGGGGAGCTGGAAGAAGCACTGATCGATTGCTACGCTAGTCATGTGTGCAAGCATGGGTTTTGCCACGACCCGCAAAATGGAGGGGGGTAATGTTGTGTATCCTTTCGTTCACAACATTAGTGGGGGGGTATTTTGTTTTTTCTTTTTTTGTACTTTTTCTTTCTTCTTTTTTCTTTCTGCCTGGAAGGTTGGGGGGGAGACACATAGCAACATGGTGAAGTTTAAAGAGATTCCCCAAGGAACTATGAAAGTTGAGAAGATAAATAATGTTTTAGATTGGAGTAACTTTGTGAAGAATAATGACTAATTTATTGAATTTTTTGAGTTTTAATGTTAACGGGCTTAATGGACCAGTGAAAAGAAAAAGAATCTTAACACATATTAAAAAAATGAAGATAGATTTAGCCTTTTTACAGGAAACGCACCTAACGGAAACAGAACATCAGAAACTAAAGAGAGATTGGGTGGGTAGTGTTGTTGCGGCTTCATTTAATTCAAAAGCGAGGGGAGTAGCAATTTTGATCAATAAAATACAATTAAAACCAATTAGAATACAAAATGTAATAACTGATTCTGCTGGGAGATATGTGATTATACATTGTCAACTTTTTTCTGAATTATGGACTTTTATGAACATTTATGCACCAAATGAAAATGATGCAAAATTCATACAGGAAGCTTTTCTGAATTTGGCGGATGCGCATGAAAAAGTATTAATTGGAGGAGACTTTAATTTTTGCTTAGGCTGTTATAAAATCCAAGGTAGTAAATTTAACTTTATCATTGATGAAGGATTTAAATCTGATTGATATATGGAGAAGAATCAATCCTAAAGAAAGAGACTATTCATTCTACTCCCATAGACATAAAACTTTCTCAAGGATAGATTTGTTTCTATTATCAATGCACATTCAACACAGAGTGAAAAATATGGAATATAAAGCAAGAATATTATCAGATCATTCCCCTTTATTAATGACAATAATAATGGCTGATAAGGAAGAAGTGGCTTATAGATGGAGATTTAATTCAACATTATTAAAACGTCAAGATTTTTGTGATTTTATGAAAAAGCAGATTCAATTTTTTTTGGATACAAATTTTCATTCAGTGGATGATAAATTTATATTATGGGATGCGATGAAAGCATATCTTAGGGGCCAGATAATAAGTTATACGTCTAAAGTTAAGAAAGAATATATGGCAGAACTAGATCAATTGGAAAAAGAGATTACAAAAATAGAAAAAGAATCTCAAAGATATATGTCAGAAGAAAAACGAAAACAACTTGTCAATAAGAAGTTACAATCTAATAAGCTTCAGACATATAGAACGGAAAAAGCAATTATAAGAACTAAACAAAGGTATTATGAGTTAGGTGAGAGAGCACATAAAATTCTTGCCTGGCAGTTGAAAACAGAACAAGCTTCCAAAACAATAAATGCAATTAGAACAAGGGCAAATAAAATATCTTATAAACCTCTTGAAATAAATGAAACTTTTAAAAATTTCTATTCTGAATTATATCAATCAGAATCCCAAAATGATGTTAATGAGATAGAAAGGTTTTTATCACAAGTTTCTCTTCCAAAATTGAATTTGGAAGAACAGAAGGGATTAGATATGCCTTTTACATTAAAAGAAGTTGAAGAAGCTTTAGGATCACTCCAAAGTAATAAATCTCCAGGAGAAGATGGTTTTCCACCTGAATTTTATTAATGATCTAAAGAATTTATATAAATTTAATTATTTACCACTATTGAAAAAAATTCAAGAAGATCTTGACAAATGGATGATATTACCAATAACATTAGTAGGTAGAGTCAATGTTGTAAAAATGAATATATTTCCTAGATTACAGTATCTGTTTCAAACATTACCAATACAATTGCCACAGAAATTTTTTCAAGAGTTAAATAAATATGTGAGAAAATTTCTTTGGAAAGGTAAAATGTCAAGAATATCATTGGAAAAATTGACATGTAAATTTGGGTTAGGAGGGTTACAACTTCCAAACTTTAAAAACTATTATAAAGCAAATCAACTTAAATTTATTGCATCTTTCTTCGATGATCGAAAACCAGCATGGATTAAAATAGAACTAGACAAGATAGGAGAAAATAGACCTGAAGATTTTATATATAAATGGGAATCTAAATTGATACGGGAAAAGAAAGAATCTCCTATATTAACACATTTGACTGATCTATGGAATAAGATAAATGTTGATAATGAAATACAGAAATCTCTATTAGCAAGGAGACCTTTGTTCCAAAACAGACTTATTCCTTTTACAATGGACAATCAACTTTTATATAATTGGTACCAAAAAGGGATTAAATTTATAGGAGATTGTTTTGAATGAGGTATATTGATGTCATTTGAACAATTAAAGGATAAATATAAAATATCTAATAATACTTTCTTTTGTTACTTTCAATTAAGGGCTTACTTAAAAGGTAAGCTGGGTCAAACAATGTTTTTGCCAAAACCTAATGAAATTGAAATTTTAATTCAAAAAGGGAAAATTAAGAAATTTATTTCTTGTATGTATAATTTGATTCAAGAACAGACAACTAAACAAGGAACCCATAAGTCAAAGCAAAAATGGGAAACAGATCTGAATATTATTATTGATGAAACAAATTGGTCAAGACTTTGTCTTGACAGTATCACAAATACAATAAATGTTCGACTTAGATTAGTACAATATAATTTTTTACATCAATTATATATTACACCGCAAAAAATAAATAGATTAAATTCAAATTTTTCTGATAAATGTTTTCAGTGTAATCAAGAAATTGGTACTTTTTTACATTCTACTTGATCTTGTTTTAAAATTCCACCCTTTTGGATAAATTTAAGAATCTTATTGGAACAAATTACTGCAACTCAACTTCCACATAACCCTGTATTATTTTTATTAGGTGATATTGAAGGGATAAAACCGAAACTTAAATTGAATAAATATCAGAAAGAATTTATAAAAATTGCATTGGCAGTAGCTAAGAAGACTATAGCAGTTACTTGGAAATCTGATTCGTATTTAAGTATGGATCGTTGGAATAATGAAATGGCTAGTTCTATTCCACTTGAAAAAATTACTTATAATTTAAGAGATAAATATGTAACATTTTTGAATATTTGGCGCCCTTATTTACAAAAGATAGGATGGCATATTTAAGTGCTCCGATAAAGACTTTGGTCACTTGGGGAAAGTAACGAATAATTATACCAAATTCATTTTGAATCCCATGGAGCATGTGGAAACCTTCCAATAACCAGGCGGTTCTTTTCTTTTTTTTTCTTTTTCTTTCTTTTTAGGTAGGACTATATATGGGGGGGGGAGGGTTAAGGGGAGGGGGGAGGGTAGATTCTTTTTTTTTCATGTATTCTTTTTGAAAATTCAATAAAAATTATATTTAAAAAAATACCCAGAGCCTGGACTGACACCAACTGTGTCCTCTACTGTGCCTGTTGTCTTGTTTATTATTTATTGTAATGCCTGCACTGTTTTGTGCACTTTATGCAGTCCTGGGTGGGTCTGTAGCCTAGTGTTTTTTTTACATAGTTCAGTATAGTTTTTGTATTGTTCATGTAGCAGCATGGTCCTGAAAAACGTTGTCTCGTTTTTACTGTGTACTGTACCAGCAGTTATGGTCGAAATGATAATAAAAAGTGATGACTTGACTTGACTTGACTTGATAGAGATACCCGCATGGTGTGTTGCCTCCCAGTTGCCAGGGTATGGGATATCTTGGATTGGGTGCAGAGTATTCTGAAGGGAGAGGGTGAATAGCCAGAAGTATTTGTACACTTGGGTACCAATAAGATAGGTAGAAAAAGGGAGGAAGTCCTGAAGAGAGAATTCAGGGAGTTAGGTAGGAAGCTGAAAAGCATGACCTGAAGGGTAGTAATCTCAGGACTGCTGCCAGCGCCACGTGCTAGCAAGTGAAAGAATAGCATGATCAGGCATATTAATGTGTGGCTGACAGACTGGTGTAGGGGGCAGGGCTTCGGACTCCTGGATCATTGGGGCCACTTCTCGGGGAGGTACGACTTGTACAAAAAGCATGGGTTACACCTGAACCCAAAGGGGTCCAATATCCTCGCAGGCACGTTTAATAGATCTGTTAGGGAGAGTTTAAACTAATCTGGCAGGGGGATTGGAACCGGAGTGATAAGTTTGGGGAAGGGGAAAACAAAAATAAATCAAAGATAAAGTGCAACAGAGATTATAGAAAGAACAGGCAGGAGATGAGGCTTAATCACAGCCAGTGGCATGAGTTACAGGGCAACAGAGGCGTGGTGCAGGTAAAACAGAAAGCAACAAATACTGGACTGAAAGTGTTATATTTGAATGCACGCAACATAAGGAATAAAATGGACGATCTTGAAATTCAGCCACAGATTGGCAAATATGACATTATGGCCATCTCTGAAACTTGGTTAAGGAATGGCTGCCATTGGGAGCTGAACGTCCAAGGATATACGGTGTATTAGAAAGATAGGTTAGTAGGTAGAGGGAGTGGGGTGGCTCTGTGTATAAGAAATAATATTAAATCATTAGAAACAGATCACATAGGATTGAAAAGTGTAGAATCTTTATGGATTGAGTTATGAAATGGCAAGGGTAAATGTACCCTAATGCAGATGTATACAAGCTTCAAAACAGCAGCCAGGATGTGGATTTTTAATTACAGCAGGAGATAGAAAAGGCGTGTCAGAAAGGCAATGTCATGATAATCGTTGGGGATTTTAACATGAAAGTGGATTGGGAAAACCAGGTCAGTACTGTACCTCAAGAGAGAGAATTTGTCGAATGTCTAAGGGATGGTTTTTTAGAACAACTTGTTGTTGAGCCCGCTGGGGGATCAGCTGTGCTGGATTGGGTGTTGTGCAATGATCCGGAGGTGATAAAAGAGCTTAAGGTTAAGGAACACCTAGGGAACAATGATCACAATATGATTGAGTTCACATTGAAATTTGAGAGGGAAAAAATAAAATCTAATGTGTCGGTATTTCAGTGGAATAAAGGAAATTACAATGGCATGAGAGGGGAACTGGCCAAAGTTGACTGGAAAGGGACATTTGCAGGAAGGACAGCAGAGCAGCAATGGCTGGAGTTTATTAAAAAATGAGGGAAGTGCAAGACAGATTTATTCCAAATAAGAAGAAATTTTCAAAGGGAAGAAGGACACTACCATGGCTGACAAGTTAAGTCAGAGCCGAAGTAAAAGCAAAAGAGAGGGCATACAAGTCAGCTAAAGTTAGTGGGAAGATAGAGGTTTAGAAAGCTTTTAAAACCTGGCAGAAGAAAACTAAAAAGAAAACTAAAACTAGGAAGGAAAAGATGAATAGTGAAAGGAAGCTGGCAACTAATGTCAAAGAAGATACCAAAAACTTTCTTAAGTATATAAAGGATAAAGGAGAGTTGACGGTAGATATAGGACCAACACAAAATGATGCTGGAGATATTGTATTGAGAGATGCAGAGATGGCAGAGGAACTGAGTGTGTATTGTGCAACAATCTTCACAGTGAAAGATATCTGCAGTGTACCAGACATTTAAGAATGTCAGGGAAGTGAAGTTTGTACAGTGAAAATTACGAATGAGAAGGTGCTTCGGAAGCTTAATGATCTGATGATGGATAAATCTCCTGGACATGATGGAATGCATCCTCGGGTTCTGAAGGAAATGGCTGGAGAGATTGCGGAGGCATCAACGATGATCCTTCAAGAATCGATGGATTCTGGCATTGTACCGAATGACTGGAAAATTGCAAATGTTACTCCTCTCTTTAAGAAAGGTGGGAGGCAGCAGAAAGGAAACTATAGACCTGTTAGCCTGACATCAATGGTTGGGAAATTGTTGGAATCAATTGTTAGGGATGAGATTATGGAATACCTGGAGGCACATGATGATAGGCCAAAGGAAAATCCTGCCTGACAAACCTACTGCAATTCTTTGAGGAAATTACAAGCAAAGTAGAGAAAGGAGATACAGTAGACGTAGTGTAATTGGATTTTCAGAAGACCTTTGACAAGGTGCCACACATGAGCCTGCTTAGCAAGATAAGAACCAATGGAATTACAGGGAAGAAACTAGCATAGGTGGAGCATTTGCTGGTCGGCAGAAAACAGAGAACAAAAATAAAGGGATCCTGTTCTGGCTGGCTGCCTTTTACCAGTGGAGTTCCACAAGGGTTGGTGTTGGGACTACTGCTTTTTATGATGTATGTGGATGATTTGGACCGCGGTATTAATGGATTTATGGCTAAATTTGCCAATTTTACAAAGATAGGTGGAGGAGCAGGTAATGTTGAGGAAACAGAGAGCCTGCAGAGAGACATTGATAGTTTAGGGGAATGGGCAAAGAAGTGGCAAATGAAATACAATGTTGGAAAGTGTATGGTTATGTGCTTTACTGGAAGAAATAAACGGGCAGATGATTATTTAGATGGGGAGAAATTCAAAATGCAGAGATGCAAAAAGACTTGGGGCTCCTTGTGCAGGATACCCTAAAGGTTAACCTCCAGGTTGAGTCAGTTGTAAAGAAGGCAAATGCAGTGTTGGCATTCATTTCTAGGGGTACCGAATATAAGAGCAGGGATGTGATGTTGAGGCTCTATAAGGCACTCGTGAGACTATACTTGGAGCATTGTGTGGAGTTTTGGGCTCCTTATTTTAGAAAGGATATATTGACATTGGAGACGGTTCAGAGAAGATTCATGAGAATGATTCCAGGAATGAAAGGGTTACTGTAGAGGAACGTCTGGCAGCTCTTGGGCTGTATTCCCTGGAGTTCAGGAGAATGAGGGGGGATCTCATAGAAACATTCCAAATGTTAAAAGACCTGAGCAGAATAGATATGGTTAAGTTATTTCCCATGGTAGGGGATTCTAAGACAAGAAGGCATGATTTCAGGATTGAAGGACGTCCTTTTAGAACTGAGATGCGGAGAAATTACTTTAGTCAGAGGGTGGTAAATCTGTGGGATTTGTTGCCATGAGTGGCTGTGGAGGCCAGGTCATTGGGTGTATTTAAGGCAGAAATAGATAGGTTCTTGATTAGCCAGGGCAGCAAAGGGTATGGGCTGAAAGCAGGGGAGTTGGGATGGCAGGAAGAATTGGATCAGCCCATGATTGAATGGCGGAGCAGACTCGATGGGCTGAAAGGCCTATTTCTGCTCCTATATCTTATGGTCTTATGGTCTTATAATTTCCACAATTGTCTTCAGTTATTCTACTTTGTTTGGTATCTTAAGTCATTTTGAAACTTATGGTGTCACAAGGAAAATTTGCAAACTCCATACTTCAGAAACATTTTTGCTTTTCTATCTGTTAGAATGCTTTGGATCTAATCACTTTGACTGACCGTGGATTCTTCTGATGTACACTTCTGCAAAATATGTTCAGCTGCATTTTCTCCCTTTCATAAGAGCTATAGGAATACTGGTTGTTGTTAGAACCATTTCAACCATTAATTGATAACGTGGCTAGAAATTCCCAGGTATCCATGTCCAGAAACTCCGAAGTATGTATTTTGTTGTTGACTTAACTTTCTAAATTCCAGTCATGGAGAAGTATGGCGCAACTTCTGGCCACATTCCAATTGCCCAATCAGCGGCAGTAGCAGGCCACAGCAACGAAGTTTCTCGCAGGTGGGCCTTGCTTCTTTAAAATTTGATCTTCACGGGTGTTCAGGCTCATTCCAATGACCCAATCAGCCCCAGGAGCGGCCACTGGTATGAGGTTTCTCTTGCACGTCAGAGACACTTGTTTAAGAGGGACAAGCGGGGCGGCCATTGTCAGGGCAGCTATGGTTGGGAGTAGGCCAGTGGTGAGAGTAGGAGTGTCAGACTTTGGCTCAAAGGAGGCTTCAGCTCCAAAGAGGTGTTGGCTCTGGGTAAGATTCCGTTAAGTTTCTCTTTTTCTCCTCTTCTGTATCTGGTGTAATGAATGACTGCTGTGTATACTTTGCGCAGGATGTTGACGTCCTGGCAGATCCAGACTCTCCCAGGGAACTACATCCGTATGCAGTACATCCGACTGCAGCTACTTGAAGACCGCGCTAGAGATTTGGAGCAGCAGCTGGATGATCTTCAACTTGTACAGGAGAGTGAGGAGATCATCGATCAGAGTTACAGGGAAATAGTCACCCTGAAGTTGCAGGAGGAGAGTAGCTGGGTGACTGTCAGGAGAAATGGAAATGTGAAAAGACAGTTATCACAGTACACCCCTGTAGCCATTCCCCTCAAAAATAAGAATATTGGTTTTGATGCTGTTTTGGGGGATGACCTCACAGGGGATTGTAACAGAGACTTGGTTACTGGCATTGAGCATAGGTCCATGATGCAGAAGGGAAAGAGGGAGAAGAGGGGAGCAGTAGTGATAGGGGACTCAGTAGTCAGGGGAGCAGACAGGAGATTCTGTGGACGTGAACGGGACACCCAGTTGGTATGTTGCCTCCCAGGTGCCAGGGTGAGTGATGTCTAAAATTGCATCCATATCATCTTGGAGAGGAAAGGAGAGCACCAGATGTCTTGGTAGATATTGGTACCAATGGGACAGGAAGGAAAAGCAAAGATGTCCTGAAAAAAGAATTTAGAGAGATAAGTAGAAAGCTGAGAAGCAGGACCTCCAGGGAAGTAATTTCTGGATTGTTGTCTGTGCCATGCGCTGGTGAGGGTAGAAACAGGATGATTTGGCAATTAATGAGTCGCTGAGAAGTTGGTGCAGGGGGCAGGACTTCAGATTCTTGGAACATTGAGATCTCTTCTAGGGGAGGTATGACCTGTTCCATAGCGATGGGTTGCACCTGAACCCAACGGGAACCAATATTCTCACAGGCATGTTTGTTAGGGCTGTTGGGAAGGGTTTAAACTGATCTGGCAGGGTTGTGGGAACTGGAGTGAAGGGACTCAGGATAGGACGGATGATAAAAAAGCAAAGATAGCATGCAGTCAGACTATCAGGAAGGGCACGCAGGTGATAGGACATAATTTCAGCCAGCATGGTGGGTATCAGTGCATTAGGGATGCAGAATCAAAAAAGGGTAGCAAATGCAGTACTCATAGTGTTATATCTCAATGCACAGAGTATAAGAAATAAAGCAGATGATCCTGTTGCATTATTACTGATTGTCAGGTATGATGTTGAGGCCATCACTGAATCGTGGCTGAAGGCTGGTTGTAGTTGGGAGCTAAATATCCAAGTTTACATGACATGTTGGAGGAATAGGAAGGTAGGCAGAGGAGGTGGTGTGGCTCTGCTGGTAAAGAATGGCAGCAAATCAGTAGAAAGATATGACATAGGATCTGAAAATGTTGAATCCTTCTGGGTTGAAATAAGAAACTGCAAGGGTGAAAGAACCCTGATGGGAGTTATATACAGCCCTTCCAACAATAGCTGGGATATGAACCACAGATAACAACAGGAAGTAGAAAAGGCATGTCAAAAGGGCAATGTTATGAGAGTCATGGAAGATTTCAACATGCAGGTTAATTGGGGAAATCTGGTTGCAAATGAATCTCAAGAGACTGAGTTTGTTGAATGCCTATGATTTGGTTTTTTAGGGCAGTTTGTCATTGAGCCTATGAAGGGACCAGCTATACTGGATTGGATGTTATGTACTGAACTGGAGGTGATTAGAGAGCTTTAAGGCAAAGGAACCCTTAGGAGCCAGTGATCACAATATGATTGAGTTCAACTTGAAATTTGATCGGGAGAAAATAAAGTCTGACATAGCAATATTTCAGTGGAATAAAGGAAATTACAGTGGTATGAGAGAGGATTTAACATAGAAACATAGAAAATAGGTGCAGGAGTAGGCCATTCGGCCCTTTGAACCTGAACCGCCATTCAGTATGATCATGGCTGATCATCCAACTCAGAACCCTGTACCAGCCTTCCCTCCATACCCTCTGATCCCTTTAGCCACAAGGGCCATATCTAACTCCCTCTTAAATATAGCCAATGAACTGGCCTCAACTGTTTCCTGTGGCAGAGAATTCCACAGATTCACCACTCTCTGTGTGAAGAAGTTTTTCCTAATCTCGGTCCTAAAAGGCTTCCCCTCTATCCTCAAACTGTGACCCCTCGTTCTGGACTTCCCCAACATCGGGAGCAATCTTCCTGCATCTAGCCTGTCCAATCCCTTTAGGATTTTATACGTTTCAATCAGATCCCCCCTCAACTTTCTAAATTCCAATGAGTATAAGCCTAGTTCATCCAGTCTTTCATCATATGAAAGTCCTGCCATCCCAGGAATCAATCTGGTGAACCTTCTTTGTACTCCCTCTATGGCAAGGATGTCTTTCCTCAGATTAGGGGACCAAAACTGCACACAATACTCCAGGTGTGGCCTCACCAAGGCCTTGTACAACTGCAGTCGTACCTCCCTGCTCCTGTACTCAAATTCTCTTGCTATAAATGCCAGCATACCATAACAAAATAAATTGGAAGGAGATGCTGGTGGGGATGACAGCAGAGCAGCAATGACATGAGTTTCTGGGAGGGTGCAGGATAGATGTATTCCAAAAACAAAGAAATACTCAAATGGCAAAATTGTACAGCCATGGCTGACAAGGGAACTCAAAGCTAAAGAGAGCATGTACAACAAAATAAAAATTAATTGGAAGACAGAGGACTAGGAAGCTTTTAAAACCCTACAGAGAGCAACTAAAATAATCATTAGGAAGGAAAAGATGAAATATGAAGCAAAGCTAACAAAGTGGATTGTAAAAGATATAGGCCTGTAGGAAAATGAGGCTGGAGAAATAGAAACGGAGGCCAAGGAGATGGCAAATGATCTAAACAGGTATTTTGTTTCAGTCTTCACTGTGAAAGACAATAGCATTGAGCCATATGTTATGACAATAGACAATAGGTGCAGGAGTAGGCCATTCGGCCCTTTGAGCCAGCACCGCCATTCACTGTGATCATGGCTGATCATCCACAATCAGTATCCAGTTCCTGCCTTATCCCCATAACCTTTGATTCCTCTATCTTTAAGAGCTCTATCCATCTCTTTTTTGAAAGCATCCAGAGACTTGGCCTCCACAGCCTTCTAGGGCAGAGCATTCCATTTATGTTAAAGGGTGTGAAGGAAGTGAAGTGAGTGTAGTTACTATTACAAGGGAGGACGTGTTCAAAAAGCTGAAAGATCAGGGCCGGCTGGTGGCGCAATGACATCGGCGCCAGACCCGGGAGCGGAGGTTCCCGGGTTCGAAACCAGTCGGGTCTGCTCCCGAGTATGCTTTCCATCTGTGCCAGGGTGAGCGTCGAGATCATAACTGAACATTGTAAAACAAAGGGAGAAATACTGTGAAAATGTCTGCGTGGGGAGTGGTGCGCCACACAGTCTCTCTTTCTCTCTCGATCTGCACCTCGGAAAAATCCATGAAGAAAGACATCATCACGGACGCATGCACGCACACGCAGACGCACACGCACAGACTCGCACACACGCACACGCAGACGCACATGCACAGATGCGCATGCACGCACACGCAGACGCACATGCACAGACTCGCACACACGCAGGTACACGTCAAAAAAAAGACAAAAAACAAAAAGCTGAAAGATCTAAGGGTACATAAGTTACCCGGACCAGATGAACTGCACCCTATGATTCTGAAAGAGGTAGTGGTAGACTTTGTGAGGGCATTAGTAATGATCTGTCAAAAATTATTGAACTCTGGTATGGTGCCAGGGGACCGGAAAATTGCTAATGCCACTCTACTCTTTAAGAAAGGAGAAAGGCATCAGAAAGGAAATTATAGACCAATTAGCCTGAACTCAGTGGTTGGGAAGATGATAGAGTTAATTGTTAAGGATGAGGTTATGGAGTACATGGAGACATGCAGTACTTGGAGACACAGGACAAGATAGGAAAAAGTCAGCTTGATTTCCTTAAGAGAAAATCTTGCCTGACAAACCTGTTGGAATTCTTTGAGGAGATTACATGTAGGATATATAAAGGGGATGCAGTGGATGTTGCATATTTGGACTTTCAGAAAGCCTTTGACAAGGTGCCATGCATGAGACTGCTGACCAAGTTAAGAGCCCATTGTATTACAGGAAAGTTACTGGCATGGTTACAGTATTGGATGATTGGTAGAAGGCAGCAAGTGGGAATAACAGCATCCTTTTCTGGTTGGCTGTGTTATAAGGTGGGTGTTGATGGCAGACCCAAATGCAAGACACAGACACTGAAGTACTAGGAACAGGACTAGGTTTATCGAGATAGCAAGGTGAGTAAGGAAGACTTAGATTAGAAGAATGGGCAAAAGAGTGGCAAATCAAATTCAATTTTGGAAAATGCACACTCATGCTCTTTGATAATAGAATTAAATGTGCAGGCTATTTCTAAACAGGGAGAACATCCAAAAATCTGACTTGGGAGTCCTTGTGTAGAACACGCTAATGGTCAATTTGCAGGTAGAGTCGGTGGTGAGGAAGGCAAATGCAATGTTAGCATTCATTTCAAGAAGTCTAGACTTCAAGAGGAGGGATGTGATGCTGGGGCTTTATAAGGCACTGGTGAGGCCTCACCTTGAGTATTGTGAACAGTTTTGAGCTCCTCATCTAAGAAAAGATGTGCTCGCATTGGAAAATTTTCAGAGCAGGTTCACAAGGATGATTCTGGGAATGAAATGGTTATTATACAAGGAACATTTGATTGCTCTGTGTCTGTACCCGCTGGAATTTAAATGGATGAGGGGAATCTTACTGAATCCTTTCAAATGTTGACATGTTAGATGTGGAAAGGATGTTTCTCATGGTGGGGGAGTCTAAGATAAGAGGACACAGCCTTAGGACAGAGAGACGTCCATTTAAAACAGAGATGCAGAGAACTTTCTTTAACCAGAGGATGGTGAATTTGTGGAATTTGTTTCCACAGGCAGCTGTGGATGCCAGGTTTTTGGAGTATTTAAGGTAGATATTGATAGGTTCTTGATTGAACATGGCGTCAAAAGTTACAGGGAGAAACTGGGGAATGTAGCTGAAGAGGGGGCAGAATGATCAGCCATGATTGAATGGTGGAGCAGTCTCGATAGGCCAAATGGCCTATTTTGGCTCCTATGTCTTATAGTCTTATGGTCATATCTTCATAGGTTTTTACCTATTTTTGGAGATAATTGGACCTTTGAATATGGATGGAGAACTGGATGATATCAAACAATGGAACATTGTGACAGGAATATAAATGTCAGAAGGAGGTCTATCAGTGGGTAAGAGGTTGGAAAAGGGCTAAGAAGTCAGTAATAGCACTTCTGAAATTGAGAGATGAGCATTGCAGACAAAAAAGCAGCATATTAAGGAGTCTCATTACAGACTAAGAAATAGTGGTTTTGCAAGAGTGAAGGAAATTGAGGGGAAAGGGAAGAACTTTTCTTTTCTTGCTCACCTTCCAGTTTAAAATGGACATTTTAAATTCAGTTGTCTCAGCAACAGGAATCCCCAGAATGTTAGGGCCAATATTGTCCTACAAAGCTCCAGAAGTAGAATTGCTTGGGCAATGATTCCATCCTGTGAGAAAATGACATGGAACTTGTGTTGGGATTGTAAGGTTGACTTGTGTCACAAAGTTTTGAGTAGTGTTTTTTGAGTAATGTGAATAACCCAGAAATGGTTGTTAAAAGTGTTTTGCGATGCATTTTAACTTGCATTTTGCGGAAATATGTCACAGGAATTATGTCACAGAAGTTTTCACTCATCTAAATTCACAGTCTGTTGTAATTCATAAAGTTAGAAATTACTTTTCATTCCCAATACTGACTATTACAAAACTTTGCTTCTTATCATTTGCAAATCCAAACATTGAAGGATTTTTGCCGTTAATTTGTGGGAAGTTTGCATTCTGACCATGCACAAACTTCAGTTTTGGAATATGTGCTGTCTTCTGTTTGTCAAATCACAAGCAAGAGAAAATCTGCAGATGCAGGAAACTAAAGTAATACACATAAAATGCTGGAGGAACTCAGCAGGTCAGGCAGCATCTGTGGAAAAGAGTAAACAGTCGAGTTTAGGGCCAAGACCTTTCATCAGGTCTGGAAAAAGAGATGAAAAGTCAAAGTAAGAGGGTGGGGGAGGGGAGAGAGAACTTCTCAATTCTTTATTTCCCCCTTCCCCGTCTCTTGGTTTCACCTATCGCCTACTACCTTGTACTTCTTCTTCTTCTCACCCCACCTTCTTATCCTGACATCTCATCTCTTTTTTCCAGTGCTGATGACAAGTCTAAACCCAAAATATCAACAGGTTGCTCTTTTCTACAGAAACTGCCTGGACTGCTGAGTTCCTCCAGTATTTTGTGTGTATTTCTTTGCCTTACGTTTGTCATATTTTCATGAAATTGTAATTAGCTTTTTATTCTAAGGGAATTATTTACAAGACGTGGTGTGCATTTTGGTTCTTGACTCCGAAAAATGAATCGATCGACCTAAACTATAGATTATCAGACCATAAGACCATAAGATATAGGAGCAGAAACAGGGTCCATCGAGTCTGCTCTGCCATTCAATCATAGGCTGATCCAATTCTTCCAGTCATCCCCACTCCCCTGCCTTCACCACATACCCGTTGTGTCATGGTCCGGTCCGTGAAGTCTGTGTTCCAGTTCACGGTCCGGTCCATGGTTCCTTGTTCCGTGGTTTCTGGTTTTCCCCAGTTTCTGTTGTGGGCACATGTTTCTCGTGCTGGGGCTGAGACATAAATACCTCTGCAAACCAGGGATTCCCTGCTGGACTGTTTTGTTCCCCTCCCTGTCTTTCCCCCCTTGTCTGACACTGTGCCTGGATGCCTCGCCTGACTCTCTGCCTGGATGCGTCACCTGACTCTCTGCCTGCTCACCTAGCCTGGATACCCTGCCTGTATCGCTGAAGTTTTACCGCTGGAGCAAGACCGGAGCCTGGTTAGGTCAAGATAAGGAACTGTCTTTTGTTGTGTGGAATTGTCTCTCTGTGTCCATGCCTTCGCTAGGTAGGTTCGGCCATTTGCCGCTACCTAGTGTTGAGAACTGTCTCTGTGTCCTCGCCTTTGCTAGGTGGGTCTGGCCATTTGCCGCCACCTTGTGCTGGGATCCGTCTCTTCATGTTCAGTGTTCTGTGTATGGGTCCCAGCCCTACGTTCTAAGGAGGGGTCCTGGCTCTGCGTTATGTGTGTGAGTCCCGGCCCTACGTCTCGTTCCCAAGGAGGGGTCTTGGCTCCGTGTTCCTTACTCCTGTCTCTTCTAGTCCAAGGCTCCATGTTCCTGAAGGCCCTCATCCAGTCTGTGCCTAGTCCAGTCCTATCTGAGTCCTGTCCATGTGCCTTTACCTGTCCTTGTGTCTCGCTCTACCCAGGAGTTCCTAACCCAACCCATGTCCAGTCCTGTAGCCTCGTCTTGTCCTCGCCTAGTTCTGGAGTCTGAGCCCGAATCAAGTCCCAGGTTCTGGGTCCTTGCCCAGTCTTTGGCTCAGAGTCCATACCCAAGCCTCGAAGTACCCAAGACCCAAGACCCAAGACCCCAGCCTCAAGCCTCAAGACCCAAGACCCCAGCCTCAAGCCTCAAGACCAAGACCCCAGTCTCCAAGCCTCAAGCCTCCAAGCCTGCCTCCAAGCCTCAAGCCTCCAGACCCCAGCATCTAGTCCTGCAGTCATGTCATGTCCTTGCCTGGTTCTGAGGCCCGAGCCTGAGGCAAGACCCAGGTTCTGGGTCCTTGTCCAGTCTCTGGCTTGGGGTTCAAGCCCGGGCTCCTAGTTCTTAGTTCCTTGTTTGGGTTCTCTGTTTCTAGTCTATGTCCTAGCCCAGGTCCTTCATCCTTGTCCTGTTCCTAGTACTTCAGTGTCTGTGTCTTGCATTTGGGTCCATTCCCAACACCCTCCCCCCATTGTGACACTTTGATGCCCTGACTAATCAAGAACCTATCTACCTCTGCCTTAAATGCACCCAATGATTTGGTCGATGGTCCATGGGCCACAGCTGCCCGTGGCAACAAATTCCACAGATTTACCACCCTCTGACTAACATAATTTCTCCACATCTCAGTTCTAAATGGATATTCTTCAATCCTGAAGTTGTGCCCTCTTGTCCTAGAATCCCCTACCATGGGAAATAACTTTGCCATATCCAATGTGTTAAGGCCTTTTAGTATTTGGAATGTGTCTATGAGATCCCCTCTCATTCTCCTGAACTCCAGGGAATACAGACCTAGGTCTGCAAAGATGTTCCTCATATGATAACCCTTTCATTCTTGGAATCATTTTCGTGGCTCTTCCCTGAACCCTCTCCAATGTCAGTATATCCTTTCTAAAATAAGGAGCCCAGAACTGCACACAATAATCCAAGTGTGGTCTCACGAGTGCCTTATAGAGCCTCAACATTACATCCCTGCTTTTATATACTATACCTCTAGAAATGAATGCCAACATTGCATTCACCTTCTTTACAACCGACTCAACCTGAAGGTTAACCTTTAGGGTATCTTGCACAAGGACCCCCAAGACCCTTTGCATCTCTGCAGTTTGAATTCTCTCCCCATCTAAATAATAGTCTGCCTGTTTATTTCTTTCCCCAAAGTGCATGACAATACACTTTCCAACATTGTATTTCATTGCTACACCTTTGCCCATTGCCCTAAACTATCAATGTCTCTCTGCAGGCTCTCTGTTTCCTCAATACTACCTGCTCATCCACCTATCTTTGCATCATCGGCAAATTTAGCCACAAATCCATTAATACCACAGTCCAAATCATTGACATAAATCATCAAAAGCAGCGGTCCCAACACCGACCACTGTGGAACTCTACTAGTAACTGGCAGTCAGCCAGAGTATGATCCGTTTATTCCCACTCTGTTTTCTGCCAATTAGCCAATGCTCCACCTATGCTAGTTTCTTCCCTGTAACTCCATGGGCTCTTATCTTGCTCAACAGCCTCATGTGTGGCACCTTGTCAAAGGCCTTCTGAAAATCCAAGTACACCACGTCTACTGCACCTCCTTCATCTGACCTGCTTGTAATTTCCACAAAGTATTGCAGTAGGTTTGTCAGGCAAGACTTTCCTTTCAGGAAACCATGCTGGCTTTGGCCTATCTTGTCATGTGCCTCCAGGTACACCGTAATCTCATCCCTAACAATTGATTCCAACAACTTCCCAACCGCTGATGTCAGGCTAACGGGTCTATAGTTTCCTTCCTGCTGCCTCCCACCTTTCTTAAAGAGAGGAGTAACATTTGCAATTTTCCAGTCGTTCGGTACAATGCCAGAATCTATCGATACTTGAAGGATCATCATTGATGCCTCCGCAATCTCTCCAGCTACTTCCTTCAGAACCCGAGGGTGCATTCCATCATGTCCAGGAGATTTATCCACCCTCAGACCATTAAGCATCCTAAGTACCTTCTCATTCATAATTTTCACTGCACAAACTTCACTTCCCTGACACTCTTGAATGTCCGGTACGTTGCAGATGTCTTCCATTGTGAAGACTGATGCACAATACGCATTTAGTTCCTCTGCCATCTCTGCATCGCTCATTACAATATCTCCAGTGTCATTTTGTATTGGTCCTATATCTACCCTCAACTCTCTTTTACCCTTTATATACTTAAGAAAGCTTTTAGTATCTTCTTTGATTTTAGTCTCCAGCTTCCTCTCATAATTCCTCTTTTCCTTCTGAATGACCTTCTTAGTTTCCAACTGCAAGTTTTTAAAAGCTCCCCAATCCTTTATCCTCTCACTAGCTCTGGCTTCCTTGTATGCCCTCTCTTTTGTTTTTACTTTGGCTCTGACTTCACTTGTCAGCCACGGTAGTGTCCTTCTTTTCTTTGAAAATTTCTTCTTATTTGGAATATATCTGTCTTGCACCTCCTTCATTTTTCTCAGAAACTCCAGCCATGGCTGCTCTGCTGTCCTTCCTGCAAATGTCCCTTTCCAGTCAACTTCAGCCAGTTCCACTCTCATGCCATTGTAATTTCCTTTATTTCACGGAAATACCAGCACATTGGATTTTACTTCTTCCCTCTCAAATTTCAATGTGAACTTGATCATATTGTGATCACAGGTCCCTAAGGGTTCCTTAACCTTAAACTCTTTTATCACCTCCAATCATTACACAACACCAAATCCAGCACAGTCGATCTCCTAGTGCGCTCAACAATAAGCTGTTCTAAAAAACCATCCCTTAAACATTCGACAAATTCTCTCTTGAGGTACAGTACTGACCTGGTTTTCCCAATCCACATTCATGTTAAAATCCCCAACAATTATCATGACATTGCCTTTCCGACACAACTTTTTTATCTTCTGCTGTAATTCATAATCCACATCCCGGCTGCTGTTTGGAGCCCTGTATACAACTGCCATTAGGGTCCTTTTACCCTTGCCATTTCTCAACTCAACCCATAATGACTCTTCACCTTCCAATCCTATGTCATCTCCTTCCAATGATTTAATACTATTTCTTATACACAGAGCCACACCACCCCCTTTACCTACTAATCTATCTTTCCGATATACCGTAATCCTTGGACGTTCAGCTCCCAATGGCGGCCATCCTTTAACCAAGTTTCAGCGATGATCATAATGTCATATTTACCAATCTGCTGCTGAATTTCAAGATCGTCCATTTTATTCCTTATGCTGCGTGCATTCAAATATAACACTTTCAGTCCAGTATTTGTTGTTTTCTCTTTTAACTGCACCATGTCTCTATTGCCCTGTAACCGTCATGCCACTGGCTGTGATTAAGCCTCCTCTCCTGCCTGTTCTATATATCATCTCTATTGTATGCTATCTTTGATTTATTTCTGTTTTCCCCTTCCTCAGCCCTATCACTCCGGTTCCCAACCCCCTGCCAAGTTAGTTTAAATCCTCCCTAGCAGCTCTATTAAATAGATCCGCTGGGATATTGGACCACTTTGAGTTCAGGTGTAACCCATCCTTTTTGTGCACATCGTACCTCCCCCAGAAGAGGCCCCAGTGATCCTGGAATCTGAAATCCTGTCGCTTTCACCAGTCTCTCAGCTACATAATAATATGGCTGATCATGCTATTCTTGCACCCGCTAGCATGTGGCACAGGCAGCAATCCTGAGATTACTACCCTAGAGGTCCTGCCTTTCAGCTTCCTACCTAATTCCCTGAACTAGGGCTGTGGAAAGGGCTTCAAACTAAATAGTGGAGGTGAAGGGTTCAACAGATTGGAGAAGTAAGAATAAAGTAAAAAAGAAAAATGTGGATAAAGAAAAAGCAAAAAGATAAAAAAGTGAAAAGTAAGAGAGGAGTGAAGAAAAGTCAAGTACAAAAGTAAAAAAATAACAAGATTTTAAAAGCACAGTGAGTGGAAGGGCACTTTATTTGAATACCCATAGTATTCGAAACAAGGTCAGTGAACTTGTGGCACAAATCAGTACAAAGAGGTATGATTTAGTGGGCAGTACAGAGATGTAGTTGCAGTGTGGAAAGGATTGGAATTAAATATCCACGGATATCAAGTAATACGGAAGGATAGGCAAGAAGGTAAGGGGGGGTGGGGTAGCGCTCTTAATCAAGGATGAAATCAGGGCAATAGTGAGAGATGATATAAGTTCTAAGGAGCAGAATATTGAATCCATCTGGGTAGAGATTAGGAGTAGTAAAGGGAAAAAAATCACTGGTGGGACTTGTCTATCGGCCACCAAATAATAACATTACAATGGCACAGGGAATAAACAGAGAAATTGCTGAGGCATGTAAGAATGGAACAGCAGTTGTCATGGGGGACTTTAACTTGCACATAGATTGGGTGAATCAAATTGGTCGAGGCAGTCTTGAAGAGGACTTCATAGAATACATCCGTGATGGCTTTCTTGAACAGCATGTAATGAACCTACAAGAAACCTGCTATCTTGGACCTGGTCCTGGGCAATGAGACAGGTAAAATTAGTGATCTTGTAGTTAGGGATCCTCTTGGAAAGAGTGATCACAGTATGACTGAGTTTCTCATATAAGTGGAGGGTGCAATAGTTTGATCTAAAACCTGTGTAATATGCCTAAACAATGGAGACTACAATGGGATGAGGGAGGATTTGGCTCGTGTGGACTGGGAACATAGGTTATATGTTGGAACAGTTGAGGAACAGTGGAAGACTTTCAAAGAGATTTTTCACGGTGCTCAACACAAGTATATTCCAGTTAGAAGCAAGGACAATAAGGGTGGGTAGAACCAGCCATTGATAATTAAGGAAGTAAAAGAATGCATCAAACTAAAAGCTCATGCATCCAAAGTCACCAAGAGTAATGGGAAACTGGAAGACTGGGAAAACTTTCAAAAATTACATTGTACCACCAAGTGAGCAATAAAGAGAGAGAAGCTAGATGATGAAAATAAACTAGTGCAAAATAATAAAACAGATAGTAACAGCTTTGATGATTATATAAAGTGGAAAAGGGTGGGTAAAGTGAGTGTAGGTCTTTGGAGGACGAGAAGGGGGAATTGATATGGGGTAAAGAGGAAATGGCCGAGGCTTTGAATGACTATTTCCTGTTGCTCGTCATGGTGGAGGACACATCTAACATGCCAAAGAAAAATCGTATGGATGCCATGGGAGGTGAAGACCTCGATACAATAGCTATCACTGAAGAGGTACCGCTGAGAAAACTTGTGGGCCTGAAGATAGATAAGTCCCCTAGTCCTGATGGACTGTATCTCAGGGTACTGAAAGAAATGGCAGAAGTTATAGAAGAGGCTTTGGTGACGATATACCAAACTTCTTTGGACTCTGGGCAGGTCCTGGCAGATTGGAAGACAGTGAATGTCATGCCACTGTTCAAAAAAGGATGTAGGCAAAAGGCAAGTAACTATAGGCCAGTTAGTTTAACATCTGAAGTTGGGAAAATGCTTGAAGCTGTCGCTAAAGAAGAAATAGCAAGGCATCTGGAAAGAAAGGGATCCATCAGGCAGAAACAGCATGGATTCAGCAAAGGCAAGCCCTGTTTGACAAACTTACTGGAGTTCTTTGAAGATATAACAAGCACAGTGGATAGAGGGGAACAGATGGACATTATTTACTTGGATTTCCAAAAGGCGTTCAATAAGGTACCACATAAAAGACTTACCGACGAGATAAGGATGGATAGAGTTGGATGTGATGTATTAGCATGGATAGAGGATTGATTAACCAATAGAAAGGAGGAAGTTTTTATACATGGGTGTTCCCCTGGTTGGCAATCAGTGGTGAGCTGTGTGCCACAGCGATCAGTGCTGCGACCGCAACTGTTCACAATATACAATAATGATCTGGACTGAGTGTAATGTATCCAAGTTTGCTGATGATACTAAATTGAGTGGAAAAGCAAATTGTGCAGAAGATATGGAGAGTCTGCAGAGAGATATAGATAGGTTAAATGAGTTGGCAAGGTTCTGGCAGATGGAGTACAATGTTGGTAAATGCAAATTTATCCACTTTGGAAGAAAAACGAAAGAGCAGATTATTACTTAAATGGTAAAAAATTGCAGCACGCTGCTGTGCAGAGGGACTTGTGAGCACTTGTGCATGAATCACACAAGTCTGGTTTGCAGGTGCAGCAGGCTATCAAGAAGGCAAATGGAATGTTGGCCTTCATTGTTAGGGGGATTGAATTTAAGAACAGAGAGGTTACGCTGCAACTATACAGGGACTGGTGAGGCCGCATTTGGAGTACTGCGTGCAGTTCTTGTCTCCTTGATGTACTGGCTTTGGAGGGTTGATTCCAGTGATGAAGGTGTTAGACTATGAGCAGAGATTGGGTTGCTTGGGACTGTAATCGCTAGAATTCAGAAGAATGAGAGGAGATCTTTGAAAGGGATAGATAAGATAGAGGCAGGAAAGTTGTTTCCATGAATGGGTGAGACTAAAACTACGGGACAAAGCCTCAAGATTCGGGGGAGTAGATTGAGGACGGAGAAGAAGGAGGAGCTGCTTTTCCCAGAGAGTGATGAAGCTGTGGAATTCTCTGCCCAGTGAAGCAGTGGAAGCCCCTGCCTTAAACATACATAAAGATTTGGCCTCTACAGCTGCTTGTGACAAAGAATTCCAGGGATTCACTACTCTCTGGTGAAAGAAATCCCTCCTCATTTCTGTTCTAAAAGGACACCCCTCTATTCTGAGGCTGTGTTCTCTGCTCTTCGACCCACCCACCATTGAAACATCCTCTCCATGTCCACTCTATCGAGGCTTTCTACCTTCATAAAACATAGAAATCTACAGCACATTACAGTCCCTTCGGCCAACAATGTTGTGCTGGCCATGTAACCTACTCTATAAAATGCCTAGAATTTCCCTACTGAATAGCCCTCTATTGTCCCAAGCTCCATGTACCTATCTAAGAGTCTCTTAAAAGTCCCTATTGTATCTGCTTCCACCACCATTGTCAGCAGTGCATTCCATGCACCCACCTCTTATCTGTGAGAAACTTATCCCTGATATCCCTAGTTTTAGTAAGGTCACCCCCCATTCTTCTGAATTCCAGTGAATACAAGCCCCGACCCATCAAATGTACTTCATATGACAATCCTGGAATCATTCTGCAAACCCCTTTGAACCCTCTCCGGTTTCAGCACATCATTTTGAAGATAAAGGGCTCAAAACTGCTCACAATACTCCAAATGAGGCCTCACCAGTGTCAACTTTACATCCTTGCTTTTATATTCTAATCCTTTTGAAATGAATGCTAACATCACAATTGCCTTCCTTACAACAGACTCATCCTGAAAGTTAACATTTAGGGAATTCTGCACAAGGACTCCCAAGCTAGGGTCCCTCTAAGCTGTGCGCGTGTGCGTGCGCACACACACTTTTTAACCAGTGCACACAGGAAATCAATGTGTGCACAAAAGGTTAGTTACCTAAAATAACGTAGTAATTAATAATTATACTTATTGAAAATAATCTTTCAGCTAAATGTTTCTTTTAACTAGTTACTCGGTTTTTCAAATACCACAATACACGTCACCAATTGATTCACTTCATTTTGAGCGAGTCAAAATGAACAAGATAAGAAAGCAGTATCTGGGAGACAATGTTTCGTGGAGTGACAAAGTTAAAGTTTTGCTAAGCCAACAAAGAAAACGTCACAGTAAATACAAGTCCGCTGTTGACTTTTATAAATTGTCTTTGTGTTCATTTAGAAGAAAGGTTTCCTGAAGATGAGGTACAAGAATGGTCAGCTTTTGATTCCTCCGCAATTGCAGGTTGTGACTTCACATTTGGTGATAAGCAAGTTAATGCCTTATGTCTAAAATATCATGATTTTCTAGCTGAAAATACTGTAATAGTTAGACAGTTTAATGATTTCAAATTTTCCGTGCAATAAAGAAATAAAATCAAAACTGATTTCAAACTTTGCTCAAATGGTGGCATTTGTACTTCAAAATGAACAGTTTTGCGACCTTGCACAGCTGATGGACATTGGGGGAACCTTTCTTGCAGCTGGTGCGAACTGTGAGTGAGGTTTTAGCCTAATGAATCAACTCAAAAACAAGCTGAGAAATTGTTTGAATATGTTAATGAGAATCAAAAGCTATCATTTGGATGGAAGTTCTATTAGTTTAGATAGTGTTTACAAAGAATGGGTAAATGCCAAAGACAGGAGAGAGAAAAAAATAACTGAGTGACCTAAATATGTATGTTATTTTGTTGTTATTTTGTGCAGTTTTATGTCAACTAATTTGTAAATGTACATAAACTATGCCATGTGTGCATTCAGTGCGCACATACATTTGTCACAGGAAAAAAATTTGCACAACATAAGATTTTTGTGCACACCGACTACTAAAAATTAGAGGGAACATTGCTCCCAAGTCCCTTTGCACCTCAGTTTTTTGTATTTTCTCTGCATTTAGAAAATAATCTTTTCATTTCTTCTACCAAAGTGCATGGCCATACATTTCCTGACACTGTATTTCATCTGCCATTTCTTTGCCCATTCTCCGAATCTGTCTAAGTTCTTCCATAGTCTTGCTACTTCCTCAAAACTACCTGCCACTTCACCTATCTTCAGATCGTCAGCAAATTTTGCAACATCCATCATCCAAATCATTGACATATAATGTAAAAAGAATTGATCTAAGCACAGACCCTGTGGAATACTCATCACTGGTAGCCAACCAGAAAAGGCTCCCTGTATTCCCACTCTTTGCCTCCTGCCAATGAGCTACTGATTTATTTATGCTGGGACCTTTCCTGTAATAGCATGGGCCTGTAGCTTGTTAAGCAGCCTATGTGGCACCTTGTCAAAGGCCTTCTGAAAATCCAAGGACTCGACACAAAGTATATAAATGACTTGGATGAAATTATACAAAGTTGGGTTAATAAAATTACCAAGATTGGTGGAGTTGGTTTGATTTTTTTTATTAAGTGCAATTGTGAACAATAGCAAGATCAGAAATGTTGATCAAGTCTATTAGTTCCCAAAGAGAACTCTGATAGGCCAATCAGATGGTTCACTGCTGCTCAGCGATAGAACACAAAAACAGGCACAAGGGTTGCTAGCCCCTGTACCCCAGAAACACACCTGAGCGGTGCGGCAGAGGTACTAGCTATGCATAACCTGATCTGAAAGCATCATGTTGGCTCATAACAGATCGTGTTCACGGTGGAACAGCTTAGTCAATGATGGGGTGATCAGCACAGATAGACAAATTACAACTCCACTACCCCTTCAGTTGTAGATAGTGTAGAAGACTGGAAAAGAGTACAGCACAATATACACCAGTTGGAGATATGGGCTGAGAAATGGCAGATGGAGTTTAACGGATAAATGTGGGGTGTTGCACTGCAGAACGGCAAATGCAAAGAGATACGACTCTAGAAATAGAAACATAGAAAACCTACAGCACAATACAGGCTCTTTGGCCCACAAAGCTGTGCTGAACATGTCCTTACCTTAGAACTACCCCGGCTTACCCATAGCCCTCTATTTTTCTAAGCTCCATGTACCTATCCAGGAGTCTCTTAAAAGACCCTATCATATCTGCCTCCACCACCACCGCTGGCAGCCCATTCCACGCACTCACCACTCTCCACATAAAATAACTTAACCTTGACATCTTCTCTGTACTTACTTCCAAGCACCTTTTAACTATGCCCTCTCATGCTAGCCATTTCAGCCCTGGGAGAAAGCCTCTGACTATCCTTACCATCAATGCCTCTCATTATCTTGATCATTGCCTGTCATTATCTTGTACACCTTTATCAGGTCACCTCTCATGCTCCAAGGAGAAAAGGTCGAGTTCACTCAAACTATTCTCATAAGGCATGCTCCCTAATCCAGGCAACATCCTTGTAAATCTTCTCTGCACCCTTTCTATGGTTTCCACGTCCTTCCTGTAGTGAGGCAACCAGAACTGAGCACAGTACTCCAAGTGGGGTCTGACCAGGGTCCTATATAGCTGCAACATTACCTCTCGGCTCTTAAACTCAGTCCCACGAATGATGAAGGCCAATACACCATATGCCCTCTTAACCACAGAGTCAACCTGCGTAGCAGCTTTGAGTGCCTTATGGACTCGGACCCCAAGATCCCTCTGATCCTTCACACTGCCAAGAGTCTTGCCATTAATGCTATATTCTACCATCATATTTGACCTACCAGAATGAACCACCTCATACTTATCTGTGTTGAACTCCATCTGCCACTTCTCAGCCCAATTTGCCCCCTACCAATGTCCCGCTATAACCTCTGACAGCCCTTCACACTATCCACAACACCTCCAACCTTTGTGTCATCAGCAAATTTACGTACCCATCCCTCCACTTCCTCATCCAGGTCATTTATAAAAATCACAAACTGTAGGGGTCCCAGAACAGATCCCTGAGGCACACCACTGGTCACCGGCCTCCATGCAGAATATGACCCATCTACAACCACTTCTGTGGGCAAGCCAGTTCTGGATCCACAAAGCAATGTCCCCTTGGATCCCATGCCTCCCTACTTTCTCAATAAGCCTTGCATGGGGTACCTTATCAAATGCCCTGCTAAAATCCATATACACCACAATTGCAATTTCTAGATATGCTATTCATTAATGGTTGAAATATTTCTTACAATGGTAACAGCCTGCATTGCGATAGTGCTTTTAAAAGTAATGAATAACACCTGGACACATTTTGCAGAACTGTATGTCAGAAGAATCCAAGGTTAGTCAAAGTGGTTGGATCTAAGATATTCTAACAGATTGATAAACAGAAATGTTATTAACTATTGAGTTTAAACTTCCTCTATGTGACACGGCAGGTTTAAAATGGCTTAAGGTAGCAGACAGAGTAGAATAGCTGAAGACATTTGAGAAAATTACCCCAAATGTATCACTTGACTTTCAATGATACATTGGACAGAATTAAACAGAATAGATTAAAATTTGCCAATTCCATTGAAAGGAAATTTCTGGATTTCATATAAACGTGAGGAGGTGTAACTCAGCTTTTGATGCTGAGGTACATCCTAGGATGTGCTGGGACACATCATCAGTGATGTAACCTGTGGTTATTGGGTGTTCCAGGTCTTTCACCATCAGCCACCCTTACCCAGGTGACCCAGCCAGGATTGATCAGGCACTTACTTGTGTCCCAGCAGCATTGGTCCATGGGTCATATCTCTTGATCTATAGCCATCTGGAGGCTTGCTTGGCAGCCTCTGTCATGGTCCTAATCACTCTTTTCTTTACAGCCTAAGGAGAGAACAACCAGCAAAACCTCAAAACCCAACATTGTACTGCACTACCAACAACTGAGCTTTAAGCTCAAAGGCGTCCTCAATCCAGTCAGTCAGTCAGTTCTACCATGACCACCTATTTTGAGGTTTCTGGCAGAATAACCATGTGATTATGATGCAGTGAAGTCATGGAACTTTAATTGCTTGTGCCAAGATCCTTTTAGCTTTCTTTGAACTTTCCTAGCAGTTCCTTCAAGATCCAGCATTCAAGTTTATTTGTTATGTGTACATTGAAACTTATAGTGAAATGCCTTGTTTGCATTAACAACAACCCAGACTTCCAATTTGATACCTGGGCCTTGATCCTCGGCATTGTTCCGAGGATGCGTCAATCACCAACACTAGGCCTCGAGCGACAGCCTCACCAATTTGCGAACTCAGGGGTCATTGGAACGCCTTCCTCCTGCTCACAAAGAACTCTGACTCCAGAATGTAGCTTCTGCATCTCTCGGGGACATACAGATTTTTCTTATTCTCCTCTTTCCCTTTCTGTTCTTGCCCATCACTTCTATCTGGTGCCATATCCTCTTCTGTTCTCCTGTGGTTCACTCTTCTCCAATCAGGTTCCTTCATCTTCATCCCTTTACCTTTTCCACCTATTACCTAACAGCTTGTACTCCTTCTCCTCACCCCAACCTCTTATTCTGGCTTCTCACCCCTTCCTTTCCAGTCCTGATGAAGGGCCTTGAACTGAAATGTTGACTGTTGATGACTCTCCACAGATGATCCCAGATCTGCTGAGTCCCATAAGACCATAAGACATGGCAGCAGAATTAGGCCATTCAGCCCATCGAATCTGCTCTGCCATTCCATCATGGCTGATCCCAGATCCCACTCAACACCATACACCTACCTTCTCGCCATATCCTTAGATGCCCTGACCGATCAGGAAATGAACAACTACCACCTCAAATATACTCATGGACTCCACCGCAGTCTGTGGCAGAGCATTCCACAGATTTACTACTCTCTGACTAAAAGAATTCTTCCTTACCTCTGTTCCAAATTGTTGCACCTCAGTTTTGAGGCTGTGCCCTCTAGTTCTGGGTATCCTCATCATAGGAAACATCCTCTCTACATCACCCTATCTAGTTCTGTCAACCTTCATAAGAACATATGAACATAAGAAATAGGAGCAGGAGTAGGCCATCTGGCCCATCAAGTCCGCTCTATCATTTAGTAAAATCATAGCTGATCTGGCCATGGATTCATCTCCATTTACCTGCTTTTCCCCATAAACCTGAATTCCCCTACTATGCAATAATCTATCCAGCCTTGTCTTAAACATATTTACTGAGGTAGCCTCTACTGCTTTATTAGGCAGAGAATTCCACAGCTTCAACACTCTCTGGGAAAAGCAGCTCCCCCTCATCTCCATCCTAAATCCACTTCCCCAAATCTTGAGGCTATGTCCCCTAGTTTTAGTCTCACCCACCAGTGGAAACAACTTTCCTGCCTCTATCTCATCTATTCCTTTCAAAATTTTATATTTTTCTATAAGAGCTCCTCACATTCTTCTGAATTCCAGTGAGTACAGTCGCTAGTGACTCAATCTCTCCTCGTAGTCTAACCCCTTCATCTCTGGAATCAACCTGGTGAACCTCCTCTGCACTGCCTCCAAAGCCAGTATATCCTTCCTCAAGTAAGGAGACCAGAACTGCATGCAGTACTCCAAATGCGGCCTCACCAATATCTTGTACAACTGCAGCATAACCTCCCTGTTCTTAAATTCATTCCCCCTAGCAATGAATGCTAACAATCCATTTACCTTCTTGATAGCCTACTGCACCTGCAAACCAACCTTTTGTTATACATTCACAAGCACTCCCAAGTCCCTCTGCATGGCAGCATTCTGCAATTTTTTTACCATTTAAATAATAATCTGCTCTTTCATTTTTCCTTCCAAAGTGGATGACCTCACATTTACCAACATTGTACTCCATCTGCCAGAACCTCGCCCATTCATTTAACCTATCTATATCTCTCTGCAGATTCTCCGTATCTTCTGCACAATTTGCTTTTCCACTCAATTTAGTGTCATCAGCAAACTTTGATACGTTACACTCAGTACCCTCTTCCAGATCATTAATGTATATTGTGAACAGTTGCAGGCCCAGTATTGACCCCTGTGGCACACCGTTCACCACCGATTGCCCTAATACATCACACCCAACTCTATGCATCCTTATCTTATGGATAAGACTTTCTATCTTATCTATCTTCTCACCTGCAAATTTGCTTAGAACTATCTCTAAAGAGGTATCTATTGTATTGAGGTCCTCACCTCCCATTGCATCCATAACACCTCCCTTTGTCATGTTAGATGTGTCCTTCACCGTGAGGACTGGCACAAAATAGTCACTAAAAGCCTTGGCCATTTCCTCATTAACCAATATCAGTTCCCCTTTCTTGTCCTCCAAGGGACCTATGTTCACTTTAGCTACCCTTTTTTACTTATAATTATAAAAAAATTTTACTATCCGTTTTTATATTTTGTGCTGGTTTATTTTCATATTCTAGCTTCCCTTTCTTTATTGCTTTATTGCTCACTTAGTGGTACATTGTTGCTTGTTAAATTTTTCCCAGTCTTCCTGTTTCCCACTACTCTTGGTGACTTCATATGCGCAAGTTTTTAGTTTGATGCCTTCTTTTATTTCCTTAGTTTTCCAAGGCTGGCTCTCCCCACCCTTACCGTCCTTGCTTTTAACTGGAATATGAAGGGTGATTAACAAGTTCGTGGTCAAAGGTCCATTTTCTCAGACAGTGATTACTTGCAATTTTCAATTATCTGAAACAGAAATACCACAAAAGTTATTAACTTCAAACTTTCTGCATAATCACTCAGAGTAAAACTGCACATGCATGTAATGAGAGCTGTATAACTCATCTCCTTCTACCGAGGGCCACAAACTTATCAATCACCCCTCGTATGCTTTTGTTGAGCACTGTGAAAAATTCCTTTGAAAGTCTTCCACTGTTCCTCAACTGTCCCACCATATAGCCTGTGTTCCCAACCCTCAGCCCATTATAGTTTCCGTTGTTTAGGCATAACACACTGGTTTTAGATCAAACTAACCCTCCATTTCTATGAGAAACTCAGGAATACTGTGATCACTCTTTCCAAGATGATCCCTAACTACAAGATCACTAATTTTACCTGTCTCATTGCACAGGACCAGGTCTAAGATAACACGTTCCCTTGTGGTTTCAGTAACATGCTGTTCATGAAAACCATCATGCATGCATTCTATGAAGTCCTCAAACTCCCTTGACCAACCTGATTCACCCAATCTATGTGCAAGTTAAAGCCCCCTATGATAACTATTGTCCCATTCTTACATGCCTCAAATATTTCTGTTTATTGTCTGTGCCACTATAATGTTATTATTCAGTGGCCTATAGACAACTCCCACCAGTGTTCTTTCCCTTTACTACTCACTGATGCTGCAAGAGATCGTTTGATGTGGAGAGCCATGATTGCCTAAGCGTGTAACACGCAAGGCACATGAAGAAGACTACTCTTAATCTCTACCCAGATGGATTTAACATTCTGCTCCTTAGATTTCATATCACCTCTCACTAACACCCTGATCTCATCTCTAATTTAAAGCGCTATCCCACCTCCCTTTTAAATAAAATGGCCTTACACTCATTGTGCTTTTAATATCTTGTAATCATTTACTCTTTTGCTGTTGACTTTTCTTCACTCCACTCTTACTTTACTCTTTTTTCTCTTTTGCTTTTTCTTTAGCTTTATCTACACTTTTCTTTTTTACTTCTCTTTACTTCTCCAATCTGTTCAATCCACCCCCCATACTATTTAGCTTAAAGCCCTATCCACATCCATAGTTATGTGATTTGCTGGGTTCCAGGTCCTATCACAGTTCAGGTGGAGCCTGTCCCATTGATACAGCTCCTTCTTTCCCCAATACTGGTGCCAATTTCCCATGAGTTCAAACCCACTTCTCCCACACTAATCCTTGAGCCATACATTTAACACTCTAATCTTCTTGATACTATTTCAATTTGCAAGTGACTCAGGTAGTAATCCAGAGATCACCACCTTTATTGGTTCTGCTTTTTAATTTAGTCCCTTGCTGCTCAAATTCCTTCAGCAGAACCTCTTTCCTCTTTCTACCTATGTCATTGGTACCCACATGGACCATGACAACTGGATCTTTCCCCTCCCACTGCAAATTCCTCTGCGAGTCAGATAAGATGGCCTGAACCTTTGCACCAGGCAATCAACACAGCCTTCTATCCTCACGACAGAGAACTCTGTCTATTCCCCTGACTATACTATCCCCAACTGCTACTACATTTCTCTTCTCTCCACCCTCTTGAATGGCTCTCTGAACTACAGTGCCACAGTCAGTTTGCTCATCCTTCCTACAGACCCCACTTTCCTCCACACAGGGAGCAGGAATCTCAGACCTGTTGGACAAGGTCAAGGGCTGAGGCTCCTCTAGCATTGTTTCTTAGATCCCACTGCCCGACTCAATCGCGGTCACACCCTCTTGTACCTGACCACAGACCGAATTTGAGGCAGCTAATCTAACGGGTATGACTACCTCCTGAAACAGAGAATCCAGGAAACTCTCCCTCTCCCTGATGTGCTGCATCAGATTTGAAGCTCAGCTTCCAGGTCATCAACTTTGAGCCTGAGTTCCTCGAGCAACCAACACTTGCTGCAGGTGTGGTCACCAGGAACCACAGTGGGGTTCACCAGCTCCCACATCATGCAGCTACAGCACATCACCTGACCCTGCATCATTCCTACCTTATTCAATTAGCTGTAAATTAGTGACTTTTTATTCAACTACTACAACAGTCTTACCTGCTACTTACAACTGCCTCCTCACTGAAACCTCTTGAGCATTTTTTAAACTTTTCTCTCTGATCTGTGTGAAGCTCTCTCTCTCTCTCTCTATGCGAATCGTCCGCTGCTATTTCAGTCAGTTTCAATGAGATCCTCTCACATTCTTGTGAATTCCAGTGAGTGCAGACCTAAACCTGGCAAATGCTCCTCCATGTTGAACTCCCTTTCGGTGGTGTCTGAAAAGAGGATGCTGTCCAAGTTGCATGTCATCTTGGACAATGTCTCCCATCCACTACATAATGTACTGGGTGGGCACAGGAGTACATTCAGCCAGAGACTCATTCCACCGAGATGCAACACAGAGCGTCATAGGAAGTCATTCCTGCCTGTGGCCATCAAACTTTACAACTCCTCCCTGAGCCAATAGGCTGGTCCTGGACTTATTTCCTGGCATAATTTACATATTACTATTTAACTATTTATGGTTTTATTACTATTTATTATTTATGGAGCAACTGTAACGAAAACCAATTTCCCCTGGGATCAATAAAGTATAACTATGACTATGACTACTACTATGTTAACCCTTTCATTCCCATAATCATCCTCATGAACCTCCTCTGGACTCTCTCCAATGACAACACATCCTTTCTGAGATATGGGGCCCAGAACTGTTGACAATACTCTATGTGTGGCCTGATTAGCGTCTTATAAAGCCTCTGCATTATCTCCTTGCTTTTATATGCTATTCCTCTTGAAATAGATGCCAACATTGTATTTGCCTTCTTTACCACAGACTGAACTTGTAAATTAACCTTCTGGGTGCCTTGCACGGAGCCTTCTGAGAGACCCTCTGCACCTCTGATGTTTGAACCTTCTTCCTATTTAGGTAATAGTCTACACTATTGTTCCTTTTACCAAAATGCTTTATCCTACATTTCCCAACATTGTATTCCAACTGCAGCTATCTTGTCCATTCTTCCAATTTGTTTAAGCCCTGCAGCAATCGCATTGTTTCCTCAGACGACTTACCCCTCCGCCTATCTTCGTATCATCTGCAAAATTTGCCTCAAAGCCATCAAGTCCATTATCTAAATCACTGACAAACAATGTGAAAAGCAGCAGTCCCAATACTGACCACCGAGGAACACCACTACTCACCGGCAGCCAATTAGAAAAGGCCCCTTTTATTTCCGCTCGCTGCCTCCTGACAGCTATGCTTTTCTCTATGCCAGTATCTTTCCTGGAACGCCATAGGATTTTATCTTGTTAAACAGCCTCAAGTATGGCACCTTATCAAACGCCTTCAAAAACTCCAAATAAATGACATCCACTGCCTCTCCTTTGTTCACCCTACTTGTTACTTCCTCAAAGAACTCTAACAGATTTGTCAGGGAAGATTTCCCTTCACAGAAACCATGCCTACTTTGACTTAATTTATCATTTGTCTCCAAGTACCCGGAAACCTCATCCTTAATAACAGACTCCAACTCTATCCCAACCACCGAGGTTAGGCTAACTGACCTGTAATTCCTTTTATTGCCTTCCTCCCTTCTGAGAGAGTAGAGTGACATTTGCAATCTTCCAATCCTCTGGGACTATGCCAGAACCAAGTGATTCTTGAAAGATCATGACCAATGCATCTGTTATCTCTTCAGCAACCTCTCTCAGGACACAGGCTGTAGTCCATCTGGTCGTTGTCCACCTTAAGACCTTTAACTTTGCCTTGCACTTTTTCCTTTCCATTAGCAATGGCACTCACTCCTCCTGCCTGATGCTCACAGACCTCTGGCACACTGCTGGTGTCTTCCACAGTAAAGACAGATGCAAAGTACCCATTAAGTTCATCTACCGTGTCTTTGTCCCCCATTACTACCTCACCAGCATCATTTTCCAGTGGTCCAATATCAACTTTAACTTTCCTTTCACGCTTGATATGACTGAAAAAATCTTGTGGCATCCTGCTTTATATTATTGGCTAGTTTGCCCTCAGATTGCATCTCCTCCCTTCTTACAGCTTTCTTAGTTGCATTTTTAAAACTTCACAATCATCCAATTTCCAACTCACTTTTGCTACCTTATATGCCCTTTCTTTGGCTTTTATACAGTCTTTGACTTCTTTTGTCAGCCACAGTTACCTATCCCTGTCATTTGAGAACTTTTCTTCTGTGGGATACATTTATCTTGCTCCTTGTGAACTATTCACAGAAACTTCAGCCATCTCTGTTCTGCTGTCATCCCCTCCAGTGTCCTCCTCCAATCCACCCGGGCAAGCTCTTCTCTCAAGCCTCTGTAATTCTTTTTTATTCCATTGTGATACTGATATGTGTGACTTCTGCTTCTCCTTCTCAAATTGCAGTATGAGTTCAGTCATATTATGATCACTCCCTCTGAAGGTTTCCTTTACCTAATATGATCTGGGTTATTACACAACACCCAATCTAAGATAGCCATTCCTTGAGTAGGCTGAAGCACAAGAGGCTCTAAAAAGCCATCTCGTAGGCATTCAACAAATTCCCTCTCTTGTGATCAGACACCAACCTGATTTTCCCAATCGCCTTGCATATTGAAGTTCCCTATTACAATTGTGTCATTACCCTTATTACATGCCTTTTCCAGCTCCCTTTGCAATCTTAACCCCACATCTTGGCTAATATTTGGAGGCCTATAAATGATTTCCATAATGATTTTTTTAACCCTTGCAATTTCTTAACTCCACAAAGCTTCAACATTTTAGTTCCACTTCCTCTGACATTTTGTCTGTGTTCCTCTGAATTTCCAGAACCTGCAGAATATTCTGTGTTTATTTTTACACTGGGTGATTTATACTGGCTTCCATCAGCCATTTTAAATTTCTGATCTTCAATCACTGAGTTACCTTATGTACTGTACATTAATTTACATGTGTTTTCTCCCCTTAACTCTTCCATTCCTCCCTTTGGGATCAAATACATAAGGTATTAAATAGACGCAAACACCAGGAATTCTGCAGATGCTGGAAATTCAAGCAACACACATCAAAGTTGCTGGTGAATGCAGCAGGCCAGGCAGCATCTCTAGGAAGAGGTACAGTCGACGTTTTGGGCCGAGACATCGACTGTACCTCTTCCTAGAGATGCTGCCTGGCCTGCTGCGTTCACCAGCAACTTTGATGTGTGTTGCAGGTATTAAATAGAATTATGTTAGAACATGGAAGAGTACAGCAGAGGAACAAACCTATCAACCCACAATGTTGTGCTGAACAAGCTGAATAGCAAATCAATAGCTAGTCGCTTCTACATACACATGCCCATGATGTTCACATTTCAACTTCCAGCACTTCTTAATCTTCCAGTTTTTATCAGTTTCACTGCTATTTTTATCATTTTCTCTGCTATTCTCACTATTTTGTTCCTTCTAGCAAATATTTGAAGTTACCCTTGCTCTACTTTCTATTCTATTCTTAAGGATGTGGAGAGGAATGTACTTATGCATAGCCTTTTCTTAAAGAATATTACAGCTATTAACCTTCGACAATAATGACCAATTAGGCACAATGAAAATCACTATTGACTGATAAATACTGTTATTGGTTCAGTTAACAACAAGCACATGAAGTTACAAAACTGAGTACCTGTGCACACACTACTGGATTTCCCTGACACTCACTAAACAGTCAAAGTAGGAAAGATATTACCTGGGACAGGATTCTATGATGGCCAGGTATTCCTCCTGATCCCATTGTAATCTCCATGTTTCTGACATGGGGTTATCCACTTCTGCGATGGGTATCCTCCAGATTTGGCACTGCCTGTATCTCCGCATCCTCCATTCATATCCTTTTCCTTATCAGATCAATCTATAATCTTGCAATGTTGTTCACTGAGGCTCATTGACTTCTCTTTGGATCTGGCCCAAGACCCCAAGCATTATATTTGGGCCTAAGACGACTTCTTTTGTTCTTTCCCAAATCAGCCTAGTTCAAACCAGTTTAGCCAGCTCAGCCAAACATTGGCTCATGTTACATCAGATCACTGGTGGTTCTTTCCAGAAGCCTGCCATTTTTTCATAACTGAACAAACAGCTTCTTGTTAGGAAATAGTCTCTCATTTAAATAACTGTCATTTCTGAAGATTAACCTAATTATATTCAGTTACACAAACTTCTGGCAATCACTCAATGAAATAGTATATTCTTACCATTTTAAATAAACAATATGCAAATATGTTCCTTTATTTTCTAATCTCCTCCCTGTTTTACTTAGTATCTTGTTCTTAGATTATAGTTTCTCTCATTCCCCTTTCATTTAGAAATTTATTGCTGGTTTATTCTTTCTTTTGCATGTAAAGCTTCTCATTATAGGAAGGATGTGGAAGTTTTCGAGAGGATGCAGGGGAGATTTACCTGGATGATGCTGGAATGGAGAGTGTGCCTTATGAGGGGAGTTTTAATGAACTAGGGCTTTTCTCTTTAGAGAGAAGGATGAACAGAGGTGACTTGATAGAAATGCCCAAAATAAGAGGCATAGATCAATTGGATAGCCAGAAACTTTCTTTTCCAAGGATGTAAATGGTTAATACAAGGGGCATACCTTTAAGGGGTTGGAAGGAAAATACAGGGGGATATCAGGGGTAGGTTTATTTTTACACTGAGTGGTGGGTGCATAAAACATGCTGCCAGGGATAGTGATAGAGTGATTAGCAGCATTTAAGATACTCTTAAAGGGAACATGGATGAAAGTAAAATGAAGGATGAAGCAGGAGGGGAAAGTTAGATTGATGTTGGAGAAAATTAATGGGTCAATACACACCTTGGGCTGAAAGCCTGTATTTTGCTGTTCTGTTCTAAATTCTAGGCTCTATGGTCCATGAATATTTTTCCCTGACCAGTCTTGTGGTCAGCTGACCTCTCCATCCTCTGCTAGGCCTTCCTTTCCAACTTTTCTTCTTGAATGTCTTGTTACATTAAATGGCTCCACTTCATTATAAATTATTGCTGTTACTGGTGACAAAGATGGAATATTCAATGTGTAAGACAAGTATTTGAAGTTTCTATAGAGACTCAGCAGACTCCAAAAAATAACTTTCATTATGAACTCCTACACGTGGTATCAGAAAATGAGTAAAGTAATGCTACTAATTCAGAAAATATTGTTTTTATTGTTACAGAGCTACAGATTAATCAATGATACAGATTCTATCCCAGAAGAAAACCACATCCTCCTCCAAAAACAGTGTCACCAATCTGAAGCATCTGATCAACGCAAGAGGATAGGCAACTAATTTGGACGGAATATCCAAAGAAGGTCTTCCATTTGTCTGGGAATGATTATAGATGCATCAGAAAATGATTATAGATGTCTCAATCTAATCTGCAACAATAATACCTCAGAATAAAGTAAAAGTTCAGCAGCTGTATCGTCTGTATGTTACTGTTGCCACCGGAAATCTGTTTTTGTATTTCTCCTGCACAATATAATAAATAATCCCAATAACCAAACATACAATTACTGCCACTACTACTGCAATCCACATACTGTGCAGAACCTATACTTTATTGTCCCCCAGTTCATCAGGCAAAGGCAGAAAGAAAGAAGCGCTGGCAACATTGGACATCTCGGAAGGCTGATTGTTTTCATCATAAGCACATAGAGCAAAATAAAACGTGGTACTGTTTTTAAGTCCTGTACTTCCAACGGCAATTGTAAATGTTTCTTTGGAGCCAAATGGTTGCGGTTTCAAACTTGTCAAATTAACCTGTTCAGCTCCTGAGAAACTGTCCCGTAGCTGCAGCAGTTTCTCACTCATTCTCATCTCATAGTAGGAGGCTGATAAAGAAAGGAAATACTGTGAGTGATTGCATTGACATATTGAATGGTATCAGATAGATGTGAGAATGTGTGAGTGGATATTCAGCTGATCGATTGTGTGGTAAGTTAATTGGGCTTTTTTAGTCAGAGGGTGGTGAATGTATAGAATTTGTTGCCACGGGCAGCACTGGAGGCCAAGTCATTGGGTGTATTTAAGGCAGAGATTGATAGGTATCTGAGTAGCCAGGGCATCAAAGGTTATGGTGAGAAGGCGGGGGAGTGGGACTAAATGGGAGAATGGATCAGCTCATGATAAAATGGCGGAGCAGACTCGATGGGCCAAATGGTTGACTTCTGCTCCGTTGTCTTATGGTCTTATGGCTTCCTGTGCGCAGAAAGCTCTCTCTTTTTGTGCGGGCTTTCAAGTGCATATGTTTCCATCTTGGCGGGCCAAGTTCTCTGCTCCCACACTGGAAGTTGCCTAGTATGTGCAGTAGCCAGCATGACTCAGTAAAAACATTTAATCAGTTGTCATTGTTTCTCTGTGCAAACGTAAACACTCGTGACTGATCTGCCTACTTCCATATCATTCTGCAAATTTTTAAATTCTTGTTTCATTGTCCTGGGAAGCAACTTAGGATATTTTGCATTGAAGTGAATTGTCATTACAAATCAGAACAATGTAATGCATTTTAATTTTGAAACCTTATCTGTTCAATTATTTCTATTCCAGTTCAGTAGATTCAGAGGAAGATGTGAGGGAGATTTGTTCACCAGAAGGAGAAATCGATATTCATGCTATCGGGTTGGAGATTTACCCAGACAGAATGAAAGGTGTTGCTCCTCCACCCTGTTGGGCGGTTTCATCTTGGTCAGGAGGAGGCCATTGATCACCACATCAGGACTCGAATGGGAGTGGGAATTAAAATGTTTGGTCACGGGGAAGTCCTGTTTGTGGTGGATGGTGTGGAGGTGTGCACCAAAGCAGTCCCACAATTTACAACGGGTCTTACCAATGTAGAGGAGGCTACATCAGGAGCATTGGACACAATAGCCGACCTCAGCAGATTCCCCGTTGAAGTGTTGCCTCACCTGGAAGGACTGTTTGGGGCCATGAATGGAGGTGAGGGAGGAGGTGAATAGGAGGTTCAGCACTTAGACTGCTTGCAGGAATAGTGCCTGGAGGGGGATTAGTGGGGAGGGACGAATTGACTAGGGAATTGCAGAGAGCGTGAACCCTGCGGAAGGTGTAGTGATGGGAGAGGGGGAGGGTTAGGGGTAAAGATATGTTTAGTGCTAGCATCCCTTTGGAGATGGCAGAAGTTTCGGAGGATAATATGTTGGATGTGGAGGTTGATGGGGTGGTAGTTCAGGGCTATTGTGGCATTGGGAAGATGGGGTGAGTGTGGACGTACGGGAAATGGAGGAGAAGTGGGAGAGGGCAGTATTAATATTAGCAGGAGGGCAACACCACTTTTTAAAGAAGGAGGACATCTCTGATGTCCTGGAATAGAAAGTCACGCCCTGGGAAGAGATGTGGCGGAGGCAAAGAAACTGAGAGAAGTAAATAGCATTTTACTGATAATTGGGTGGGCAGTGTTCCATTGAGATAACCTTGGGAATCAGTAGGTTTATAAAAGATGTCAGTGGACTATACGGCTCCAGAGATGGAAACATAAAGGTTGAGAAAGGAGAGGGAGGTATTAGAGATGGATTGTGTAAATTTAAGTGCACAGTTGAAGTTAGAGACAAAGTTGATAAAATTAACAAGCTCAGCATGAGTGCATGCGCCAATGCAGTCGTCAATACAGCAGAGGAAGGGTGGGGAGTATAATAGGGAAAGGCTTTGGAGTTTGGAGGAAGTGGGAGGACCCACCTTCTGAGTCTTGAAGGGTCCTGGCCTGAAAAGTCGATTATTTACTCTTTTCCATAAATGCTGCCTAACATGCTAAGTTCCTCCAGCGTTTTGTGTGTGCTGCTTTGGATTTCTAGCACCTGCAGACTGTCTCGTGCTTGAGACAGGAACTATTGGTAAAACCTGTCAGGAAGACCACTACAGATATGCAGCTAAAATTGCCACATTGAAGCTGTGTGTATGAACAGCAGGTGTTGGGAAGCATTTAGAACCTGTATTTACCCATCTGGAATCTATCTCATTGTGAATATGTAAAATTCTTTAAACTAAAATGTGATCAATGTGTACTTAATTCTAACTACTGAAATAATGTTTGACCAGAAGGAATATAATTCATAATCATAAGACCATAAGACGTAGGAGCAGAATAGGAGCCATTCAGCCCATTGCTATTCCATCATGGCTGATCCCAGATCCCACTGAACCCAATATACTCGCCTTCTCGCCATATCCTTTGATGCCCTGACTGATAGGAAACTATCACCTTCCGCCTTAAATACATGGATGGACTTGGCCTCCAACGCAGTCTGTGGCAGAGCATTCCACAGATTTACTACTGTCTGGCTGAAAAAAAAAATCCTCCTTACCTCTGTTCTAAAAGGTCATCCCTCAGTTTTGATTACTGCTGCCATACTCCTCAGTTCACTACCCTTCTGAGCTAGAGGGTCAAACTCAATGCCAGAGGCTCAGCTGCTGTCGTTTCCCTCAGGTGGGCTGTTCCCCATCAACAGAACTCAAAATGGAGCACTTATTGTTGAGGGGGATGGCAACGGGATGATCTCCACTATCCAACATTCTACCTTTCCCCTCCTGACAGTCACTCATTTATCCTTCTCCTTTAGATTTGGGGTGACAGGTCCCTGTAGCTCATGTCCAACAGTGTTTCATTTTCCCGAACAAGCCAAAGGTCGTCAAGCTGCAGATCCCGTTCATGATTTGGTAACATTAAACACTTTTCTTCAGTTTACACATATTTCATTGAAAGTGTGGAGAGAAAACGTGGCGTACTGAATTTTATCTTGTTAAGCAGCATCATGTGTGGCACCTTATCAAATACCTTCTGAAAATCCACATAAATGACTTTAACTTATTTTATCATTAGTCTCTATGTACCTCAAAACCTCATCATCATAGACTCCAACGCTTTACCAACCACTGATATTAGGCTATCTGGACCATAAATTGCTTTCTTTTGCCTTCCTCCCTTTTTAAAGAGTGGAGTAATATTTGCAATCTTCCAGTCCTCTGGGACCATGCCAGAATCAAGTGATTCTTGGAAGATCATGACCAATGCATCCATTATTTCTTCTGCAACATCTCTGGACTCTAAGATGTACAGTAGTCCATCTGGCCCAGGTGAATAATCCACTTTAAGACTTTTGAGATTGCCTCTCACTTTTTCCTTTGTAATGGCAATGGCACTCACTCCTTCTCCCTGACACTCACGGACCTCTGGCACAATGCTAGTGATTTCCATAGTGAAGACAGATGCAAAGTACCCGTTAAGCTCATCTGCAATTTCTTTGTCCCCCATTACTACCTCTCCAGCACAATTTTCTAGTGGTCCAATATCAACTCTCACCTCCCTTTTACTCTTTATATAACTGAAAAGAATTTTGGGTATCTTGCTTTATAGTATTGGCTAGTTTGCCCTCCTATTTAATCTTTTCCCTTCTTATTCCTTTTTTAGTTGTCTTTTGTTGGAAGTTAAAATCTTCCCAATCATCCAGCTTCCCACTCACTCACTCAAGTACAAACCATCCCTTTTGTACAGGGCCCCTCTGCCCCAAAAGTCCCAATGATTCAGAAATCTGAATCCCTGCACCCTGCTCCAATTCGTCAGCCATGCTTTTATCTGCCAACTCATTCTATTCCTATCCTCATTGTCACATGGCGCAGGCAGCAATCCTGATAATACTATCCTTGAGGTCCTGCTTCTCAGATTCCTTACTAACTCCCTTTATTGTTTTCAGGACCTCCTCTCTTTTTCTTTCTACGTTGTTGGGACCAATATGCACCACAACCTCTGGTTGCTCAGTCTCCCTTTTCAGGATATTGTGGACACTTTCAGAAACATCGTGGACCCTGGCGCTTGGGAGGCAAGCTACCATCCATGTTTCCTTTTCGTGTCCACATAATCGCCTATCTGTCCCCCTAATTATAGTCCCCTATTACTGCTGCCATCCTCTTCAGTTCCCTACCATTCTGAGCCACAGGGCCAGACTCACTGGCAGAGATACAGCCGCTGTTACTTCCTGCAGGTAGGATCCACGTCACCCCCACAGTACTTAAAATGGACTACTTATTGTTCAGAGAGCCCGCCACAGGGATGCTCTCCACCATCTGACATTCTCCCTTCCCTCTCCTGACAGTCACCCATTTATCTAACTCCTGTAGCCTTGGGGTGACTACCTCCCTGTCGCTCCTGGCTCTTTCTGCTTCACTTTCCCAAACAAGCCGAAGGTCATCAACCTGCAGATCCCGTTCATGATTTGGTAACATTAAAAAAAATTCAGTTTACATTTAAATTATTGAAAGTGTGGAGAGAAAATGAGGTGTACTGTTATGTCAGCTGTTATATGATTATTGCAAATCTTTCATTCTCAAATAAAGACATTTGATAGTAGAATAAGGAATTCTGCTACCTTTAGGGGTGATATGGTAGTATAGAGGATATTGTGAAGCTATTACAGCTCCAACGATTGGGTTCAATTCCACTGCTATTTGTGAGGATTTTGTAAGTTCTCCCTGTTTCCACTGGGTGCTCTGATTTCCTCCCACACTCCAAAGACATGTAATGAATTCATATAGCCCTATTGCTTTACTCAATTTTGATACTAAAATTTTATCTAAAGTGTTGGCTCGCAGACTTGGAAGTATTATATCTTCTGTAGGTTTGGATGATCAGACAGGATTTACTAAACATCGATATTCCCATTTTAATATATGGCATTTGTTATATGTTATACATTCTCCATCTAAGGAAATATCGGAATGTGTGATATCTTTGAATGCGGAGAAGGCCTTTGACAGAGTTGAATGGAATTATCTTTTTATATCCTTAGAAAAATTTAATTTTGGATATAATTTTATTCATTGGATTAAATTACTTTATTTATTTCCCTCCACTCGGGTTCTTACTATTATAACATTATATGGTAAGGTATTTTTTTCCTCTTTTTTTAACCCACCAGCTCATTTTGGTAGTAGGGGTAGATTTTTATGAAATAAAATACAATTATTTTATTTTATTTCATTTCATTATTCAATCTTTTTTTCTACATGATTGACTTGGAATATGGGATATTGTGATCATATTACTGTGATTTAAATGTAATGTAATTCGTATTACTTGTATCCTTATGATTTTTGTATTTGTATTTATCCAATTTATATAATATTAATAAAAATATTGAAAGAGGTATCTCATTCAATGTCAAGGATGTTTCAGCCTTTCCTCTTCCCTCTACTTTAAGCTCCAAGATTTTCGAGTCAAAGATTTCTGTTCTGGCCAGGACTTTGCAAAGGAAGAACTTGCCTTACCTTTGGGTTATGTCAGTACTTTTGAACTCCCTTTTCAATTCTTCTTATTCTTTAACAGTATCAGTGGGATATGGGACACAACAATGCAGAGAAATAGAAAAGACTAGAGAAAGTAGAGGGTACAGGCCAGTCAAAATTCAAAGAAATGTTATTGTCAGAGTACATATATATCACCACGTACAACACCAAGATTCACTTTCCTGTGGGCATACTCAGCAAATCTATAGAATAATAGCAAGATCAGTGAAAGATCGAGTATAGAAGACAACAAAATGTGCAAATACAAATATAAAAAAAACAAGAGCATGAAGTTACAAAATAAAACATCCTTAAAATGAGATAATTGGTGGTGGGAACATCTCAATAGATGAGTGTAGTTACCCCATTCTGTTGAGATGTTCCCACAACCAATAATCTCACTTTAAGGATTCCTTAAGAAGTTTAAGCTCCAAGATTTTCTGGTCACATACATTTGTTCTGGCCAGGACTTTGCAGAGGAAGAACTGAAAGAGGTGGATACAGGCCAGTCCATCACAGGCAAAGCCCTCTTCGTCATTGAGCATATTTACAAATAGCACTGTCACAAGAAAAAAAAGCATCTATCATCGAGGACCCCACCTTACAGGCATTGCGTGCTTCTTGCTACTATGATAGGGCAGGAGATACAGAGCCTAATGTCCCACACCACCAGGTTCAGGAACAGTTGTTACCCTACAACCATCAGGCTCCTGGATTGCCATGGATAGCTTCACTCATGACACTATGAACTGATACCACAGCCTACAGACTCACTATCAAGGACTTTAGAAATCAGGTTCCCAGGATTATTTATTTTTATTTGACAATTTGCCTTCTTTTGTCGACTGTTTGTATCAAGTATCAAGACAAATTTTCACTGTACCTCAGTACATGTGACAGTAAGAATCTAATGCCAATACCAATTGCTTGCAAAATTCAATGTACTTCTAAAATTGCTGGGTACAGAGTTCTAGAGTTTTGCTGTTAAGGAAGCAGTAATACATTTTCCAGCCAGGATAGAATGTGATGAGAAGAGCAACCTGTAGTTTCAAGTTGCAGGGTGTCAACATCTCAGAAGATGTATCTTGGGCCCAACATATTGATGCAATTATGAAAAAGGCACATTAGTGGCTATGTTTAATTAAGATATTGTATGTTACCAAAGACTCTAGCAATTTTTTACAATGTACCTTGGAAATCGTTCGAACTGATTGCATCACCATCTGGTGTAGAGAGGCCATGCACAGGATCAGAAAAAGCTGCAATGGAGTGTGAACTCAGCCATCTCCATCATGGACACTAGCCTCCCCTGCTTTAAGGACACCACCCAAAGGCAATACTTCAAAAAATGCGGCATCTATCATTTAGTACATCCATCACCCAGGACATGCTCTCTTCTTATTTGTATAATCAGAGAGGAGGTACTAGAGCCTAAAGACATACAATCAGCGTTTTAAGAATAGCTCTTCCTATCCACCATCAGATCTCTGAATGGACAATGTACCAATTCATAAAAACTATCTCACTACCTTTGCTCTCTTTCTGCAGCACTTATTTAATTTTTAATATATTTCATATTGTAATGTATAGTTATTTTATGTATAACGCTCTACTGAAAAACCATAAATTTCATGACATATGTCTGTGACTTTAAACCTGATTCGGAGGTGATTCAAAGTTCAAGGTATGTACAGTGTATGTCATTACTACCTTGAGATTCATTTTCTTGCAGGAAAATCATTAAAGAGGTCCTGACTGGCAGGAGTGAGAATAAAGGAGACCTTTTCTAGTTGGCTGCCGGTGAATAGTGGTGTTCCACAGGGGCCCGTGTTGGGACTGCTTCCTTTCATGTTATATGTCAAAGATTTTGATGATTCCGTTGATGGCTTTGCAGCCAAATTTGTGGATGATACAAAGAAATGTGGAGGGACAGATAGTGTTGCAGAAGCAGGGTGCCTGTAGAAGGCCATGTACACATTACGAGAATGTGCAAAGAAGTTGCAAATGAAATACAGTGTAGGGAAATGCATGGTCATGCTCTTTGATAGAGGGAATAAAGGCATAGTCTATTTCCTAAACAGGAAAAAAAAATCAGAAATTAAAAGTGCAAATGGACTTGGGATTCCTCGTACAGGATTCACTGAAGGTTAACTTGGAGGTTGAGTTTGTAAAGAAGGCAAATGCAGTGTTAGCATTCATCACAAGAGAACTAGAATATTAAAACCAGTTTTCCTGACCTTCTTCACCCTCCACTGATGCTACCAACATTTTCTTCCTTCATATATCACTCAGATCCCAATATGTCCACACCATGACAGAGATTTTTAGTTATGGTTTAGATCTGATTCAAAGTTCAAAGTAAATTCATCATTAAATTATGTACAGTATTTGTCATCATATACAATCCTGAGATTCATTTTCTTGCTGGCATACTCAAAAAACTCAATGTCCATTATAGAATCAATGAAAGACTGCACTAACAGGTCGGATAACCAATGTGCAAAAGAGAACAAACAGTGCAAATGTAAAAAGAAGAAATAATAATAACACTAAATATACACTATAAGCAATAAATATCAAGAACATGAGATGAATCCATAGGTTGTCCACAGTTCAGTGATGAGGTAAGTGAAGCTGAGTAAAATGATCCCATCTGGTTCAAGAGCCTGTTGGTTGAGGGGTAATAACTTCCTGCACCTTGTGGTGTGAGTCCTGAGGCTCCTGTACCTTCTTGATGAAAGCAGCAATTAAACAGTAGAGTTCACAGAAAATCTCTGTTTATTATAAAAGCATGCAACAATTATGTATAGTCAATAATAGGATATAACTCACGTCTCTCCTTCCACTCACAGGACTCAAGAGCGATGGCCAATGTCCAGTCTCAACCTGCAGCCGTTACAAACTTGGTCAAAGGGGAATTTTGACAATCAGTTGAACAACCCTTGCCTTTTATACTATCAAACGGACATGGCCAGAATGCAGAGGAAATTACTGCTTATGATATTCACGACAATAAGATAATCTTGGCATAAGACCAATGATACAGTCCCACATCCAATGAAAAATTTTAACCTCCACACTGTATATTAACCCATTAAAGCCAGTGTATCATTACTCCGCATGGTATAAATGTGACAAACACTTTTGACAACAGTGAATTAATCTACTTAACAGCAGTTGGTCGGGCTACTGAATGCATATTCATTGCCATGTGGGTGCACCAAATGTGCTGGACAAACATAGAAACATAGAAAACCTACAGCACAATACAGGCCCTTTGGCCCACAATGCTGTACTGAACATGTACTTAGAAATTTCAGAGGGTTACCCATAGCCCTCCATTTTTCTAAGCTCCATGTACCTATCCAGGAGTCTCTTAAGAAAACCTGTCGGATCCTCCTCCATCACCATTGCGGCAGCCCATTCCACGTACTCACCACTCTCTGCGTAAAAAAAAACTTATCCCTGATATCTCCTCTGTACCTACTTCCAAGCACCTTAAAACTGTATCCTCTCGTGCTAGCCATTTCAGCCCTGGGAAAAAGTCTCTGACTATCCACACGATCAATGACTCTCATCATCTTATACCCCTTGGATTGAGGGATGACTGCACAGGCGTGTGGACGTCAGTGAGTTAGACCAGCTCAAAGAGTTGAAAAGGCAAACAGATATGCAGATGGAGAAGTTGCAGTGCCAGGTTTTGTAGCAAGAGCAGCAGCTCTTATAAGCATTTTAGTCCCTTGTTCCTGTTCTGGCATTCAATAAGATTCCAGCCAATTGATTATTCAGTGCCATGTTTGCAGCAATTTAAATAAGCAATAAATTTTGGTTCCAGCTGGAACTGCTGAAACCCAGCCACTACTTGCTGGTGGCCAATGAAAGAAAGACAGCAATTAAATACTTCGCCACTCACACTTTTTTCTGGTAAACAGTTATCTGTGGCTTCTCTGTCTGAGTTGAATGACCTGTAGGACCTGGTATTTTTGTGGTGTGGGCTGAGGTCTCAGAGACACAGGACAATTGCAGGATGTCCAGGCCAGAGATGCTGGAGCGGACTTGGAGAGAATTCGATTTTGTGGAGCCATGGTGAGGTGAAGTCAAGGAAAGGACAAAGGTCTGATCTATTTAAGAGTGGAGCCAAATTGTTTGTCACCAGGTTCGGATATGGCCCAAGTGCGGAGTGATAGACACTGAAACAGGTTGATAGTTCACAGACTTTAATTTTAAAACTGTTAAAGTGAAAAGAAAACAATAAACTCTAGGCCAGACAGGGCCATTAACTAAATCTCGCAAATGGAAAACAAAGCCTACACTGCTGCTGAAAAGAACAACTAGGAATAAAATGAATCTTCAGATTCAGTTGACTTGACAGGCCAATTTCTCAGGCAAGGGAGAATGCAAGCAGATAGCAAAGCATTGCTGTGTCTAAGTCTCGACAAATACTACGAGAGAATGAATGGAGTTAAATACTATCAGAATAAAATAATAATTAGCTGACACATGCATATTCATGAGCTCAATTTCTGTAAGTGCTGCGCTGCCAAAGCCATGGTTGTGATATTGGTAAGTCAGGTACCAGCTGAATCAAGGTGGCGCTGCCCGAGCCTGAAGGCGTATCAAAGTAGTAGAGATTGAGGAACTACCCGAGGTTGGACAATTTAAGTGCCAGCCAGATTGAAATGGTCAGGGTGTCAGGGTTGGAGTCCATGGACAGCGCAGTTCGGCTCACTGCTCTACAGGGTTTGCTGCGCTCTCTGCTGGACTGATGTTGTGGTCTGCAACTAGTGGACTTCAGGATCGGCTTCACTGATGCCTGGCTTTGTGAATTTCAGTTCTGAATGCTGTTTCCTTGCTTTTATTGTTTGCATGATTTATTTTTTCTCTCTCTCTGCACACTGGGTGTGTGATGGTTTTCTTTTATTTTTAATAGGTTCCATTAGATTTCTTTGTTCCGTGGGTGCCTGTAGGGAGACAAACCTCAAGGTTGTATAGAGTAGACACCTTTTGATAATAAGTGTATTTTGTACTTTGAAATTGAACTTGATGAAAAGAAAAGTGTTTGTCACTCTTCTATCATCTGGCACAAAGATAACCAGGAAGCAATAGTTAAAATTTGAATACTTGCTGAGTATGTGCAGAGTTCCACTATCCATGTGACTTTTCACATCACCACTGTCTGGAATGAGTTTGTACGTTTGCTCCATGACCATTTGTGTTTCCTCTGGGTGCTCTGATACTCTCCCACATTCTAAAGACATGTGTGTTAGTAGGTTAATTGGTCACGTGGATGTAGTCGAGCAGCACAGGCTTTTTGGGCCAGAAGGCCCTGTTACTGTGCTGTAACACTAAATGGTTGGTTTTGTCTATCTTATCCGATGATGACAATATCTGAAACCTGTGTGGGAGAGTTTTTAAAAGTGGAAAAGCCATTGCACTGGGCGGTTCCGCTCTCCTGAACTCAGAAGTCCATTAGGAGTAAACTTCCTTGTTTGCAATGGATGACCATGACTTCTGTGCCTTGTCTTTTGCTCTTTGTGAAGTGTTGCAGAACCATATTCCTGGTCGTTGGATCTCACTGTTGGTCTTATCCAACCAGTCCATCCGAGCTGACTTCACGTGCTAGGACAGGTATGTTTGTCCTCATCTCACCGACAATGAGGCCTGCCAGCTATGCTCATCTACAGTGGTTTAACCTGCCTGATGAAGCATTAAACCAGGATATAATCGCTGTTGCATGCAAATAACTATTTAGAGCAACTGGTGAGAGCTGAGTGTCCCGTGGGGATGAAAGATGGGGGAACTGCCCCAGAGTGGACATGACAAGCCTCTTCACCAGAGCTGCTACCCCTCACTGTACACCCCATACACCATCTCTTAAAAAAAATTTTTAAGAAACTCTTCTCGGGTTTACCTTATTGTTCAAAAGACTTCCTGAAAAGTTGTTTCCTTTGCATTGTGATTATGTCCATTTGACGTGATGAATTATGAAAACAGTTGGAATTAACCTTCAACTTGGATTTGTGATCAGAGCTAAGGAACTTGGCAGGATAAGACTAGGCATCAAGCCATCACCTTGGTGTCCTGTGAACAGAAGTTTCACCTTTTGCTGTTGACTTTATGTTTACTTTTGCATACTTTTATAATAAACTGAGATTTGTTGTAAATCTCCACTGTACTAGTTTGATTTTTACACCAATATTATTCAGACCTGAACCATAACCATAAATGCCTGTGCTGATGTAATAATGCTCCATAATACAGTTCTTTTAGCATCCAAATATCTTTTGATCTCTGCTATGAATATACTCAGCAAGGGTGCTTCCAGAGACCTCTTTGATAAAATATCGACAAACTGCAAGATCAAGAAATTTCTTCCAATCACTGTCCTGAATACCTAACCACTCATCTTCAGAATGACCTTAGTTTCTAAATAGTTAGATATGAGAAATATCATCCCTACAAAAGAACTTGATATGTTTCAGTGATCACCTCCAAATTATTCTGAATTCTATACAATATATTCCCAGATCAGTAACACTCTCACCTTTGGTTTACTACCCATTCCAGGAATTATTTTTGTGATCCTTCATTCGATGCCTTTTACCTCATTTATACTTCTTTATGTCGCGAGACCTGACCTGCACATGTGGCCTTACTGACACCCTAGTCAGGATGGCAAGCAAAGACTTTCACTGTATCTCAGTACCTTTCACTGTATAATCAGTATCTGAGATAAACCAATTATCCTCCATAATTGTAATAAACAACTGAAATCTTGTTACAATAAAGCCAAAATATTGTGTGCTTTCTGAACAGCTTGCTTCATTTGCATATTATCTTTTGTGATTACTTACAAGAACCCAGGTCTCTCTGAGTACCAACATATCTCTCTCTCTCACCATTTAAAGATACCTCTTCTCCCTGTTCCTGGCAACCAAAATAGATGATGTCATATTTTTCCAGCCTATTGTTCATCTATTTTTTCCTCACCCATGCAACTAATCTATCTACATTTCACTGAACCCTCTTGCATTTCTCCTCAAACCACATGCTTAATCATCTTTTCATCATTCACAGACTTGGATAGATTACATTTTATATGCCAAATAGATGTTCCAAATTAGTGATATAGATGCAGCCCTAGCACTGATTGATATAATACCACAGCAGTGTGTAATGTATTGTGTGAGTATTCGTAGCGTCAGAGTGCGTATGATATCAGAACATGGAGAAGTAAAAATGGATGTCTGGTGAATGAACGTGATTGTTCAATCTACAGCAGTGTCTGAGTCACATCAATATTACATGGTGTCAGAAGAAATCGCGAAAAAGAAGAAAGAGAAGACACGTAAAAGATGTCACAGTTACAGCTACCGTCAAGTTTAAGCCGACAAGGTAATCTTGCTGAGAACTGGAAAATATAAATCCAGAAGTTTGAGCTGTTTTGCACAACTAGCGGTGTAGCTGAAAAGATGGAGAAAGTGCAATGTGCTACGTTTCTGCATGTGGCGGGAGAAGAGGCAATAAAGGTTTGCAACGCGTTTGACTTCCAAGATGATGAGCAAGATAAAACTGAAACGTTGAAGAAAAAGTTTCAAGATTACTGTGAACCGAGAAAAAAACCTGCCGTACATCTGACACTGGTTTTTCACAAGGGCTCAAGGACCAATAGAGACCATAGAAGCCTATGTAACAGATTTGAAGAACAAGGCAAAAGACTGTGAGTTCGGGCAACTGCATGCCTCTTTAATACGTGACAGGATTGTATGCGGCATACGAGAAGATCAAGTGAGAGGCAGGCTATTGAGAGAGGCGGATCTTACATTAGAAAAGGTGACTGATTTTTGCCGTGTCAGCAAGATCACGTCAAATCAGGTTGCAGTACTCAATGAAGAGATTGAAGTGTACAAAATAAAAACTGTGAAAACTGACAAGAGTAGGACAAAGCCAGCTCCACAGGATGATCAAAAGGAAATTAACTGCAACAGATGTGGTTATAAACATGGATACAGAAAATGTCCAGCCTTTGGTCAGACATGCAAGTTATGCCAGAAAAGAAATCACTTTGCAAAGTTGTGCAAATCGAAGGAGCACGCAAGGAAAATGCATGCTGTGGAACAGAGTGAGGGCAACAGTGACATGTTCATTGGCACAGTTGAAGTGGAACAGGAGGTATGCATCAAGAATATTGACAATGCAGAGATGGAGGATGAAGATGATTGGACTGAAGATCTGATAATAAACAGGAGGAATGTGACATTTAAGCTTGACACTGGGGCAAAGTGCAATGTAATGTCAGCAGAAACATTCAACTCACTGGACATCAGAGGAAGACTGAGAAAATCCACCTGCAAGCTTGTTGCATATTTCGGCCACAAGAAGGTGCACTGGGCAAAAAAGCACTCACTTGTGTGTACAAAGGTCAAAAATACAAGACTGAGTTTGAAATAGTACAGCAACATGTTCCATCAATACTGGGCAAAGCAACATGCACAAAGCTACGCCTGGTGAAGCGAATCTATGGTGTTGAAAAAGAAAATGACTTTCTCTTTTTTTTAAATTTTATTTTTATTTGGATAAGGAATTCACAATTATCATGTACTTTTTTCACACATATAACCTTTTCCATTTTTTTATATGTATAAAACTACAATTATTTATACATTCTTAAGTACACATTGAGATGATATAAAAGGAAAATAAACATTTAAATAGATAATTATGTACTTTGGTAAATCTAACCTATTAGCCTAAGTAATGAAATTAGTTGTTAAGAAAAATGGTAATAATAGTTTCCATACAACCCTGCTGGACCATTTCCACTGGTCCAAAATGTTGCATACAAGCCTATATACCAACCATTGTAGGTGTTTATATCCCAATTTGTTCGTGCTTGTTCCTGCCCGCAGACATATTTATCCAATCCCTATGTACTTATTTACTTAATTTTTTCTTTTTTTTATTCCTTTCCCAAATCTTTCCCTTTACTTGTGTTAATTCTCTATTTTCCAAAAAAAAACAAACATTTAGACTAGGGGTGCTTACGTTAGCAATGTGTTGATGAGAAGAGCAATATAAATCATTAGGAGAGTCATCTAAAGTCTGCTCGCATTGGGGTTATATATTCAATCCATTTATTCCAGATTTGATAAAATGTTTCTTTTTGAGTTCTCAGGGAGTAAGTCAACTTTTCCATTTTAAGTATTTCCAAGACAATTTCGTACCAATCTTCTAATGTAGGTGGTATTGGATTTAGCCATTTTCTAGTGATTGATTTCTTACTTGCTGCTAAGAGGGCCTGCAGCAACTTTATATCTTCCTTCTGTTCAAGGAACAATACATGCCCCAAATAGAGCATCTCAAAGTTCAGAGGTATCTGGGACCTAAGTACCTTAACTAATGTTCTATGAATACCTTCCCAAAATAGACTTAATTTAGGGCAATCCCAGAAAATATGAAAATGATTTGCCTCCTTGGAGCCGCACCTTCTCCAACACATCACATTTGTATCTTTATATTTTTCCTGATATGGGGTCTTGAAGTATCTTATAATGTTTTTCCAACAATGTTCTCTCCAAGTCAAAGAATTAGTCGAGGACCATTGAAAGCTGCAGATTTTCCCCCAAGCCTCCTCTGAAAGTACCAACCCCGCTTCTTTCTCCCACTTCTCTTTAATATACAGTGTATTTACATTTTTAGCATGGGAGAGTGCATTATATAGGCGAGAAACTGATTTACTAGGTATTGAACTGCAAGCCGAATTCAGAATCTTGAAAAATTCTAATTCTACTGTTGATAGGTCTGTATATCTACAACTCTGGTTAACATAGTTTCGTATTTGAAGGTACCTAAAAAAGTCATTATGTTCTAGGCCATGTTTGTCCTGCAGGATTTGGAAACTTTGTAATACTCTTTTATCTATAAATGAGAGGTAGGTTGTAAGACCTTTCTTTATCCATAGCTCAAATCTTTTATCTCCTCTGTTGGGAAGGAATTCGGTATCATATGCACACCATCTAAAGAGTTTTAACATGTTATTAATTCCACATGAATTAACCACCTTCTGCCATACTTTTAATGTAAGATTTATCCAAGCATTATTAAATTTTTCCAACTGGGCCATCAATCCTTTGTCAGCTATTGAGGCCTGAAGAGGAAACTGTCAACTAATCCAAATTCTATTTCCTTCCATCTAACCTTATATTCCTTATTACACCAATATAACAGAGGGGTTATCTGTGAGGCATAAAAATAATTTCTCAGGCAAGGAAGAACCATACCTCCTCCTTCCTTCCCTAACTGTAAGGTGTTATATCGAATTCTAGGTTTCCTTCCTTGCCAAATGAAGCGGGAAATCCATTTGTCCCATTCCCTGAATTGATTATCATCCACCTCCACTGGTAAAGTAAGGAAAAGATATAATAACCGAGGAAGAATATTCATTTTTATAGTATTTATCCTTGAATTTAAACTTAAAAAGGGGATAAGATTCCATCTATGCATATCTGCTTTTATCTCTGAGATTAATGGCCCATAATTTACCTGTGACGGTGTTGAAAGATCCTTCGGCAGAGTTATTCCTAAATATTTTAATGATTTAGCTTCCCACTTAAGATCGTATGTATCCTGCAATTTTTTGGATGGTGTATAATTTAGGGACATAACCTGCGTTTTCTTTACATTTATTTTATAACCTGATATTTTCCCATAGTCATCCAACAGTGTAAACAATCCTATAAATGATTTTTCTGGTTCACTTAGATAGACCAAAACATCATCTGCGAATAACGCCACTTTCTGTTCAATCCCTGCCACCTTGATACCTTTTACGATTTCGCTCTGTCTTATTAGTTGGGCAAGTGGTTCAATATATAGTGCAAAAAGGAGAGGAGAAATTGGGCATCCCTGTCTAGTGCCTCTCTCTAAAATAAAGGAGTCAGAGAGGTCCCCATTTATCTTAATTCGGGCTGTAGGGCTGTCATATAGAGTCTGAATTACTTTAATAAACCTTTCTTGAAAGCCGAATCTTCCTAACACTCTGTATAGGAATGCCCAACTAACCGAATCAAAAGCTTTCTCAGCGTCCAATCCTACTACCATTGTCTCTGTCTTGTTCTTATTAACCTGTTCTAATATGTGCAGAGTTCTCCTTATGTTGTCCTGTGTTTGTCTTTGTTGAATAAATCCAGTCTGGTCTAAATGGATTAGGCCAGGTAAAAGCTTTTCCAATCTGCGCGCTAATATAGATGTAAATAGTTTGTAATCTAAATTAAGAACACTAATTGGCCGATAATTGCCACATTCTAGTTTATCTTTACCCTCTTTAGGAATAACTGAAATAATCGCTTCTCTCCAGGAAGGTGGAGTTTCTCCTCTCTGCAAGATCCAATTAAAGGTGTTAAGTAGTAATGGGGCTAACTGTGTCTTCAGGGACTTGTACCACTCTGAGGTAAACCCATCAGAACCCGGGGACTTTCCAGCCTTTAACCTAGAAATGGCCACGTTCAGTTCTTTGACAGTTACTGGTTCTAATAAACTTTCATTTTGTAAATCTGTAAGTTTAGGTAGATCTAAAAAATTCAATACACTGTCTATATAGGGCTCATTGGGGGCCCGGGGTTGGGAGTACAGCTCTCGATAATATGTTTCAAAACTCTCTTGAATTTTCCCTATTGTACTCTCCACAAGCTTTGTCTTTGGATTCTTTATTTTATGAATTGCATTGTCTGCTTGTTGTTTTCATAATTTATATGCTAATAATCTAGCTGATTTACCTTCTACTTCATAATTCTTTTGTCTCAGGTAAAGAAAATTTCTTTGAGTTTCCAACGTATAAATATCATCAATTTCACTTTGTAATTTCCTGTTTTCGATTTGAATTACTTTTGTTGCTATCTACAACTTGAAGTTGTTTTAATTTTCCTTGAAGTTCTGCTAATTTTTGTGCAATGATTTTTTTCATGTGAGTAGTAATGGAAATAATTTTCCCTCTCAGTACAGCTTTCAATGTATCCCATAAAATCACTGGTGATGTTTCTCCCATGTCATTAAGGTCTAGATATTCTTTGATTTCTCCCCTTAATCTCTCCATTACTTTCGGGTTATTGAGCATATGTGAGTTTAGCCTCCATAGTGTTTTCCTCATTTTCCTTTCCAGGATTAGAGACATAGAGACTGGGCTATGATCCGACAGATCAATTGTTGCAATATTACAGTTTTTTATCCTGAGTCTATCTGTATTAAAGATAAAGAAATAGTCTTTCCTTGAATAGGCTGAATGAGGGAAAGAGTAATATGTATAATCTTTACTAGTAGGGTGTAATTCCCTCCAGACATCTATAATTCCCAACTCCTCCATCAATGAATTCACTTTCCGAGTCAGAGGTTTATTCTGAGTAACTATTCTTGAAGAATCTAATATAGGATTTAATCTAATATTAAAATCCCCTCCACAAATTACTACCCCTCGACAACTGACCATTAGGTCAAAAATGTGTCTATAAAATGACCATTCACTACCTGGAGGAGCATAAACATTCAGCAATGTTATTTCTGTACCTTCTATTCTTCCTGTGATTTTTACAAACCGTCCTTCTTTGTCTCTAGTCTCTGAAATATGTTCATAATTAAGAGTACTTGATATTAAAGTAGCTACCCCTCTTTTGTGACTCAATTTATATGATGAATAAAATACATGCTTAAAGCCCATTCTTTTTAATTTTCCATGTTCAGATTGGCTCATATGTGTTTCCTGGAGGAAAGCTATTTGTGCCCTCTCTTTTTCAATTTAGACATAATCTTATTTCTTTTAATTGGATTCAAAACCCCATTAACATTATAGGAAATTATTTTTACCAATTCAGTTTGCATTTTTCTCTAGTAGAAAAAAAGCACTCTCCTTTTCTAACCAAACAGTAAGCAATCCCTTCTCAACAGTAAACCAAGACATATAACCACACCCTAGACATTTCTGAACGTATAACATTTGAAAATTATTCCCGATTTCCCACAGTGAGGCCTGAGCACCGACCCGCCTCAGTTCAGAGGGATAACCTCTATCTTCACCCTGTGTTAGAGGGCCCTCAGCAGTTTGAATAATCATAGAGAATTTTCTCCTATTTATGTCTCGACCATATTGCTATCATTCAAGTTATTCCGCCTAGTTTATTTTCAGTTACCAGTTTTCATTTTACTTTTAAGTCCGATTTACTCTTTTCAGTCATTTCTCTTAATTAATCTGTATTCTCTGTACATTCGCGTCTGAATATTTGCAGCTTTTCCTTGTAGTTTGACACTCTGGTTCGAGTAGAGCGTCCTCGCCCCACTAACTGCCACGACTTCTGCCGAATCCTCTCCAGTAGCGACTCCGGTTGGGTGATAACTTTAATAGGTAGTCCCTGGTCCGCCAGGTCCAACATTGCCTCCTCCACCGTAGTGTAAGTTTTTGTCCCTTCGTCGTAAAAGACTCTCAGCCGAGCTGGATACAGGGTCTGGAATCTGATGTTGTTTTCCTTCAGGACTCTCCGTGTTTCCGTATATTCCTTCCGTCTGGCAAGAATCCCCGGTGCGTAGTCGTGGTCTAAACTGATTTTGCAGTTGTTCCACATGAAACCTTTCTTTTGCCATGCTCTTTTAAGCACCTCTTCCTTCGTTCTGTAACTGAGAAATCTGATCAGAATCGATCTGGGCTGGGCGCCTGCCGGAGGCTGTGGTGCCAACGAGCAGTGAGCCCTTTCTATCTGTAGGTCTTTTGCGGCCGGTATATCAAGGTTCTCTCTAAGCAGCTTCTCCACGAAGGGAATCATCAATCCTGGTTTACCTTCGGTTCCTTCGGGAACTCCGTAGATCCTCACATTTTCCCTTCTCGAGCGGCCTTCTTGATCTATTAGTTTCCACTGGAGCTGGTCTTGTAGCTTCAGCATTTCTGCTATCACTTCCTCGGCGTTTTGTAGCTTCTCTTCAATTCCAACAATCCTCACTTCGGCTTCATCTATCCGCGAGTTAGTTTTTACTATTTCTCCTTTAATATCTTCCAGCTGTTTGCTGTTATCTTGTCGGAACTCGCGAATCTCTCCGAGAATCAAAGACAGAGTCACCGATTCCCCCTCATTATCTCCGTCCTGGCTTGCCGTGGGGGAGCTAGGCCCGTCGCCTTGCTGCATCTCTTTATGTTTATCAGCCTTCGAAGCGGACTTTTTATTTTTGTTCTTAGACATCATCCTTGCCCCTTTTATTAATATAGTTATGCAATATATAGTATTTGTCTAAATTCGATTTTGGGGCAGTTTACCTTCTTTTTTGTCGAGAGACCTTTTCCTTACGCCGCCATTCCCTTGATGACCCGGAAGTCCCCGCTGAAAATGACTTTCTCAAAGACTTTGATGACTTGTTTTCTGGATTAGGATGTTTACCAGGGAAACATCATATCCATATTGATCCAACTATTGCACCAGTCATGCATGCCCCGAGAAAGATTCCAGTAGCTCTCAGGGATCAAGTAGTGGAGGAGCTACACAGAATGGAACAGATGGGAGTCATAACAAGACAAATACAACTGACTGACTGGGTCAATAGTATGGTGACAGCGGTCACAGAAAAAAGACGAGGATTTGCATGGATCCACAAGATCTCAACCAAGCCATCAGAAGAGAGCACTATCCGCTGCTCACAGTTGAAGAGGTTGTCTCCCTTATGCCTAATGCGAAATCCTTTTCAGTATTAGACGCAAATCAAGGTTTCCGGCAGATCAAGCTGGATGAAGAAAGTTCCAAATTATGCACTTTCAACACGCCCATAGGGAGATATCATTTCCTGCGTCTACCCTTTGGGATTTCTTCTGCATCAGAGGTATTCCAGAGATCCGTGGTACAAATGATTGAAGGCCTGGACGGGTTGGTCAACATCATTGATGATTTGCTGATATGGGCTGACACAATTGAGGAACATGATCAGAGACTGAGGAAGCTCCTGGAGAGAGCACGTGAGTACAACCTAAAACTGAACAAAAGTAAATGTAAGATCAGAACTACAGAGATCACATACATAGGTCATGTACTCAGTGCTGATGGGATAAAACCAGATGTTGAAAAGGTCAGAGCTGTGGTACAGCTACCACCACCCAAAGACAAACAAGAACTATTGAGGTTGATGGGCACGATACAGTATCTTGCCAAATTCATTCCCAACTTATCAGAGGTCAGCGCTCCACTCCGAAAGCTACTAGAGAGCAACACTGAATGGCATTGGGAAGATGCACAAAAGAAAAGTTTTGACACATTGAAGCAGTTGGTTACCAATGCACCAGTACTCAAGTTCTATGATGTCAATAAACCGGTGACGATGTCTGTGGATGCCAGTTCGGAAGGAATAGGAGCTGTTATACTGCAGGATGGGAGGCTTGTGGTGTATGGATCACGAGCACTTACAGACTGTCAATGCCGATATGCTCAAATTGAGAAGGTATTACTCACCATAGTTTATGGGTGTGAGAAGTTTCACCAATATGTATATGGCAAAGACATCCAGGTTGATAGTGATCACGAACCACTTGAGAGCATCTTCAAAAAGCCACTCCACTAAGCTCCTATGAGGCTGCAAAGGATGCTTCTCAGGCTACAGAGGTACACTCTCACAATCACCTATAAGCCAGGAAAAGAACTGTACATTGCTGATGCTTTGAGCCGTGCTTACCTCAAAGAGCAAAAGGAAGAGTTGCTAGGAAGAGAGCTGGAGGTCAACCGGGTTACACCTCAGCTACCCATCTCTGAGGAGAAGTTGAACATGTTCAGGAAAGCGACTGCAGATGATCCTGAAATGCAAATGCTAAGAGACATTACAATGAATGGATGACTAACAGAAAGAAAAGATGTTCCAAAGGAAATGCAGAAATACTGGACATTTAAAGAGGAAATCAGCTTTGCATCAGGACTAATGTTCAAAATGGCAAAACTCATCGTACCAATCCAAATGAGACAGGAGATGCTCAACAGAATTCATGAGTCACACCCGGGGATAGTGAAATGTAAAGAAAGAGCAAGGGACATTCTCCATTGGCCAGGCATGTCAACTCAGATAGAAGACATTGTGTCTCAGTGTGTTGCCTGTAATGGAAACAAAACAACAATCCAAGTGAGCCTCTGCTTCCCCACCCACTACCAGGAAGACCATGGGAGAAGATTGGCACAGATCTCTTTCACTACAATGGTGCAGAATATCTGCTTTGTGTGGACTACTATTCAAAATATCCGGAGATCACCAAGTTAAGTGACACATCCAGTCAAGGTGTCATTACCGCAATGAAGTCGACATTCGCAAGACATTCTCGTTAGTGACAATGGTCCACAATATGCCAGTGGTGAGTTCAAAGGGTTCTCAGAAAGCTGGGAATTTCAACATGTTACTTCCAGTCCAGGGCACGCTCAGTCTAATGGACAAGCAGAGAGAACTGTACAAACTGTCAGGAACATGCTCAAGAAGGCACATAGCAGCAACGGTGACCCCTACATCGCTCTGCTTGAATACTGCAACACACCGATTGAGGGTGTGGGGTTCTGTCCTGTGCAGCTGTTGATGGGACGTCGTCTGAAGTCCAAACTGCCAACATCCACAACTCTACTGACTCCTGAAGGTAATGCTCAAGTACATGACAAGCAAAAGTACGAGTAAATAAAGCAAAAGAGCTACTATGACAGATATACAAGACAGTTTCCAGATCTGCAAAGAGGTGAAAATGTCATAATACAGAGAGGAGACACTGGGCAACCAGCTGTGGTTGTGAACAGACATCAGCAACCAAGACCCTTCATAGTTCGCACACCAGATGTAGGAGTCTACAGGAGGAACAGGAAGCATCTACTGAAGACAGGCGAGAGGGAGTTTCCACGTACAGATGCACAGGACATTTCCACATACACAGACATGGAAACAAACGACACCAAGAGTGATGCAGACCGCAAGGACACAGAGGCCACTCGAGAGACTGACCCTGATGAAGGACAAGCACAGTCACAGTTGTATCACACACGGTCTGGGAGACAAGCCAAACTTCCAGCTAGATACAGAGACTAGACATACATACAGTCTCACTTTCTAAGTCACACTTGTCGTAAATTCCAAGGTGTGAAATGAAAGGTTTATTAGTCGATGTTAGTAAAAGAAAATACACTGCTGTTAGTATTGTAAGATACAATGCAGAATACAGTACAGGGCAAGATTATTTTTAGTTTATGTCATGGTTGTTGCGCTGTAAGAAGGGCATACCTAGAGGCATTGTTTTGGTAATTCACAGTGTTGTAAAAAGAAAAAAAAATCTTGAGAAGTGGGATGTAATGTATTGTGTGGGTATTCGTAGCATCAGAGTGCGTATGACGTCAGGACGGGGAGAAGTGAAAATGGAAGTGTGGTGAATAAACGTGGTTGTTCAATCTACAGAGGTGTCCGAGTCACATCAATATTACACAGTGGACTAGTCTCTGCCTCCATTTATTCCCATACTTCACTTTCAGTCTGTTAACCGATCCCCAATCCTTACTAGCATCTTATATGCACGCTAACTTATCTTTTGTGGTTTAGAGTTTCAGAATGTAATGACATCTTGTGTGTCACCATATCCATTGACAGGTTCTCCTTAATCCAATTAAACCTCAAAAAACAGATTAATTAAACATTGGTTCCCTTTCAGAAACCCTTGTTGACTCTGCTTAATTCTATCGCTTTTTTCTACGTGCTTTTGCAACCACATCCGGCTTTCTGCTCGCTGCTGATGTAAGGCTGACCAGTTTACAGCTCCTTGTTTTCTCCCGAACTTCTTTTGTAAACAATAACAAAACACTTGCTGCTTCTGTTCTGTGGGGACCATTCTGTATTCCACTTAGTTTTGGGAGATAACAAACAGGGCACTTACTATTTCCATGGCTGCCTCTTTTTTACATCGGGATGCAGGTTATCAGTCCTATGAATCTCTCTAATTTTTTTAATCAGTGCGATTTCCTTTCAATTTCCCCTTCAATCCCAACTGTTTGTTCTTTATTGTTTCTGGGAGTTTTCTTTGTCCTCTTCCATGGCGGCACACACAATATATCAGTTTAGTTTCTCTGCCATTTCCTTATTTCGCAATATATCACTCAGCAAAATCTACAAAGATTACTTTCTCTTTTGTGTTTATATCCCTGCACAAGCACTTAAAATCTGTTTTTATGTACCTCCCCAGATTTCTCATATTCTACTTTTCCTTTCCTACCATTTCTTGGCTCTGCTGAAATCAAAAATCCTGATAGAATCAGAATTAGGTTTAATTGTCACTGACGTATGTTGTGAAGATTGTGTAATGTTATTTTCTGTACACAAGTGTAAAGCAGAACAAAACAAGTTACTCTGGAACTGATGCAGCACAAAAAAGACATGAAATATAAGGAACACAATAATAATAAAAAATAATAAATGCAAATACATAAGAGAGCTTGTATACATACTAGATTGATTGTATGCCCACAGAGTGACATTAGGTTGTACATAAGGTGACTGACAGGAAATAATAAACTAGTGGTGGAGTTTGTGAGTGGATGTGTTGGTCAACTGTATTGTTTGGGGAAAAATAACTGTTTTTGAGTCTGGTAGTCCTGGTGTGGATGTTACATAGTCTCCTCCCTGATGGGAGTGAGAAAAACAGTCCAAGAATAGGATGGGTATGATCCTTAATGAAGTCACTGGCCCTTTTCAGGAACCTGTCTGTATACATGTCCTTGATGATGGGTAGGCTGGTAGACTCCAGCAATATATGGAACAAGAGCTGCCAGATGTTCAAGTTGGTTTTAGAAGAGGCAGAGTCACCAGAGATCAAATTGCTAGATAACAGAGAAATTGAGGGAATTCCAGAAAAGTATTTATTTATGTTTTATTGACTACTCTAAAGTCTTTGACAGTGTGGATCATAATAAACTATGGCAAATTCTTAAAGAAATGGGGATACCTGGACATCTGATCTGCCTTATGAGAAACTAGTAGGAAGATCAAGAAGCAACAGTTAAAACTGAACACGGAACAACAAACTGGTTCAAGATTGGGAAAAGAGTACAATAAGGCTGCATATACTGTCATCTTATTTAATCTAAATGCTGAACACATCATGAGGAATGCTGGTCTAGAGGATTCAAATGTTGGAATCAAAATGCCGGATGAAATATTAACAACCTCAGATATGCAGATGATACTACTCTAATGGCTGAAAGTGAGGAGGATCTGAGGAAGCTTCTATTCAAAGTGAAAGAAGAAAGTGCAAAAGCTGGCTTGTTGCTCAATATTAAAACAACCAAGATTATGTTGACCAGCCCTATTAACTCCATGGCAATAAATGGAAAGGAAGTGGAAGCAGTGATGGATTCCTCAGTTCAATGATTTCTGTAGATGGTAACTGCAGCCACGAAATTAAACTGTGCTCACTTCTGGGGAGGCAGCAATGGCAAATGTAGATAAAACACTGAATAGCAGAGACATAATAGTGTCTACAAAGATCCGTACAGTCAAGTCTATAGTATTTCCAGTCAGGATGTACGGCTGTGAGAGCCGGTCTATTAGTAAGGCTGAATACAGAAGAATCAACGCCTTTGATCTTGGATGCTGGAGGAAAGTGTTAAGGGTTCTTTGAACAGCAAGAAGATCCAAGAAGTCAATACTTGAAGAAATAGAGCCAGACTGCTCTCTAGGAGGCTTGATTATGAGACAAAAGCTCAGATATTTTGGCCACATCATGAGAAGACAGGATTCCTTGAAGAAGACTCTTACGTTAGTTAATAAGAAGGTAAAAGAAGGAGAGGGCAATAAAAACTACGATGGATAGATAATATTACTCAGACAATGCGTATGACCTTGAGGGATCTTAGAGAGACAGTTTCCAACAAGAAGATTTGGTGAGCAGGAGTCCATGAGGTCGGATTCAACTTCATGACTGAACAACAAGGATGCTCCTCAATGCCACCTGAGATTTTGCCTTCAACAGTCTAGTCATGATATTTATAGATGGTGGTTAAGTTGTAGTTAGCCACACAGTCATAGTGTAGAGAGAGTAGAACAATGGGCCAAGTACACATCGTTGAGGTGCACCTGTGTTGATTATCAGAGACAAGGAGATATCATTAACAATTCTCATTGACTGTGGGCTTGTGAGGAAGAAGTCAGGGATCCAATTGCAGACAGAAGTACAGAGGCCCAGGTTCCAATGCTTGTTGATTAGTACTAAGGAGTAATGGTGTTGAATGTGGAGATGTAATCAATAACCATCATAAATATTCATAAATAAACATCATAAATATTGCTGTTGTCCAGGTGGTCGAGAGCTGAGAGGAGAGCCAGTGAGATTGACCTGCTGTATAACCATTGTGCAGGCAGGCATATTGCAGTGGGGCAGGTCCTTGCTCAGCTTGGAGTTCATTTTAGCCATGAGCAATCTCTCAAGGCACTTCATCACAGTGTGTGTGTGTGTGTGTGTGCGCGCGTGCGCGCGTTTGTTTGTTTGTTTGTTTGTTTATGTATGTATGTGAGTGCCCACTGGGCGATAGTTGTTGAAACAGATCACCATGCTCTTTTTGAGCACCAGTATGATTGCTGTCCTTTGAAGCAGGTGGGAACCTACCTTTGACCATAACAATGAGAAATTGAAGATGTCCTTGACTACTCCGGTCTGCTGGTTATCACAGTGTTTCCCTGCACGAATACACTGCCAGGTATACAATTGGTGCCTGATACCTTGCAGCAGTTCACCTTTTTGCAGGAGGTTTTGAAGTTGGCCTCTGAGATAGTATTTCTAGATGCTGGAGGATTTCACACAGGCATTGTGTTATTCTCACTGAGCTCATCTGGCAGTGAAGCATCACGACCATTTATGTTGCTAGGTTTCAACTTAAAGGAAGCAATGGCATGTGAGTAACTGACCATTCTGTCATGCAACATCCAAACCTGTTACCTTTTTTCTCTGACTGTATTATCTAAGTCATCCTCATCCATTCTCATTCCAGATATATATTCATTCTGCGCAGCAACCTCTGTTTTTGAACAGCTGATCACACAATGCAGCTCCTCATTCCTAAAGCTTTTCCACTATCTGCAAGGTATCAGTCAAAAGAGTGATGAAATTACCCTCATTTGCTTGGATGAATGCAGTTACAACAACACCCTAAAAGCTGGACACCATACAAGTCAGAACAGCTTGTAAGACATCCAATCCACCAGCTAAAACACAGCTCTCCATCTTAAGTGTTCCTCTTGGATGACTTGCTTCTAGTTTGGTGCGTTGAGTTATGAGTTGACTATATAGCCCTCTGTGAGGCAGCTGATATTTAAATGGTTAGAGATGTTGAAGACATTCTAAACATCACCACATCATCCAGATCTGCAACCACTGTTACCAAGAAGGAACTGAAATGTTAACTTTTTCTTTCCAGAGATGGTACATGACTTATTGAAAGACATTTTCTGTTTGTGTTATCAGTGACAGAAAATTAATGCCTTTCGCTCATAATCACATGCACCCTGACTCGTTGGAAATGCAGTATATTTCTGTTCCTTCCATATCGTTGGGTGTTGCATATCATTCATATAAATCAATTCTGTAACAGTTTATTAAGACAGAGCAAGGTAAAATAATAACAGAATGCAGAATAAGGTGCTGCAATTACAGAGAAAGTGCAGTGCAGGCATACAGTAAGGCACAAGGTCATGACAATGTAGATTGTGAGATGAAGAGTCCATGTTATCATGTTAGAAAGCATTCCCAAGAGTGTTACAACAGTGAGACAGAAGCTGCCCTTCAGCCTGTGGTATGTGCTTTCAGCCTGCTGAATCTTCTACCCAGAGGGAGAGGGAAGAAGAGAGAATGTCCAGGATGGTGGAATTTTTGATGATGGTTAGCCATTTTTCTTGATATTTAGTGACATAAAGCATTGAACAGGCCCTTCTGCCCATCTGGCCTATTCATGCTGTCCAGCAACACCTAAACATGCCTCCTTCGATTTTAATCCTACCCTAAGTATGGGGCAATTTACAATGAACAATTAACTTACCAAACTTACCAACAGGTAGATCTTTGGACTGTGGGAAATAACCAGAGCACCTGGAGGAAACCCACATGGTCATGGGGAGAATGAACAAACTCCCTCTAGGCAGTGGATGGAAGAAGTGTGGAGGGATTTCATGGAGGTGAAGTAGGCTTCCGTCATGTGCTGAGGAACATCCACAACTCTCTGCAGAGCAGTAACAGTGCAGTCTCCTCCTCATTTCCTCATAGTTGATTCCATTTTCCCCTCAACACCAATCTCCTGCCTTCTCTCCACATCCCTTCATGCCCTGCTTTCTATAAAGACGAGGAAATCTGCAGATGCTGGATCGAAACAACACACACAAAATGCTGGAGGAGCTCAGCAGGTCAGGCAGCATCTATGGAAAGGAGTAATGGTCAATGTTTCGGGCCGAGACCTTTCATCAGGACTGGAAAAAAAAGATGAGAAGTTAAAGCAAGAATGTGGGGGAGAGGAGGAAGAAGTACAAGGTGGTAGGTGACGGATGAAACCAGGAGAGGGGGAGAAGTGAAGTAAAGTACTGGGAAATTGATTGGTGAAAAGATAAAAGGCTGGAAAAGGAGAATCTGAAAGGAGACAGGAGAAGTCTATGGAAAAAATGGAAGGGGAGGAGTGTCACAGAGAGATGATGGGCAGGTAGGGCGATAAGGTGAGAGGAAAATGGGAATGGGAATGGTGAAGGGGATGCCATTACCGGGTATGGAGATAAGGTGAGAGAGGAGAATGGGAATGGTGAAGGGGGCAGTTCAAGAAATCGATATTCATCCCATCAGGTTAGAGGTTACCCAAATGGAATATAAGGTGTTGCCACTCCAACCATTGTGTTGCCGCTCCAACCATAGTGTGGCCTAATTGCAGCAATAGAGGAGGCCATGGACTGACATGTTGGAATGGGAAGTACAATTGAAATGGGTGGCCACCGGGAAATCCTGCTTTTTCTGGCAGACAGAGTGTAAGTGCTCAGGAAAATAGTCTTCCAAACTACTTTGGATCTCACCAATATACAGGAGGCCACACCAGGAGCACTGGATACAGTAGATGACACCAACAAACTCACAGATAAAGTATCGCCTCACCTGGAAAGATTGTTTGTGGCCCTGGATGGCTGTGAGGGAGGAGGTGTAGGGGCATATATGGCACTTGTTCCCCTTGCAAGGATGAGTATCAGAAGGGAGATCAGTGAGGAAGAACGAATGGACAAGGGAGTCTCATAGGGAGATATTAGGGGGGAGGAAAAAATCTGCTTGGTGGTGGGATCCTATTGGAGATGGTGGAAGTTACAGATAATTATGTACTGGATGCAAAGGCTACTGGGATTGTAGGTGACCACCCTCTCTCCTGGTTTCACCTATAACCTACTACATTGTACTTCATCCTCCCTTCCTCTAACCTTCTTGCTCTAACCTCACATCTTTTTTTCCAAATCTGATGAAGGTCCTTGGCCCAAAACGTCGACTCTTTACTCTTGTTATTTGCAGTTTCTTTCTCTTGCAGTTGCGATTACAAGGGAGAAGGAGCTCAAAAAACTAAAAGACATTAAGATATATAAGTCACCAGCGCCAGATGAACTGTATCCTAGCATTCTGAGAGACGCAGTGGTAGAGATTGTGGAGGCATTAGAAATTACCTTTCAAGAATCTATTGGACTCTGGCATGGTTCCAGAGGACTGGAAAATGCAAATGTCACTTCACTCTGGAGTGACCTCAGTGGTTGGAAAGATGGTGGAGTCAATTATTAAGGATGAGGTTATGGAGTACTTGGTGACACAGGACATGAAGGACAAAATTTTGCCTGATGAACCTGTTGGAATTATTTGATGATTACAAGTAGGATAGATAAAGGGGATGTAGTGGATATTGTATATTTAAATTTTGGGAAGGCCTTTGACAAGGTGCCACACATGAGGCTGTTTACCAAATAAAAAGCCCGTGATATTACAGGAAAGTTTCTATCATGATTAGAGCTTTAGCAGATTGGTAGGAGGCAGTGAGTGGGAATAAGAGCATCTTATATAGTTGGCTGCCAGTGACTAGTGGCGTTACACAGGTCAGAGTAGGAACGGCTTCTTTTTATGCTGTATATCAAAGATTTGGATGATGGAATAGATCTTTGATGCCAAGTTCGCAAATGATACGAACATTGGTGGAGGGGGAGATAGTGCTGGGGAAACAGAAAAGCAGCAGAAGGATTTGGACAGATTAGGAGAATAGGCAAGAGAGTGGTAAATAAAATGCAATTTTGGAAAATGCATGGCCAAGCACTTTGGTAGTAGAAATAAATGTGAGGACTATTTTCTAAACGGGGAGAAATCCAAAAATCTGAGATGCAAAGAGATTTGGGAGTTCTTGTGCAGAACACTCTAAGGGTTAATTTGCAGGTTGAGTCGATGGTGAGAAAAGCAAATGCAATGTTAGCATTCATTTTAAGTGGTCTGAAATACAAGAGGAGGGATGTGATGCTGAGGTTTATAAGGCACTGGTGAGGCCTCTCCTTGAGTATTCTGAACAGTTTTGGGCTCCTCATCTAAGAAAAGATATGCTGATATTGCAGAAGGTTCTTAGGAGGTTCACAAGTATGATTTTGGGAATGAAGGGATTATCATATGAGGAACATTTGATGGCTCTGGGCCTGTAATCACTGGAATTTAGAAGGATAAGGTAGGATCTCATTGAAACCTTTTGAATGTTGAAAGTCCTAGACAAAGTCGATGTGGAAAGGATGTTTCCCATGGCTGGGGAGTCTAGAACAAGAGGACGCAGCCTCAGGATAGAGAGGCGTCCATTGAAAGCACAAATGCAGAGAAATTTCTTTTGCTGGAGGGTGGGGAATTCTTGGAATTTGTTATCACATGCAGCTGTGGAGGCCAGGTCAGGTCGTTGGATGTATTTAAGGCAGAGATTGATAGATTGGCCACAATATCAAAGGTTACAGGGTGAAGGTCGCGGAGTGGGGCTAAGGAGGGGGAAGAAAAAGGATCAGCCATGTTCGAATGGTGGAGCAGACTCCATGGGCCAAGTGGCCTAATTCTGATCCTATGTCTTATGGTTTTATGATCTTATACCCTTAGTGGCCACTTTTTTAGGTACAGGAGGTACCTAATACAATAGCCACCGAGTGTACATCCTCAAAGAATTCCATTAGATTGTTCAAAAGTTTTTTGCCTTTCTTTAATCCATGTTAATTCTCTTAAATCTCATTACTATTTTCTAATAGTTTGATACCATAACCTGAAATTATTAATTTCAGCATTTACCACACCATTGGGTCCCTGCTTTCTCTCTTTCTCCTTCTTAACTACACAGTCACATTTTCTACCCTCTTATCAGGAAAAATGATTGCAAAATCAGTAGAATTGAGGAAGATTATAACCATAGCACCACTGCCCTTCTCTGTCAGTCAAAGTTTCAAAGATTCAAAGTACATTGATTATCAAAGTACATATGCAGTATACAACCCTGAGATTCATCTTCCCTACAGATAACCATGAATCATAAAAAGCATGAAAGTGAAAAACATCAACACCCCCACTTCCATACATGAAAGAAACAAATCATGCAAACAGCAAGCAAAAAATACAGAATATAAAACACAAAACTGAAAGATTCTAGGTATATTCAGTTCTATTCAGTTTGTTATCTGAAGGCCGCCATGATCAAAATTGCCCAAAATAGCAACAGAAAGCGGGGTGACCAGAAACCAGAAACACATCATAATGTGAATGTTATGTACCCCTAGGGTTCATGTTTTCTGTGGACTGTCACTTTAAAATGCTGGGAGAATGAGATTGACTTTTGGACACTGTTTGAGCTGCTCCAGAGAAAGAGAGAGAGAGAGGTGGAGTCATTTGATGGACAATCAATGTTATGGTTTCGCTGCAGCTTGTTTTGAATATACAAGGACACAGAGACACACAGTTAGAGTCAAGATGGATTCTGTCAATGGAAGTCACCAGTGAGTTGGTCACTGGTTTAAACTTCCAGTAGCCCAGGGGTGAGTTGAGATCGATCCTGAGTATTGATAACTGACTCTCACAAGTTTTCTGCAACTAGAACAAGTTTGCAGGAAGGGAAGAGAGGATAGATAGGTTTAAAACAGAAGAAACCTAGTGACAAAGAGATCACTGTTTGGACTCTCTCTCTAAGTAGCCCGTGGGGGTGAGTTTGTTTCCATTCGACTACGAAAGTGTGATTGTCACTTAGTTAATCCACAGGAGAGGGTTCTCTGGTGAGGGGAAAACCTTTGTGAATACCACATGTGTGTTTACCCTTTGTCTGGGTGTGGTAGTTCACTGAAGAAAGGCACCCCTGTGGCAAATCACTGTTGGAGTTATTTTGTATGTCGTGGAACTGGATAAGTGGCTATCACGTTGTGTGCTTGGGGTAACCTTGTGGAATCTACTGGTGTGTCGACCCTGGCCTGGGCGGTGGTTCTCTTGAAGCGGGTCTCCTTTGTGGTCAGCTACACTGGTGATAATCCATAGGTGGATTCTGTTTGAGTATCCTGTGGCCATCACTTTGAGATGTCCTGTAGCTGAATTCGGGTGTGGTACCACATGTGTTGAAAGGATATTCATTGAAGATTACTGTCGGTATGGAACAACTTCGGAGATAAAACCTGCTTATATTGCTATCTCATATTGCTGTCATGGAATCTGTGAAATATTGACATAATTGCCTTCTCACAACATTCGCCTTTGGATTACAAACATCTCGCATCAATTAACCTGTGTATCTTAACTGAACTTTTCTTACCTATCATTGTTAAGACTGTATCACTTCTCAGCTAAGCTTGATGAAGCTTGGTTTTTATATTTCCACACCTACATATGCATAATCTCTGCTAACCTGTTTGATTTTTCTGGTTTTATGTTATTTTATTACATAGTTACTAATAAAATAAAATTAGTTAGCAGCAAAACCAGACTCCAGGTGTGTTCCATTTCTGCTGGTTCTTTAACCCGTTGCGGGGTACATAACAGTGAAGTACAGAGTTCCATCTACAATCCACGTTGATTAAGTATTAGTCTGAGATCCAGAAATCCGACACCGTCATCCAAAAACATCAAGGTTAAAGAAACCATTCAAACACAGGGACCTTCCTTCAGAAACGCAAATGAGAGCAAGAAAGCAAGAGACCATCACATGTAGACACCCACCTCCAGCAGCAATGAGCAAGATGCTGATAGACAGCATTGAGTTGTGGATCTGTGGAACACTCTGCCTCAGAAGGCAGTGGAAGCCAATTCTCCGGATGCTTTCAAGAATGAGTTAAATAGCGCTCTTAATGATAGCGGAGTCAAGGGATATGGGGAGAAGGCAGGAACGGGTTACTGATTGTGGATGATCAGCCATGATCACAGTGAATGGTGGTGCTGGCTCAAAGAGCAGAATGGCCTGCTCCTGCACCTATTGTCTATTGGCTATAACACCACTTGCCTTCAGCACTCACCTCGATGATTTCAATCTTCCTCAGTACTTTATTCAGTGAGATGGCTGAGAAGTGGAGCCAATCATAGGCTTGCACCCCTTCTCCAAGCTTCTTGGCCTGAAGGCCACACATTTTGCTCGAAGCCTCGTGGCACCCTTCAGAGACAACAAAACACCAGAACCTCGTTTGAATGAAAAATAGAGATGTAAAAGAAGTGAAGGAAAACATTTTGTGAACCGTCTGGAAGCTGTTGCCTTTGGTCGCATTTTTCACTGGTTTTATCTTCTTCCAGGCATCAGGATATTGAAGCCTATCAGATTGTTTGACTTGTATTGTTTTTGCTGGTATTTGTTTAACTAACTTCCTCATTTCCAATGAACTGTTTCGCAGAATTTCTGAAAGATTTGATATGTCTCCCAAAATTTCTCAGAAGTTTGATATGTTCTCTATGAAAACTGGAATACAAGTATAAAAACAGGAAAGTAAGTGCTAGTTGGAATTTCCTTATAAATTCCAAAAGGATCTGATTTATTTTGTGAGCTTTTTTTATTTTAAATACTGAACGATCTCACAGCTGACAGTTTCTATGCTACTCTGATATACTATTTGACATTATGATATATCCACCATCATACACCATTTTCTGCGTGCACCCACCAACATTAAAGACTCCTACCTTCCAGACTATGATCTCTTTTCATTACCACCAACTGGTAGGAACCTTAGATCTCACACAGCCAGGCTTAGGAACAGTTACTACCGTTCAACCATAAAGCTTCCTGAATCTGCGTGGATAACTTCACTCACCAAAGCTCCAAACTGATTTCACAACCTACAGAATCACTTTCAAAGGTTCTAATACTCAAGTTCTCAGTATTATTTACTGTTTTCATTTGCACAATTTGCCGCCTTTTGTAGATTGGTAGTTTGTCAGTCTTTAGTTTTTTTTCATAAATTGTATTGTTTTTTCTTTATCTTCCTGTAAATGTCTGCAAGAAAATGAATGTTAAGGTGATATATGGTAACAAATGTGTACTTTGATAATAAACTTACTTTGACTTTGAATTATTTCTCCCTGCATACTTCTTCTAAGGGACTGCCCAAGAAAAGAGTGCATTAACTCCCAAATTAATACTGCAGTTGATATACTCAATCACTATTGGATACACACTGTTAATGTTATACGAAAACCAATTCAGCACTTCATAACATCTAAGTTGCAGAGATATGGGGTTGAAATTTTTGGTTGTTCTTTCTTCCATGGTTATCTGGTTATTTCATTTCACTTTCCAGGGCAACATATTATTGTCTTAGTTACTTGCAAACTATGAGCATTTGAAAATGTTAGAACTACTGTCCAAATTGTATAATTTTGCCAGATCCATCTCCTCCTCTAATCCATTTCAAGTCACCTTGAGAAGTGGGTGTTACCTGCAGATCTATTACTTGCATTGCAGGAAGTTGGTTGAGCAGTCCTCCGTGAAAGAATGACTCTCACCCAGGGATCGCTATTCTACTGTCTCTTGAGTGTTTGTGTTATCAAATGTTCCAAGGTTACATTGGTCAATAATGGATATAGAAATATTGTTTTTGCTAGAAATCCTAGTCTCCAATATAATCCCAAACTGATTGAAAACATTCAGGTGAGGTGATTAATTTTGTTACACTGTTTTGTTCATTGTATGCTATTTGCATCAGGTTTCTCTTCTTGGAGTTTACAATTTGGTGAGAATTAAAGATATATTTATGTTCCTTTTTCCCCTCCCTGGGTGATTAAAATGCATTTACTTTCAATCCTGAATTTACTTTGCAGGAAATGATGACTGAAGCCTCGTTCTACCTCTACAAAGCTACAAAACATCAACTTTACTTCTCAGATGTAAAAATTCTGCTGCCTGCTGTCTGGCCATTGAATTCAAGTCTGCTTCAGAGACCAACTACTCAGTCATATGAGAAGGTAAGAACAGAGTGATGAGAGACTAAAACTGTTCTGAGTGACTTTCCAACACTGGAACTTCTTTTAAACATTTCTGTTCACACTTGTGAGTTTCAGTGGTGGAGCAAGAGACATTCCATGGAAAGACCTGGCAAAACAATTTCCAAAGATGCTCTGATAAATATAATCTCTGCTCCAGTTAATAGTATGTTATAGAGTCACAGAAATGCCCCACTGATGTAAAAAATAGTGCAAATGATTGCTTGATGTCAGGGGCAGCGCTAAGGTGGTGCTAACTGGTGCTATAGACCCAGCAGAAATTACAATAGCACCACTGTAGCACAATCAAGAAATTACCTGAAATTTCACATGCAAATTGCAGCTGCTTTGCTTTCTCTGTATAGTTTGAATACAGCTTGTTTCTCCAGTTGATCTAGTGAAACAGCACCCCCAATTACCATAGCACCCACACAGCAATAAAGTTATAAACTCTGTCAGATCCACTCTACACCTCTGCTTATTCATTCGTTGTCAATGTCTTGCTGTTGCTGTCCTCAGATCAGTTAAGCTGATCTAAGATCACTTAAGGTAGTGATTTCACTTACTCTTACTCATGCGAGAGATTGATAGTATAGATCCAGATGCAGATCAATGGTCTTGTGAAACTAACGGATTGTGCTTTTACAAGTGAGCGTGGGCCGAGCATGTGCATTATGTTGGCCGGCGTGAAAAATGGATTGATTTTTAGTCAGAAAACGACCACATCCAGAGGAATCAGTGGTGCCTCAGCCTGAGCCTGTCTTAATTGAAAGTGGCATGCAGAAAGAAGTAAGTGGGGATGAGGACGACAGCAGTTCATTGAAGGAGTGTGAGGGTGAAATAGAAGAACAAGAAATGGTGCAGGATTCAGAAGAGAACATGGATGAAGCTGTTCTTAGTGCGAGTGGGAATACTGTTAGCGATGTTAGCCAACAGCCTGGGGAAGGACCCTATCAGCCAGCATTGAAAAAGTACCCTTCGCAACAGTTTGGCAATCAGCAAAGGAGTTTTATTCGTGGCTGGTTTGACCTGTACTCCTGGCTGGAATATTCAATCACGAAAAATGCTACATTCTGCTTTGCATGCAGGCATTTCCTGTGTGGAGAACATGGGTTCCATTCTGAGTCTACCTTCACTGTCACCGGTCACCGCAACTGGTGGAAAACTACAACAGCTTTCAAAACCCACCATGTAAGTGCTGCTCCTAAGTTTGCTATGGAGGCATGGGCCGAATTGAGATTTAGAAAACAAGATGGTTCAAGATTGGGAAATATGCTTGATAAAGGACATTCAAAGAATGTCCAAGAAAATCGCGAGTATATGAGAGCAGTGGTTGAGTCTCTAAGCTATACTGCGTGCCAAGGCATTGCTCAGCGAGGACACCAGGAGGATGATGGATCTGGCAATAGGGAAAACTTTGCTGAGTTGCTCAGTGTAATTGGGAAGTTTGATAAGACTAGCTAAAAAAAAAGAGGACAATCCTGGAAATGCAAAAAACACCCATCATGATGTCCAAAATGAAATTATGGCTATTATGGCAGATATGGTCAGATGCCAAATAAGTGCAGAAATCAAAGAGGCTGGACATTTTGCCATCATGGTGGATGAAAGTAAAGACTTGAGTAAGAAGGAGAAAATATCAGTGGCGGTGCAGTATTTGAATAACAAAACAGTGCTTGAAGAATTCCTGCACTTCACTCCAGCAGAAAGGTTGGACGCAGAGTTGCTTCTTAAAAGCATTGAACAGACACTCGCCCAGTGTTATTGATAAGAATGCGTGTATAGGTCAGTGTTATGACGGGTGGCAGTGATGCCCGGGTGCAATAACGGGGTACAAGAGAGGTTCAGAAAAGAGGTCCTGCAGGCATTATATATACACTGCCATGCTCACAGACTTAACCTTGTTTTAGTGGATGTTGTGAGCAATGTACAACAAGGGGATGAGTTTTTTGAAACTGTGCAGCTGCTTTACAACTTCTTTTCAGACTCTGTTGCCCATGATCTTTTCATGAAGAAACAGAGAGAACTGGAATCAATTGCACAGCCCGTGGAGTTGAAGAAATTGTCAGATACACACTGGGCATGGCAGTATACAGCTTTGTAGGCTATAAGGAAATCACTCCCTGTCATTCTAGCTACACTACAGGATATTATGGGTCAACCAAATTCACAGAGGAAAACTGAGGCCAGAGCTGTAAATGGACTGATTGACGAGCAGTTTGCTTTACTTCTCACTCTGTTTGAGGATTTATTCTGAATCACCAAGTTCATATCAGACCAGCTACAATCTCCCAGTTTGGAGCTTTCATCCGCTGTGGACTTGGCTCAGTCTGTTATCGATGTACTCTCAGCAAAACAGGGAGAGGAATCATGGAGTGAAATTCAGACAAGAGCTAGGGACCTGTGCGTCAAGGCCGGTATACAGAGCAGACCACATGAAAGGAGACAGGCCCAGCCACCTCGCCGCATACATGATTTCTTTGTTGAGGCGCAAACTGAACGCACACCTGTCACATCCTCTGATGACCTTCACAAGCACTGTTTCTATCCAGTTATAGACAGACTTCTGACTGAAATGAAAAGACGGTCATCAGTTGAGACGAGGAGTGTTCTGACTGGAGTCTCAGCATTGAGTCCCAAACATAAGTTCTTCCTAGACAAGAATTGTCTTTGGCCAATACTATGGAGTGACTGAAGTGAACCTGACTGCAGAGCTACATCAGGTTCGGCGTCTGCTGGAAACAAAACAAAAGCAGGGACAGACAGTGAATGACAGTGGAATTTCAAGCGCTAATGAGACTCTACCGCGATGCATTTATAGATTTATACAAACTAATCTGCATACCTCTGAATCTGCCTGTTACATCTGCCTCATGTGAACGGAGTTTCTCTTGCCTCAGACGCCTCAAAAACTACCTAAGGAACAGCAGCAGTGATGGTCAGAACAGCAACTTGGCCCTGTTGGCCATAAACAGCCGGAGGACCAGGACACTTGACACCCAGAAAATTATTGATGCTTTTGCCACCAATCACAACAGATGGATTGTGCTTCTCTCAAAACATCAATGGTGAGTGCAGTTGATTTTATTTAAATTTGGGCCAAGGCTAATGCTGATTATTATTATTATTTTGTGGTGGATACCCCATAGTCCTTATGTTTCCTGCAAATCCTAAACTATTACATTTACTGCTATTAAGCCTACTGGTTTTGCTTAGACTTCCAAGCAGTGATTCTGTTGATTTTTGTTTTAAATTCAATAGCCAAATTAATTGAGGTATTGCATGGTCAGAGTACGATTTGTCCAACTCCTGGTAAAGCCTTGCATCTGTTGTTTGCCTTATTTGACTTTAATAATGGTGTATCTTTTGGCATTGTCTGTCTATGTAGTGTGAAAAGCAGTGGACATTGTGGGTTAGTAAACAACAGGAATTCTGCAGATGCTGGAAATTCAAGCACACACATCAAAGTTGCTGGTGAACGCAGCAGGCCAGGCAACATCTCTAGGAAGAGGTGCAGTCGACGTTTCATTGTGGGTTAGTGTTGTGTTTTTCAGTTGAAAAGCACGCATTTGACGCTGATTGCGGGATCGGTGCGTGATTCACGTTGTACGCTGTGGGTGGGATGCTCTGTTGGTTTGTTTGTTTATGCTCTGTGTAGCCCGGGTTGTCTCCGATGCCGTTGACACTGTCACAGTTCACTTCTATATTAGATCTATCAATTGCTGTTGCTTGTGAATCAACATTTATAGTAGGCACATAATGCCTGAAACTGACTTTTTAACACCACGCGTCTGGCCTTGCGAATACATATTACCATACAGCACATCCCTCAGCGCCATCACTGAATAATTCAGCCCCACGGTAGCACCAGCAAGAAAAAAATCTCTGGCGCCGCCACTGCTTGACGTTCAGTGCAGACTCAGTGAGCCAAAAGAACTATTTTTATGTTATATGACTCTATGAGTCACATTTAGATAACTGCTGTGAGGAGTAAATTGAATTCAAGAATTTTTGCTGGTGCATTGGAGACAGATTTTTTTCCCTTGAATTATTCACCCAATTGTTATACATTCCTTTGTTTTCATATTTGATGTTTTTCTCTTATCTATCTGGAAGCCTGATGCATAAAGCATAAAAGTATTGATACATGAGCTACATACACAAAAAATGCTGGTGAACGCAGCAGGCCAGGCAGCATCTATAGGAAGAGGTACAGTCGACGTTTCGGGCCGAGACCCTTCGTCAGGACTAACTGAAAGAAGAGATAGTTCCATCTGGATAGCCTCCGACCTGATGGCATGAACATTGACTTCTCTAACTTCCGTTAATGCTCCACCTCCCCTTCATACCCTATCCGTTATTTATTTATCATTAATATTGTTAATTTTTTTTAAATTTCCCTCTCCCTCCTTTTTCTCCCTCTGTACCTCTCACTATACTCCTTGTCCATCCTCTGGGCTTCCCCCCTCCCCTTTTCTTTCTCCCTAAGCCTCCCATCCCATGATCCTCTCCCTTCTTCAGCCTCATATCCCTTTTGCCAATCAACTTTCTAGTTCTTAGCTCCATCCCTCCCCCTCCTGTCTTCTTCTATCATTTCGGATCTCCCCCTCCCCCTTCCACTTCCAAATCTCTTACTATCTCTTCTTTCAGTTAGTCCTGACGAAGGGTCTCGGCCCAAAACGTCGACTGTACCTCTTTCTATAGGTGCTGCGTGGCCTGCTGTGTTCACCAGCATATATTGTGTGTTGCTTGAAATTCCAGCATCTGCAGATTTCTTCGTGTTTGCGTTGATACATGAGCTGAAGGATTCTGGAACTGTAATTGGGTTCTTGCTCTTTGATGACATGAGGCTATTCTGGAATTTGGCAGGTATGTTGTGGTCTGCCTATTGTTTGTTAAGATTAAGAGATGGAATTGTGAGTAGCTGATGACTTTTTGTGGAGTGTGTAAAGAGCTCCACAAAAGTGGGAGTCTGCAAATGAGGGTGGGCAAGTTGCAGATGACAGAGGTACTGTCAATGAGTATTGCTGGGAGAGATCTGGGAGTTAATCAGTTTCGACAACTGTGTCTATGCAGGATTCAAAAATTTGTGCATTTTGTGGTAAAAGAGGTACTTGGCATATAGATATCACTAGAGAAGTAGCCTTAATTCCAATAATGTTGTTGACATACCGTATCAGAGATCTTTTTGAATTGTGGAGTATTAGATACTTAAAAGGAAGATCTTAGTCATAGTCAGATAACACAGAAACAAACCATTTCAGCTTACCATGTCTGTGCTGAGAACAATGCCCATCTATGCCAACCTGAGCTGCAATATCCCAGGAGGGGGGAGAAGATGACGGTGCGAGGGTGGCGCGCGCGGCCACTTCGGTGATGATATCTGTTATCTGTCAAGTAGGGGACCGTGCACAATTCTGATTTGATGGAGACAGATGTGAGAGTACGGAGGAACATCTGGAAAACTTCTGAAATGCCCGCTTCGCTGCCGCTGCTACTGTGTGATAACAGGAATCTCCGGAGCAAAAGGCACCGAATCCTCGGCTTTGCGTGTTTCAGCGGCCGGGGCGAGGTCGAAGGCACTCGGCAGAGGATGGCGCTCAGGAGGCTGTATCAGAGCGGCTGGTCGGAAGCTCGAGGTTTTCGGACGGATGGACTCAGTGTCGGCTGTGGTCGGCTGCTTCCAAGGCATCGGCAAGTTGACGGTGCCCTGAGGTTTATGGCAGGGAGTTTCTCCCTTTTGCCGTCTGCTATTGGGGACTCGGGGTTGATCGACTCGGGGACTTTGAGACTATTTTTACCATGCCCATGATTTGTTCTTCATCAAATTATGGTATTGCTTTGCACTGCTGTAACTATATGTTATAATTATGTGGTTCTGTCAGTGTTAGTCTTTGGTTTGTCCTGTTTTCTGTGATATCACTCTGGAGAAACATTGTATCATTTCTCAATGCATGTATGCATTTGTAAATGACAATAAAAGAGAACTGAGTGTTCTCATAATCTAAAATATCATTTTATGTGTTTCCTTTCCAAGCACATGTCCAAACACCTTTTAAGCATAGAATTGTAATTGCCTCCACTACCTCTTCTTGCAGCCAAGTCAAAATATTCACTACAGATCTTTAAAAATTTCCCCTCTCACTTTGAGTCTGCGCCTTCTAGCTCTAGACTCATCCGGGGAAAAAAATTGCTTTCTATCCTATGTATGGCTCTTGTAATTCTATAAACGCCTGTAAGGTCACCCTCAGCCTTCTGTTCAACTGAAGATAAACTTAGTCTGCCCAATCTATCCTTATAACTACAGACTTCTATGCCAGGTAACATGATGAGAGGCATTGATCGTCTGGATAGTCAGAGGCTTTTGCCAGGGCTGAAGTGGCTAGCACGAGAGTGCATAGTTTAAGGTGCTTGGAAGTAGGTACAGAGGGGATGTCAGGGGTAAGTTTTTTTTGTAAACGCAGAGAGTGGTGAGTGCATGGAATGGGCTGCCGGCGACAGTGGTGAAGGCGGATACGATAAGGTCTTTTAAGAGACTCCTGGATCGGTACGTGGAGCTTAGAAAAATAGAGGACTATCGGTGACCCTCTGCACTTTCTGAAGTTAGTACATATTCGGCACAGTATTGTGGGCCGAAGGGCCTGTATTCTGCTGTAAGATTTCTATGTTTCTATTTTCCTAACATCTTGGTGAATCTCTTTGGTGCTCTCTTTGTAGCTGCCACATTCTTCCTGTAGTGTGACACCAGAACTGTACAGAAGTGTGGTTCAAGTCCCAAATCTTATGCTCAAATCCTCAGCCTGCAAAGGCAAGAATGCCAAGAGTAGCAGGATTGCTGCCTTACATACAAACGTTATCACTTTCAGAAAGTTATGGACTTGCATGCCAGAGTCTCTCTGTACATCAATACTCCTAAGATCCTGCCAGTTACTTTGCATGTCCAACTAGATTTTGATCTTATATCTGGCTACTACTTCTCAATTTACTTTTAAACTTATGTCCCATTGTATCCTTAAACAAGTTTCCTCTCCAAAAATGACTCCAGCAATTTTTATAAGAGTATAAAACATAGGAGCAGAATTAGGCCATTCAGCCGATTGAGTGTGCTCTGCCATTCCATCAGGGCTGATCCCGGATCCCACTCAACCCCGTACACCTGCCTTCTTGTCATATCCTTTGATACCCTGACTGATCAGGAAACGATCAACTTCCACCTTAAATATACACACGGACTTGGCCTTCACCGCAGTCTGTGGCAGAGCATTTCACAGATTTACTTTTCTCTGGCTAAAGAAATTCCTCCTTACCTCTGCTCTAAAGGGTCACCGCTCAGTTTTGAGGCTGATCCCCCTAGTTCTGCAAACTCCCCATCATAAGAAATATCCTCTCCACATCCACCCTATCTAGTCCTTTCAACTTTTGGTAGGTTTCAATGAGGTCCCCCGCATTCTTCTAAGTTCCAGTCAGTACAGGTGCAAAGCTGCCAAATGTTCCTCATATGTTAACCCCAAAGTCTAATAACACAATGTGTTATGTCCATAACATATTAGACATAGGAGAGGAATTAAGGCATTTGACCCATTGAATCAGCTCCGCGCTTGCGTCATCTGCAAACTTACTGATCGCACCTTCTATATTCTCATTCAAGTTATTTTTATCTATTACAAATAACTAAAGTCCCAGCACAAATCTCTGTGGTACGCCACTTATAACAAATTTCCAGTCAGAAAAAGTATGAATTTATTGCAACTCTCACACAGCTAACTTTGGATCCAATTTATCAATACACCTCAGATTAAATTGCCTTACCCTCTGGACCAGCCTAGTATGCAGAACCTTGTAAAATAAAACACATAAACTAAAGACCACATAATCAAGGTCTGTTCTTTGAACTCATCAATTTTCCAAATTACCTCCTTAAAAATTCAATCAGTTTTGTGAGACCTGATCTCCCTTGCACAAAGTCATGCTGACTTTGCCTAATCAGTCCTTGTCTTTCCAAATGAACATAAGTCCAGTTCCTCAGTCTTCTTTAACAACTCACAAGTCTGTAGTTTCCAAGTCTATCCCTACTGCCCTCTTTGAACACAAAGATTGCATTTGCTATTCTCCAGTCTTCTGACACCTCAGTCTTGGCTAACAAAAGCACAAATTCTCTGTCGGAGGCTCAGCACTTCCTTCCCTTGTTCCCACGGAGATCCTGGGGTAGAATCACTTAAGCCCTGGGGGATTTCCACCACCTATTTTGCTGCAATATGTCTAGCACTTCCTTCTTCCTGATACAAACACGCTTCAGAATATCAGAGTAACTGTTAACTCTCCATCTTCCACATTCTTCTCCTTGGTGAATACCGATGAGAAATTTTCACTTAGAATTTCTCCTATGTCATCTGGCTCTAAATAGATGACACCCAATCTCCATTCCCACATCACAAATAGCAGATTGGACGGGCTGTCTGCAGCGAGGCCAGTCAGCACGTATGCAGCAGGAGGCTGGTTCTGTTTGCCTTCCACTGGCTCACGCATGTTAAGATACTTATAAAACATGGCATGAAGGCCGCAGTTACTGCAGCGGTGTCATCTGCCAAAAACTGCTAAACTGCAGAGAGGCAAGAATGCATGAAGTCTGCCACTGGATCACTATCTACCACTAGGGTTCCGTTAAAGTCCTGAAGCTTATCTTATTTGAAAAGAAAGTTCAACTCACTTTCCCTGATAGTTTTGTAGCATTTCTAAGTGATAAGCAGCTGGAGAAAAAAATTGTCACTGCTAAATATGACATATTTTTCCTGTTAGATATATTTGAAAAACTGAAATTATCAAAGCAGCTACAAGGAATCTCAATCATCCAAAGAGGCTATTAATGCTTCCTTGGATAATTCAGACTTTTCATCAGCAATATTGGAAGTCACTAGTTTACGCAAACTTCCTTCACTGGCCATTCTTAAAATAGAATTGCAAGATGACGATCTGATTATATATCTCGATCGTTTGGAACAACTGGACATTGATATGGAAATTCAGTTCAGAGACCTGCTGGAGATGCATATTCCAGATTGGGTGGTGGATCCATTTGGGGTGAATGTGAATGATGTTGACATCACATTACAAGAATGTCTTATTGAGCTGCAGAGTGATATAACAGCTCAAGCAAAATTCAAACACGAAATTTCTGGATAAGTTGTGATATTCAAAATAAGTTTCCGCAGCTCTGGGAGAAAGCAGAGTTGTTTTTAATTGGATTTAGTTAAACACTTCTACTACAATCAAAGCTTGTAATAGTCTTGATGTTGTGAAAAGAGGTGATTTTCGATTATCTTTAACCTAGTTGCAGCCAGTTATCCAAACGTTCACTGGCTTGCATCAGTAAGGATCTCACTATATACGCAAAGTAACAATATTAGATTATGAGAACACTCAGTCCTCTTTTATTGTCATTTACAAATGCATAGATGCATTAAGAAATGATACAATGTTTCTCCGGAGTGATATCACAGAAAACAGGACAAACCAAAGACTAACACTGACAGAACCACATAATTATAACATATAGTTACAGCAGTGCAAAGCAATACCATAATTTGATGAGGAACAAACCATGGGCACGGTAAAAATAGTCTCAAAGTCCCCGAGTCGATCGACTCCCGAGTCCCCGATAGCAGGCGGCAAAAGGAAGAAACTCCCTGCCATAAACCTCCAGGCACCGTCAACTTGCCGATGCCTTGGAAGCAGCTGACCACAGGCGACACTGAGTCCGTCCGTCCAAAAACTTCGAGCTTCCGACCAGCCCCTCCGATACAACCTCCCGAGCGCCATCCTCTGCCGAGCGCCTTCAACCTCGCCCCGGCCGCTGAAACAAGCAAAGCCGAGGATTTGGTGTCTCTTGCCTGGAGATTCCGGTTATCACACAATAGCAGCAGCAGTGAAGCGGGCATTTCAGAAGTTTTCCAGATGTTCCTCCATACTCTCACATCTGTCTCCATCAAATCAGAATTGTGCAGGGTCCCCTACTTGACAGATAACAGACATCATTCACCGGAGAGTCCGCGCGCGCTGCCGTCGCGCCGCCATCTTCTCCTCCTTATTAAGCGCTTCTTCATCACTAGTTGGAAGCATATTATCTACATTCAAAGTAAAGTATCCTATTCAGAGTTTTGAAAGAATTGTTTTATTTGTCATATACACCTGTAACATTATATTTTACATATAATACCTATAACCTCTTAAAACATAAATATTGTCTGTACATTACAATAATTATTACAGTTGACCAAAAGAGACTTTAACAACTAACTGAGACTATGGAGGATAGGGGCCACAGATGTAAATGAAAGTCGCAAGTGGGCCACAAGCAGAAAAAGGTTGAGACCATGGTTTTAAAGCACTAACATGAGAACCTACATTTTCTTTGACTTCCTGAAAGCTTACAGAGCTATGATCACTTCCCAGAATTGCTGCTGATACATCAATCATTTATCCATTCTCATTCCCTAAAATAAGATCACACACTGACATATTTTGCTTCAGAAAACCTTCTTGAATTTTATGAATTTCTCCCCATGTAATCCCCTTGTGCCAAGACAATCAGAACCAATATTGATAAAATTAAAATCTATTATTACAGCAACCCTATTCCTTTTCCACCCTTCCGTGACCTGCCTGCGTATCTGTTCTTCTAATTCCCACTGACAATCAGGAGGCTTCTTGTTTCTCATTTACCACGGTCAGAGTGAGTGCTCCTTTCTTATTCCTAATTTCTACCCATACAGCATCATTCACCTATCCCTGCCTGCAGAATTTTCTGCCTGGGAAATGCCATTATGCTTATTAAAATCAGCAGCGAACAGCCACTCCTTTTTTGCAACTTCTGTAATGCTTCAAATATCTATACCCAGGAGCGTTGAGCTTTCAGTCCTGCCTATCACTAAACCACATTTCTGTGATTACAATATCATGGTAATCTCTTGTTCCATTCAAAATCTTGGAATGATTAGTAAGAGTGTCATAAGGTGGGCGATGGGAGCGGACCCAAATGCAAGGCATAGACACTGAGGTACTAGAAACTAGACTGGTCTAGGCTCAGGGACGGGACAGGACACAGACTAGGAGCTGGGACAGGAACACAGTCTTGGGCTCGGACTTTGGCTAGGAAAGTGGGACCAGGACAAGGAACAGGGAACTAGGAGCCTGGGCTTGGACTCCGAGCCAGAGACTGGATAAGGACCCAGAACCTGGGTCTTGATTCGGGCTCCGACCCTGGAACTCAGTCTCATCTTGGACTTGAGAGACAGGAATGTGGAACACAGAGCTGGGACCCCTCCTTGGGAACAGGACGTAGGGCTGGGACTCATACACAGAACACAGAGCTGGGACCCGGACGTAGGGCTGGGACTCAAACACAGAGCCGGGACCCCTCCTTGGGAACAGGACGTTCAGCCGGGACTCAAACACAGAATGCTGAACATGATGAGATGGTTCCCAACACAAGATAGCAGCAAACAGCCTGAACTACCTAGCGAAGGCAAGGACACAGAGACAGTTCCCAACTCAAGGTAGCAGCGAACAGCCGAACCTACCTAGCAAAGGTAAGGGCACAAAGAGACAGTTCCAAACAATGATAGACAGTTTCTTATCTTGACACAGCAAGACTCTGGTCTCGCTGCAGCGGTAGAAATTGACAGCAAAACAGGCAAGGCTTCAGAAGGAAGGGGAAGAGAAGGGAACAGTCCAGCCTCAGGGTAACGGCAAAGACAGCCTGGCTTACCCAACAGAAGTAAGGACAGGAAGGGACAGATCCAACCACAGGGTAATGGCAAAAGCGGCCTGACTTATCCCACAGAGGCAAGGACAGAATACTAACAAGACAAACCAGCACCCATACTCGAACCCAGGGCCACTTATATTCCCAGCCCCAAAACTAGCATCAGGTCCCTATGATTAAGCCCAACTGAAACAAAGGACAGCTGGAAGACCCGGAGTCTGGAGTCCACGGACCGGACTGTGAACTGAAACCCAAACTTCATGGACCGGACCATGACAAAGAGTTAGTCCTCTAATAGAACACTGCAAAAGGATCGGGAGCGTTTTGACATCTGGCAACTAGGAGAAGGACTCTGAAAGATTCAAAGTTGATTAAGTAACACACCCAGAATGCTGGAGGAACTCAGCAGGCCAGGCAGCATCTATCAAAAAAGTAAACAGTCGATGTTTCAGGCCAAGTAACGTTACTTCCACTACACAAGTGTAAACATTCATTTCAAGAGGTCTAGAATACAAGAGCAGGGATGTGATGCTGAGGCTTTATAAGACACTGGTGAGGCCTCACCTTGAGTATTGTGAACAGTTTTGGGCCCCTCATCTCAGAAAAGATGTTCTGGCATTGGAGATGGTCCAGAGGAGGTTCACAAGAATGGTTCCAGGAATGAAAAGGTTATCATACAAGGAATGTTTGATGGCTTTGGATCTGTACTCACTGGAATTTAGAAGGATGAGGGGGGAATCTCATTGAAACCTTTTGAATGTTGAAAGGCCTAGACAGAGTAGATGTAGAAAGGATGTTTCCCATGGCTGGGGAGTCTAGGACAAGATGGCACAGCCTCAGGATAGAGAGGCATCCATTCAAAACAGAGATGCAGAGAAATTTCTTTAGCCAGAGGGTAGTGAATTTGTGGAATTTGTTGCCAAGTGCATCTGTGAAGGCCAGGTCACTGGGTGTACTTAAGGCAGAGATTGATTAATAGGTTATTGATTCGACATGGCATCAAAGGTTATGGGAGAATGCTGGGAAATGGGGTTGAAGAGGAGAAGGAAAAGGATCAGCCATGATTGAATGGCAGAGCAGACTCGATGGGCCAAATGGCCTAATTCTGCTCCTATGTCTTATGGTCTTATGGTCTAAATGAAAATGAAATAATTGTAACATCAGATCTGAAGCAGAGCAAGAAAAGCAATAAGATAAAGAATAAAATAAATATAAATATATAATAAGACAGCTTACACACATAGATTGAATGTATGTACATGAAATGATGCTAGGCACAGGACCACCTAGCATGAGAAAGCATGGGTAAATAAGCTGAAGGCCCTCAAGTGCAGTGAAGGAGAAGAAATGTGTCTATCACTATATTGGAACCTGTTAAGGATCCAGAAATATTAAGAGGTGGAGATGGATGAGGGTGGTAAAGAAGAGCAAATCAGAGATAAAGGGAAAGAGGAGAAAATAAGCTATTCTGAAACTGTAGGCACTCTGGTACTAAGGTCTTGAACTTGGCATATGTACAGTTTTTATGTTGCCATTCATTGCTTTTCATGTGCAGGGATTATTATATGGAAACATGCAATTTCTTTTTCATAGGCGAATGTGATCATTGCTGAGCCGTACCTTAAATATGGAGATGCCCTGGACACCCTGCCATAGGCAGCCTTATGTTTTACCCGTTTCAACTGAAACGGGCCCCGCCCTTCCAGGGGCCCCCGATTGATATGCAAAAATTTAATGCACAGCTCCCAGACGCCACAATATTCTCCTGCTATTGCCAGCCAAACCACCAGTGGGTGCTCGCTGACTGACATCTGAGAAAATACATTAAAATATTTACTTCTCTTGTAAACATTGCTCCTAGCAAAGAAGGCTACTTTTCAATGAGAGGAAAATGAAACGCTCCTATCCTAGTGGTGCTGAAAAACCAAAAATATTAGACAACAAAACAAAACGTCTAAATAGTCTCCCAAAAGTTACATCTTTCTTTGGTCCAGCATCTGTAAAAGGTCCGCCGACTGCAGTTGCTGCTGCACCATCGTCACAGCATGGGGCTACAGTGCCAAGTGACAGTGTAAGTGGTACAGGAGATGTTGATAATCAGAGCAATGAAAATGAGAGGAACAATTCTACTCAAACAGATGGTGATAATGATGACCAAACTTTGTTTGATGAACAAGCACCACAGCATGATGACAGTCCTACAACTGAGACAGGTGAGGGAGATGCCGCCACCAGCACACCAGACGGAGAGAAAGCCCCACTAGCATTCACAGAGACCGATCCGGCACGTTGGCCAACGCATATTACCAGTGACCAACTTACCGACATTGTTAGGAGAGGTCCCGTTCGGCTAGAGGACATTAACTTTCCACAGAGCCAATCATGCCGTCGTTTTACCACGGACAGATATCTTGTGAAGATGAAAAATGGAGAAACCATTCGTAGGTCATGGTTAGTGTACTCAGAATCATCTGATTCAATCTTTCTGCTCTACCCTATTTGGAAAGCGAAATCACAGTCTCACTTGCGGAGGTTTCAGAGTGTGGGAGCAACTCACTCTCACACTCCAGGATCATGAGAAGTCAAATGTGCGCTGTGCCAACATGGATAGCTGGTACGAGCCGGAAACGCGCTTAAGAACGCACAGTGCCATTGACAGCACGTACCAAGAAATGCAAATGCTGGAAAAAAAACACTGGAATGATATCATGAAGAGGGTCATTGCCATAGTCTGTCACCTTGCAGAATGAAACCTCGCTTTCCGTGGCCACAATTCCACCCTACATGAACCAAATAATGGGAACTTTCTAGGTCTGGTGGAGCTGCTTGCGGAGTTCGACCAAGTGATGAGTGAACATGTCAGACAAGCAGAGAAAAAAGAGATTGCTGACCACTACATGGCGAAAACCATACAAAATGAGTTAATCACACTTATTGGAGACAAGACACTAGAGGCGATAACAGAGAGTAAAACAAACACGTTACTACTCGGTGATAATGGACTGCACCACTGATGCTGCACAGTTAGAGCAGCTCCCTGTGACACTGCGCATTGTCACATGCCAAGTAAATGTCGGAGCTACTGTTAGTGAGCATTTTGTCCGTTTCCTAACAGTGCTTGACACAACAGGTGCAGGCCTAACCGACGTTTTCTTAACACATATGGAGAAATTAGGATTAGATATATCAAAATGCAGGGGGCAGGCATATGATAACGGGAGCAATATGCAGGGGAAAAATAGCAGGGTGCAGAAGAGGGTGCTAGATATTAACAAAAAAGCACTGATCATGCCATGTGCCAGCCACAGCCTAAACCTAGTCATTGTCAATGCTGCAAAATCAACAGTGGAGTCTGTGAGCTTCTTTGGGGTGCTGCAACGTCTATACACACTGTTCAGCTCATCGACACAGAGATGGGAGCTTTTCAAGGAGAACGTGCCACAGATGACCCTCAAGGCCATATCCAACACGCGATGGGAGTGCTGCGTGGAAAGTGTGAAAGCCCTGCGTTACCAGCTTCCCGATGTTGGCAATGTGCTCCTGTCACTGATTGAGCATGCCACACAGAAAGGTGACAGTGAAACCACATCTGCAGCCAGAGGTCTAGAACAGGAGATCATGTCATGGAAATTCGTGCTGACTGTGATCATCTGGTACAACGTTTTACATGAGGTGAATCGTGTCAACAAGCTACTCCAGAGCCCACAAGTGGGAATCGATGTGCTACAGTGCGAGGTGGAATACGTTCTGAAATTTCTCAAGGAATACAGAGAGAACAGCCTTTCATCTGCCCAAACAGATGCCAGAGACATAGTTGAAGAGATAGGGATGCCAATGGTCTTTCCTACTGCACGAATCAGAAAACCAAAACTTCAGTTCCAGTACGAGTCCCAAAGTGCAGATCCTTCCCTGACAGTGGCACTTGAGGAATGGTACAATAGAAAAGTTTTCCTTCCTCTGGTGGACTCTGCTAACACAGGCATTAGTGAGTGCTTCAAGCTGATGGAATCACTTTACAGTCTGTTTGGCTTCATTTACGAAAGAGAGGAAATGAAAAAAGCCACCCAAAGCCGCACACTGAAAGACAGCTGCGTAAACATGGAGAGGACACTTGGTGATGTGGATGCTGAGGACCTTTTGCGCGGGCTGTCGGCTGCTGTCAGTGCCGTGCCTGCAAAAGAAAACACTGGCCTGCAGATTCTGAGCTACATTTACAGCAACAATCTGGTTGAACTGTATCCTAACCTCACCATTGCTCTAAGACTCATGCTGACAGTGCCTGTGACTGTAGCGAGAGGAGAGAGAAGTTTTTCGAGGCTAAACCTCATCAAAATGCACCTGAGGACAACCATGCTCCTGGAGCATCTGTCAGCTCTTGCTGAGATATCAAATGAGCATGAAATAACAAGATCGCGGGACAAAGATGAGCTCATTCTCAGCACTCAAGCACAGGAGGGTGGTGAAGTTCTAGTGGGAAGTCTCAACGCATTTTTAGCAGAAATAAAGTTTATAATTAAAATAATAAGATAAAACACGTATTTCACTCAAAATGTGTACAGGCGATTAGGTGGCATTTCCACAAGTCATCATTTCTCTCTCCGGCTTGCGTCCCTTCTCTCTCTCACGCTCCTCCTGTTTGCTCTCCAGGCCTTATGTGACCTGTCCGTGGTGCTGAAAGAGCGCGAGACGCAGTTTGTTGTAAACTTCCAGTAGTTAACTTTCAGACACTGTTCATTGAATAAATAAAGTGTGAATTTTCATTGAATATGACATTGCTTTTGTTATTAATTTAATTAGCGGGAAATTGTTTAAGCTGTTCTTATGTCAGCTGATACCTAACACATAGTGCCATTCAATGCAGACTAGTTGCTGAAAAGGATGAGGCTTCTCACTCCAAAACAAAATATGTCACTGTCTCAGTTTTTAATTAAGAGAATTGTTTGGATTATGTTGAGCTGTCTGTCCATTATGCTGAAAGTGCTTATAATGCATCAACGTTTAAGTCCGAAATTATACCATTATTGATGCAAACCAACTTAAATATTTGCTTTTTTTCTTTATTTTTTTTGGGAAGCAGGGGTAGGGCACCATATTAACTCTTGAAGCGGGCCCCCAGATGCTTAAGGCCGCCTGTACACCCTGCAGTATGGTGGATGTGGTGAGAAGGGGCAGTACATTCACTTCACCCCGAACTTCATGCTAAATGATAAAATGACCTCAGTTTATGATCCAAAAGGTAAAATAATTTAAATAAGCCTGCATTGATTAGCATGTACTTTGAAAACTGAATTACCCAAGGACATAAGAACAGGTGCCTGAGGTATCTTCCATCAATTAATGATATGATTGCTGAAGCCCATTGACAATCCCAACTGAAAGTCAGGCTTGATTGTCACACCAAGCTTTATGAGGTCTAGAAATGGACACCATATTTGTGAATAACAAAGATATCCAGCACAGCACATGATTTTTTTAAAGTTTTTTTATAGAATAATATAGCACAGCAACAGGTCCTTTGGCCCAACATGACAAATTAGTCTAAGCATTTAGCCTATACTGTATCCCTCTTAACCTTTCCAATCCATGAACCTGTTCAAATGTCTTTTAAACTGTGTAATTTTACTTGCCTCCACAACCTCCTCTGGCTGCTTGTTCCATACACCCACCAGACCTTGAGGACCTGTCCTTCAGGTCCTCAATAAATCAAACTTATACCCTCAAGTTTTAGACTTCTCTACACATGGAAAAAGACTTTGATTACGTATTCTATCCATGCTTTGAAGTGGTTCATACATCGCTAACGTCAGCCCTTCACCTCCTTCGCTGATCTCTGCCAGTGCCTCAGTAATTTTTATCTTGCTTCCCACAATGAAACAGTACACACCTGGTCAGGCACGAGGGATTTTCCACCTGTAGAGACTTGCCAATATCTCTTTCACTATGACAATATGATTGAGTTATGAAGAAAGGTCTCGGTCTGAAACGTCAACTGTTTATTCATTTCCATAGATACTTCCTGGCCTGCTGATTTCCTCCAGCATTTTGTGTGCGTTATTCCGTATTTCCAGCATCTGCAGAATCTCTTGTGTTTAATCTTTTAGTAAAATGTCGTAGGAGTAGTTATGGGCCATGAGCCAATGAGTAATATATGAACATTTTCATTTATTAACTTTAATTACTTTAAATCCTTCACACTTGCAACCTGCTATTGGCAGCAACACACACAAGATCTTGGAGGGGTTCAGCAGGCCAGGCAGCATCAATGGAAAGAGTAAGCAGTTGGCGTTTTGAGCCGCGGCCCTTCATCAGGACTGGAAAGGGAGAGGAGAAGTCAGAGTTAGAAGGTGGGAGGAGGGGAGGAAGAAGTACAAGGTGATAGGTGATAGGTGAAACCAGGAGTGGTGAAGGGGGCAAAGTAAAAAGCTGGGAAGTTGATTGGTGAAAGAGATAAAAGGCTGGAGAAGTGAGAATCTGATAGGACAAATTCCCAGTGAGGATATGTGGCTGCGTTAGCAGGTCTGGGTGAGCAAATGGTCAGAGTTAGAGGGCCGCACAGATCATAGAGGGGGTGCAGTGAGAGACAGTATCACTGAGCTCTCATTGAAGGGCAGATTTAAACTTCTTTGGGGTAGCCTTATTAGTAGTAGTAGTAGTAGTATTACAAACATGAGAAAATCTTCAGATGCAGGATATCAAAGCAACATATACGAAATGCTGGGGGAACTCAGCAGGCCAGGGAGCATCTGTGGAAAAAAGTAAACAGTTGATGTTTCGGGCCGATATCCTTCTTCAGGACTGGAGAAAAAAGATAAGAAGTCAAAATAAGAAGGTGGGAGTAGGGGAGGAGTATATAGCTTTTAATTTCCCTTCAGTCAAGTCAAGTTCCGTCAAGTTTATTGTATCTGTATTAGTACAGTAACAGGTACAATGAAAAACCTGCTTGCAGCAGTATAACAGGATGTGGGTACTGACAACCTGGTGTGGATGCTTGCTGGCTAAATGAATAACCAAAGTTGTTGCTGTCATTAGCTGTGGCAAGTTCTCAATTAAAACCATATTTCTCTGCAGAATTACATGGAAATGAGAGGATTTTCAATTGATTTAAGCATCCATTTGAAAATGTCACCAGCACAGGATTCCGAGTGCTTGAGAGAAATTTGCCAGCAAGAATGGTGAAAGTGCCCATCAAAAGATATTTCAAATTTATATTATCAAACAATCCGTGCTTGAAATATCCATAGTTTGATGGGCAAATTGTGGATGCTTGATCAGTTCCCGCTGAAGCTCTCTTATCTTATGAATACAGCTCACATTTGATGATTCAACTTTTGGGCAAAGTAACTGCCTATTTATTTTTATGATGGCAGAGAAAGAACTTTTTATCATACCAAAAACATCTTGCCTTTACAAGTAAGTTATGTCGAAATTGAAATTGGCAGTGTATTACTGTTTCCAACTCACAAAATGTCAAAGCACTGACTAACTTATTTTTAAAAATTGTGTTTTTATAGGGAGAGTATTTGTTCATGAATGGGCCCATTTCCGCTGGGGTGTGTTTAATGAACACAATGACTTGATTCCATTTTACAACTCCAACAATGGAACCTCTGAAGCAACAAGGTACGTCAAATCTAACTTGTATTTGGTCATGGGGATATCTCTTCTCAAGTTATGGTACATAAAAAGGAAAAAAACTTGCAAATCCATAGCAACTTCCTGTAGAAATGCCAGTTTTTAAGGACAGACATGCAAGCAAAGAAGCATCGGATACAGGGAAACTTGGCTGCATGGAATCAGAATTGGCTAGCCCACAGAAGGCAGGGGATGGTAGGTGATAGAATGCATTCTGCCTGGAGGTCGGTGACCACTGATGTTCTGCAGTGATCTGTTCTGGAATCCCCGCTCTTTGTGATTTTTATAAATGGCTTGGATGAGGAAGTGGAAAGGTGGGTCAGTAAGTTTGCAGATGACATGAAGGTTGGTGATGTTGTGGATAATGCGAAAGTGTGTTGTAGATCACAAAAGAATGTTGACGGGATAGAGAGATGGACTGAGAAGTACCAGATGGAGTTCTATATCAAAAAGTACAGTGATGGGCTTTCGAAAGTCGAACTTGATGGCACGGTACAAAGTTAGTAGGAGGATTTTTAGCAGTGTAGAAGAACAGAGGGATCTTCAGGTCCAAACCCACAGATCACTCAAGGTTGGTGCTCAAATTGATAGGTGGTTAAGAAGGTGTATGGTATGTTGACCTTTGTTAGTTGGGGGCCTGGGTTCAAGACCTATGAGGTAATATTGCAGCTCTATAAAGCTTCAGTTAGACCACACTTGGAGCATTGTGTTCAGTTTTGATCACGTCATTAGAGGAAGGATGTGGAAGCTTTAGAGAGGATGAAATGATTTACCAGGATACTGCCTGGATTAGAGAACATGTCTTATGAGGAAAGGAGAATGGGAGGTGACTTGATAGAGGTGTGTAAGAAAATAAGAGGCATCGATAGAGTGGACAGCCAGAGCTTTTTATTTTCAGTGTGAAATTGACTATTATAAGTGGGCATAATTTTACCGTGATTGGAGGAAGGTATAGGGGATATGTCAGAGATAGGTTTTTTACACAGAGCTGTCAGTGCATGGTACACGCTGCCACGGGTGGTGGAGGCAGATACATTTAAGAGACTCCTGGATAAGTACATGGAGCTTAGAAAAATAGAGGGCTATGGGTAACCCTGGGTAATTTCTAAAGTAAAGACATGTTCGGCACAGCCGAAGGGCCTGTATAGCACTGTAGGTTTTCTATGTTTCTATTTAGGAGTCTCTTAGATAGGCACATAGATGAAAGGAAAATGGAAGGCTAAGTAGGAGAGAAGGATTAGATTGATCTTAGAAAAGGTGAAAAGGTTGGTCCAAAGGGCCTGGATTACTATTCCAAGTTTTAACTTGCCCAATCTTAGAATGTCCGAAACTGCTTTACAACCCATAGTATACATTTTTGCATACACTGTTGTAATGTAAGGAATTTAGCAGCCAATGTTGCACAAATCTTCTCTCACAAACAGCAATTTGATAATGATGTTTTCATCTGTTTTAAGTTATGTTGTATAAAGCACAGAAGGTCATCAGGTCATTAAAGAGAATGCCCCTGCTTTTCTTCTCAGCTATGCCATGGGTTCTCTTATTCAGACAAACAGACTGAAAAGACAGTCATGTCCTCGGTTTAGTGTATGTGCAGCCTGCTAATGTAGATTTGTTGAAAAGATGAAGACATTAAGTTGAATGGCTTGATTGTGGTTTTCAGAAATCATGGACAGGAATGATTAGTAGCAACAACTGTAAACAATGGGGCAAATTTCATCCCAGCTAGTAAAAAGGTGTCAAATGTTTGGAGGGTTTCAGAGTGGGCTGGGAGTTCCAATGGAAGAATAGGCTGGAAATGAGGAGACTTATAAACTGGCTATCTCTTTTATTTTCTGAAGAAATTGTCAAATCTACAGAAATATGTAAACACATACACTTGTATGCTTAGTATTATTATGACTTTCAGATGTTCACTCAGCATAAAAGGAACAATTGCTGAGTGCAAAGGCAGATCCTGTTCAACATGTACCATTGATCAAAGTACAGGATTACCAAATAAGGAATGTAGATTTTTCCCAGAGAAAAATCAACCATCAACATCTTCAATAATGTACCTACAGGGATTACCAAGTGTAAGTAGAGCGACCAGCAGATGTTTTCTCAACTAATTGGCAAGGTTGTTTATTCTCATTTATCATGACTGAAGAAATTGGTGGCCCTTGTAAACATACCTAATGTCTGGGGATTTACTGCTGAATTCAAAAAGCCAAATCTGTCAATTTTCCCTTCACTCTGTATTCCGTATGGAGTCCAACGTTGGGGTTCTGTCTTGGTGGGACCTCACAACATTACACTGAGGTACTGTCTCTCAGTTTTACACCAGGTATGGCCTGGAGTATGATCTGAAATCCCATGGATTAGGGTGGGGATTCTTGAGAGAAATCAGTGACATTAGCTACCAAAGTCTGTCAAATGTGTTCAGGAAATTTTCCTTAATCAGTACACAGAAGTCCCAACTAGAGAGAGTGCAATACTAGATGTCCTGTTAAGGAATCAGACAGGGCAATCTGACAGAAGTTTGCATCTGGGAGCACTTAGCATTTAGTGATCATAATGCTATTAGTTTCAAGGTAATTATGGAAATGGATAGCTCTGGTCCTTGGATTGAGATTCTAAGTTACAGAATTTTGATGGTATCAGGAAGAACCTGGCAAGTGAGGATTGGGTACAGCTTATTTTCTGGCAAAACTGTACTTGGTAAGTAGGAGGCCTTCAAAAATGAAATTTTGAGAGTACAGAGTTTGTATGATCATTTCAGAATGAAAGGCAGAGATAACATGTTTAGGGAATCTTGGTTTTCAGAGATATTAAGGCACTTGAAAAGAAAAAGAAGGAGGTGCTGAGCAGGTTATAGGCAAGTAGAAACAAATGAGAGACTTGAGGACTACAAGAAATGCCAGAGAACACTGAAGAAGGAAATCAGGAATGCCAAAAGATGAAGGAGAATCCTAAGGTCTTTTATAGATACAGTTATAACAAAAGGATAGCAAGGGACCAATTTGATCCTCTGGAAGATCAGAGTGATAACCTACACATGGAGCTGAAAGAGATGAGGGAGACCTTAAATGGATTTTTCCCACCTGCATTTACTCGGGTGATGGATACAGAGTCTACAGAAATAAGGCAAAGAGGCTATGAGCTCATGGACCCATACAGATTTCAGAGAAGGCAGTGTTGGCTGTCTTCAGGAAAATTAGGGTGGATAAATTCCCAAGGCCTGACAAGGTGTTCCCTTTGACCCTGTGGGAGGCTAGTGTAGAAATTGCTGGGGCCCTTGCAGAGATACTGAAATCTTAGAAACAAGGTAGACAATATCCATCACTGCTTCCACTTCTTTCCATTTATTACACTGGAGTTAATAGGGCTGGTCAACATAATCTTGATTATTTTAATATTGAGCAACAAGCCAGCTTTTTGCACTTTCTTCTTTCACTTTGATTAGAAGCTTCCTCAGATCCTCCTCACTTTCAGCCATTAGAGTAGTATCATCTGCATATCTGAGGTTGTTAGTATTTCATCCAGCATTTTGATACCAACATTTGAATCCTCTAGACCAGTGTTCCTCATGATGTGTTCAGCATTTAGATTAAATAAGATGACAGAATGCAGCCTTATTAAACTCCTTTCCCAATCTTGAACCAATTTGTTGTTTCGTGGTCAGTTCTAACTGTTGCTTCTTGATCTACGTACACGTTTCTCATAAGGCAGATCAGATGTCCATGCATCCCCATTTCTTTAAGGATTTGCCATAGTTTATTATGATCCACACTGTCAAAGGCTTTAGAGCAGTCAATAAAACATAGATGAATATTTTTCTGGAATTCCCTCAATTTCTCTGTTATCTAGCCTAGGTTAGCAATTTGATCTCTGGTGACTCTGCCTCTTCTAAAACCAACTTGAACGTTTGGCAGTTCTCGTTCCATATATTGCTGGAGTCTTGTTTGCATGATCTTTAGCATTACCTTGATAGCATGTGAAACTAGTGAAATTGTTCAGTAATTTGAACATTCCTTTACATTTCCCTTCTTAGGAATTGGGATATACTGTAAACTGATCTTTTCCAGTCTAAAGGTCAAGATGAACACAACTTGTCAAAACTTGAACACATCACCAGTGCCACCCTACCCACCATCCAGGACACGTATACAGACAAGTTCCTGAAAAGGGCCAGTGACATCATGAAGGATCATACCCATCCTATTCTTGGACTGTTTTACTTTCTTCCATCAGGCAGGAGGCTATGTAACATCCACACCAGGACTACCAGACTCAAAAACAGTTATTTCTCCCCAAACAGTAAGGCTGATCAACACCTCCACTCACAAACTCCGCCACTACTTTATTATTTCCTGTCAGTCACCTTATGTACAACCTAGTGTCATACAATCAATCTAGTATGTGTATAAACTCTTTTATGTATTTCTATTTATTATTTATTATTATTATTGTGTTCCTTATCTTTCATGTCTTTTTTGTGCTGCATCAGTTCTAGAGTAAATTGTTTTGTTCTCCTTTACACTTGTGTACAGGAACTAACGTTACACAGTCTTCACAACATATGTCAGTGACAATTGAACCTAATTCTGATTCTATCTGGACTTTTGATTTCAGCAGGGAGCCAAGAAATGGGAGGAAAGGAAAAGTGGAATGTAAGAATAGTCTGGGGAGATACATGAAAACAGATTTTAGGTGCTTGTGCAGGGATATAAACACAAAAGAGACAGTTGCTACTTTATAGATTTCGATACGTGATATATTGAGAAATAAGGAAATGCAGAGAAATTAAACTGATATTTTGTGTTGCCCTTATGGAAGAGGACAAAGAAAACTTCCAGAAACAATAAAGAACAAAAAGTTGGGATTGAAGAGGGAATTGAAAGGAAATGGCACTGACTAAAAAAATTAGAGAGATTCATAGGACTGATAACCTGCATCCCGATGTTAAAAAAGAGGCAGCTATAGAAATAATAAGTGCCCTGTTTGTTATCTCCCAAAACTAAGTGGAATACAGAATGGTCCCCACAGAACAAAGCCAATAGTTAATCAATCTGTTTTTTGAGGTTTACTTGGATTAAGAGGAACCTGTCAATGGATATGGTGACACAAAAGATGTCTACATTCTGAAACTCTAAATAGTCACCATGAAGGATAAGTTAGAGTGCATGTAAGATGCTACTAAGGATTTGGGATTGGTTAAAAGACTGAAAATGAAGAATGGGAATAAATGAAGGCTGAGACGAGTCCACTGCTGTGGTATTATATCAATCAGTGCTAGGGCTGCATCTATATCACTGATTTGGAACATCTATTTCATATAAAATGTAACATATCCAAGTCTGTGAATAATGAAGAGATGATTAAACATGTAGATTCTGGAGAAATGCAAGAGGCTTTAGTAAAATGTAGATAGATTAGTTGCATGGGTGTGGAAAAATAGATGAAAAATAGGCTGGAAAAATATGACATCATCTATTTTGGTTGCCGGGAACAGGGAGAAGAGGTATCTTTAAATGGTGAGAGAGGGAGATATGTTGATACTCAGAGAGACCTGGGTTCTTATAAGTAATCACAAAAGATAATATGCAAATGAAGCAAGCTGTTCAGAAAGCACACGATATTTTGGCTTTATTACAACAAGATTTCAGTTGTTTATTACAATTATGTAGGATAATTGGTTTATCTGAGATACTGATTATACAGTGAAAGGTACTGAGATACAGTGAAAGTCTTTGCATGCCATCCTGACTAGGGTGTCAATCAGGCCAAATGTGCATGTCAGGTATCGCTACATAAAGAAGTATAAATGAGGTAAAAGGCATCGAATGAAGGATCACAAAAATAATTCCTGGAATGGATAGTAAACCAAAGATGAAAGTAACATAGGAACATAGAAGACCTACAGCACAATTGTGGCGGGGTCCTGAATTACTCCTAAAAATTGTGCTCGATTACCCCTATGAACTATGCTTTTGAAAAGAGAGAGAGAGAGATGATCAACAACAGACACCTTGTTAAAAAGAGAAAGAGAGAGTTATTTAACACCGACATCTTGTCTTTAAGGGAGAGAGATGAAGACTGCTTGGAGATGGTGTTATGATTTTTCGACAGGTTGTTTATTCTTTCTCCAAGGTCATTGCCTGCTTGTACATTCTTACACAGACAAAGAAAGGAAGAGTTATTTGAGTACAGTGAGATAAATAGAAGGTCAGAGGATAGACCTGCAACACATGATTTTGGACACTGAATGAGCTTTGTTGGGCCCACAGAAAAAGTGGGTTTTTGGAGGATCGATCAGGTGGATCGATCAGTGGCTCTCGCAGTGTGGACAGGGTGTGACCGGTGGGGAGTTATTTGTGTGCCCAACCCTCACCTGGGTTGATAACTCCACCACAGAAGAACAGTCTCCTTTGTTTCAGTCACAGTCGGTGACTTTTAAAGGATTTCGGAGGACAATGGGAAGATTGATGGCGTCAGCTCACCTAAAGACTCAAATCTCTCTCTCTCTCCGTCACTACTCAACTCAATACCACGAACTGAACTGAACTTCACTCATCATCGTAAGACTGTATCTATTTACTCCTAGACTTGAAGAAGCTTGGTTTTCTTATATATTCCACATTTACTTATATATAATTATTGCTAACCTGTTTAATTTATTTGCATTTAAATTACTGTATTATGTAGTTACTAATAAATAATATTAGTTAATAGCAATACTGGACTCCAAATTGTTTTCCATCTCTGCTGGTTCGTTAACCCATCACGGGGTACGTGACACAATACAGGCCCTTCGGCCCGCAAAGTTGTGCCGAACATGTCCCTACCTTAGAAATTACTAGGCTTATCCATTGCCCTCTATCTTTCTAAGCTCCGTGTACCTATCCAAAAGTCTCTTAAAAGACCCTATTGTATCCGCCTCCACCACCATTGCCGGCAGCCCATTTCATGCACTCAGAACTCTCTGAGTAAAAAACTTATCCCTGACATCTCCTCTGTACCTACTCCCCAGCACCTTAAACTTGTGTCCTCTTGTGGCAACCATTTCAGCCCTGGGAAAAAGCCTCTGACTATCCACACTGTCAATGCCTCTCATCATCTTCGGCATACTCTCCAATCCAGGCAACATCTTTGTAAGTCTCTTCTGCACCCTATCTATGGCTTTCACATCCTTCCTGTAGTGAGGCGACCAGAACTGAGCACAGTACTCCAAGTGGGGTCTGACCAGGGTCCTATACAGCTGTAACATTACCTCTCGGCTCCTAAATTCAATTCCATGATTGATGAAGGCCAATACACCGTATGCCTTCTTAACCACAGAATCAACTTGCGCTGCTGCTTTAAGCATCTTATGGACCCCAAGATCCCTCTGATCCTCCACACTGTCAAGAGTCTTACCATTAATACTAGGTTCTGCCATCATATTTGACCTACCAAAATGAACCACTTCACAATTACCTGGGTTGAACTCCATCTGCCACGTCTCAGCCCAGTTTTGCATCCTGTCAGTGAGATTGTAGCTGATATGGGAATATATTGTGTAGAATTCAGAATAATCTGGAGGTGGTCACTGAAACATAGCAAGCTCTCTTGTAGGGATGACATTTCTGGTTATGGTTCAGGTCTGATTAATATTGGGGTAAAAAACAAACTGGTTCAGTGGAGATTTACAGCAAATCTCAATTTATTATAAAGAATGCAAAAGTCACATAATCAAAAGCAAAAGATAAAACTTCCATTCACAGGACTCCAAGGTGATGGCTTGATGCCTAGTCTTAACTTGCCGAGTTCCTTAGCACTGATCTCGAATCTAGATGAAGGTTAATTCCGACTGCTTTCAAAATCCATCACATCAAACGAACATAATCACAATGCACAAGAAACAACTTTTCAGAAAGTCTTTTGAACAATAAAGTAAACCTGAGCAGAGTTTTTATTTTAATTTTTTTAGAGGTGGTGTATGGGGTGTACAGTGAGGGGTAGCAGCTCTGGTGAAGAGGCTTGTCAGGTCCTCTCTGGGGCAGTTCCCCCATCTTTCGTCCCCACAGAACATTCAGCTCTCACCAGTTGCTCCAAATAGTCCAGATAGCTGTGAGAGTCAGTAGGCTTATAGTAGACATCAGTGGATAAGCTGTCTCCAGAGACAGAGACAGAAAGATCTAGAAAGGGGAGGGAGGTCTCGGAAATGGACCAGGTAAACTTGAGGGCAGGGTGAAGGTTGGAAGCAAAGTTAATGAAGTCAACGAGTTCTGCATGCGTGCAGGAAGCAGCGCCAATGCAGTCATCGATGTAGCGAAGGAAAAGTGGGGGACAGATACCAGAATAGGCACGGAACATAGATTGTTCCACAAACCCAACAAAAAGGCAGGCATAGCTAGGACCCATATGGGTGCCCATAGCTACACCTTTAGTTTGGAGGAAGTGGGAAGAGCCAAAGGAGAAATTATTAAGAGTAAGGACTAATTCCGCTGGACGGAGCAGAGTGGTGGTAGAGGGGAACTGATTAGGTCTGGAATCCAAAAAGAAGCATAGAGCTTTGAGACCTTCCTGATGGAGGATGGAAGTATATAAGGACTGGACATCCATGATGAAAATAAAGCGGTGGGGGCCAGGGAACTTAAAAGAGTTCGGTGGGGCAGGAGCAAGCTGAGACAATAGGTCGGCCAGGACAGGCAGGTTTGTGGATCTTGGGTAGGAGGTAGAAACGGGAAGTGCGGGGTGTGGGAACTATAAGGTTGGTAGCAGTGGATGGGAGAGGGGTAAATAAGAGGAGGTATCCGCGAGTTGTCGCTGTGCCTCGGCAAGGTAGAGGTCAGTACGCCAGACTACAACAGCACCCCCCTTATCAGCGGGTTTAATAATAAGGTTAGGATTAGTGCGGAGGGAGTGGAGAGCAGAGCGTTCCGAAGGAGTGAGGTTGGAATGGGGACAAGGTGTGGTGAAGTCGAGACGGTTGATGTCCCGTCGGCAGTTAGCAATAAAGAGATCCAGAGCAGGCAGAAGACCAGAGTGGGGTGTCCATGAAGAAGAGGAGGGTTGAAGACAGGAGAAGGGGTCCTCGGTGGGGGTGGAAGAGTCCTTGCCGAAGAAGTAGGCTCGGAGACGGAGACGGCGGAAGAAAAGTTCCGCATCATGGCAAACACGGAACTCGCTGAGGTGTGGGCAAAGGGGGACAAACGTGAGGCCCTTACTGAGCGTTCTGCGTCCGACAGTTGAAGGTCGGAGGGGATGGTAAAGACCCGGCACGGATGAGAGCTGGGATCAGAGGGGGGAGTGGGGAGGCTGGGGGTGTCAGTGGAGAGGGGAGGGTTGGGGTGAGAGGAAGATGGAGCCTCTGAGGGCCCAGGAGCTGACGGTGGGATCTGAGGAAGACGGGGCTGCGGAGTGGTGGTGGGGGAAGGGGAGACGGGAGTCACAACAGCAGCACATAAAGACCCGGCCTGGAGTTCAAGGCTGGCGTCGCAGTTGGTGGTTGCGCAATCGCTGTGAAGGTGTCCATGGTCGTTGCTGGAGTCTGGGTTTTGAATATGCCCTGAGGTGTTGCAGCCGGCGAGATCAATGGCAGAGGCCGCAATCTGAAGTTCATGCCTGCTAGCGTCGGGGCCGGCAGGCTCTGGAGTCCGTAGATGTAAGATCTTGCGATCAATGTTATATGTTATAGATTGGACTAATTTTGTTAAGAATAATGACTAACTTATTGAATTTTTTGAGTTTTAATGTTAATGGGCTTAACGGACCAGTGAAAAGAAAAAGAATTTTAACACATATTAAGAAAATGAAGGTAGATATAGCCTTCTTGCAGGAAACACACGTAACGGAGACAGAACATCAGAAGTTAAAGAGAGATTGGGTGGGAAGTGTTATTGCTGCAAAAGCGAGGGGAGTTGCAATTTTGATCAATAAAACGTTACCAATTAGAATACAAAATGTAATAACTGATTCTGCGGGGAGATATGTGATTATACGTTGCCAACTGTTTCAGAATTATGGACTCTCATGAATATTTATGCACCAAATGAAAATGATGCAAAATTTATATAAGAAGCGTTTTTGAATTTGGCTGATGCACGTGATAAAATATTAATAGGTGGAGACTTTAACTTTTGTCTAGACCCAGTTTCAGATAGATCAACCAAGGCTGTTACAGAATCAAAGGTAGTAAAATTAACCTTATCATTGATGAAAGATTTAAATTTGATTGATATATGGAGAAGAATTGACCCAAGAGAAAGAGACTATTCGTTCTATTCTAACAGACATGAAACTTACTCGAGGATAGATCTTTTCTTATTAACAATGAATATTCAGGACAGAGTGAAAAATGTGGAATATAAAGCGAGAATATTGTCAGATCATTCTCCTTTAATAATGACAATAATAATGACGGATAAGGAGGAATCAATTTATAGATGGAGATTTAATTCAGTATTATTAAAATAACAAGATTTTTGTTATTTTATGAAAAAACAGATCCAATTTTTTTGGATACAAACTCTTATTCAGTTGATGATAAATTTGTATTATGGGACGCGATGAAAGCATATTTGAGGGGTCAGATAATAAGTTATACGTCTAAAATTAAGAAAGAATATATAGCAGAACTAGATCAATTGGAGAAAGAGATTACAAAATTAGAAAAAATCTCAAAGACATGTGACAGAAGAAAATCGAAGGCAACTTGTCAATAAGAAGTTACAATATAATACGCTTCAGACATATCAAACGGAAAAAGCAAATATGAGAACTAAGCAAAGGTGTTATGAGTTAGGTGAGAGATCACACAAGATTCTTGCCTGGCAGTTGAAAACAGAGCAGGCTTCCAAAACGATAAATGCAATTAGAACAAGTGCAAATAAAATTACTTATAAACCTTTAGAAATTAGCGAAACCTTTAAAAGTTTTTACTCTGAATTATATTAATCGGAATCACAAAACGATATTAATGAAATAGGAAGATTTTTATCACGAATAACTCTTCCAAAATTGAATTTGGAAGAACAGGAGGGATTAGATATGCCTTTTACATTAAAAGAGGTTGAAAAAGCTTTAGGATCACTTCAAAGTAATAAATCTCCAGGAGAGGATGGTTTTCCGCCTGAATTTTACAGCAAGTTTAAAGATTTATTAACCTCCTTTTATGGAGTTAATACATCAAGTGGAAAGAACACATAAACTTCCAGAATCTTTTTTGACAGCGATTGTAATAGTATTGCCAAAAAAAGATAGAGATCCTTTAAAACCAGCATCATATAGGCCTATTTCTTTGTTGAATATGGATTATAAAATAATAGCAAAAATTTTATCTAGTAGATTATCTAAATATTTACCAAAATTAATACGTATGGTCAAACAGGATTTATTAAAAATAGACAATTGGCAGATAATATAACTCGGCTACTTAGTTTAATTCATTTGGCACAAAAGAGGGAGGAAATGAGTATGGTAGTAGCTGTGGATGCAGAAAAAGCATTTGATAGATCGGAATCAGATTTTTTATTTAAAGTATTAGTAAAATATGGGTTAGGAGTACCTTTTATATACTAATCCTAATGCTAAAGTAGTGACAAAGAGCCAAATTTCAACACCATTCCAGTTAAAGAGGTCAACTAGACAAGGTTGTCCATTATCACCTGCTTTATTTGTACTGGCAATAGAACCATTAGCTGAATTAATTAGAATTGATTCAGATATTAAGGGTTTTAGAGTTAATCAGGAGGAATATAAGATTAATTTATTTGCTGATGATGTTTTGATTTTTTTAACAAACCCATTGCATTCGTTGCGTAAACTATATTCTAGATTGGAAGAATATGGGAAAGTATCAGGGTATAAAATAAATTGGGATAAAAGTGAAATCTTACCCCTTACTAAAGGAGATCATAGTCAATGTCGATTAGCAACTCAATTTAGATGGCCGATAAATGGTATAAAGTACTTAGGTATAGGAATTAATAATGATATAAAGAATTTATATAAATTAAATTACTTATCACTATTGAAAAAAATTCAAGAGGTCTTGACAAATGGATGATGTTATCAATAACATTAGTCGGTAGAGTCAATGCTGTAAAAATGAATATATTTCCTAGATTACAATATCTATTTCAAACACTACCAATACAACTGCCGCAGAAATTTTTTCAAGAGTTAAATAAATGAGTGAGGAAATTTCTTTGGAAGGGTAAGATGTCAAGAATATCGTTGGAAAAATTGACATGGAAATTTGTCTTAGGAGGGTTACAACTTCCAAATTTTAAGAATTATTATAAAGCAAATCAACTTAGATTTATTGCATCTCTTTTTGACGAATGAAAACCGGCATGGATTAGAATAGAATTAGATAAGACAGGAGAAAATACATCTGAAGATTTTACATATAAATGGGAATCTAAATGGATACGGGAAAAGAAAGAATCTCCTATATTAAAACAACTGATTGATCTATGGAATAAGATAAATGTTGATGATGAAATAAAGAAATAAGGAAGCATTAAGACCAAAAGGTACAGGAGCAAAATTAGACCATTTGGCCCGTTAATCTGCTCCACCATTCAATTGTGATTGATATTTTTAAAGTTTATTCTCCTGCCTTCTCCCAGAACCATTAAATTCTTTCCCAATCAAAGGCCTGTCAATCTCTTGAACGTATCCAATGACTTGGGCTCTCACACACCTTCTTACTTTCCTCCTCATCTCAGTTTTAAAGAGAAGTCTCTTTATTGAGATGCTGTGCCCTCAGATCTTGTACACTCCTACTAATGGAAGCATCTTCCCCACATCCACTCTATTCAGATTAGTCAGTACCCAGTAGCTTTCAATAAGATCTCCTTCATCCTTCTGTACATCAAGTACAGGCCCAGAACCATCAAATGTTCCTCATACATGAAGCTTTTCATTCCTGGGATCATTCTTGTGAACCAGTTCTAGACCTCTCCAAGACCAAGCCATCTTTCCTTAGATACAGGGCCAAAAATTGCTCATAATATGGTCATAATATTGACATACGGTCCAACCAACACCTTATATAGCTTTAACAGCACTATGTAAGTCGCAGCAAGCAAGGGTTAAGGTAATGTCCAGGCAAGGAGAGTTTACAGATAATGTGCAGTTAACCTATGTAAAAAAGGCCTCTGAAGAGAAATTTTTGATGAACATAATTTCCCTTTGCATGACAGGGGACTGGAGCCACTTGTCATGATGAAGTCATAATAAAAGCTATCGGCCGGAAATATCCATTGTTTACTCATTTCCATAGGTGCTGCCTGTGACTGGTGACTGTTTATGCAAATTAGGAAGCTGATCGTACACAATGTTTTAAATTAGTCTATATCTGTGTACTCATTCGATTTCTGTGTAAAAATGGCATTTCTTTGCTCAAACTTCAGAACAGTGTGGTGACAAGAGGCTTGCTGTTTTCCTTGTGCATCAGAAAATAAAGTGTGATTGAGGAGCAAGTGTGAGTTTTCAGAGTCCAGTTAACCAGCGACGACAGTACATCCTTGCATTTATATTCTTGTCCTTTCAAAATCAATGCTAACATTGCATTTGCTTTCCATACTACTTATTCATCCTGCAAACCACACACAAGGATGTGAAGTTAATGGCCTGTGGAGTCTTCTGAGAGAGTATTGACAAAGACTTTGTTAAGAACTGAATGGGAAGAATGTTTTCCAGTGCTGATTGATTGTTGATCTTCTTTCACCCTGTCAGGTCCAGATCAGCTCCAACCTGTTATATTTCTTCATGTCCACACCCTTAGTTTGTCTTGTCATGAAGTTGGCTGTTACCAGTGTTGTTTGAATTATTCGTTGGCTCATAGCCTTAAAGTTCAGCCCAATTTGTGAGCTACCACCATGAGCCATTTATTCCTAGTGTTTAATTTCTGTCTGTTAGCCAATCTCTGGGAGACATACTCAGAGTATAGAACCGAGGCAAAAGAGTAGTGAGGTCATGGACTGTGTCCGGATTACAGAGAAGGAGGTGCTGGCAATCTTGAGCTGAATTTGGATGGATAAATTCCCAGGGCCTGATAAAATGCCCATTACAGCTGGTGTGAGGCTAGTGCAGAAATTACAGGGGCCCTGGCAGAGTTATTTAAACCATACTTAGCCACTGGGGTGATGCTGGAGGATTGAATGTTGTTCCATTGTTTAAGAAAGGCTCTAAGCATAATCTGGAAAATTATAGACCGGTGAGCATGATATCTGTAATGGATAAATTATTGGAGGTATTAATATTGGAAGCAATAAGTTAAAGGAACATGATGTTACAGGCATCTCTGAATCATGACTGAAAGAAAATTATAGCTGGGATCTTAATGTCCAAGGATACATGCTGTACCTAAAGAACAGACAGGTAGGCAACTACACAGAGAACATGGCATGGCTCCGTTAGTAAAAAAGGAAATTACGCCATTAAAAAGAATTAACGTAGGGTTGAACAGTGTTGAAATGCTGTCTACAAATTACATTGAGAGAATGAAAATGCAAAAGGGAAATGTTACAAGAGCCATGTGGAATTTCAGTATACACAATAGATTGGGAAAATTAGGTTGGTGCTGAATCCTAAGAGGGGAAATTTCTAGAATCTCTATCAGAATTCTTTTAAGAACAGGTTGTAGTTGAGCCCAATTGGGAATCAGCTATTCTGGATTGGATATTGTGCAATGAACAAAATTGATTAAAGATTTTAAGGTAAAAGAACCCTTTGGGACGAGTGATCATAATATGACGGAATTCACCCTGAAATTTGAGAAGGAGAAGCTAAAGTTAGATGCATCAGTATTACATTGGAGTAAAACATATTACAGGGGCATGAAAGAGGAGTTGGCCAAAATATATTGGAAAATAACACTGGCAGGAATGTCAACAAATCAGCAATGGCTGAAATTTCTGGAAGCAATTCAGAAGGCACAGGATATATACATCCCAAAAAGGAAGAAGTATTCTAAAGGCAAGATGACACAACCGTAGCTAACAAGAGAAGTCAAAGCCAACCTAAAAGCCAAAGAGAGGGCATATCACAAAGCAATAATTAGAGAATTGGGAAGCTTTTAAAAACCAAAAGAAGGTAACTAAATAAAAAGTCACAGAGGAGAAAAAGATGGAATACAAAAGTAAGTAAGCCAATAATATTAAAGAAGATACAAAAAATCTCTTCAGATGCATAACGTGTAAAAAGAGAAGTGAGAGTGGATATCTGACCACTAGAAAGCATTGCTGGAGGGGTAGTAATGAGAGACAAGGAAATGGCAAAGAACTTTTTTGCATCAATCTTCACTGTGGAAGACACTTACAGTATGGTGGAAATTCTAGAGTGTCCAGGGCCAGAATTGTGTGAAATTGCCATCACTAAGGAGAAAGTTCTCAGGAAACTGAAAGGTCTGAAGGTGAGATAAGCCACCTGGACTAGATGGTATACACCCCATAGTTCTGAATGAGGTGGCTGAAGAGATTGCAGAGGAATTAGTAATGATCTTTCAAAAGTCACTGAATTCTGGAATGGTTCCAGGAGACTGGAAAATTCCAAATGTCTCTCCTCTCTGTAAAAAGGGAGAGAGATAGAAAAAAGGAAATTATAGGTCACTTAGTCTGACCTTAGTAGTTGGGAAAATGTTGGATTCGATTTTTAAGGATTTGGCTTCAGGATACTTGGAGGCACATAATAAAATAGGCTGTAGTCAGCATGGTTTTCTCAAGGGAAAATCGTGCCTGACAAATCTGTTGGAATTCTGTGAAGAAATAACAAGCAAGATAGACAAAGGAGAATCGGCTGATGTAGAGTACTTGGATTTTGATAGGCATTTAACAAGGTGCCACGCATGAGACTACTTAACAATTTACAAGCACATGATATTACAGGAAAGACGCAGCAAAGAATTTTCTGTTTATAATGTCATGTGAATGCTCAAAAAAATTTAAGACTTCAGAGGTTTTTGGATTTTGACATAAGGTGTACTCAACTTGCAGAACCACCAATCAAGTGAGGAGCATTGTAGTATCTCTACCCATCTGGCGAACTTCCATTCAGTTCCACACAAGGAAATGATGGGTAAGTTCATAGCTGGAAACACCGTAAACCAGGGATGGCCAAGATATGGCACATGCGCCCAAAGTAGCGCATTGGATGATTAGAAGTGACGCATTGCAACCCAATGATAATAATAAAAAAGTAAGCCTACTCATACAAAAAGTATTAACCAAAAACCGATTTGTAGAAAAAAAATCTATAACAGGAATTCAAGTAGCTTAGAGATAGAAAACAACAGGAATTCAGCAGATGCTGGAAATTCAAGCAACACACATCAAAGTTGCTGGTGAACGCAGCAGGCCAGGCAGCATCTCTAGGAAGAGGTACAGTCGACGTTTCAGGCTGAGACCCTTCGTCAGGACCTCTTTCTACAGACGCTGCCTGGCCTGCTGCGTTCACCAGCAACTTTGATGTGTGTAGCTTAGAGATAGAAATGGGTTTTACTGAGAATAAATCTAAAACTTAGCAATTATTTTTAATGATTTTATTATTTTGTGCACATCTTTTGGTGAATGTCATCTTCTTTCACATTAGCTGTTCTCAATTTTTAAAAAATGTTCAATGAGTCAAACTAGGAAAGAAGGACTTTTGTTCTGCAGTTATTCCATAACTGTTCAATACACGTTTGATACTTGTTTGATCCTGAGGCGCCAGGTGTCTGCACCAGCAGTGCGTCGCAGGTTTTTGCCAGTCAGTTTACAATTGACACTCGTGCGCTATGGAGTTGTGCTTTGTTCGTCCTTTGCGAACATTCGCAGTTTTGTACTTTTTTGAAAATTAAGCCTTGTTTTTACTTTCAGTTACCCATCACAGTGCAAAAGGAAATAAGCAAAAGAGAAGCAGGAAGTGATAGTAAGTGTGAATTCAATGAACAGTGGGAAAATGAGTTCCTATTTATAGTGGGTACGTCAGGAAAACCATTGTGCATTGTTTGTGAAAACACTTTCTCAATGATCTTAATAGACACTATCAAACACAACATCAGACTGAAATAGAAGGAAAACTGAAGCTAGTGCTCGGGTCTGAGTTACGGAAAGAATATATGATTGCAAAAAAGGAAGAAATCAAAAGAAGACAAAATATATTTGTTAAGTCTCATTAAGGTAAGTAATGTTTATCTTGTTTTTATATTAAATCAATATATCAAGTAAAAATGCTAAATATGTCTATATTAACATATTTTTACAAGAACTGAATGGGGGTACAAGAGTTGTATGGCACATCTGAACTAGTGCACGAAAAAATTGATGCATGGAATGTAAAAGGTTGGCCACCCCTGCCATAAACCATCATGTGGACGGTTATCTAGGATTGCAAAGGCAATGGATTTTGTCACTTGTAGATCTCAGTCAGTTCAGATTGACAAAATCGTCTCCTCCACAATCTTCATTGACACAGGAGCACCGCGGGAATGTGTACTTAGTCCCCTGCTCTACTCGCTTTACACCTATGACTGTGTGGCTAAGTACAGCTCCAACACCATCTCCCAGTTTGCCGATGACGGCACTGCTGTGGGCTGTATGAAAGGTGGCAATGAATCAGCATACAGGAGGGAGTTTGAAAACTTGGCTGAGTGAACCTCTCAGTCAATGTCAATAAGACCAAGGAACTGATTATAGACTTCAGGAGAGGGAAACCAGAGGTCCATGAGCGAGTAATCATCAGAGGATCAGAGGTGGAGAGGGTCACTAACTTTAAATTTGTGGGTGTCGCTATTTCAGAGGACCTGTCCTGGACCCATCATATAAATATTATAGCAAAGAAAGCACAATAGTGCCTTTACTTCATCAGGATTCTGCAGAGGTTCAGCGTGTCATTGAAATCCTTGGCAAACTTCTATAGATGTGTGATAACTGGCTGCCTTACTGCCTGCTATGGGAACACCAAGGCCTTTGAGTGGAAAATCCTACAAAATGTAGTGGATTCAGCCCAGCACTTCATGGGCAACACCCTCGCAACCATTAAGCACATCTACATGAAACGTTGCCATAGAGAAGTAGCACCAATCATCCAGGATCCTCATAACACAGGCAATATTCTTTTCTCACTGCTGCTATTGGGTAGAAAGTACAGTAGCCTCAGGACTCGCACCACCAGGTTTGAGAACAGTTACTACCCCTCAGCCATCAGGCTCTGGAACAAAAGAGGATAGCTACACTCATTTAAGAACTTTGTTATATTGTTATCAATTGCAGCTTGTAATTTAAGAATGTATTTTTGTGCGGACTGAACAAATTGATTGGGAGATGTGTGCAGGTGTCATTGCACAAAGGTTGTCTATTACCTGGAGAAAAACAACGTCATCGACTCACATGTGCAGAAGGCAGGTTTGCCGTGTTTCTCTGTCTGCTTGGAACATACAGGTATAATTTGACATCAAATATAAACCGCTAAAAGGGAAAGGAGAGACTTCGTATTTTTGGACCTCACCAATGCCTTTGGGTCGGTCTCACATAACCTCCTGTGGTGTCACTTGAATTCTCCCATGTATCAGTATGTGTTACTACCCTGGTCAAAACCTACTTTTGAGATCTTCAGTTCTCATTGATAACCACAGAGTACAACAGAGCCTGGAAGCCTGTGGAGGTAGGCCTAATGGCAGGTTGCACCATCTCTCCACTGGCTTTTTCCATAGCAATGGAAACAATCATTAAAGCTTCTAAATGAGTGGTTGGAGGAAAACAACCGAAGTCAGGACTGTGCCTACCACCAATCTGGGCACTTATGGATGATTGAACCATCCTGACAACTACCATCCCATGTACCAAATGAGAACCACCATTCAAACATCAAATGGGCCCAAATGACAAATAAAACAACGAAGTCCAGGAGCATTTCTATAGTCAGGGGAAGGCTGGTTGACTATAAGTTCCATGTGGATGGGAAAGTAATTCCTACTGTGCCAGAAATGCCAGTTAAAAGCTTGGTGCATTGGTATGATGTAAACCTCAGTTATACAAATCAAGTGAAACATCTGAGAGAAGAAATCATCAAAGAGCTTAAAGCCATCTTTAAGACCTTGCCGCCAGGTATCCTCAAGCTCTGGTGCCTTCAGTTTGGATTGCACCCTTGGGTGTCGTGGCCACTGACTCTGTATGAACTCCCCATCACTCGTGTTGAAACGTTGGACAGGACAGTTAGTTCCTTCATTAAGAAGTGGCTGGGCCTACCAAGATCACGAAGTAACATCCACCTGTATGGCAAAGGAGCTCTGGAGTTGCCTGTCAAGGGGCTGACTGAAGAGTTCAAGTGTGCCAAGGTGAAGCTTGAGATGCTTCTCTCGGATTGTCTAGGATACTGCATCCAGGAGCTTAACAGGGAGAAAGTGGTGTCCAGCAGAGTCAGTAAATCAGGCAAAGGCAGCACTCAGGTTTGCAGACATGGTGGGCTAGGTACAATCTGGAAGAAGGGGCCTTGGCACAGGCTCAAATAGGCCCATTTGGCAAAGATGACAACATAAGAGCAAAGGTGAACTATGGTGCTGGAGGAAGTACAGCCACAGGAGCAGCAGATGAGGTTTGCAAGAGCAGTGTCTCAGGCAAAATAAGGACAATGGGCAGGAGGGAAAACTGAGAAAAGAAAATTCAGCTGGACAACTTATTGGAAAAGTAAGGAAGAAAGATTAGCTATCTTACCAAAAGCAGTTTATGATGTTCTCCCATCTCCAAAAAATCCGAACCAGTAGCTCGGTGAAGACCCAGCTTGTCCACTCTGTGAAAGAACAGCAAACCTCAAGCACATCCTCTCATCTTGCAAAGTCAAACTCACTCAAGGAAGATGGACTTGGAGGCACAACCAGGTCCTCAGATGCTTGGCATCCATTGTGGAGAAGTAAAGGCTGAACAACAAGTCTAACCCCATATGAGTGGAATATGAGTGGAAGAACCATCATCCCCTTGGCCACAGATGCTGGGCAGCGTAGATGGAAGGTGTAGATTTTCCCAGTAGAGTTGGCTGCAGAGAATTTGTGGCTACCTCCATGGCTACATTACTGAAGGGATTGGGTCTCCGAGGCCACGGCCTGCGGCTTGTATAAAATATCTCTCAGAGGTAGCCGAGTGAAGCAGCCACTGGTTATGGATGAAGAGAAGTGATGGCAGCTGGGCCCTAAAATGAGCCATGGGTGGCCAGATGTGAAGGGAGGTACATCTGGGATGCCGGGTTGCATTGTTGAGCCCTCTGGAGATGCAGTGGGCTTAAATTGACAAAACATCTAAGGTGGGGTGCCCACCTGATGACCCCTGGGTAGTGTTTACCACCCACCAAGTGTCACCTCAAGATGTCTATGCCGTAACCCGAGTTAGGATCTGCCTTTCAAAGGGATAGAACCATCTAACCCTATGAGCTAAAAGTAATTCTTCTAAGATTTTATCACTTTCTCTGCCTCAAATTCTATTTTTCCCTTTTAGGAAAATAGCAAATATTTGAGGTTACCCTTTCTCTACTTTCTACTCTATTGTTAGAGATATGGAGAAGAATGTACTTATGCATAACCTTTGCTTAGAGAATGTTTAGTTATTAATCCTCAACAATAATAACCAATAAGGCACTATGAGAATCTCTATTACCTGACAAGTTAACAAGCACATGAAGCTACAAAACTAAATAACTGTGCATACCATCTTTGGCAAGATGCGCCAGTGACCAATGGAGACATCTTGAAGACAGCTTTCAAAACTGCTGGATATTGTTCTCTTTCTTCAAAATATAATTCTAACTTGTCAGCTGGGATAAGTTGCAGCCTATAATTTAAGAACGTATATTTGTGTGGACTGAACAAATTGCTCGAGAGAAATGCACCGACGCAGTAGCTTGTCATCGTGCAAGGCTGCTGAGAAGATTTTAAAAGCAAGGAGTTTCTTTCAGCAGGTGATTTGTTTAGGAGAAGAGGGAGCCGTTGCTTAACAGAGTGGTCTTTGGAGTAGCGAGAGTCAGAGTAGTAGGGCTTTGGCTTATCGGGGCTTCAGCAAGGATGGGCTGAGGCGAGGCAAGGAGGTAAGTTACTTTAATGTCTCTTTTTCCCTCTAACTTAAGAATAGTGGGTATGATGGCAAGGCCAGTTTTCTTCTCTGGGTGTCAGTTGTGGGATATCCGGGAGACTTCCAGCCTAACTGATGGCCACATCTGTGCCAGGTGCATCGAGCTGTAGCTCCTTAGAGGCCGAGCTGAGGAATGGCAGCTGCAGCTCGATGACATTTGTCTTGTTAGGGAAAGTGAGGAGGTGATCGATAGCAGCTCCAAGCAGGTTGTCACATTGAGGCCAAAGGAGACAGCTAAGCGGGTGACTGTCAGGTGAGGGAAGGGAGAGCAACACACACAAAATGCTGAAGGAACTCAGCAGGTCAGGCAGCCTCCAGGAACAGAGTACAGATGATGTTTTGGACCAAAACCCATTGGCAGGACTGATGAAGGGTTTCGGCCCGAAACGTCGTCAGTACCCTTTTCCTAGATGTGGACTGGCCTGCTGACTTCCTGCCGCATTTTGTGTGTGTTGCTCAGATTTCCAGCATCTGTAGATTTTCTCTTGTTAGGGAAGGGAGGGCATCAGGAAATGGAAAACACCCCAATGGCTGACCCCCTTAACAATAAGTACTCCATTTTGAGTACTGTTGGAGGGGACGACCTGCCTGGGGGAAGCAACAGTGGCCATGCCTCTGGCACTGTGTCTGGACCTGTGGCCCAGAAGGGTATGGAATGGAAGAGGATGGCAGCAGTAATTGGGGACAGAAAGGCAATTTTGTGGGCATGAAAAATAAACACCTTCCAGGTGCCCGGGTTCATGATGTTTCTGAAAGCATCCACAATACGTATCCTGAAAAGGGAGGGTGAGCAGCCAGAGGCCGTGGTACATATTGGTACCAACGACATAGGTAGAAAAAGGGAGGAGGTCCTGAAAACAGATTACAAGGAGTTAGGAAGGAAGCAGGACCTCAAGAGTAGTAACCTCAGGATTGCTACCTGTGCCACGCGACAGTGAGCATAGGCATAGAATGAGGTGGAGGATATGTATGTGCCTGAGGGATTAGAGCATGGGCAGGGATTGAGATTTCTGGATAACTGGGACCTCTTCTGGGGCAGATATGACCTACTCAAAAAGGATGGGTTGCACTTGAATTGAAGAATGAACCAATATCTTGGTAGGGAGGTTTGCGAATGCTATTGGGGAGGGTTTAAACTAGATTTGCAAGGGGCTGAGAAGTGAAGTGAAGAGGCAGAGGATGGGGTGGTTAGCACACAAGCAGAGACAGCTTATAGGATGTTTGTGAGGAAGGATAGGCAGGGGATAGAGCAAAGATGCACTCAGCCCGATGGTTTGCAATGTGTCTATTTTAATGCAAGGAGAATCAGAAACAAGGCAAATTAACTTAGAGTGTATATTAATATGTGGAAATATGACATTGTGGCCATTACAGAGACTTGGATGTCTCAGGGGCAGGAATGGCTTCTTAGAGTGCCAGGCTTCAGATGTTTCAAAAAGGACAGGGAGGGAGGCAAAAGAGGTGGGGGCATGGCATTGCTAATCAGGGATAGCTTTATGGCTGCTGAAAAGGAGGAAGTCATCGTGGGATTGTCTCATAAGTCAGTGTGGGTGGAAGTCAGAAACAGAAAGGGTCAATAACTATACTGGGAGTTTTGTATGGATCCCCCAGTAGTCACAGAGACATCAAGGAGGAGATAGGAAGGCAGATTCTGGATGATGCAATAATTATAGGGTTGTTGTGATGGGAGATTTTAACTTTCCTAATATTGACTGGGAGCTCCTTAGAGCAAGGGATTTCAATGGGGTGGAGTTTTTTTTGATGTGCTCAGGAAGGTTTCCTGAGGCAATATGTAGATAAGCCAAAAAAAGGAGATGCTGTACATAGAACATAGAATAGTACAGCACAGTACAGGCCCTTCGGCCCACAATGTTGTGCCGACCCTCAAACCCTGCCTCCCATATAAGCCCCCAACTTAGATTCCTCCATATACCTGTCTAGTAGTCTCTGAAACTTCACTCGCGTATCTGCATCCACCACTGACTCAGGCAGTATATTCCATGCACCAACCACTCTCTGAGTAAAAAACCTTCCTCTAATATCCCCCTTGAACTTCCACCCCTTACCTTAAAACCATGTCCTCTTGTATTGAGCAGTGGTGCCCTGGGGAAGAGGTGCTGGCTATCCACTCTATCTATTCCTCTTATTATCTTGTACACCTCTCTCCAAAGAGTAAAGTCCTAGCTCCCTTAATCTCTGATCATAATGCATACTTTCTAAACCAGGCAGCATCCTGGTAAATCTCCTCTGTACCCTTTCCAATGCTTCCACATCCTTCCTCTAGTGAGGTGACCAGAACTGGACACAGTACTCCAAGTGTGGCCTAACCAGAGTTTTATAGAGCTGCATCATTACATCGCGACTCTTAAACTCTATCCCTCAACTTATGAAAGCTAACACCCCATAAGCTTTCTTAACTTCCCTATCCACCTGTGAGGCAACTTGCAGGGATCGATGGACATGTACCCCGAGATCCCTCTGCTCCTCCACACTACCAAGTATCCTGCCATTTACTTTGTACTCTGCCTTGGAGTTTGTCCTTCCAAAGTGTACCACCTCACACTTCTCCGGGTTGAACTCCATCTGCAAATTCTCAGCCCACTTCTGCATCCTATCAATATCTCTCTGCAATCTTTGACAATCCTCTACACTATCTACAACACCACCAACCTTTTTGTCGTCTGCAAACTTGCCAACCCACCCATCTACCCCAACATCCAGGTCGTTAATAAAAATCACGAAAAGTAGAGGTCCCAGAACAGATCCTTATGGGACACCACTAGTCACAATCCTCCAATCTGAATGTACTCCCTCCACCATCACCCTCTGCCTTCTGCAGGCAAGCCAATTCTGAATCCACCTGACCAAACTTCCCTGGATCCCATGCCTTCTAACTTTCTGAATAAGCCTACCGTGTGGAACCTTGTCAAATGCCTTACTAAAATCCATATAGATCACATCCACTACACTACCCTCATCTATATGCCTGGTCACCTCCTCAAAGAACTCTGTCAGGCTTGTTAGACATGATCTGCCCTTCACAAAGCCATGCTGACTGTCCCTGATCAGACCATGATTCTCGAAATGCCTATAGATCCTATCTCTAAGAATCTTTTCCAACAGCTTTCCCACCACAGATGTAAGGCTCACTGGTCGATAATTACCCGGACTATCCCTACTACTTTTTTTGAACAAGGGAACAACATTCGCCTCCCTCCAATCCTCCGGTACCATTCCCGTGGACAACGAGGACATAAAGATCCTAGCCAGAGGCTCAGCAATCTCTTCTCTCGCCTCGTGGAGCAGCCTGGGGAATATTCCGTCAGGCCCCGGGGAGTTATCTGTCCTAATGTATTTTAACAACTCCAACACCTCCTCTCCCTTAATATCAGCATGCTCCAGAACATCAACCTGACTCATATTGTCCTCACCATCATCAAGTTCCCTCTCATTGGTGAATACCGAAGAGAAGTATTCATTGAGGACCTCGCTCACTTCCACAGCCTCCAGGCACATCTTCCCACCTTTATCTCTAATCGGTCCTACCTTCACTCCTGTCATCCTTTTTTTCTTCACATAATTGAAGAATGCCTTGGGGTTTTCCTTTACCCTACTCACCAAGGCCTTCTCATGTCCCCTTCTTGCTCTTCTCAGCGCCTTCTTAAGCTCCTTTCTTGCTTCCCTATATTCCTCAATAGACCCATCTGAACCTTGCTTCCTAAACCTCATGTATGCTGCCTTCTTCCACCTGACTAGATTTTCCACCTCACTTGTCACCCATGGTTCCTTCACCCCACCATTCTTTATCTTCCTCACCGGGACAAATTTATCCCTTACATCCCGCAAGAGATCTCTAAACATCGACCACATGTCCATAGTACATTTCCCTGCAAAAATATCATCCCAGTTCACACCTGCAAGTACTAGTCTTATAGCTTCATAATTTGCCTTTTCCCAATTAAAAATTTTCCTGTCCTCTTTGATTCTATCCTTTTTCATGATAATGCTAAAGGCCAGGGAGCGGTGGTCACTGTCCACCAGATGCTTACCCACTGAGAGATCTGTGACCTGACCCGGTTCATTACCTAGTACTAGATTTAGTATGGCATTCCCCCTGGTCGGCCTGTCCACATACTGTGACAGGAATCCATCCTGGACGCACTTAACAAACTCTGCCCCATCTAAACCCTTGGAACTAATCAGGTGCCAATCAATATTAGGGAAGATAAAGTCACCGATGATAACAACCCTGTTATTTTTGCACCTTTCCAAAATCTGCCTCCCAATCTACTCCTCTGTATCTCTATTGCTGCCAGGGGGCCTATAGAATACCCGCAGTAGAGTAACTGCTCCCTTCCTGTTCCTGACTTCCACCCATATTGACTCAAAAGAGGATCCTGCTACATTACCCTCCCTTTCTGTAGCTGTAATAGTATCCCTGACCAGTAATGCCACCCCTCCTCCCCTTTTTCCGCCCTCTCTATCCCTTTTAAAGCACTGAAATCAAGGAATATTGAGAATCCATTCCTGCCCTGGTGCCAGCCAAGTCTCTGTAATGGCCACCACATCATAATTCCATGTATGTATCCAAGCTCTCAGTTCATCACCTTTGTTCCTGATGCTTCTTTCATTGAGGTACACACATTTCAGCCCTTCTACCTTACTGTCATTACAGAGTTTATTCTGCTTCTCTTTCCTCAAAGCCTCTCTGTATGTTAGATCTGGCTTTACTCAATGCACTTCTTTCACTGCTCTATCGCTCTGGGTCCCATCCCCCTCGCAAATTAGTTTAAACCCTCCCGAACCATGCTAGCAAACTTACCTGCAAGGATATTGCTCCCCCTCGAGTTCAGGTACAACCCATCCAATCTGTACAGGTCCCACCTTCCCCAGAAGAGATCCCAATGATTGAAAAATCTAAAACCCTGCTCCCTGCACCAACTCCTCAGCCACACGTTCAACTGCCATCTCCTCCAATTCTTACCATCACAGTCACGTAGCACTGGCAGCAATCCTGAGAACGCCACCCTTGAGGTCCTGTTCTTCAGCCTTCTGCCTAATTCCCGAAACTCACTCTTCAGGACCTCATCCCTCTTCCTGCCTATGTCGTTGGTCCCAACATGTATCACGACTTCTGGTTTCTTTCCCTCTCGTACCAGGATGTCGTGCACCCGGTCAGAGATGTCCCGGACCCTGGCACCCGGGAGGCAACAAACCATGCGGGTGTCCTTCTCACGTCCACAAAATCTCCTGTCTGCTCCCCTGACTATAGAGTCTCCAATGACGACAGCTCTGCTCTTCTCCGTCCCACCCTTCTGCACCACAGGGTCAGACTCAGCGCCGGAGGCCCTGCCACCGTGGCTCACACCTGGTCGGTCATCCCCGCCAATAGTATCTAGGACAGTAAACTTATTATTCAGGGGAATGGCTACAGGGGTGCTCTACACTACCTGTCTGCTCACCTTCGCTTTCCCCCCTCTGACTGTCACCCAATGACCTGCTTCCGACAGCCTAGGTGTGACTACCTCCCTGCAGCTCTCATCTATGACTGCCTCATTCTCCCTTGTGAGTAGAAGGTCATCCAGCTGCTGCTCCAGATTCCTTACATGGTCTTCCAGATCGCCCAGCCGTATGCATTCCTGGCAGATGTGACTCTGTGGGAGAGGGGTGTTCATCCAAGACTGCCACATGAGAGGCACATCACCGTCTCAGGAGACATTGTAAAAACTAACTGCGAGCTAGCTTGTCCTCCGCCTCTTCGAGTCAAAGCCTCAAAGCTCCACTCCTTCACTGGCCCATTCACGCTCTGGCCACTTGCCACTGGCCGCTTCACTTGAGCTATCCCTCTATTTATCTGTTTGAGCTTTTCAAAATGTTTGGTCACCTGACCTCGACTGCCCAATCAGCTGCTTTCTGCTGAGTCTGAGCTATTCAGATCTTGATTGTCTAAGCAATGGCTTTCTGCTGATCTATTCAAATCTTGATTGACTTGATTGCACAGACCAACTGCCAAAACTGCCAGAATCTCTCGATCAAAGCCTCAAAGCTCCACTCCTTCACTGGCCCACTCACGCACTGGCTGTACTTGACTTGGTATTGGTAAATGAACCTGGTCAGGTGTTAGGCCTCTCAATGCGAGAGCATTTTGGAGATTGTGGTCAAACTCTATCTCCTTTACCATAGCGCTGGAGAGGGATAGGAGCAGAAGATTTGGGCATCTATTTAATTGGGGTAGGGGGAAATATGATGCTATTAGGCAGGAACTTGGGAGTATAAATTTGGAGCAGGTATTCTCAGGGAAATGCACGGCAAAAATGTGGCAAATGTACATGGTGTACAAAGGATGTGGAAAATATAGTTAAAAAAAAGAAAAGCTTACAAAAGGTTCAATTATCTATGTACTAATAGAATTCCAGAAAATTACAAGGTTGCCAGAAAGGAGCTTACGAATTAAATTAGGGGAGAAGGGACCACGAGAAGGCTATAGCGAGCAGGATTAAGGAAAACCACAAAGCATTCTACAAGTATAGAAACAAAGAAACATAGAAAACCTACAGCACAATACTGGCCCTTCGGCCCACAATGTTGTGCCGAACATGTACTTACATTAGAAATTATCATAGCCCTCTATTTTTCTAAGCTCCATGTACCTGTCCAGGAGTCTCCTAAAAGACCCTGTTGTATCCGCCTCCACCACCATCGCTGGCAGCCCATTCTACGCACTCACCACTCTCTGCGTAAAAAACTTACCCCTGATATATCCTCTGTACCTACTTCCAAGCACCTTAAAACTCTGCCGCCTCATGCTAGCCATTTCCGCCCTGGGAAAAAGCCTCTGACTGTCCAAATGATCAATGCCTCTCATCATCTTATACACCTCTATCAGGCCACTTCTCATCCTGCGTCGCTCCAAGGAGAAAAGAAGGGACATGTTTGGCACAACTTTGTGGGACAAAGGGCCTGTATTGTGCTGTAGGTTTTCTATGTTTCTATGTTTCACTCTACCTATTCTCATAACTCATGCTCCAGAATCCAGGCAACATCCTTGTAAATCTGCTCTGCACACTTTCTATAATTTCCACATCCTTTCTGTAGTGAGGTGACCAGAAATGAGCACAATATTCCAAGTGGGGTCTGACCAGGGTTCTACGTAGCTGCAACATTACCTCTCGGCTCTTAAACTCAATCTCACAGATGATGAAGACCAATGCACCGTATTCCTTCTTAACCACACAATCAACCTGTGTAGCAGCTTTGAGTGTCCCCTGGACTCAGACCCCAAGATCCCTCTGATCGTTCACACTGCCAAGAGTTTTACCATTAATGCTATATTTTGCCATCATATTTGACCTACCAAAATGAACCACCTCACACTTATCTGTGTTGAACTCCATCTGCCACTTCTCAGCCCAGTTATGCATCATATTAATGTCCTGCTGTTACCTCTGACAGCCCTCCACACTATCAACAACACCCCCAACCTTTGTATCAACAGCAAATATACTAACTGATCCCTCCACTTCCTCATTCAGGTCATTTATAAAAATCACGAAGAATAGAGGTCCTAGAACAGATCCCTGAGGCACACCACTGGTCACCAACCTCCATGCAGAATATGACCCATCTACAAGCACTCTTTCTCTTCTGTGGGAAAGCCAATTCTGGATCCAGAAAGCAAGGTCCCCTTGATCCCATGCCTCCTTACTTTCTCAATAAGCCTTGCATGAGGTACCTTATCAAGAGCCTTGCTGAAATCCATATACACTACATCATCTGCTCTAACTTCATCAACGTGTTTAGTCATATCCTCAAAAAATTCAATCAGGCTCATAAGGGACATAGGTATGTGAAGAGCAAGAAGATGAGCTATGTGAGAATATTAGAAGTGTGTACATGGAGCCAGAGGAGGTAGTGGAGGTACTTAATGAATGCTTTGCTTCGGTATTCCCCTTTGATTAGGACCTAGGCAATTGTGGGGATGACTTACAGCAGACTTACTTCAGAACTTGAAAAACATTCGCCCATCAGCATCGAGGAAAACAGCCGCATAAGCATAGAGCTTTCATGAAGAGCGACCGTCATGCTGGGTCCAAACTCTGCTAACCTGGCTATGCCATCATCCCCATGGCCGCTGTAGCGAGTGAACACTGACCTCCCCTGCATCCACCTTGATGCTTCAGTCTTTCTTGACTTTTCAAAATGGAGTCGATCATGGTCCTGCGCCTGATCTCTAGTCTTCTCCACGAAGCAGCTCGCACTCTCAGTGCTCTCCAGGGAGTATAGAGCGCTAAATCATTTGAACAAATTCCAAACTGCACAAGCTTCAACAATTTCTGAAACACAATCAAGACAAAAAGAACAAGCAGAAGATGTAGAGAAAGTTAAATACTTGAAGAGATTGCTATCTGCAAAATGTCACTCAAGGAATTGTTGTTCTCTGGCTCCATCTTGTCCGGATATCTGAAGTTTCTAAGGAAACTAAGGAGACTATGATGACGCCAAAAAATAACCTCCATTACAAACTCTTAAAAGGTGGTATCATAAAATAAAGTAATGCAACCATTCCAGAAAATATTCATTTTATTGGTACAGAGCTACATCAAGATTATGCATTTTTACAGATTCTACCTCAGGAAAAACACCACGACATCCTCCAAAAACAGTGGCACCAATCTAAAGCATGCAATCTTCTGGTCAACCCCAATAGTCTAAGCAACTAACTTGGACTGAATTTCCAAAGAAGGTCTTCCAGTTGTCTGGGAATGACTACAGATGTCTCAGAAAATCTTCACTCTGAAACAATAATAACTCAGAATAAAGTAAATGTTCAGATTAATGAACTCAGCAGTTGCATTGTCTATATTCTGATGCTGCCTCTGGCAACCTCTTCTTGCATTTCTTCTTCACAACATAATCAGTAATTCCAATAATCAAACATACAATTACTGCCACTAATACTGCAATCCAAATACTGTGCAGAACCTGTACTTTATTGTCCTCTGGTTCGTTAGGCAAAGGTACAAAGAAAGAAACGCTGGCAAAATTGGACATCTCAGAAGACTGATCCTTTTCATCATAAGCGTGTAAAGCGAAATAGAGCATGGTTGTGTTTTTAAGTCCTGTACTTCCAATGGTAATTGTAAATGTTTCCTTGGAGCCAAATGGTTGTGGTTTCAAATTTGTCAAATTAACCTGTTCAGCTCCTGAGAAACTGTCCCGTAGCTGCAGCAGTTTCTCACTCATTCTCATCTCATAGTAGGAGGCTGATAAAGAAAGGAAATAAGTGATTGCATTGACATATTGAACGACATTGGATCAATTGTGAGAATGTGGTGAGTGCACATGCAACAGGTCAATCATGTGATGAATTGCTTGGGCCTCCTGTGTTCAGAAGGCTCTGTCTATACATGCGGGCTTTTGAGTGCATATGTTTCCATCTCAGTGGGCCCAGTTCATCACTCCTTAAGACCATAAGACATAGGAGCAGAAGGTAGGCCATTCAGCCCATCGAGTTCACTCTGCCATTCTATCATGGCTGATCCCAGGTCCCATTCGTCCCCATACATCTGCCCGCTCACCATACCCCTTGATACTGTGACCAACCAGGACCTGATGATCTGATGAAGGGTCTCAGACTGTAATGTTGACTGGTTACTCTTTTCTAGAGATGCTGCCTGTCTGCTGAGTTCCTCTAGCATTTTGTGTAGAATATTCGGATATTTTACATTCAACTGAAGTTGTCATTAGAAACCAAAACAATGTAATTCATTTTAATGTTGAAACCTTATCTGTTCAATTATTTTTATTCCAGTTCAATAGATTCAGATTAGATTAGCTTTATTTGTCATATGTATAATGAAATACCAAAACATACAGTGAAATGTGTCATTTGTGTCAAATCAAATCAGCAAGGATTGTGCTGGGTAGTCTGTAAATGTCATCACGTTTCCGGCACCAACATCGCATGCCCACAACTCCCTAACCCTAACCATATGTCTTCAGAATGTGGGAGGAAACAGGAGCAGCCAAAAGAAACCCACACAGTCACAGGGAATACATGCACAATCCCTACAGGCAGGACTGGGAACTGAACTTTGATCAGTGATCACTTGCACTGTAAAGTGATGGGCTACCTGCTGCACCACAACACGAGGAGGATTCCCTGCCTGTAACAATTCCAGCAGAAAGAGAGGCCAACGGTACCTTCCTTAACTCCCTGGGCCACTGTGTGTGTGTTAGTGTGCACTGGAGGTCAGAGACAGTTTGTGATCTTCAATACCAGACATTGACTGGAACTGTAGTGTCCCACTGGGACCAAAGACTTCATGAAATGTGAGAGCTGTGAAGGTGTAGGAAAGGGAAGGACTTGTATCGTATTCCCTGTGGTCATTGACTGTGGTCTTCAATACTCACAATGTGGTCATAAAATATGCTAGGGTATATCTTAGGTTAATGATTTATAGCAAAATATTAACTTCAGCGACCAATCTTCTGAATATACATTGTAGTTTTAATATAAAAATATAGAGCAGACAGACCGGAAACAGGCAGTTAACTAGTTGTCTACATACTGTGACGAGAATACACATAAATTAAGATGTTTGCTGGCCTGGGATAGCACCAGTGGCATCAGCAGTTGGTCTGCCACCTGTCCTCAGGGGAAGGAGAGATAAGGAACAATGAAGCAGCATTTGGACATGTTAATGAAGGAGTCTGGGTATTGTCTAGAGCGGCTCCCCCTTTGAACCCTGAACTGTTTGAAGTGATGGACAGACGATCTGGAGATGTGTAATGAAGGGACGGGAGAGAGAGCTGTCTGGAGCGGCTCCCTCTTTGAACCCTGAACTGTTTGAGGTGATAGACAGGCGATACCCCAGCAGGGGGATAAAAAGGGACAGGTTCGCTAAGGCAGGACACACGACACCCGAGGTAACGAGACCCTGGAAGCGGTGTGCCTCTCACGAGTCGGTGGGAAGTATCGGACCTTAAACGCACAGGGTGGAAAGGTACGATCAGCGGGAACCCGGTGTGTGTCCACCCTCGCTTGGGTGCGGAGTTCACTGCAGAGGATCGACCGCATCTGGAGGAGGGGTCACAGTCGGTGACCTCAGGTGACATCACCAAGGACCCACCCGAAAGCTGCTTGTGAGCAATATCGCCGGTCTGTGAGTGGATGCCGTTTCTGAATGATCAGTCGTTCTCGTTCTCTCTCTCCCTCCCTCCCCCCACGTTGTCCATCGCCAGGGCAACGATTACTACAAACTGAACTAAATCGAACTGGACTTTTGTGTCACTTTGAAATTGGTCATTTACCCCTAGACAACAATAGAGCTTGATTGATGCTGTTATCTTAATTCTGTGCACATGTGTGTTTATCATTCTGAACTGTTGCATTTATTATCCTTTCGATTACTGTGTTGCTTGTTTCTTTAATAAAACTTTCTTAGTTCTAGTAATCCGGACTCCAACTGAGTGATCCATTTCTGCTGGTTTGGCAACCCAGTTACGGGGTACGTAACAATACGTACAAATCAAATCAACATCAGTCTTGGTCTGTCCTGTGTTTCTGTGATATCATACTGGAGGAATACTGTATCATTTCTTAATGCATGCATTACTAAATGACAATAAAAGAGGACTGCATGTCCTCATAATCTAATCTAACATCACATTGCAAGGATATGACAGTAATTAACAATTATTTTCACATGATGGTGGGAAGATCTAGGCATAAAGCTGTTGCATGTAGTTCAAAGAAAGCATTGTAAATTTGGATTTCTTTGTATTGTCCTGAATTTTTCTGTGATCTTTAGCACATAAAATGTTGTGTAGGGTTGGACCAGGCAGACGTTTCCCCCCCAAAATGGTCTCCACTTGGTGCCTGCTGTATCTCACTTTGTGGAATAAAGAGACAGCTTCATTTCTACCAGTACTTCTCTACGGTGACTTCATTCCGACAACAACAAAATTCACTTCAGTAGTAAAGGTACTGAATCAGGTGCTACGCACGCAAACACTGGAGGAAAAAGGTAAACGGTCAACATTTTGGTCTGAGACCCTTTGTCAGGACTGAGAGGGAAGGGGTGGATGTCATAATAAAAAGGTGAGGAGGTGGGAGAAAGAGGATAGTTGGAAGGTGATAGGTAAAGCAAGGTGGGTGGGAAAGAGCAAAGGCTGGAGAAGAAAGAATATGACTGGAGAGGAGAGTGGACTGGAGTGAAAGGGAAGAAGGTGAGGACTCAGAGGATGTAATATGGAACTGAGAAGTGCAAGGTCAGATTGAGGAATAGAGGAAAGGGTGAGTGGGGGTTGAACTTTGTTTGCCAGAAGGAGAAATCAATTTCAAGCCATCAGGTTGGAAGCTACCCAGGCAGAATATAAGGTGTTGCTCCAGCAACGACCATGGACACCTTCACAGTGATTGCGCAACCACCAGCTGCGACTCCAGCCTTGAACTCCAGGCCGGGTCTTTATGTGCTGCTGTTGTGACTCCCGTCTCCCCTTCCCCCACCACCACTCCGCAGCCCCGTCTTCCTCAGATTCCATTGTCAGCTCCTGGGCCCTCAGAGGCTCCATCTTCTTCTCACCCCAACCCTCCCCTCTCCATTGACACCCCCAGCCTCCCCCCTCACCCCTCTGATCCCAGCTCTCATCCGTGCCGGGTCTTTACCATCCCCTCCGACCTTCAACTGTCGGAGGCAGAACGCTCTGTCCTCAGTAAGGGCCTCACGTTTGTCCCCCTTCGCCCACACCTCAGCGAGTTCCGTGTTCGCCATGATGCGGAACTCTTCTTCCGCCGTCTCCGTCTCCGAGCCTACTTCTTCGGCAAGGACTCTTCCACCCCCACCGATGACCCCTTCTCCCGTCTTCAACCCTCCTCTTCTTCACGGACACCCCGCTCTGGTCTTCTGCCTTCTCTGGATCTCTTTATCGCTAATTGCCGACGGGACATCAACCCTCTCGACTTCACAGCACCTTGTCCCCATTCCAACCTCACTCCTTCGGAACACTCTGCTCTCCACTCCCTCCGCACTAATCCTAACCTTATTATTAAACCCGCTGATAAGGGGGGTGCTGTTGTAGTCTGGCGTACTGACCTCTACCTTGCCGAAGCACAGCGACAACTCGCGGATACCTCCTCTTATTTACCCCTCGATCGTGACCCCACTAAAGAGCAACAGGCCATTGTCTCCCACACCATCACCGACTTTATCCGCTCAGGGGATCTCCCATCCACTGCTACCAACCTTATAGTTCCCACACCCCGCACTTCCCGTTTCTACCTCCTACCCAAGATCCACAAACCTGCCTGTCCTGGCCGACCTATTGTCTCAGCTTGCTCCTGCCCCACCGAACTCGTTTCTGCATATCTCAACACGGTTTTATCACCCCTTGTTCAATCCCTTCCGATCTATGTTCGTGATACTTCTCACGCTCTTAAACTTTTCGATGATTTTAAGTTCCCTGGGCCCCACCGCTTTATTTTCACCATGGATGTCCAGTCCTTATATACTTCCATCCTCCATCAGGATGGTCTCAAAGCTCTACGCTTCTTTTTGGATTCCAGACCTAATCAGTTCCCCTCTACCACCACTCTGCTCCGTCTAGCGGAATTAGACCTTACTCTTAATAATTTCTCCTTTTGCTCCTCCCATTTCCTCCAAACTAAAGGTGTAGCTATGGGCACCCGTATGGGTCCTAGCTATGCCTGCCTTTTTGTTGGGTTTGTGGAACAATCTATGTTCCGTGCCTATTCTGGTATCTGTCCCCAACTTTTCCTTCGCTACATCGACGACTGCGTTGGCGCTGCTTCCTGCACGCATGCAGAACTCGTTGACTTTATTAACTTTGCCTCCAACTTTCACCCTGCCCTCAAGTTTACCTGGTCCATTTCCGACACCTCCCTCCCCTTTCTAGATCTTTCTGTCTCTGTCTCTGGAGACAGCTTATCCACTGATGTCTACTATAAGCCTACTAACTCTCACAGCTATCTGGACTATTCCTCTTCTCACCCTGTCTCTTGCAAAAACGCCAACCCCTTCTCGCAATTGCTCTGTCTCCGCCGCATCTGCTCTCAGGATGAGGCTTTTCATTCTAGGACGAGGGAGATGTCTTCCTTTTTTAAAGAAAGGGGCTTCCCTTCCTCCACTATCAACTCTGCTCTTAAACGCATCTCCCCCATTTCACATACATCTGCTCTCACTCCATCCTCCCGCCACCCCACTAGGAATAGGGTTCCCCTGGTCCTCACCTACCACCCCACCAGCCTCTGGGTCCAAAATATTACTCTCCGTAACTTCCGCCACCTCCAACGGGATCCCACCACTAAGCACATCTTTCCCTCCCCCCCCCTCTGTTCCGCAGGGATCGCTCCCTACGCAACTCCCTTGTCCATTCGTCCCCCCCATCCCTCCCCACTGATCTCCCTCCTGGCACTTATCCGTGTAAGCGGAACAAGTGCTGCACATGCCCTTACACTTCCTCCCTTACCACCATTCAGGGCCCCAAACAGTCCTTCCAGGTGAGGCAACACTTCACCTGTGAGTCGACTGGGGTGATATACTGCGTCCGGTGCTCCCGATATGGCCTTTTATATATTGGCGAGACCCGACGCAGACTGGGAGACTGCTTTGCTGAACATCTACGCTCTGTCCGCCAGAGAAAGCAGGATCTCCCAGTGGCCACACATTTTAATTCCACATCCCATTCCCATTCTGACATGTCTATCCACGGCCTCCTCTACTGTAAAGATGAAGCCACACTCAGGTTGGAGGAACAACACCTTATATTCCGTCTGGGTAGCCTCCAACCTGATGGCATGAACATCGACTTCTCTAACTTCCGCTAATGCCCCACCTCGCCCTCGTACCCCATCTGTTACTTATTTTTATGCACACATTCTTTCTCTCACTCTCCTTTTTCTCCCTCTGTCCCTCTGAATATACCTCTTGCCCATCCTCTGGGTCCCCCCCCCCCAGTCTTTCTTCCCGGACCTCCTGTCCCATGATCCTCTCGTATCCCCTTTTGTCTATCACCTGTCCAGCTCTTGGCTCCATCCCTCCCCCTCCTGTCTTCTCCTATCATTTTTGATCTCCCCCTCCCCCTCCAACTTTCAAATCCCTTACTCACTCTTCCTTCAGTTAGTCCTGACGAAGGGTCTCGGCCTGAAATGTCGACTGTACCTCTTCTTACAGATGCTGCCTGGCCTACTGCGTTCACCAGCAACTTTGATGTGTGTTACAGATTTTAATTCTTCTTGTTCTTTCTTCCTGGGGAATGTGTTTTAATTGTGTCAACTGGTCAGCAGATTTCCCAACTATCGAATCACTTCATTGCTGAGAAGAAAAATTCCATGTAAGTTATTAAAACACAGGAACATTTACCTGTTCCTTGATCCATGTCTGCTCCTGGTGCTGTCCACTGCAGCTCAATTTCATCCTGATCTATGGTTGCATGAAAGTCTGTGACTTTGCACGGTGGAAAGTTGATGGTAGGTGTATCTGGGGGAATAGAAAGTGCTCCTCCTGATTTCACCCTGCTGAAAATTCCTACCTGAGCTGCAGAATCTCTTTTACTAACTGGAGGCCTTGGTGGATTTGTATGGATAACACCTATGTGGAAAGAAAGGAACTCAAATTGAAATTCGAATTGGTTTATTCTCATCACGTGCTGAGCTACAGTGAAAACCTTGTTCATACAGATCAATTCATTACACAGAGCGTTGAGGTAGAACAAGGTAAAATAATGCCAATGCAGAATGAAGTGTAACCACTACTGAGCAAGTGCAGTGCAGATAAACAATAAAGTGCAAAATTCTTCCAGAATCTTCTAAACGTCAGCCAACCCAAGTCTTAGGTCATCTTTGACCTGCATAAGCTGCGACTTGAGCTTCCTTACTGGTTATGGGTGGTATAAATCTGGTATTTTTTCAGGAACTTAGTGATCCTTCCAGAAACTGTGAAAACATATGAATGACAAGTGGTAGCGACAGGTTCCTCCTTGTTGTTAGGTTTCCTGGTTTTTCTGTTAATGGAGGGCCCAATTGATTTCCTTCACCTTGTAGCTATTCTGTAGGAACATTTTGCATAATTGTCGTATTTCCTCAGGAAAACTCTCCAGGTCCTAAATAGTTTTTTCATGGTTAATCAAAGTTCTTCCTAACAACAATAAGGAACCCACCGCCTGTTTTCTCTATATTTCCACAGTCACTGGAAGGATCACCAGGATCCTGAAGAAATAACCAGATTACAGGTGTCACCCGCTTTTCGAACGTTCGCTTTACAAAACCTCACTGTTATGAAAGACCTACATTAGTACCCTGTTTTTGCTTTCAGAAGGTGTTTTCACTGTTACGAAAAAAAATTCAGCACGCAAAAAAATCAGCGCGTGATAAAAGGCAGCGCGCGCCCCGAGCAGCCGCTCTCCCCCGGATTGCGAACTGCTTTGCTTTAACACGTGCCTGTGAGCTGCCGTTTGCAAGATGAGTTCTATGGTATCGGAAAAGCCTGAAAGAGCTCATAAGGGTGTTACACTTATGGTAAAACTGGACATAATTAAGCATTTTGATCGTGGTGAACGAAGTAAGGACAAAGTGAGTTTGTCTTGTGGAAGCTGACGAACATAATGTTGTAGAGGTTTTGGCATCCCATCACCAAGAACTGACAGATGAAGAGCTGATGCAATTGGAAGAAAAAAGGATAACAATCAAAACCAAATGAGTAATGATAAAGTACGACTTTAATTTTGAAAGGATACGTTGATTTAAGAGATATTTGCAGGATGGTTTGAGTCCTTATTAAAGAACTGTGTGATAGAAAAATACGCGAGGCTCAGCAGTCAAGCAAGCCTTCCACATCAGCCACAGCAGACGACGAATCTCGACCTTCGACATCGAGGCGGGTCAGAGATAGAGGAAGATGAGCTGCCTGCTCTAATGGAAACAGACGACGAGATGACACCTCAGTGTCCCACCACCCCAACCCCCAGGCCACGGACAGATACCAATTCGAGGAGAATGCAACGGTAGCCGGGACGCACACAGCACATCTTTAAGAAAAAAGCAGCAATAAACATGCTAATTAATTAGGTGCCGCCAACATGTAATTGTCAGAGATGACGCAATCAGAAATCAGCACTGATCTGGGCCGACAATTACGTGTCGGGCGGCACCTAACTAATTAGCTTGTTTATTTCGGCTTTTTTCTTAAAGATGTGCTGTGTACCTCCCGGCTACCACTGCATTCCTGCATGCTTCACAGCAATTTATCGCTCGGCGGCCTGGAGGGTGGGGGCCACTGCACCACCCAACCTGCGACGACTCAGTCTAACACACCATCATCAGTGTGCTCGGCAAGCTGTCTTCCCGATTCCCGTAAGTGATACTGCACTGTACATATATTATTTCTACTTTATATATTTCTACTTGGTATGAACCAAGTATGCCCAGAGGGGCAGATAGTCAGACAGTGTATACATCTTTTGCAAACCCTTCAGTAGTTGTATAGACACCTGAAGAGCAGACTATCTGTTGGATGGAAGTGACCAACAACTCTGACAGAGGCAGATGCCAAGTTTTTAAGCTCACCAGTGGGAAGTGGTGTTTTAGCACTGCTGGCCCACCACCTCGAGGGAGTCTTGATCATAAGCGGGCCGAAACTCCTGAAGACAGGTGGCAGATCAACTGATGATCCCACTGGTGATAGCACAGGACAGTTAACATCTTAGTCCACGTGTATTCTGTAACTCTAGGCTGCGTATTTTTACGTGTTATTTGGTATGATTTGGCAGCTTCATAGCTTAAAGGTTACTGAAGAGAGTGTTCTTGCCAACAGCGCTTGCGTGAGATTTTCGCTATGGAGAACAGTTCAGTAATGATTGTCGGAAAGTATTTCTACTTTATATAGGCTGTGTATTTATCATATCATTCCTGCTTTTGCTATATGTTACTGTTATTTTAGGTTTTATGTGTTACATGGAAATATAGAAACATAGAAAATAGGTGCAGGAGTAGGCCATTCGGCCCTTCGAGCCTGCACCGCCATTTATTATGATTATGGCTGATCATCCAACTCAGAACCCAGCCTTCCCTCCATACCCCCTGACCCCTGTAGCCACAAGGGCCATATCTAACTTCCTTTTAAACATAGCTAATGAACTGGCCTCAACAGTTTGCTGTGGCAGAGAATTCCACAGATTCACCACTCTCTGTGTGAAGAAGTTTTTCCTAACCTCGATCCTAAAAGGCTTCCCCTCTATCCTCAAACTGTGACCCCTCGTTCTAGACCTCCCCAACATCGGGAACAATCTTCCCGCATCTAGCCTGTCCAATCCCTTTAGGATCTTATACGTTTCAATCAGATCCCCCCTCAATCTTCTAAATTCCAACGAGTACAAGCACAGTTCATCCAGTCTTTCTTCATATGAAAGACCTGCCATCCCAGGAATCAATCTGGTGAACCTTCTTTGTACTCCCTCTATGGCAAAGATGTCTTTCCTCAGATTAGGGGACCAAAACTGCACACAATACTCCAGGTGTGGTCTCACCAAGGCCTTGTACAACTGCAGTAGTACCTCCCTGCTCCTGTACTCGAATCCTCTCGCTATAAATGCCAGCATACCGTTCGCCTTTTTCACCGCCTGCTGTACCTGCATGCCCACTTTCAATGACTGGTGTATAATGACACCCAGGTCTCGTTGCACCTCCCCTTTTCCTAATCGGCCACCATTCAGATAATAATCTGTTTTCCTATTTTTGCCACCAATGTGGATAACTTCACATTTATCCACATTAAATTGCATCTGCCATGAATTTGCCCACTCACCCAACCTATCCAAGTCACCCTGCATCCTCTTAGCATCCTCCTCACTGCTAACACTGCCACCCAGCTTTGTGTCATCTGCAAACTTGGAGATGCTGCATTTAATTCCCTCATCCAAGTCATTAATATATATTGTAAACAACTGGGGTCCCAGCACTGAGCCTTGCGGTACCCCACTAGTCACCGCCTGCCATTCTGAAAAGGTCCCGTTTATTCCCACTCTTTGCTTCCTGTCTGCTAACCAATTCTCCACCCACACCAATACCTTACCCCCAATACCGTGTGCTTTAAGTTTGCACACTAATCTCCTGTGTGGGACCTTGTCAAAAGCCTTTTGAAAATCCAAATATACCACATCCACTGGTTCTCCCCTATCCACTCTACTAGTTACATCCTCAAAAAATTCTATGAGATTCGTCAGACATGATTTTCCTTTCACAAATCCATGCTGACTTTGTCCAATCATTTCACCGCTTTCCAAATGTGCTGTTATCACATCCTTGATAACTGACTCCAGCAGTTTCCCCACCACCGACGTTAGGCTAACCGGCCTATAATTCCCCGGTTTCTCTCTCCCTCCTTTTTTAAAAAGTGGGGTTACATTAGCCACCCTCCCATCCTCAGGAACTAGTCCAGAATCTAACGAGTTTTGAAAAATTATCACTAATGCATCCACTATTTCTTGGGCCACTTCCTTAAGCATTCTGGGATGCAGACCATCTGGCCCTGGGGATTTATCTGCCTTCAATCCCTTCAATTTACCTAACACCACTTCCCTACTAACATGTATTTCGCTCAGTTCCTCCATCTCACTGGACCCTCTGTCCCTTACTATTTCTGGAAGATTATTTATGTCCTCCTTAGTGAAGACAGAACCAAAGTAATTATTCAATTGGTCTGCCATGTCCTTGCTCCCCATAATCAATTCACCTGTTTCTGTTTGCAGGGGACCTACATTTGTCTTTATCAGTCTTTTCCTTTTTACATATCTATAAAAGCTTTTACAGTCCGTTTTTATGTTCTCTGCCAGTTTTCTCTCATAATCTTTTTTCCCCTTCCTAATTAAGCCCTTTGTCCTCCTCTGCTGAACTCTGAATTTCTCCCAGTCCTCAGGTGAGCCACTTTCTCTGGCTAATTTGTATGCTATTTCTTTGGAATTGATACTATCCCTAATTTCTCTTGTCAGCCACGGGTGCACTACCTTCCTTGATTTATTCTTTTGCCAAACTGGGATGAACAATTGTTGTAGTTCATCCATGCAACCTTTAAATGCCTGCCATTGCATATCCACTGTCAATCCTTGAAGTGTCATTTGCCAGTCTATCTTAGCTAATTCACGTCTCATACCTTCAAAGTTACCCCTCTTTAAGTTCAGAACCTTTGTTTCTGAATTAACTACGTCACTCTCCATGTTAATGAAGAATTCCACCATATTATGGTCACTCTTACCCAAGGGGCCTCTCACGACAAGATCGCTAATTAACCCTTCCTCATTGCTCAAAACCCAGTCCAGAATAGTCTGCTCTCTCGTCGGTTCCTCGACATGTTGGTTCAAAAAACCATCCCGCATACATTCCAAGAAATCCTCTTCCTCAGCACCTTTACCAATTTGGTTCACCCAGTCTACATGTAGATTGAAGTCACCCATTATAACTGCTGTTCCTTTATTGCACACATTTCTAATTTCCTGTTTAATACCATCTCCGACCTCACTACTACTGTTAGGTGGCCTGTACACAACTCCCACCAGCGTCTTCTGCCCCTTAGTGTTACGCAGCTCTACCCATATCGATTCCACATCTTCCCGGCTTATGTCCTTCCTTTCTATTGCGTTAATCTCTTTTTTAACCAGCAACGCCACCCCACCTCCCCTTCCTTCATGTCTATCCCTCCTGAATATTGAATATCCCTGAACGTTGAGCTCCCATCCCTGGTCACCCTGGAGCCATGTCTCTGTGATCCCAACTATATCATAATCATTAATAACAATCTGCACTTTCAATTCATCCACCTTATTACGAATGCTCCTTGCATTGACACATAAAGCCTTCAGGCGCTCTTTTACAACTCTCTTAGCCCTTTTTAATGCTTGCCCTGGATTTGTCGGCCTGCCACTTTTACTTTTCCCCTTTGTACTTTTTGCTTCTACGCTCACTTTACACCCCTCTGTCTCTCTGCACTGGTTCCCATCCCTCTGTTGTGAACTAACCTCCTCACACCTAGCCGCTTTAATTTGATTCCCACCCCCCAACCATTCTAGTTTAAAGTCACCTCAGTAGTGTTATTTGGCATGATCTGGTAGGTTATTTTTGGGTCTGCGAACGCTCACCAAATTTTCCCATATAAATAAATGGTAATTGCTTCTTCGCTTTTCGACATTTCGGCTTACGAACCATTTCATAGGAACGCTCTACTTTCGGATGGCGGGAGAAACCTGTAATACCATCCACAAATTCGTAAGGAAGCTCAAGTCACAGCTTATGCGGGTCAAAGATGACCCGTGATTCAGGTCGGCTGGTGTTCACATGATTCCTTATGAATGCTGAGCACCATACATGGGCCAGGTGGGACACACAGTGGAAGGCCATATGAAGGAGCATAGGGGATGTATCCTTTTGGGTTATCCGGAAAAACTGGCGGTAGCAGAACACGGCATTCACAATAGCTTTGGATTGAATTCAGTGGCACAAACTAAATTTTCCTGTCCTCATTGATTCTATCCTTCTCCATGATAATTATAAAGGCCAGGGAGCGGTGGTCACTGTCCCCCAGATGCTCACCCACTGAGGGGGATGAGACACAGAGCGATAGAGCAGTGAAAGAAGTGCATGGAGTAAAGCCAGATCTAACATACAGAGAGGCTTTGAGGAAAGAGAAGCAGAATAAACGGTGTAAAGACAGTAAGGTAGAAGGGCTGAAATGTGTGTACCTCAATGCAAGAAGCATCAGGAACAAAGGTGATGAACTGAGAGCTTGGATACATACATGGAATTATGATGTAGTGGCCATTACAGAGACTTGGCTGGCACCAGGGCACGAATGGATTCTCAATATTCCTGGATTTCAGTGCTTTAAAAGGGATAGAGAGGGCGGAAAAAGGGGAGGAAGGGTGGCATTACTGGTCAGGGATACCATTACAGCTACAGAAAGGGTGAGTAATGTAGCAGGATCCTCTTTTGAGTCAATATGGGTGGAAGTCAGGAACAGGAAGGGAGCAGTTACTCTACAGCGGGTATTCTATAGGCCCCCTGGTAGTAGCAGAGATACAGAGGAGCAGATTAGGAGGCAGATTTTGGAAGGTGCAAAAATAACAGGGTTGTTATCATCGGTGACTTTAACTTCCCTAATATTGATTGGCACCTGATTAGTTCCAAGGGTTTAGATGGGGCAGAATTTGTTAAGTGTGTCCAGGATGGATTCCTGTCACAGTATGTGGACAGGCCGACCAGGGGAATGCCATACTAGATCTACTACTAGGTAACGAACCGGGTCAGGTCACAGATCTCTCAGTGGGTGAGCATCTGGGGGACAGTGACCACCGCTCCCTGGCCTTTATAATTATCATGGAAAAGGATAGAATCAAAAAGAACAGGAAAATTTTTAATTGGGGAAAGGCAAATTATGAGGCTATAAGGCTAGAACTTGCGGGTGTGAATTGGGATGATGTTTTTGCAGGGAAATGTACTATGGACATGTGGTCGATGTTTAGGGATCTCTTGCGGGATGTAAGGGATAAATTTGTCCCGGTGAGGAAGATAAAGAATGGTAGGGTGAAGGAACCATGGGTGACAAGTGAGGTGGAAAATCTAGTCAGGAGGAAGAAGGCAGCATTCATGAGGTTTAGGAAGCAAGGATTAGATGGGTCTATTGAGGAATATAGGGAAGCAAGAAAGGAGCTTAAGAAGGGGCTGAGAAGAGCAAGAAGGGGGCATGAGAAGGCCTTGGAGAGTAGGGTAAAGGAAAACCCCAAGGCATTCTTCAATTAGGTGAAGAAAAAAAGGATGACAGGAGTGAAGGTAGGACCGATTAGAGATAAAGGTGGGAAGATGTGCCTGGAGGCTGTGGAAGTGAGCGAGGTCCTCAATGAATACTTCTCTTCAGTATTCACCAATGAGAGAGAACTTGATGATGGTGAGGACAATATGAGTGAGGTTGATGTTCTGGAGCATGCTGATATTAAGAGAGAGGAGGTGTTGGAGTTGTTAAAATACATTAGGACAGATAACTCCCCGGGGCCTGACGGAATATTCCCCAGGCTGCTCCATGAGGCGAGAGAAAAGATTGTTGAGCCTCTGGCTAGGATCTTTATGTCCTCGTTGTCCACGGGAATGGTACCGGAGGATTGGAGGGAGGCGAATGTTGTCCACTTGTTTAAAAAAGGTAGTACGGATAGTCCGGGTAATTATAGACCAGTGAGCCTTACGTCTGTGGTGGGAAAGCTGTTGGAAAAGATTCTTAGAGATAGGATCTATAGGCATTTGGAGAATCATGGTCTGATCAGGGACAGTCAGCATGGCTTTGTGAAGGGCAGATCATGTCTAACAAGCCTGACAGAGTTCTTTGAGGAGGTGACCAGGCATATAGATGAGGGTAGTGCAATGGATGTGATCTATATGGATTTTAGTAAGGCATTTGACAAGGTTCCACACAGTAGGCTTATTCAGAAAGTTAGAAGGCATGGGATCCAGGGAAGTTTGGCCAGGTGGATTCAGAATTGGCTTGCCTGCAGAAGGCAGAGAGTGGTGGTGGAGGGAGTACATTCAGATTGGAGGATTGTGACTAGTGGTGTCCCACGAGGATCTGTTCTGTGACCTCTACTTTTCGTGATTTTTATTAATGACCTGGATGTTGGGGTAGAAGGGTGGGTTGGCAAGTTTGCAGACGACACAAAGGTCAGTGGTGTTGTAGATAGTGTAGAGGATTGTCAAGGATTGCAGAGAGACATTGATAGGATGCAGAAGTGGGCTGAGAAATTGCAGATGGAGTTCAACCCGGAGAAGTGTGAGGTGGTACACTTTGGAAGGACAAACTCCAAGGCAGAGTACAAAGTAAATGGCAGGATACTTGGTAGTGTGGAGGAGCAGAGGGATCTCGGAGTACATGTCCACAGATCCCTGAAAGTTGCCTCACAGGTGGATAGGGTAGTTAAGAAAGCTTATGGGGTGTTAGCTTTCATAAGTCGAGGGATAGAGTTTAAGAGTCGCGATGTAATGATGCAGCTCTATAAAACTCTGGTTAGACCACACTTGGAGTATTGTGTCCAGTTCTGGTCACCTCACTAGAGGAAGGATGTGGAAGCATTGGAAAGGGTACAGAGGAGATTTACCAGGATGCTGCCTGGTTTAGAAAGTATGCATTATGATCAGAGATTAAAGGAGCTAGGGCTTTACCTGATGGGCCACAAGGCTCGGGACAGACTTAACTTAACTAAATATAGTATTACTGGTAAGACTCTTGGCAGTGTGGAAGATCAGAGGGATCTTGGGGTCCAAGTCCATAGGACACTCAAAGCTGTTGCGCAGGTTGACTCTATGGTTAAGAACGCATGTGGTGTATTGGCCTTCATCAACCGTGAGATTGAGTTTAAGATCCGAGCTGTATAGGACCCTTGGCAGACCTCACTTGGAGTACTGTACTCACTTCTGGTCACCTCACTACAGGAAGGTTGTGGAAAGGGTGCAGAGGAGATTTACAAGGATGTTGCCTGAATTGGGGAGCATGCCTTATGAGAATAAGCTGAGTGAACTTGGCCTTTTCTCCTTGGAGCAACGAAGGATGAGAGGTGACCTGACAGAGGTGTAAAAGATGATGAGAGGCATTGATCGTGTGGATAGTCAGAGGCTTTTTCCCATGGCTAAAATGGCTAACATGAGAGGGTACAGTTTTAAGGTGCTTGGAAGTAGGTACAGAGATAATGTCAGGGGTAAGTTTTTTACGCAGAGAGTGGTGAGTGCGTGGAATGAGCTGCCGGTGATGGTGGTGGAAGTGGATACGATAGGGTCTTTTAAGAGACTCCTGGATAGGTACATGGAGCTTAGAAAAATAGAGGGCTATGGGTAACCCTAGGTCATTTCTACAGTAAGTACATGTTCAACATTGCATTGTAGGCCGAAGGGCTTGTATTGTGCTGCAGGTTTTCTATGTTTCTATGCTTCTATATATTTAAGGCAGGGCTTGATCAATTCTTGATTGGACACTGCATCAAAGGTTACGAGGAGAAGGCTGGGGAGTGGGTGGGCTGAGGGGGGGAAAGGATCAGTCATGCTTGAATGGTGGAGCAGACTCAATGGGTCAAATGGCCTAATTCTGCTCCTATGTCTCTTTGTTTAATGGTCTTATTGACCTCTCTTCTGAAGCAGCATGACCAAAACTGAACACAATTTTTCAGTACTTCCCAGTGTTTTGTACAACTGCAACATTGCATCCCAGCTGCTGTACTCAGTATATCAGCAATATGGGCAGCTTAGTAAAGGTCCTTACACCTCTAGATGTTTAGTATAAACATCTCCATCATTACCCAGACATCCACGCTCGCCCCATCTTCCCGCAGCCTTAACAGGGATAGAGTTCCTCTTGTCCTCACCTACCACCCCATCAGGCTTCACTTCAACACATCACTCTCTGTAACTTTTACCATCTTCAACAGGATCCTAGCACCAAACATCTCATTACCTCCCCCACCCTCCACTCTTCACTTTCCACAAGGATCACTCCCTTCATGATTCTCTGTTCATTCATCCCTCCTCACTAATCTCCCTCCTCGCACATATCACTGCAAACTACAGAAATGCTACACCTGCCCATTTGCCACATCACTCACTTCCATTCATGGCCCTAAACAGTCCTTCCAGGTGAAGCAACACCTCGCCCTGCGAATCTGTTGTGATAGTCTGGTATATCCAGTACTTTTGACGTGGCATCCTCTATGTTGGTGACGCCTGACTTACAATGAGAGACGGCTTTGACGACCACTCCGTCCCATCCGCCAAAAGCAAAGTTTCCTGGTGGCCCACAATTTTAATTCCTATTCCAATTCCTGTTCCAACATATTGTTCCATGGCCTCCTCTTTTGCCCTGATGAGGCTACCTCAGGGTGGAGTAGCAACACCTCATTATCCATCCAGGTAGCCTCCAACCTGATGGCAGAAGAATCTGTTTCTCCTTCTGTTATTTTTTTCCACCCCTCCTTCCCTTTTTCATTCCCCACTCTGGCCTCTGACCTCTTCTACTCACCTGCCTATCATCTCCCCCAAGTGCACCTCCTTCTTCTGTTTCTCTGTGGTCCACTATCCTCGCCAGTCAAATTCCTTTCTCTCCAGCCCTTTACCTTTCAAACCCACCTGGCTTCACCTATCACCTTCCAGCTGGTCCTTCTTCCCCTCCCCCATCGTTTTATTCTGACATCTTCCCCTTCCTCTCCAGTCCTGAAGAAGAGCCTCGCCCAAAGGGTCAACTGTTTATTCATTTCCATAGCCTGACCTGCTGGGTTTCTCCAGCACTGTGTGTGTGTGTGTGTGTGTTGCTTTGGATTTCCAGCATCTACAGAACCTCTTGTCTTTAGTGCAACATACTCAAAATACTGGAAGAACTTAGCAGGCCAAGCAGCAATCTATGGAAAAAAGCATAGTTTAGGGCTGAAATACTTCAGCAGGATTCTGCCTGGCCTGCTGAGTTCCTCGAGCATTTTGTGTGTGTTGCTCAGATTTCCAGAGTCTGCAGATTTTCTCTTGTTTGTGATTTGATTACTACTCTGTGAAGTTTCTTCCAGGGATGCCTACCCTGAAGAAGTTTAAATCTTCCCTTTGATGGGATTTCGGTGGAACTCTCTCACTTCTCCCCTACTGTGATCCCTACTGCTCTCCAGATGCTGCCAGGCCTGCTGAGTTCCTCCAGCATTTTCTGTGTGTTCCTCAGATTTCCAACGCCTGCAGATTTTCTCTTGTGTTTAGTAAAAGTCTGATTATCATATGTTTCAGTAAATGGAGCTTAAGCTCTATAACGTGCCCATACACAAGCATCATCTATATACTGTTATTGGTGACTAATGTTGGAGTGAGTTTGGCTCTGGAGTAAAGGACAAACACTCTGATTTGTCCTATAGATTAACCCCATTCAAAGGAGAAACTTGTTAGAGATGATATGCAGCATTGTATTGAGGAAGATTGAAGAGCGGTTTGGAACCAGAATCAGGTTTAATATCGCTGCTATATGTCATGAAATTTGTGGTTTTGCAACAACAGTACATTGCAACACATAAAAATAAAAGCTATAAATTACAATAAGAAGTATACATAAAAAAGAAAATTAAATTAAATAAGCAGTGCAAAAGAGAGGGAAAAATACTGAGGGTATTTTTGAGGGTACAATGGGTTCATTGTCCATTCAGAAATCTGACGGCAGAAGGGAAGAAGCTGTTCCTGAAACATTGAGTGTGCGTTTTTAGACTCCTGTGCCTCCTTCTTGATGGTAACAATGAGATGAGGGCATGTCCCGGGTGACAAGGGTCCTTAATGATGGATGCCACCTTTTTGAGACATCATCTTTTGAAGGTGTTCTGGATGCTGGGGAGGCGAATACTTTTGATGAAGCTGGCTGCGTTTACAACTTTTTGCAGCTTTCTCTGATCCTGTGCAGTGGTCCTTCCATAGCAGACGGTGAAGCAACCAGTTTGAATGCTCTCCATAGTACATCTGTAGGAATTTGCGAGCATCTTTGGTGACATACCACTTCTCAAACTCCTAATGAAAAGTTTAGTTGATGTCATAGCTTCTTTGTAATTGCATCAGTTTGTTGGGCACAGATGTTGACAACAGTTAAGAACTTGAAACTGCTCACCCTTTCCACTCCAATCCCTTGATGAGGACTGGTGTGCGTTCCCTCAACTTCCCCTTCCTGAAGTCACAATTAATTTTTGGTCCTGCTGACATTGAGTGCAAAGTTGTTGCTGTGACGCCTTCAATCAGTTGATCTATCTCGCTCCTGGACACCACCTCATCACCATCTGAAATCCTGCCAACAGTAGTTGCGTTGTTGGCAAATTTATAGATGGCATCAGCTATATTTCATTTATAGATGATATTTGAGTTGTGCCTAGCCACATAATTGAGCATGTAGAGATAGTAGAGCAGTGGGTTAGGCATGCATCCTTGAGGTGCACCAGTGTTGGTTGTCTGTGAGGAGGAGAGGTTATTTCTGATCAAAATAGACTGCGGTCTCCTGATGAGGAAGTCAAGGATCCATTTGCAGAAGGAGGTACAAAGGCCCAGGTTTTGGAGCTTGTTGATTGGAACTGAGGGTATGATTGTGTTGAATGCTGAGCTGTAGTCAATAAACTGCAGCCTAATGTAGGTAGTACTACTGTCCAGGCTGAGTAGAGGGCCAGTAAGATTGCATCTGTGTAGACATTGTGGTGATAGGTAAGTTGCATTGCGGCCAAGTGCTTGCTTAGGCAAGAGTTGAAATCTAGACACGACCAGCCTCTCAAAGCTCTTCATCACAGTAGGTGTGAGTGCACACTGAGCAAAAGTCTTTGAGGTAGCTTACCCTGCTCATCTTGGGTTCTGGTATGATTGTTGCTCTTTTGAAGCAGGTGGAACCCAGTATGCACTGATTATGGGTCTGTGCTGGACTCCGTGATTAAGATAATGGCTTGTATGTCATTGTGGAACTATTGTAGTATATCAATGAAGGCATACAATTTTGACAATATTTCTCATTTGAAGAGTTTTTTAAAGACTGAAATAGCTATTTACAGTACATTGGTTACCAGTCCTTCAAATTTCTTGGATTTCGTTGTGACCCTTGAGGGGCAAAATCCTCATGGCAGCTCTAATACTTCGTCCACATGAAGGAGGGAGATGAGGACAATTCTTGAGAAGCCTTTCTCAGAGCAGACAACAAGGAGATTCCTCTGGGACCAATCTCCTTTCTAGAAGATGGTCACAATGATGCTACTGTCATATCCCTGATTCCCAGAGCAGTGGGATGAGCTCATGAATTCATACTGGAACTACTCCATCTTGTTCAGTATTTCAGCAGGGATTTTATTTGGTCTGCAGGCTTTGATGTTTATCAGCTGTAGAGTGGCATTTTTAACCTTTGATGCTGCAGTTATATGGGATTCTGTGCTGTGGAACTGAATCAAGGATCAATCTCAAATACAATCTCAGTTGAGGAGATCTTGGAAGTGCTCCTTCTAGTGGGCAATGACTGCCACTCATGACTCTCAGTAGCTGTTCCTGTGGGCGTGTTGGCTAGTGACAGCCCTAAAGAATCTCTGCATTTCAAGACTATTAGCCACTTGCAGGCTTTTATTTCTACACATAATTGGTGCTGTAGATCACAGGTCCCGAGCTCCATCCTTGATCCTTTGGTTGTTCTCATTAAACTATGCTAATGCATGTTGCACAGAAAGACAAGTATCTCTTGACGAGGGCACATTGTTTGACCAGTGGCCAATCCAGACATCGGAAGTTTTGCGAGGAGGGGATTTTTTTAATCAGGCCTACTGCCTGGGAACAAAAGTCAGCAGTCAGTTGCAACAGTGAAAAAGAGGTATGACCAGTGGCCAATCAGTGTTTGGGATGATTGAAGAAGAGCAAATTAAAGGAAGGTAGGGACAAGCGCAGTGACCATCACACCTGTGGCCGTTGTCTAAACAGAATCAGAGTAGTGATCTTGAGTTTTCAGCAAAAAGTGGAAGCCAGTGAAGTCAGAGAAAATAAATGAAAAGAAAAGCTTGTTTTTTTTCTCTTCCCTTCCTATTTTTAACTGTTGTGTCTTGAAGGTTCATGATTTTAAATGGTGGGAAGTCAACAGTGAGTGTTTCTGAGGAAAGTCTAATTACTCCCCTTGATTTGACCCTGCTGAAACTTCCTCATTGCGCCACAAGCTATTTTCCTCCTTGACCGGAGGCTTTACTGAGTGTTTTTCAATACGCCCTGTTTGAAAAGTAAGATATAGATTCAAACTACAGAGACTTAATTTAGCAAAGCAACCTGAGACAGAGATGAAGAGCATGAGTGGGGATTAAAAATAATGAGTCATTTTTGCCTTGGAAAGCTGGAACAAATGAGATGCCTCAGAGGTCAGTATAGAACGGTCAGGTATTTATAATTTATAAACTAAGATGAAGTGCCCATGTGCTTTGCAATCAATGTTTGTGAACAATACAAAGACAGATAGAAATGTAAGCAATAAAGAGGATGCAGGGGGTTGAAAACATTTATAGATGGAGCAATTGTGATAAAACATGGTAGGTGAAAGTACATATGAGATTATCCATTTTGACAAAGTACACGAAGATAGAGCAAAATAATTAAAAGTCAAAGTGATAAAGAAGACAAGGACTGTTGGCCCTTGTTAAAAGTTTGAAAGAGTACAGAACTAAGGGAGTATTACTACAGCTCTTTATGCTTTGTTAAGACCACTCCATGGTAATCTTGAGCAGAGATTATCATTGATTAATAAATTAGTAACAATTATGGTAATTTTTAAGGAAAAGGATGAGTCCTGTTGTTTTACTACTCATAAAAGTATAACAGATAGACTGAAATAAGTTATACTTTTTAGAAAAACTGATCAAAATTAATAATACTAATCTTTTAAAAAGACAATTGAAAAATAACATTTCTAAATAATATTGTTATTGTAAGTCATATATAACATAAGAAGCATGAAAATGACATTATAAGCTTTGGTGCATGTTCGTGAAAGATCAAGGAAAGGAAAATAATTACATTTCACTTTCAGTGAGACTATTGCTCCACTAACAATGACAAATATTTTATGTTCTGCTTGAATTTGGTTTGTAGGAGCCATGCATCTGTTTTCCATTTTCCATTTGCTTTGCATTCTATGTGGAGTATTTATTATGTTTAACATAATACACTCAAAAACTTCTATAGTTGTACCGGCTGCATCACTGTCTGATATGGTGGGAGGGGGCAGGGCCGGGGGGGCTACTGCACAGGACCGAAAGAAGCTGCAGAGGGTTGTAAATCTAATCAGCTCCATCTTGGGCACTAGCCTTCAAAGTACCCAGGACACCTTTAGGGAGCGGTGTCTCAGAAAGGCAGCGTCCATTATTAAAGACCACCAGCACTCAGGGCATGCCCTTTTCTCACTGTTACCATCAAGTAGGAGATACATAAGCCTGAAAGCACACACTCAGCAATTCAGGAACAGCTTCTTCCGCTCTGCCATCTGATTCCTGAATGGACTTTGAAGATTTGGACACTACCTCACTTTTTTTAATATACAGTATTTCTGTTTTTGCACATTTTTTAATAATCTATTCAATATACGTAATTGATTTACTTGTTTATTTATGATTATGTTTTATTCTATTTTTTTTCTCTCTCTCTGCTAGATTATGTATTACATTGAACTGCTACTGCTAAGTTAACAAATTTCTCGTCACGTGCCGGTGATAATAAACCTGATTCTGATTCTGATTCTGATATGGTAACTAGTCACACTAGTGTGGGGTAGTAAAGGTGAAGGGGAATAAGTTACAAACTCTTGCTTATTTTGTGGCAGCTTGTAGCTTGGGACTGGTGGAAGTCATATCTCTGCTGACTACATAATATCGCTGAATAGTGCACAGCTTATATATGGGTATGTGTAAGCTCATTGCTTCAAGATGGTATGTTTGCTAATTGCTAATAAAGGATTGAATAAAGGATTCGACTCTTTGGAACAATCATTTCATTGGAGTTAAGGGTGCATCATGCAGATATAACAAACACAATTGTTTTGTTTTGAGTTTGGATTAATTTGCTGCTATACATTGTTTTGAGAGCTATACATGTAGCAGTAAACAACAGGAATTCTGCAGATGCTGGAAATTCAGGCAACATACATCAAAGTTGCTGGTGAACGCAGCAGGCCAAGCAGCATCTATAGGAAGAGGCGCAGTCGACGTTTCAGGCCGAGACCCTTCGTCAGGACTAACTGAAGGAAGAGTGAGTAAGGGATTTGAAAGCTGGAGGGGGAGGGGGAGATGCAAAATGATAGGAGAAGACAGGAGGGGGAGGGATAGAGCCGAGAGCTGGACAGGTGATAGGCAAAAGGGGATACGAGAGGATCATGGGACAGGAGGTCCGGGAAGAAGAGGTATATTCAAAGGGACAGAGGGAGAAAAAGGAGAGTGAGAGAAAGAATGTGTGCATAAAAATGAGTAACAGATGGGGTACGAGGGGAGGTGGGGCCTTAGCGGAAGTTAGAGAAGTCGATGTTCATGCCATCAGGTTGGAGGCTACCCAGACGGAATATAAGGTGTTGTTCCTCCAACCTGAGTGTGGCTTCATCTTTACAGTAGAGGAGGCCGTGGATAGACATGTCAGAATGGGAATGGGATGTGGAATTAAAATGTGTGGCCACTGGGAGATCCTGCTTTCTCTGGCGGACAGAGCGTAGATGTTCAGCAAAGCGGTCTCCCAGTCTGCGTCGGGTCTCACCAATATATAAAAGGCCACATCGGGAGCACCGGACGCAGTATATCACCCCAGTCGACTCACAGGTGAAGTGATGCCTCACCTGGAAGGACTGTTTGGGGCCCTGAATGGTGGTAAGGGAGGAAGTGTAAGGGCATGTGTAGCACTTGTTCCGCTTACACGGATAAGTGCCAGGAGGGAGATCAGTGGGGAGGGATGGGGGGGACGAATGGACAAGGGAGTTGTGTAGGGAGCGATCCCTGCGGAATGCAGAGGGGGGGGAGGGAAAGATGTGCTTAGTGGTGGGATCCCATTGGAGGTGGTGGAAGTTACGGAGAATAATATGTTGGACCCGGAGGCTGGTGGGGTGGTAGGTGAGGACCAGGGGAACCCTATTCCTAGTGGGGTGGTGGGAGGATGGAGTGAGAGCAGATGTATGTGAAATGGGGGAGATGCGTTTAAGAGCAGAGTTGATAGTGGAGGAAGGGAAGCCCCTTTCTTTAAAAAATGAAGACATCTCCCTCGTCCTAGAATGAAAAGCCTCATCCTGAGAGCAGATGCGGCGGAGACGGAGGAATTGCGGGAAGGGGATGGCGTTTTTGCAAGAGACAGGGTGAGAAGAGGAATAGTCCAGATAGCTGTGAGAGTCAGTAGGCTTATAGTAGACATCAGTGGATAAGCTGTCTCCAGAGACAGAGACGGAAAGATCTAGAAAGGGGAGGGAGGTGTTGGAAATGGACCAGGTAAACTTGAGGGCAGGGTGAAAGTTGGAGGCAAAGTTAATAAAGTCAACGAGTTCTGCATGCGTGCAGGAAGCAGCGCCAATGCAGTCGTCGATGTAGCGAAGGAAAAGTGGGGGACAGATACCAGAATAGGCACGGAACATAGATTGTTCCACAAACCCAACAAAAAGGCAGGCATAGCTAGGACCCATACGGGTGCCCATAGCTACACCTTTAGTTTGGAGGAAATGGGAGGAGCAAAAGGAGAAATTATTAAGAGTAAGGACTAATTCCGCTAGACGGAGCAGAGTGGTGGTAGAGGGGAACTGATTAGGTCTGGAATCCAAAAAGAAGCGTAGAACTTTGAGACCTTCCTGATGGGGGATGGAAGTATATAAGGACTGGACATCCATGGTGAAAATAAAGCGGTGGGGGCCAGGGAACTTAAAATCATCGAAAACTTTAAGAGCGTGAGAAGTGTCACGAACATAGGTTGGAAGGGATTGAACAAGGGGTGATAAAACAGTGTCGAGGTATGCAGAAACGAGTTCGGTGGGGCAGGAGCAAGCTGAAACAATAGGTCGGCCAGGACAGGCAGGTTTGTGGATCTTGGGTAGGAGGTAGAAGCGGGAAGTGCGGGGTGTGGGAACTATAAGGTTGCTAGCAGTGGATGGGAGATCCCCTGAGCGGATAAAGTCGGTGATAGTGTGGGAGACAATGGCCTGGTGCTCCTTAGTGGGGTCACGATCGAGGGGTAAATAAGAGGAGGTATCCGCGAGTTGTCGCTGTGCCTCGGCAAGGTAGAGGTCAGTACGCCAGACTACAACAGCACCCCCCTTATCAGCGGGTTTAATAATAAGGTTAGGATTAGTGCGGAGGGAGTGGAGAGCAGAGCGTTCCGAAGGAGTGAGGTTGGAATGGGGACAAGGTGCGGTGAAGTCGAGACGGTTGATGTCCCGTCGGCAGTTAGCAATAAAGAGATCCAGAGCAGGCAGAAGACCAGAGCGGGGTGTCCATGAAGAAGAGGAGGGTTGAAGACGGGAGAAGGGGTCATCGGTGGGGTTGGAAGAGTCCTTGCCGAAGAAGTAGGCTCGGAGACGGAGACGGCGGAAGAAAAGTTCCGCATCATGGCAAACACGGAACTCACTGAGGTGTGGGCGAAGGGGGACAAAGGTGAGGCCCTTACTGAGGACAGAGCGTTCTGCCTCCGACAGTTGAAGGTCGGAGGGGATGGTAAAGACCCGTCACGGATGAGAGCTGGGATCAGAGGGGGGAGTGGGGAGGGTTGGGGTGAGAGGAAGATGGAGCCTCCGAGGGCCCAGGAGCTGACGGTGGGATCTGAGGGAGACGGGATTGCAGAGTATTGGTGGGGGAAGGGGAGACGGAAGTCACAACAGCAGCACATAAAGACCCGGCCTGGAGTTCAAGGCTGGAATCTTGAGAGCTGGGATCAGAGGGGGGAGGGGGGAGGCTGGGGGTGTCAGTGGAGAGGGGAGGGTTGGGGTGAGAGGAAGATGGAGCCTCTGAGGGCCCAGGAGTTGACGGTGGGATCTGAGGAAGACGGGGCTGAGGAGTGGTGTAAGTCTATTCCTATAATTAGACTTGACCAAATTCATCACTGAAAAACAACGACTACATAAATATGCTGATGAAAATACTGTTAATATTGTCATTACAGGATTATGTTCAGAGAGCTAAAAGTTTCAGGAAGGGAATTGCAGAGCTTTTTGAACCTTATTGTCTAGGTTTTTATACTTTGATCCAGTTAATAACTGATCTCTTTCAACATTTTTTAATTAAGCTCTTAAATCAACAAATTTTTGCCTCCAAATTGAGCTGCTTTGTAAATCAATCAATTTCATTTCAAAATTATCCAAATCCATCCACCAAAACATTTCCGAATTCACGTTGTTTAATGTAACAATATCGATACTTTAGGAATTTTGTAGTTTCTTCAAATGACCTGAATTAAATTGACTTTACTCCTTACATCCTTCACATACATGAGGAGTAAAAATCTTTACGTTATGTCTCCGTCTAAATGTGCAATGTGCAATCATAGTAATTTATAATAATTTATAATAAGTAGAACAGTCAATGTAACATTATTTCTATGGCTTGGCTGGAAGAAGCTGTCCCAGAGCCTGTTGGTCCTGGCTTTTATGCTGCGGTACCGTTTCCCGGATGGTAGCAGATGAAACATTTTGTGGCTGGGGTGACTCCGCTCCCCAATGATCCTTTGGGCCCTTTTCTCACACCTGTCTTTGTAAATGTCCTGGATCATGGGAAGTTCACAACCACAGATGCGCCACTCTCTGCAGAGACCTGCAATTGAGGGAGGTACAGTTCCCATACCAGGCAGTGATACAGCCAGTCAAGATGCTCTCAATTGTGCCCCTGTAGAAGGTTCTTAGGATCTGGGGGTCCATACCAAACTTCCTCAACTGTCTGAGGAGAATGAGGCACTGTTGTGCCTTTTTCACCACACAGCTGGTGTGTACAGACCAGGTGAGGTCCTTAGTGATGTTTATGCCGAGGAATTTAGAGCTGTTTACCACCTCAACCCGAGATCCATTGATGTCAGTAGGGGTTAGCCTGTATCCATTCCTTCTGTAATCTACAACCAGCTCCTTTGTTTTTGTGAAATTGAGGGAGAGGTTGTTTTCTTGACACCACTGTGTCAGAGAGATGACTTCTTCCCTGGAGGCCACCTTGTTATTGTTTTAGATTAGGCCAATCAATGGAGTGTCATTGGCAAATTTAATTAGCAGATTAGAGCTGTGAGTGACGACACAGTCATGAGTAAACAGGGAATAAAGGAAGGGACTTAGCACACAGCCGTGAGTGGCTCCTGTGTTGAGAGTCAGAGGGTTAGATCTGAGGGAGCCCATTTTTACCACCTGCCGGCGATCTGACAGGAAGTCCAGGATCCAGCTACACAAGGCAGGTTCAAGGCTGAGGTCTCTGAGCTTCCTATTGAGCCTGGAGGCAATTATGCTGAACTGTAGTCCAAGAATAGCATTCTCACAGAAGCATGCTTCTTCTCCAGATATGCAAGGACAGTGCGTAGAGCTGGGGCTGTTGTATTGTTTGTCAACTGGTTGTGTCGATAGGTGAATATAGGAGGTCCGGTTTGGGTGGTAGCATACTGCAGATGTGTTCTTTGACAAGCCTCTCGAAGCATTTGCTTATTAACCTGAATTTAGTGAATCTTAAAGGAAATTGTTCAGTGGTTGAACCAATGGTGCTTGAAAATTGCATTTGAAGGCTCTGAATGTCTATCTTTTCAGGAATTTCAATATTTGTGATGTGTATTTTAGGTTTGAACCAAATTCTGAAATTATTTTTTCAAAGCACACCCAGATATAGGATTAATAAAATTGGTTGCAAATTTCACCACTTTTTAAGTCCAGTTTTTTCACTCGAAATCTCTTTGTAAATCTATACAATGAGAGCCTATTAGTGGATGTCCAACATCTTTTGCAGAGAGACTGAAAAAAAACTACCTTTTTACCAATCATGTTGGGTGCACCACCAATTCTTACAGAAATATCTTGAAATGTTAACTCGTCATCATGTGTTCTTGTCAACAATGGTCTAGCTGGTGCCAAGCCACTGGGACATTTCTTGTGAAAATATTTCACTCCTCTCAGGTTGTAAAAATCATTTCAACCATAAGACATAGGAACAAAATTAGCCTATCTGGCAAATCGAGTCTGCTCCTCCATTCAATCATGGCTTATCCTTTTTCTCTGTCTCCTCCTCAACCTCAGTTTCCGGCCTTCTCCCAATAACCTTTGATGTCATGTCCAGTCAAGAACCTATCAACCTCTACCTTAAATACACCCAAAGGCCTGGCCTCCACAATTGCATGTGGCAACAAATTTCACAAATTCACCACCCTTTGGCTAAAGATATTTCTCTGCATCTCTGTTTTGAAAGGGTGCCCCTCTACCTTGAGGCTGTGCCCTCTTGTCCTAGACTCTCTTACCATGGAAAACATCCTTTCCACATCTACTCTGTCTAGACCTTTCAACATTCGAAAGGTTTCAATGAGATCTCCCCTCATCCTTCTGAATTCCTGCAAGTACAGACCCAGAGCCATCAAGCATTCCTCGTATGATAACCCTTCATTCCTATGATAACCATTTCATTCCTACTGCTTCATTTGGCAGTAAAGATAATAATTGTGTATCTTTTTATTATGGGTAGGTTTTAAAGAATTGATAAGAGGCACTGTTTGCCATGTACTACGAAGGGTCTCGGCCTGAAACGTCGACTGTTCCTCTTCCTAGAGATGCTGCCTGGCCTGCTGCGTTCACCAGCAACTTTGATGTGTGTTGCTTGAATTCCCAGCATCTGCAGAATTCCTGTTGTTGGGCAGACGTGCTATAGATTTGACAACCCTGGCAAGGGAAACCATGCACAGAAAATGTATAATATGAGTTGGCAATTTATTTATTTATTGAGATACAACATGTAGTTGGCCCGCTGGTTGAGCTACGATGCCCAGCAAGCCCCCAATTTAACGCTAGCTTAATCATTAGTGCAAAGACATTGTCAAATATTTTTCATTTTCTGCGTATTGTCATATGGTAGGCTGGTCTGGAAGGTTGAGTGCCATGTGGTAGACAGGACTGGAATATAGGGTTCCTTGTGGTGAGCTGGTCTGGAAGGTTGGCTTCCATGTGATGGGCTGGTCTGAAAGTTTGGGTTCCATGTGATGGGATAGTCTGGAAGGTTGTGTGCTGTGTGGTAGGCTGGTTTTGATGGTTGGCTTCCATGTGGTGGGCTAGACTGGAAGGTTTGGTTCCATGTGATGGGCTGGTCTGGATGTTTGGGTTCTATGTGGTGGACTGGTCTGTAAGGTTGAGTGCCATGGGGTAGGCTGGTCTAGAAGGTTGGGTGCTATGTGGTCAGCTGGTCTAAAAAATTGGGTGCCATGTGGTAGGCTGGTTTTGAAGGTTGGGTGCCATGGAAGTCAGGAGGTGCTAGTTAAGTGGTGTAGATTGTCTCAGAAGTAGGAAGCACACGGTATTGGGGGTAAGGTATTGATGTGGATAGAGAATTGGTTAGCAGACAGGAAGCAAAGAGTGAGAATAAACGGGACCTTTTCAGAATGGCAGGCGGTGACTAGTGGGGTACCGCAAGGCTCAGTGCTGGGACCCCAGTTGTTTACAATATATATTAATGACTTGGATGAGGGAATTAAATGCAGCATCTCCAAGTTTGCGGATGACACGAAGCTGGGGGGCAGTGTTAGCTGTGAGGAGGATGCTAAGAGGATGCGGGGTGACTTGGATAGGTTGGGTGAGTGGGCAAATTCATGGCAGATGCAATTTAATATGGATAAATGTGAAGTTATCCACTTTGGTGGCAAAAACAGGAAAACAGATTATTATCTGAATGGTGGCTGATTAGGAAAAGGGGAGGTGCAACGAGACCTGGGTGTCATTATACACCAGTCATTGAAAGTGGGCATACAGGTACAGCAGGCGGTGAAAAAGGCGAATGGTATGCTGGCATTTATAGCAAGAGGATTCGAGTACAGGAGCAGGGAGGTACTACTGCAGTTGTACAAGGCCTTGGTGAGACCACACCTGGAGTATTGTGCGCAGTTTTGGTCCCCTAATCTGAGGAAAGACATCCTTGCCATAGAGGGAGTACAAAGAAGGTTCACCAGATTGATTCCTGGGATGGCAGGACTTTCATATGAAGAAAGACTGGATGAACTGGGCTTGTACTCATTGGAATTTAGAAGATTGAGGGGGAAATCTGATTGAAACATATAAAATCCTAAAGGGATTGGACAGGCTAGATGCAGGAAGATTGTTCCTGATGTTGGGGAAGTCCAGAACGAGGGGTCACAGTTTGAGGATAAAGGGGAAGCCTTTTAGGACTGAGATTAGGAAAAACTTCTTCACACAGAGAGTGGTGAATCTGTGGAATTCTCTGCCACAGGAAACAGTTGAGGCCAGTTCATTGGCTATATTTAAGAGGGAGTTAGATATGGCCCTTGTGGCTACGGGGATCGGGGGTATGGAGGGAAGGCTGGGGCAGGGTTCTGAGTTGGATGATCAGCCATGATCATAATAAATGGCGGTGCAGGCTCGAAGGGCCGAATGGCCTACTCCTGCACCTATTTTCTATGTTTCTATGTTTCTATGGTGGAGGTTGAACGTTTTTCTCAGAATGAGGGCTGATGACTAGTGGTCTGTGCAAAGTTTGGTGTCGGAACCTTTGTTATTTTTATAAATGATTTGAATCCAAATACACAATGATTAGTAAATTTTCAGATTAAATAGAATTGGGACAAGCTGTTGATAACAAATAAGGTTTTTGTCAATTACAGGGGGAGTTTGATCTCTTAGAGAAGTGGATCAAGGAGTGGTGCGTAAGTGTAAAGTGATACATTTGGAAAGACAAACTGGCATAGAACTTGTACCATCTATGGCAGGGCATTAGGTAATGAAATGAAACACAGAGACCTAGAGAACAAGTGCATAGTTCATCCAAAACATCATCACAAGTAGACAGGGTAGTGCAAAAGGCATTTTGCACACTGACCTTCATTAGTCATTGCACTGAGTATAGGAGATAAAGCATTATGTTGCAGTTGTATAATTTGACGGTGGGATGAGAACTGGAGTGATAGAGCGGAGAATGGGACAGTTGATATGCAAGTAGATGCAGTTTGTCGTGCAACTATGAGGAAGGACAGGCAGATGAAAGGGGAATATTGCAGTCACTGGGATGAATTGAGGTGTGAGATGGGGGGCAAAATCAAAAAGCATGAAGGTGTTGTATTTGAGTGCACGCAGTATACAGAGTAAGGTAGATGATCTTATGGTGCATTAGAAATTAGCAAGTATGATGTTATGGGCATCACTGAGTGGTAGCTGAAAGAAGATCATAGTTGGGAGCTCAGCATCCAAGGATACACATTGTATCGAAAGGACAAGCAGGTAGCCAGAGCGGATGGGGTGGCTCTGCTGGTAAAAAATGAAATCAAGTCCTCAGAAGTACCAGGATTTGAAGATGTAGAATTTATGTGGGTAGAGTTAAACTGCAAGAGTAAAAAGATCCTGATTGAAGTTATATACAGGCCTCCAAACACTAGCCAGGATGTAGGATATAAATTACAATGGGAGATTAAGAAAGGCATATTAAAAGGGCAATGTTACAATAGTCGTGGGGGATTTCAATATGCAGGTCAATTGGGAAAATGATCTTGGTGCTGGATCCCAAGAGAAGAAGTTGTAGAATGCCTATAAGGTGACTTTTTAGAGCAGCTTATGGTTGAGCCCACGAGGGGAAATCACCACGGATTCTGTTCTCACCTGCATCTCCTCCATTTCCTGGACATCTGTGCTCACCCAATCTTCCTGCCACCTTAACAGGGATAGAGTTCCTCTTATTCTCATATAGCGCCCCATGAACCACTGCATCCAACACAACATTCTCCACAACATCTGCCATCTCTAAAGGTATCCTACACCAAACACACCTTTAACTTCCTCCTCTCCCTGCTTTTTACAGGGATCACTCCCTCCATAATTCCCTTGTCCATTCGTCACTCCCCACTAATCTTCCTCCTGGCACTTAGTGGCTGAAGTGCTGCACTTGCCCTATCAACCTCCTCCCTCGCCCCTAACAGCCCCTCCAGGTGAGGTAACACTTCACCTGTTACTCTTTTGGGCCATCTATTGTACCCAGTGCTCCAGATCCTGCTTCCTCTCCATTGGTGAGACCCATCGTAAATTGGGGGACTGCTTTGTTGAGCACTTCCACTCCATCAGCCAAAAGCAGGGTTTCCTGGTGGCCAACCATCTTAATTCCTATTCCCATTCCCATTCCAACATGTCAGTCCGTGGCCTCTTCTTGTGCCACGATGAGGCCACTCTTAGGGTGAAGAAGCAACTGCTCATACGCCATCTGGGTAGCCTCCAGCGTAATGGGATGAACATAGATTTCTTCTACTGGTTAAGAAAATCCCTCCCCCTTCCATCGTCTTCTATTCCCTACTCTGGCCTTTTACTTATTCTCACATGCCTATCACCTTACCCTGGTGCCTCTCCTTCTTCCCTTTCTCCCATGGTCCATTCCACTCGTTTATCAAATTCCCTCCTCTCCAGCCCTTTACCTTTCCCACCTACTTCATTTCACCTATCAACTTCTAGCTATCCTCCTTCCCCCCATCCCATCTTTTTATTCTGATGTCTTACCCTTCCTTTCCAGTCCTGAAGAAGCATCTGGGGTCAAAATGTCAACTGTTTATTCATTTCACTAGTTGCTGTCTGACCTGCTGAGTTCCTCTAGCATTTTTGGTATGTTGTAGGGGAAAGACAATTCTGGGTTGGTTGTTGTGTAATGAACCAGATTTGATTGGAGTACTTAAGGTAGTGGAACCCTTCGGACACTATGTTCATAATATGATAGAAATCAGCCTGCAGTTTGAAAGGGAGAAGATACCATTATATGTATCAGTATTACAGTGGAGTAAAGGGAATTACAGAGGCATGAGAGAGGAGTTGGCCAAAGTTGAGTGGAAGGGGACACTAGCAGGGATGGTGGCAGAACTGCGATGGCTCTTGTTCCTGGAGGCAATTTAGAAGGCACAGGATACATACACCCCGAAGATGAGGAAGTATTCTAAAGAGAGGATGAGGCAATTGTGGCTGACAATGGAAGTCAAGAATAGAATGAAAGCAATAGCATATAATATAGCAAAAATCTGTGGGAAGTAAGGGAATTGGGACGCTTTCAAAAACCAACAAAAGGCAGCTAGAAAAAGCTATAAGAGGAGAAAAGATGAAATATGAAGGTAAGATAGCCAATTATATAAAAGAGGATACCAAAAGATCTTTCAGATATATAAAGAGTAAAAGAGAGGTGAGAGTGGGTATCAGACCATAGGAAAATAATACTATGATATAATATAAAATAAAATTATAAAATAATAGTGATGTGGGACAAAGAAATGGCAGATGAACTTAATAAGTATTTTGTATCACTCTTTAGTGTGCCAGAAATTTGAGAGTGTCAGAGGGTGGAACTTCAGGCACTGTAGTTGCTATTATTACTTTCCATTTTTCTATTTTTCTGTTTTCTATTTATGATTTATAATTTAAATTTTTAATATTTACTATCAATTTGTAATCCAGGGAGCAGGAAGCGCAGAATGAAATATCGCTGTGATGATTGTACGTTCTAGTATCAATTGTTTGGCGACAATAAAGTATAAAGTATAAGTATTAAAGAGAAGGTGCTTGGGAATCTGAAAGATCTGAAGGCTAACTTCAGTGGTCGGGAAGACATTGGGGTCCATCGTTAAGCGTGAGGTTTCAGAGTATTTAGAGGCACCCGATAAAATAGACTAAAGTCATCATGGTTTCCTTAATGGGAAGGGGATATCCTGCCTGAAAAAAATGTTTAAATTCTTTGAGGAAATAACAGGGAGGATAGCCAAAGAAGGGTCAGTAGAAGTTGTTTACTTGAATTTGCAGGAAGTCATTGATAAAGTGCCACACTTTAGGCTGTTTAACAAGATAAGACACTATTGTATTACATGAAATATCTAGCATGTTCACCAGTTAGCTGCTAGTGACATGACAGAAAAGATAACATCTACAGAAAATTATGCATGAAGAAACAAAGCAAAGTGTATAAATTAAATATTGTAAGGTACAGAACAAGACCGAAAGAAGCTGCAGAAGATCGTGAACACGGCACAGCACATCACACAAACCAATCTTCCGTCCTTGGACTCACTTTACACCGCACGCTGTTGGAGCAGTGCTGCCAGGATAATCAAGGACACGACCCACCCAGCCAACACACTTTTCGTCCCTCTTCCCTCCGGGAGAAGTCTCTGGAGCTTGAAGACTCGTACGGCCGGATTTGGGAACAGCTTCTTTCCAACTGTGATAAGACTGCTGAACGGATCCTGACCTGGATCTGGGTTGTACCCTCCAAATATCCGGACCTGCCTCTCGGTTTTTTTTTGCACTACCTTACTTTCCATTTTTCTATTTTCTATTTATGATTTATATTTTAAAATTTTTAATATTTACTCATTTTTAACATTTTTAATATTTAATATTTGTAATCCAGGGAGCAGGAAGCGCAGAATCAGATATCGCTGTGATGATTGTACATTCTAGTTGAATTGTTCAGTGACAATAAAGTATAAAGTATAAAGATTAACTGGTGACACTTAGAATGTGATGTGGCAGGGAGCTCAGAAGCCTAATGCCTGAGGGATGAAACTGTTTCCCATCTTCACTGTTTTTGGTTTTATGTGTCGAAGTCTCCTGCCTGTATGCGGCGCTCCTGATAAATGTTCCTGATGGATGGTAGGGAGACCCTTATGATCCTTTCAGCCATTCTCACAGTGCTTTGTAGGGACTTCCAGTCCAATGCTTAGCTGCTCCCATACCAGATGGATATGCAACTTGTCACGATGTTCTTAACAATGCTCTGATAAAATTCTCGTAAGATGGTGGTGGGCCCCCATTTGCCTCAATCTCCTTAAGAAGTGGAGGTGCTTCTGTGCCTTCTTGTTCAGGGAGGTGATAGTAAGGAACCAGGTGAGGTCATCCATGATGTGAACTCCCAGGAACTTGATGTGCTTAACTCTCTCTCCAGAAGAGCCATCCATTCGCAGAGGGGCATAGTTCATGTGCACCTTCTGAAATGTACAAGGATTTCCACAAGAAAAGATTTACAAGGATGTTGCTAGGACAAGAAGGCCTGGGAGAGGTTGGCTACACTGGATCTTTATTCCTTGGATCATAGCAGAGTGCAGCGTGATCTGAAAGAAATATTGATAATTATGAGAGGTATGGGTAAGGTGGATGTTAAAGGCCTTTTCCCAGGATAGAGGAGTCTAAAACTAGGCAGCATGGATTTAGGGTGAGGGAAAAGATTTAAAAAGGACCTAAGCAGCACCTTTTTCACACGGAGAGCAGTGTGTATTTTACCCTTCATAGGGACATTTAATTTATCGCCTCAGCCATCATCATAAAACTTCCATTCCATCGAAGGACCACTGGGACATTTAGTGATAGCTGTCACATTGGCATATAGGATCTTTCATTAATTTCCACATAGATAATCATTGCGCTGGTGGAATCCTTTTAGCTGATGTGTGCGTTGACGTTGACTGGGGGAGCTTTTGCAGTTGATGTGATGTTACCATGGTTGTTACAATCTGTTCCATTCTAGATTTCAGGATGCTGTAGATCCAATATCCAGTCTGGGTAACATCAATTATTTTTAAGACATAGGAGCCCTCTCAAAAACCTTTCCATATGGTCCAGCAAAGTCTCAAATTTCATTCCTTGCTTCTTGAACTTTGATCTATGTTGCGTGCTAGGGAGAGAACAAATGGCTGGAATACTTCTGATTGCTATTCGGACAATGGCATCAGAAATGTTTTGTAACCTTGAGTGACTTAATTATAATGCTTCCCCTGGTTGACTTGAAAAATAATTGAATTAGGGCAGCCTTCTAGTGTAGCAGTTAGTGTAACGGTATTATAGCAACAGCTGTCCAAAAGAAACTTTCCAAAGAAGCTCTCTAAAGAGAGGATGAGACAACTTTAGCTGACAAAGGAAGTTAAAGACTGCATAAAATCAAGAGAGGGTTTATAATTTTGCAAAAGTTAATGAAACAGTAGAGAATTAGGAGACTTTTCAAAAGACCTGCAGAAGGCAACTAAAAAGAAATAAAGGGAGAAAAGATTTAGTATAAAAGTAAATTAGCCAATAATATAAAAGATATTTTGTAATGTGTAAAGAGTAAAAGATACACAAGAGTGGACACCAAATTGCTGGAAAATGATGCTGGAAATGATATAATGTGTGATGGGAGACCTAGGCATGGATGGTTAGGACCCAAGTGCTGGAGTATTGTTACAAACTGTAACATCTTAGAAACAAACTAGCAGCAATAGGGTTCACACTGGAGCCTGGGTTTGATGTTAAAACCACTATCTTTATTAGTATCTACTTATAATATAGCAACTTAACCAAGATAAACAAAAGTTAACAGTGTTATGTGTATGTGTGTGTGTAAATATAACTCCCAAACTATTGAGCTCGGGAGAACAAGGCTTAAGGTCTTGAGATGGTAAAATATAAAAGTTCAGTTCAGCCACAGAATAAATGGTAAGAGAGAGATATTTTTAATCCAGGATAAATGTAGCGAGAAGGCAATTACGTCTAATTCCACAGGTAATTAATAAATATTTGTTGTCGAAGATCCTCCATCAAGCCGTTCCAAATCCACATACGATTTGTCACCAAAGTGATCTGTCACAGGGATGTCGTCTGCAAGGGGTTACCACATAACATAACCAGGCAAGCGTTAACTTCGAGTGGTCACACAGGACATTCCTTAATCCACTCCTATGGATTATATGAAGCGACAGCCACACATTCGATGTGCACTGGATCGATAATCAACCCACCGTTGTGGGTATAGCAGAGTTCCAAATCCCCAGCTTCGACAAGCTGGAACTGCTACCTTTTCCAGGTTTGCTCCTCTCTCTCTCTCTTCTGACTTCTGACTGTGACTGTCTGTGTCCATGTTTCTAAAGGTAAACAAGCTGTGAGTCAGTCAGTGAACAACATCATAGTCCTGCCTCACTGAAGCACTCTTTTAAAGTGACAGTCCACAGCAAACAAAACCTGCGAGTTCGGAACAGTATCCAAGACATGATACGAGATTGAAATGAGAACAAGGATCTAAACTAGACTTTAGATGACAATCCAAGGTAGAGCACCTCAGTTCAGGTGCTCTTTTAATATTAAAATCTTGGCTCCAAAACCTAGCGCCAATTAGCAGAGCAGGCCTGAGTCTTTAAAGGGGCTGAGATAGCTATCCATATTCCAGAAGGTCAGAGCGTCTAAACCCCGGGAGCTGCTGTAGTCGGATGCATATAACAATCCCTTGCACTAGTCTATTTTTCCTTGCAGTGTCGGTCAAGGTCTTCAGTCACAGGTACCCCAACCTTGGCCTCCTGTTCAGGGAAGAGAGGTGGAGAATACCCAAATTGGCATTTGACTGGGGACATCCCATGAGCAGAATGCTGGGCGACTTCTGCCCACAGCAAATGGTTGCACTATGTGTCTCATGTCTGGTTTTTCTGAGGCTAGGCATCGCAGAGTTCCTGGTTCCCCCCTTTGTCTGGTCATTGAACTGCGGATGAAGCCAAGAGTACCGACTCACTGCAGCCCTAGTCAGCATACAAAATGCCCTCCAAAAATATGTTGTGAGTTGTGGACCAGATCTGACACCTTGTCCACCAGAAAGCCAATGGATTCTGAAGACCTCATGCAGAACAATCTCAGCCGTCTCCACTGCAAACAGTAGTTTGTCCAATGCAATGAATTTGCAGGCCTTTGAAAATCAATCTACAATTACCATAATGATGGTCTTCCCCTTGAAAGGTGGAAGACCTGTGACAAGGTCTATGGAGAAGTGTGCCCAGGGCCTGTCTGAGACCTTGAGGTTGGGTCAGAGCTGTTCTTGGGAATCTTCCCTTGTGCCTGGGCCTTGCAAACAAGTGCATGAATTCCCCAACAAATGGGGACTGTCACCTTAGCTCGGGGAAAAATGGTGGTAGACTGCTCCTCTCTTTCGGGTCCATCAAATTGCCAAGACAAGGTATTCGGTTTTTGATTCTTTGACCCCAGTCAGTAGGTCAGAACAAAATTGAAACGGTTAAAGAAAAGGGACCACCTGACCTACCTGAAATTCAGACTTTTGTCTTGGCACCCTCAAGCCAGTGACACCATTCCTCCAATGCCAACTTGACTGCAAGCAGCTCTCTATTTCTGATCTCATAGTTCACCTCTGCCGGGGATATACACCTAGAGAAGAATGCTCACAGGTGCAGTTTATTGTCTGTAAAGGGTTCATTAAGACAACACTGCACCAACTCTGACATCTAAGGTGCTAACAGTCATGATGAAGGGAAGGTCTGGGTTAGATGAAACCAAAATGGGAGCTGTCATGAAGCACTGCTGGAGTGCTGCAAAAGCAGCCTCCACTTTGGTAGTCCAAGGGTCATGTGGATTTCTTAGTTAGTGCTGTCAGTGGAGTGTAGTTCCTGATGAACTGTTGCACAGGGCGACTGAGGAGAACCCAAGTGCAGGACACCGGCACGTCGACTGAGTTGGGGATGCTAGTGTAGATGTAGAACAGCAACCCGGAGGAATCTTGACAAGGAGACGGGATTTACAGGGGCTATATGGAAATTAGAGCTGAACTTGGAATTAAACTTAGAAGTAACGATTCTAATCGGACAAGAGAACAAAGTATTACACGAGAATGGACCAACAAACTGGCAAACTGTGTAGTGACGCCATTGTACTTATTTCACAGTCTGATCCAAACCAGGAGTACTGTAATTAAGTAAACTAGCAGCAATTGGGAATCCAATGGCTGAAATTGGGGCATAATCAGGGAGAAAGGAGTGTTAAAGGGGAACAGCCAAACGGAACCATGACAGTTTCCCTCCCTCAACAGGAGCCTCCTGGCAATCCCCCTGGCTTGTCTGGATGGTCCCAATGGAAATCCCGGATGAGAGAAGGGTCTAGTATTTAGGAGCGGGGAATCCAGGAACGTTCCTCCGGGCCGTACCCCTCCCAGTCGACCAGGTGCTGGAGACCACTGCCCTGATGGCAGACATCCAATTACCGCCGGACGGTGTACGCCGGATGGTCGTCAATGATCCGGCGGCAGAGGGAGGGGTTCGGTCGGAGGGCACAAGGGACTGACAGAAACCGGACTTAACTGGGAGACATGAAATGTAGGATGGAATTGCATAGATGTAGGTAGTTTGAGCTAGATTGCCTTGGGGTTGATAATGCTCTCAACCCCGAAAGGTCCCAGGGAGCGGGGGGCGAGCTTCTTGGGCTCATTCTTCAGAAGAGTGTCTCTAGGCAACAGCCACACCATCTGCCCAGGTCAATATGGGTACTCAGGAGCAGAGGTACGATGGCGGTCCGCAATTTTTCGGTTACGGTTGGCTGAGCGAAGCAGGTCCGTGCGTGTGTCTTCCCAGATTCTTGGCACCTGTGTATATTGGCCTGGACTGACGGCAATGCAATCTCTTCTTCCTGGGCAGGAAACAACGGGGGTTGATAACCAAGAGATCATTCAAAAGGAGATTTTCCGGTCGCGGTACTAACCAGAGAGTTGTGGGCGTATTCTACCCATGCTAGATGGTTGCTTCAGGTAGACGAGTTGTTGGCTGTTATACAACGTAACGCCGCCTCCAATTCCTTGTTGACCCGCTCCATTTGCCCATTTGTCTGTGGGTGAAAACTGGATGGTAGGCTAACTGAGGCACCAAGGGCTCGACAAAAAAGGTCTCCAAACTTGCGAAATGAATTGAGGTCCCCGGTCGGAGACAATATCTGAAGGGATTCCGTGAAGTTGGAAAAAGTGGGTGAGGAGATGGTCTGGGGTCTCCTGCGAGGAAGGGAGTTTAGGGAAGGCTACAAAATGCACCGACTTGGAGAAACGGTCCACCACAGTGAGTACAGCAGTATTTCCACGTGAAGGGGGTAGCCTGGTGACGAAATCCAGTGCGATGTGTGACCAGGGACAGGCAGGGGACAAAGCAATCCCACAGATGACTGATGGGAAGCTTTTCCACGGGCGCAGACGGAACATGCAGAGACATAGGAACGGCGTCCGTGGAGGGCCACCAGAAATGTCTCTTCAGAAGCGTCAGATTCTGATCGATTCCAGGGTGGCACGTGAAACGAGAAGCGTGGCCCCATTGGAGAACCTGCAATCGGACAGAATCAGGTACAAAGAGGCGATTGGGAGGTCCGATGCCTGGGTCAGGTTGAATCCGTTGGGCCTCTTTGACTCTGGATTCGATCTCCCAGACAAGGGCAGCCACCACACAGGATGGTGGAAGGATGGTCTCGGGATTGGGAATGTCCTCCTCGAAAACGTATTGACAGGAGAGAGCATCGGGCTTCCTGTTCTTGGACCCCGGACGATAGGTGTGGGTAAACCTGAACCAGCCAAAAAATAATGCCCAACGGGCCTGGCGAGAATTCAGGCGTTTGGCAGTCTGGATATATTCAAGGTTCTTATGGTCTGTCCAGACGATGAACGGGTGTTCCGCCCCCTCCAACCAGTGTCTCCATTCTTCCAACGCCAGTTTGACCGCCAGTAGCTCCCAGTTCCCCACGTCGTAATTTCATTCAGCGGGAGACTGTCGGTGAGAGAGGGAGGCACAGGGATGTAGTTTCTGATCCAGGCTCGAAAGTTGGGACAGTACCGCTTCCACCCCGGAGTCGGAGGCGTCAACCTCCACAATGAATTGACAGGACGGGTCCGGAAATGCTGAGTCCGCCTCGGAGTTCCAAAGGAACGTGTGGCAGGCGAGGCAAGTTGGGTCAGGGGGAGCTGCCACCTGACTGTAGTTTCTGAGGAACCGGCAATAGAAATTCACAAACCCCAGGAACCGTTGGAGTTGCTTGCGGTCCGTGGGTTTGGGCCACTCCGCCACAGCCCGGATCTTCTCAGGATCAGCTCTCACCTGTCTGCTCTCGATTATATAACCTAGGAAGCTGACCGAGGGGACGTGGAATTCGCACTTCTCTGCCTTTACGAATAATTTATTCTCCCCCAGCCTCTGCAGGACTTGGCGGGCATGATGAACGTGTTGCTGAGGACTGCTGGAAAAGATTAGGATGTCATCCAGATAGACAAACACAAAGCGGTTGATAAAGTCTCTTAGTACATCGTTAGTCGAGGCTTGAAAAACTGCGGGGGCATTGGTGAGGCCAAAAGGCATGGCCAAGTACTCGAAGTGGCCTAAAGGGGTATTGAATGCTGTCTTCCACTCGTCCCCCTCCCTTATCCGGACCAGGTGGTAGGCGCTTCGTAGGTCCAGCTTCGAGAAGATGGCGGCTCCGTGAAGTGGTTCGAACGCAGAACTTATCAGAGGCAGTGGGTACTTGTTCTTTATGGTTGTATGATTTAGGCCTTGGTAATTGATGCAAGGACGTAGTGAACCATCCTTCTTCCCCACGAAGAAGAACCCTGCGCCCACCGGGGAGGATGAGGGTCGGATGATGCCCGCCATGGGAGATTCACTGATGTAACCCTCCATTGCTTCCCTCTCTGGCCAGGACAAGTTATACAACCGACTGGTGGGCAGAGCAGCTCCGGGGAGAAGGTTGATAGCACAATCGTATGGTTGGTGTGGAGGCAGGGAAAGGGCGCGTTGTTTACTAAACGCTTGTCCCAGGTCGTGGTACTCCGCTGGAACCCTGGACAAGTCAGGGGGTTCAACAGCAGGTGAGATCGTAGTGGTTTTTACAGGGGAAAGGGCCAACTGTAGACAAGTGGCGTGACAAAACGGACTCCAGCTGGCTATCTTCCTGGTGAACCAGTCAATGTAAGGATTATGGCAGCTTAACCAGGGGTACCCAAGAACTATTGGAGCTTGAAGAGAGGAGATCAAGTTAAATTGTACATGTTCCCGATGGTTCCCAGAGAGAATCAAAGACAGTGGTGGGGTACAGTAAGTGACTCGGGCCAGAAGTCTTCCATCCAGTGCCCGGGCTTCCAGAGGGGTACTCAACGGCTCCTGAGGAATTCCGGCCTGGGAAGCTATGTTTTCATCCAACAGATTCCCCTCAGCACCGGAGTCTATCAAGGCAGACAAGGACAGGGACTGTTGGTTGTAGCTTACAGTGGCTTAGATTTGCATCCGGGATTGGGGGACAGAAGGGAATATGGTCTGACTCACCAGAGTCCCCCTTTCTACTGGTGAGCACTCCCTTTTGGCCGAAGGGAAGAGGTAGCACGGAAATGGCCAGACTGGCCACAATAGAAACAATCCCCTGCTCTGAATCTCCGGAGTCGCTCTGAGGGAGAAAGACGGCTCTGTCCCAGCTGCATTGGTTCCTCTTCCGGGGTGGTGGAAATGGCAGGGCTGGGTGCTATGCTAAGAGCGGGAGAAGGAGAATTAGGGCTGGGAGTAGACGGTAAAGCATGCCGTGGGGTGGCCAGAGGAGTTGGATGACCGGTTCTCTCTCTCCCTGACGTTCTTGGAGTCGATTGTCCAGCCTGGTGGCTAGGGAGATCAATGAATCCAGGCTGTTAGTGTCATAGTGTCATCCCTAGCTGCCAACGCGTCCTTTACCTTGTCACAGAGGCCTTGCCGGAATATTTTATAGTCATAGTCATAGTAGTACTTTATTGATCCCGGGGGAAATTGGTTGGTTATACTTTATTGTCGCCAAACAGTTGGTACTAGAACATACAATCATCACAGCGATATTTGATTCTGCGCTTCTCACTCCCTAGATCACAAATATTAAATATTAAAGATATTAAAAATAGTTAAAATTAGTAAATATTAAAATTTTAAATTATAAATGATAAATAGAAAATAGAAAAGTAGGAAGTAAGGTAGTGCAAAAAAACCGAGAGGCAGGTCTGGATATGTGGAGGTTATGGTCCAGATCCGGGTCAGGATCCGTTCAGCAGTCTCATCACAGTTGGAAAGAAGTTGTTCCCAAATCTGGCTGTACGAGTCTTCAAGCTCCTGAACCTTATCCCGGAGGGAAGAGGGATGAAAAGTCTGTTGGCTGGGTGGGTCGTTGTCCCTGATTATCCTGGTAACACTGCTCCGACAGCGTGCAGTGTAAAGTGAGTCCATGGATGGAAGATTGGTTTGTGTGATGTGCTGCGCCGTGTTCACGATCTTCTGCAGCTTTTTTCACTCTTGGACAGGACAACTTCCATACCAGGTTGTGATGCACCCTAGAAGAATGCTTTCTACGGTGCATCTAATAAAAGTGCGGGTTTACGGGACAGGCCAAATTTCTTTAGTTTCCTCAGGAAGTAAAGGCGTTGGTGGGCCCAGATGGCGTACCAGGACGGGTTCTCCGGGCCTGTGCAAGCGAGCTAGCTGGAGTGTTTGCTGACATCTTCAACTGCTCCTTGCTTCAGTCTAAGATCCCCTCGTGTTTTAAGAAGGCAACGATAATCCAAGTGCCGAAGAAGAGCAAGGTGGCATGCCTGAATACCTCCTGAAGTGCCTCATCACTCCAGCCCGAGTCGGTCGCTAGCGTTCGGAACTCCACGGAGTATTCGACAACCTGCGTGAGCCTGGATGGAGGGTGAGTAGCCGCTTAGCGGCATCTTTACCGTGGACTGGATGGTCAAAAATCTTCCTTATTTCTGAGATGAAGGTGGGGAAGGAAGAGCAGGTCTCTGGCTGATTATCCTAAACTGTGGTGGCCCACGCTAAGGCACTTCCTTGCAACAACCCCATAATGTAAGCTATCTTAGATCTATCCGTAAACACGAGGAAATCTGCAGGTGCTGAAATTTCAAGCAACACACAAAAAAGTTGCTGGTGAATGCAGCAGGCCAGGCACCATCTATAGGAAGAGGTACAGTCGACGTTTCGGGCCGAGACCTTTCATCAGGACTAAATGAAAGAAGAGCTAGCAAGAGATCTCCAGCAATCTAGTAATCTCTTACTAGCTCTTCTTTCAGTTACTCTGCCCGTTGCTGATGCTCGAACACCAAGGAGCATTGCAGCAGAAAAGCCCAGCATTTCCCCAGATCTCCGGCGAAGGGTTCTGGTTCAGGTACGTCCCCTAGCGGACGTGTTGTTGATGCATCGGGTGTCGCCACTGCAGGTTGTCAGGGCTGGTCAGACTGAGTTCCCGGAGTCAACAGGGTAAGATGGGCGGATATTCGGTCGACCTGTCCACTGACCTTTCTTACGTTTACTGACAGGGAACGGAGGTTTTCCATGACTTCCTGGAGCAGCTGATCGTGCAAGCCCAGTAGGGACCCCTGGCTGGCGAGGGCTTGTTGCAGAGGATTCATGTCCGCTGGGTTCATTATGACCAGTTTGTTCTGTTGCACGGGGCGACTGAGGAGAACCCAAGTGCAGGACACCGGCACGTTGACTGAGTTGAGGATGCTGATGCAGACGTAGACGTAGAACAGAAACCCGGAGGAATCTTGACAAGGAGACGGGATTTACGGGGACTATCTGGAAACTAGAGCTGAACTTGGAACTAAACTTAGAACTAATTGTTCTAATTGGACAAGAGAACAAAGTATTACAAAAGAATGGACCAACAAAATGGCAACCTGTATAGTGACGCCATCGTACCTATTTCACAGTCTCTGATGCAAACCAGGTGTACTCTAATTAAGTAAACTAGCGGCAATTGGAAATCTAATGGCTGAAAATAGAGCATAATCAGGGAGAAAGGAGCGTTAAAGGGGAACAGCCAAACGGAACCATGACATGAACTTTCTGTAAAAGTTGGTAAATTGTTGGACTTGTTTCACATTTGATGATTGTGGCCAATCTGTGACTGCCTGTGTCTTAGTAGAGTCCATCTTGAGATTGCCATGATAGATGATAAAACCCAATAATGAAACATCAGTTATTGAAATTCAGATTTGCCTAGCTTGTCATGATCTAGTCCATGATCTAGAAGCCGCTTCAAGCTATCTCTGATGTGAGCAACGTGATCCTCCATGGACTTGGAGCAATTTAGGTTATCATACAAGTTGATGAAAGCGTATTAATGGAGAGCACCTCAGAACATGTCGTTTTTAAAGGCCTGGAAAACTGCTGGAACATTCGCAAGCTGAAAGCCATGTACCGGTACTCATAGTGCCCTGTCTGTGTGTTGTATGCAGTCTACCACTCATCAAGAAGCCCTCGCCAGCCAGGGCTCCCTACAGGGCTTCCACGATCAGCTGCTGCAGGAAGTCATGGAAAACCTCCGTTCCCCGCAAGTCTAGCTTCAAAAATACTCTTGCTCCTTGGAGAATTTCGAAGGTGGTGTTCATGAGTAGAAGGGGATAATGATTCTTGGCAGCTATGTGATTCAACCCTTTATAATCAATGCATGGCCACAGGCTCCCGTCCTTTTTCTGTACGAAGAATAAGCCTGCCCCCTGGTGATGTGGTGGGCTGAATGAATCCCATGGCAAGAGCCTCCTTTATGTTTCTGTCATAAGGGGGGCATTGATGGCAGACCCAAATGCAAGACACAGACACTGAAGTACTAGGAACAGGATTCGGTGTGTCAAGAAAGCAAGGGAAGTGGGGAAGAAAGGACACTGGACATTGACACAAGCCCTGGACGAAACTAGGATGCAGGGCCTGGGCTAGGACAGGGACAAGAAACACAGAACCTGGACAAGGAACTGGGAACAAGGAGCCTGGACTAGGGACATGGGACTCCGGAACTAGAGCCTGGAAAAGGACCCAGAACCTGGGTCTTGGTTGGGACTATGAAACTGGGTCTTGACTCGGGACCGGGATCCAGGTTTAGGCTAGACAAGACGTGGCTACTGGACTGAACGTGAGACTCCAGGACAGGACGAGGGAACTCCAGCACGGGGCTGGGTGAGACACATGGACAAGACGAGGACATGAAGCCTTGACTGGGACTTGGGAGACAGGAACCTCGGAACCTTGGACTTGGAACTCAGGAACATGGAACACAGGGCCAGGACCCCTCCTTGGGAGCAGGATGTAGGGCCGGGACTCATACACAGCACACAGAGCCAGGACCCCCTCCTTGGGAACAGGACTAAGGGCCAGGGCTCTTTCTGTACACAGAACAATGAACACGAAGAGACAGTTCTCTACTCAGGGTAGTGGCAAATTGTCGGACCTACCCAGCGGAGGTGAGGACATAAAGAGATGGTTCCTAACACAAGGTTGCGGCAAAAGGCCAGACCTACATAGCGAAGGCAAGAACACAGAGACAGTTCGCAACTCAAGGTAGCGGCAAACAGCCGGACCTACCTAGTGAAGGTGAGGACACAAAGAGAGAATTCCAAACAATGACAGACTGTTCTTTATCTTGACACAGCAAGGCCCCGGTCTTGCACTGGTGGTTGAACCTGATGGCATTACAGGCGAGGTCACAGGCAAGTCTTCAGAAGGAAGGGGAATTGAAGGGAACAGATCAGCAACTGAAGCTGAACCAAGGAAGCCAGCCCAAAATGAGAATCATGTGCCTCAATTAAGGCACACAACAGAACAAGAGAAAACTGGAAAACCTGGAATAAGGATCAATGGACCAGACCGTAAACCGGAATGCGGACTTCACTGACTGGACCATGACAGTTTCTTCCACAATGTTTCTCTTTAGGCCTGAGAACACGTATAATCAACTATATGGTGGGCAAGTACCTGGCAGTAGCTCTATAACACAGTAGTAGGGTCAGTGTGGTGGAAGAGCTGAGACATTTCCCTTAAATGGAAGCTGGTATCTATTGCCCTTTGGCTTGGCTTCATGACTCCAGACTGCTTGGGCACTTCCTTGGCGGGCCTCTTGGCTTGCTCCTGAACTAGAGACCCTCTGACTCCAGTTCCAGTGCACTAGACAGGGTCACGACTAGCACGGTTCTGTTGACTGGAGCCACCTGTCCTCCCTTGGAGACTGGGCTAGGTCTCCTGAAGGCTCCAGGTTACCCCAAGCATATATCTCCCTCCTCATCAGCCTCTGGCTTTGGGAGAGTCTAGGGATCAGAACACCAAGCCAAAAATATTACCTCTTGAAACGGCTTGACCATGCAATGATTCATTCTCCCTTCCAGTTCATGGAAGGGTTATGCTTGGACAGCCATGGGTGCCTGAGAATCATGGGTATGTGAGGAGAATCGATAATATGGAACAAATGTCGTCCACATATTTCCTTATCCTTATTCACAAAACCAATGTCTGCTGCAGCTTCTGCCCAGAACCAAGAGGACGACCATCCAGGACGGTTACAGGCATGGGCTGGTTCAACTCCTGCAGAGGCACATTGAACTGACAGATGGTCCTCAAGTCTAGGAAATTACCAGCTGCCCCAGAGTCCACAAAGGCACTCACCTCTCACCGCTTCTTTCCCCAGGAGATCTCTGCCTTCAGCGTGACACCAGAATCAGTAAGGCTGGAAGTTGCTGTTGTCGACCTGGAGGTGACTTGCCTCCCAGTAGTAGTAGCTGCAGCCTTGACTCTAACAACAGGAGCTCTCATCAGCAGAAAGTCTTGTGCAGCCAATTTGCATAGGCACAACAGGATCTGGCGCAGGAGATGGGCTGGTCATTATCTGACGTCAGGAAGTGGAACTCCAAGTGTTGAAGCTGGACTTGGGCTCGGCCTCTTGGTCCTCTTGAGATAGTCCCACTATTGCTTTAGCAGGAGATTATCGAGGTGGATTGCCTGATCAATCAGACCTCTAATTCCTCTACCAGCTCTCCCAAGGCAAGGGCATCCTTCAGTTCACTCCCGAGATCATGGCAGCACAGAGAAGTTAAAGCTTCCCCGTTCCTGCCACATGCCTTGGTCAAAGACTGAAACTCAATGGCATTGTCGGCTGCTGACAGTCTATTCTGATACACCTTCATCCGATGGTCCAAGGCTCTGTTAGCTCCAGCAGGGTGATGGAACACGCTCTTCATGGTGTTCATGAATTCTTCTGAATCAGAGAAGATCTTCAACCTCCGTTCCCTATGCACAGTGGCCCAGGCCAGGGCTCTCCAGTCAGGAAAGAGATCATGAAGGCCATCTTTCCAGAAGGGAACGGAGCTGGCTGAAGTTCATACAGCAATGGACACGGACTGAGGAATCTGCGGCAAGAACCCGGGTCACTGCTGAATCTCTCTGGGGTCAGAAGATGGACTGACTCGACAGAGCAACCTACAGCATCACCCGAGTGACTCCAGCTTCCTCCTTGCAATACTTGGTGCGTGGTGACCAGGAGGTCGTGCATCTCCAGGCTCTGTCTAGAAATTTCCTCACTGTGCCTGGCAATAGCTGCCAAGAGGCTTTGGTACCCCACTGAGTTTCTTGTTAGGCTTTATCGTACCGTAATGGGAGACCAAGGCGAGGATAGTCTGGAGTATTCAAGACTAGAATCAAGACACAATACAAGACTGAAACGACGACAGGGTTGTAAACTAGACAAGAATCCAAGGTGGAGCTGATGATTGAGCACTGAAGCTCAGTTCAGGTGTTCTTTAAATATCCTGGTGCCAGAACACAGCTGCCAATTAATGGGATGGTCTTGAGTCTTTAAAGGACTCTATCCATATTTGGCCAGCTATGCATATTCTGGAGAGAAGTAGTGTCTAAACCCTGGAAGCTGCCACAATCAGGTGCATATCACAACATAATAGGGAACAAAGAAATGGCAGATACACTGAATAGGTATCTTGCATCAGTCTTCTCTGTGGAAGATACCTGCAACATGCCAGTTATTCCAGAGAGTCAGGAGAGTGACGTGAGTGTGTGTCGTTATTACTAAGATGAGGATGCTTGGGAAGCTGAAAGGTCTGAAGGTAAATAATTACCTGGACCAGATCTAGTTGTAAAAGAAGTAGCTGAAGAGATTGTTGGAGGGATGAGTAGTAATCTTTCAAGAATTCTTAACCCTAACCCTAAAGTCAGGAATGGTTGCAGAGGACTGGAAAATTGTAAATGTTACTTCACTCTTTAAAAAAGGAAGGACATAAATGACCAGAAATTATAGACCACCTAGTCTGACTTCAATCGTTGGTAATATTTTAGAGTACATTAATAAGGAAGAGGTTTCTGGGTACAAGGAAGCACATGATAAAATAGGCCAAAGTCACCATAGTTTCATTAAAGAGAGAAGTTGTTTGACAATTTTTTTTTGTGGGAGTAACAAGCAGGATAAAAAAAGGAAGTGGTTCATTTTGGTAGGACAAATTTATAATATTAACGGTAAGACCCTTGGGAGTGTGGAGGATCAGAGGGATCTTGGGGTCCTTGTCCATAGGACACTCAAAGTCGCTGCACAGGTTGACAGTGTTGTTAAGAAAGCATATGGTATGTTATCATTCATCAACCATTGGACTGAGTTGAAGAGCCGTGAGGTAATATTACAGCTATATAAGACCTAGGTCAGATCCCACTTGGATTATTGTGTTCAGTTCTGGTCACCTCACTACAGGAAGGACGTGGATACTATAGAAATAGTACAGAGGAGATATGAGAATAGGTTGAATGAACTTGGCCTTTTCTCCTTGGAGTGACAGAGGATGAGAGGTGACCTAATAGAGGTGTATAATATGATGAGAGGGGCATTGGATAGCCAGAGTGTTTTTTCCAGGGCTGAAATGGCTAACACAAGGGGGCATAGTTTTAAGGTTTTGGAAGTAGGTACAGATTGGTTGTCAGAGGTAAATTTTTCACACAGAGAGTGGTGGATGCGTGGAATGTACTGCCAGCAATGGTGGTGGAGGCAGATACAACAGGGTCTTTTAAGAGACTCTTAGGTAGGTACATGGAGCTTAGAAAAATAGAGGGCTGGGCCGGCTGGTGGCACAACAACATCGGTGTCGGACCCGGGAGCGGAGGTTCCCAAGTTCGAAAGTAGTCGGGTCCGCCTCCGAGTATGCTTTCCATCCATGCTGGGTTGAGTGTCGAGATCGCAACTCGACCTCGTAAAACAAAGGGAAAATACTGCGAAGAATGTCTGTGTGAGGAGTGGCCATGAAAAATCCATCATCACGGACGCACACATGGACACACGCACGGACACTCAGACGCATACGCACAGGCACGCACATGCAGACGCATACACACAGGCACGCACATGCAAACACATACGCACAGACACGCACGCAGGCAGGCACACGCCAAAAAAAAGAAAAATAGAGGGCTATGCAGTAGGGTAATTCTGGGCAGTTTCTAGAGTAGGTTACATGTCAGCACAAAATTGTGGGCTGAAGGGCCTGTAATGTGCTGCAGATTTCTGTGTTCTACGTTCTATGAAGGTCAGTGGATGTTTTTTGGATTTTCAGAAGAACTTTGACAAGGTGCTGCATGTGAAGCTGTTTAACAAGATAGCAGCCTATAGTATTACAGGAAAAGGTACTAGCAAGGGTTGACCAGCAGTAGTGTGTGGGAATAAAGGGGGCCTTTTTTATTTGGCTGCTGGTGACTAGCGTTGTTCCACAATGATCAGTGTTTGGTCTTCTACTTTTCATGTTATTTTATTGATCTGGATATCAGAATTGATGGCTTTGTTGCCAAGTTTGCTGATGACACGGTGATAGGTGGAAGGCTACCTGGTGTTGTGGCAGCAGGAAGTCTGCAGAAAGACTTAGACTCACATGGTCCGGTCCGTGAAGTCCGCATTCCGGTTCAAGGTCCAGTCCATCAACCCTTGCTCCAGGTTTTCCTGTCTACCCTGTTTCTGTTCCTGTTGAGCACTAATTGAGGCAGCTGATTCTCGTTGGGGCTGGCTGCATAAATACCTCCAGAGACCAGGGCGTGGCTGCTGGATTGTTCTTGACCTTACTCCTTGCATCCCTTCCTCTGCCTTCTGTTTCCTCGCCTGAAGCCCTGCCTTGTCTTGCCGGTAACTCTCGCCTCACCTGTAGTCTTGTCCTGGAACCACCCTGTACCTAGCTCCCTTCCTGTCCCTTGCCTCTGCCAGGTAAGTCAGGCCATTTTGCCATTACCCTGTGGTTGGTTCTGTCCCTTCCTGTCCCTTGCCTCCATCGGGTGGAGATCCACGCCCTGCCCAAGAGAAGCTTCAAAACCCCAAGCCTCTAGCCAGGCCTCACCTCAAATCTATAGCCTCGCCTCAAGCCTCTAGTCTCAATTCTCTGGTCTCCGGTCTCGCCTCAATTCTCTGGTCTCAGGCCTCGCCTCAAGTCTCAAGCCTGAAGACTCCAGCCTCGTCCTGCCTGCCAGCCAAGTCATGTCCTTGCCTAGTTCTGGGGTCCGAGCCAGAGGCAAGACCCAGTTTCTGAGCCCTTGTCCAGTCTCTGGCTCGGAGTCCAACCCCTGGCTCCTAGCTCTCTTGTCCAGTCCTGTTCCGGGTTCCCGATTTTCATGTCCATGTTCTAGCCCTCACCCTGTATCCTAGTCCTGTCCCTAGTACTTCAGTGTCTGTGTCTTGCACTTGGGCCCGTTTCCAGCCACCACCTTATGAGACAGACAAGTTGCGAGAATGAGCAATGAAGTGTAGAGAGCTGTATGGTCAAGGTAGAAGTCAGAAATTAGAGGTGCAAAGGGACTTGGGATTCACTAAAAATTAACTTGTAGGTTGGGTGAGCAGTAAGGAAGGCAAATGCAATATTAGTAATCATCTCAAGGACTACAATATAAAAGCAAGGACTTAAGACTGAGTCTTTATAAGGCATTCTTCAGACCACATTTGAAGCAGTATAAGCAGTTCTTGATCTCACATCTGAGATATAATGTGGCGCATTGGAGAGGGTCCTTAAAAGATTTATGAGAATCGTCTCGTAGATTGAAGGGAATTAACCTGTGAGTAGTATTTGACGACTCTAGGCCTGTACTGGCTGCAGTTTAGAAGGCTGAGCAGAGGATTTCATTGAAATCTACCAGACATTGAAAGGCCTGGATAAAGTGGATATGGAACAGATGTTTCCAGTGGTGGTCAAGTCGGGCCAGAGGAGAGAATGATATATTCTTGATTAGTAAGTGAGTTAATGGTTATGGGAAGAAGGCAAAAGAAAGGAATTGAAATGGAACAATAAACAGCCATAGTCGATTGAGTGGATTTGATAGGCTGAATGGCCTAATTCTGTTCCTATGTTTTATGGTCTTATGGACTGCATGGAGAAGCTAACAACCAAATAATTTTCATTAACAAGCAGAGCCAGTTCTCACTAAATAAGTTCAGGACTTCCACGTCCTTAACTTGGTGGCAATTATTAAGAAAATCTGGGCCATTTATTAATGTTAAACAAAACATACATACTTTCCAATCACACACAGGAGAAAATCTGTAGCAACACACACTAAATGCTGGAGGAACTCAGTAGGCCAGGCAACATCTATGGAAAAGAGTACAGTCAACGTTTCAGGCCGAGACCCTACAGCAGGACTGGGGGAAAAAAATGAGGAGTCAGAATTAGAAAGTAGGGGAGGGGAGGAAGAAACACAAGGTGATAAGGTAAAGGTGAAGTAAAGAGCCGGGAAGTTGATTGGTGAAAGAAATAAAGGGCTGGAGAAGGGGAATCTGGTAAGAGAGGACAGAAGGCCATGGGAGAAAGAAACAGGGGAGAGCAGCACCAGAGGGAGGCAATGGCAGGCAAGGACATAAGGTGAGAGTGGGAAAAGGGGTTGGGGAATAGAGAAGGGAGGGGCCATTACCGAAGTTCGATAAATCGATATTCATTCCATCAGACTGGAGGCTACCCAGATGGAACATAAGTTGTTGGTCCTCCAACCTGAGTGTGGTTTCACTGCGGCAGTAGAGGAGGCCATGGACTGACTTGCAGGAATGGGAATGGGAAGTGGAATTGAGATGGGATGGCTACCAGAATATCCACTTTTTCTGATGGACGGAGCATAGGTGCTTAGCTAAGCGGTCTCCTAGTCTGCGACAGGTCTCACTGACATGCAGGAGGCCACACCGGGAGCACTGAATACAGTAGGTACCCTCAACAGACTCACAGGTGAAGTGTTGCCTCACCTGGAAGGACTATACAGGGACCTGAATGGTAGTAAGAGAGGAGGCGTAGCACTTGTTCCACCTGCAAGGATAAGTGCCAATAGGGAGATAGGGAGGGAGGGATGAATGGACAAGGGAGTCACGTAGGGAGCAACCTCTGCAGAACGCAGTAAGTGGAGTGGGAGGGGAGGGAAAGATGTGCTTGGTAGTAGAATCCCATTGGAAATGGCAGAAGTTATGGAGAATTATGTGCTGCACATAGAGATTGGTGGGCTGGTAAGGGAGGATAAGAGGAGCTCTACCCCTGGTGAAGTGGCGGGAGGATGGGGGCAGATGTGCAAGAAATGAAAGAGATGCGGTACACGGCAGCATTGATGGTGGAGGAAGGGGAGCTCCTTTCTTTAAAGGAGGAGGACACGTCCCGACTCCCCAAAGCCTGTCCACCATCTACACGGCTCAGGTCAGGAGTGTAATGGAATACTCACCACTTGCCTGGATGAGCGCAACTCCATAAACACTCAGAAGCTTGACACGATCCAGTACAAGGCAGCCCACTTGATTGGTACCCCTTCCACAAGCATCCAATCCCTCCACCATCAATGAACAGCTGCAGCAGTGTGTATTATCTAGGAGATGCACTGCAACAACACACCAAAGTTCCTAAGGCAGCACCTTCCAGACCCACCATCACTACCATCTAGAAGGACGAGAACAGCAGATACCTGGGACCGCCACTTGGAAATCCCCCTCCAAGTTGCTCACCATCCTGACATGGAAACTTATCGCCATTCTTTTATTGTCGATAGATCAAAATCATGGAATTGCCTCCCTAACAGCACTGTGGGTGTAGCTACACCACAGGGACTGCAGTGGTTGAGGAAGGCAGCTCATCACCACCTTCTCAAGGGCAGCTAGGGATGGTCAGTAAATGCTGGCTTAGCTGCTATTTTGTTGCTATTTTGGGAGATTTTGATTGGGGGGGTGCTGTAGATAACGAATGACACAGAGCTTGATTTAAATGAACTGAGCTGACTGAATATGCCTGGACTCTATCAATTTTGTGTTTTATATTCTGTGTTCATCGCTCATTTTTTTTTGCTTTTTGAGATTTATTTTTGCACATGGCGTGGGGTGGGGGGGGCGTGGGTTGATGTTTTTCTTTGTCCGGGTTCCAGGGTTTCATGGCTATCTGTGGGAAGATGAATCTCAGGGCATAGGTACTTTGATAATAAATGTACTTCGAATTTTTGAATCTTTTAATGCACAATAAATGCTGATATGCCAATAAAGTCCTTATTCTTGATAATTCCATCAATGATCCCCATCATCCCATGCTCATTTCTCACTGCTGTCATCAGAAAGGAGGTACGGGAGACATAGGTCCCACACCAAGTTCAGGAATAGTTATTACCCCTCGACCTTCAGGCTCCTGAACCAGGATGGTTAACCTCATTAACATCAACACTAAACTGATAGCACAATCTACAGACTCACTTTCAAGGACTCTACAACTCATTCTCAGTATTATTTATTTACTTATTTTTTATTATTATTATTATGCGTTTGCACAGCTTATCAGTGTCTTTTTTATTGATCCTGTTATATTTCTTTGTTCTATCGTGGATGTCTGCAAAAATTAATCAGGGTAGTGTCAGGAGACATATGCATTGATAATAAATTTCCTTTGAACTTTGAATAAAACAGTGTAACTGTTTTTATTATTGTGGATTTATTGATAGACTCCTATCTTCAAACTTGGCATTCATGATCTTTGTGTAAAAACTTATAGATATTTGTATGAAGTTGTGGAACAGAAATTTTTTAAACAAATATAACACAGAGTCCTGACGAAGGGTCTCGGCCTGAAACGTCAACTGCGCCTCTTCCTATAGATGCTGCTTGGCCTGCTGCGTTCACCAGCAACTTTGATGTATGTTGCAACATATAATACAATACTTCCAGTATTTGCAGAATGAAACTTACTTTCCTTAGCAATGACATTACACATGGATTATATAAGTATGATTGTTTAAGGTATTCATTAAAAATTCCTTCACCTACTACTCTAGGGAAGATATTTAGCTAAATTGAAATCAAACTGGGGCTGCACTGCAAGGATTTGTGCTGCAATTTCACCTGTTTGTTATTGCTGATTGACGTATCACTTCGATGAACCTGATAGCCAATTTACTAATGTCTTGAAATAGCAAGTATGCAGATGAAGGTGTAAAGCAAATAATGATAGATTAAATGATTCAGACTGTGGTAATTATGACATCGTCCACTTTGTCTTAAATGGAGAGGGTTCTGAGTCCTCTTGAAATTGTGAAAAACAGAAAAAAGTGCATGTTGAAAATGATTTAGGGATTTGCATTCAAGAATCATGAGCATGCATGAGCCAGGGTAGGAAAATAATTTGAAATGACACAGAATGAAGCCATTCATTCCATTATCTACATCTGATCTCAAGAGCAACCCCATTCTGTCACTTATTTCTTAATGATCTGTTCTCTCTCGGATGTTTATTATCTCTATTCCAAATGCCGCAATGCCCTTGTGCACTGGTGTACTTTGGATAATCTACAATAGCCAAATAAACTACCAAACTGTACCTTGGAATGTCCCAATTCCCCACAGATCCAAGTGTTTAGCCAATGGCATAAAGGAGAGCCTGTCTCAGTGCGCCTACATGTTGATGACCAACATTTGATTGTGTGATAAGATCAATGCCTGATTTCTCTGGTAGTTTCCACGTGGTGACTGCATGGTCAAGCATTCTATATTGCAAACATGCAGGCATCTACACCGTAGAACTTAGAGCAAGATTTCTGGAGGCTATCAATACAATTCCACTGCCATAATGGAGAGCTGCTCTAATTCTTTGGCTGTATTCTCTCTATTGCTATGGTGCGGAATATGGCTCCACTTTGTTCCACAGCTGCAAAGCAACCATGTATTCAACCAGCAATATGATTTCATCACCAATTGTAGCATCATTACCAGCATGAAATGCCTATGAAGCAATTGATTCTGAACGTTGGAAGATAAGAAATACAAAGAACAAAGATCTCAGACTTGCTCTGTCATTCAGTAATATTATAGTCCACCCTGTGTGACCCCAATTACTCTATAAATTTCACTAAATAAATAAAATTTTACTGCCTGTAACGTAGAGAATTCTCAACAATTTATAACACCCCGTGAAGATTTTTTCACATTTCTGTCTGAATATATGCACTCTAATCCTGAGACCATATACCTAATTTGATTTGTTCCAGCCAGACATGAGGTTAGAATTCCTTCTGTGCATTTTATATATTTCAATGCAATTCCCTCTCGATTTCCTAAACTTCAGTAAATATTATGCATGCTAATCTATTTCTCCTTATAGATAATCCTCACATCCCTGGAATAAAAACAATGAATATATGCTGCGCTGCCTTTAATGAAAGCAGAGAGACCAAGTTGGCATAAAGAATTCCAAACATAGTCTCCCTAAAGGGTACTAATCTATGTTCTCCAGCCCCTTTGCATTACCAGCTTAATTTATCCCTCAATATGATTCAAGATTCAAACAGGGCTCTCTTTTATTGCTATTGTCTCTTCTCCAGGGGATTCACCCTGAGGTTTTCAAGTTGGTAGGGTAAAGCTTCTAATCATTGCTAGGTTTCTCTCCCTGTCCGTCCTGCGTAAACCAAGCCTCCTCTCAAACAGTGCTTTTTTTTTAAAATCGGTAAACCTTGCTTCCATCCCTCTGCAGATGGAGCTTTCTAAGATTACATCTTTGGGTTTAATTAACCTGGGTTACATCTGGCTAACCACACAATCAATGCGTCTCATCATCTTATAAATCTCTATCAGGTCACTTCTCACCCTCTGTCGCTCCAAGGAGAAAAGTCCAAGTTCACTCAACCTGCTCTCAGAAGGCATGCTCTCCAATCCAGGCAACATCCTTGTAAATCTCCTCTGCACTCTCTCTATAGTATCTATATCCTTCCTGCAGTGAGATGACCAGAAATGAACACAGTACTCCAAGTGGAGTCTAACTAAGGTCTTGTATAGCTTTAACATTACCTCACGGCTCTTGAACTCAATCCCGCGGTTGATGAAGGCCATTACACCATACTCCTTCTTAACAACACTGTCAATCTGCACAGCAGCTTTGAGTGTCTCATGGACATAAATTCCAAGATTTTGCTGATCCTTCACACTGCCAAGAGTCTTACCATTAATATTATGTTCTGTCTTCAAATTTGACCTACCAAAATGAACCACTTCACTCTTACCTGGGTTGAACTCCATCTGTCACTTCTCAGCCCAGCTCTGCATCCTATCAATGTCCTGCTGTAACCTTAACAGCCCTCCAGATTATCCAAAAACCCCCAACATTTGTATCATTGGCAAACCCACTAACCCACCCTTCTATTTCCTCATCCAGGTCATTTATAAAAATAACAAACAGGAAGGTTCCCAGAACAGATCCATGCAGAACCTCACTGGTAACCATCCTCCATGGAAAATACGAACCATCTACAAATACCTTTGCCTTCTGTGGGCTAGCCAATTTTGGATCAACAATTTTGGATCTCCTTGGATCCCATTCCTCATTACTTTCTGTATGAGCTTTACATGGGGAACCATATCAAATGCCTTACTGGAATCTATATACATTACATCCACTACTCTACTTTCATCAATATACTTTGTTACATCCTCAAAAAACTCAATTAGACTTTTAAGGCAAGACCTGCCCTTGACAAAGCCATGCTAACTATCCCTAATCAGAGCATTATCTCCAAATACTCATAAATTCTACCTCTCGGGATCTTCTCCAACAACTTGCCCAACAGTGAAGTAAGACTCACTGGTGTATAATATCCTGGGTTATCTCTACTCCCTTTCTTGAACAAGGGAACAACATTTGCAACCTTCCAATCCTCTAGTACTTCTCCCATCCCTATTGATGATGCAAAGATCACCGCCCGAGGCTCAGCAATCTCCTGTCTCGCTTTGCACAGTAGCCTGGGGTATATCTTGTCTGTCCCAGTGACTTATCTAACTGCTCCAGCACATCCTCTTTCTTAATGTCTATGCACACAAGCATTCCAGTCAGTTGTAATTCATCCCCAAAATCACCAAGGTCCTATTCACTGGTGAATACTGAAGCAAAGTATTCATTAAGTACCTCCGCTTCCTCCTCTGACTCCATGTACATCTTTACATTATCGCACCTGATTGGTCCTATTTTCACATAGCTCATCCTCTTGCTCTTTACATACTTGAAGAATGCCTTGGGGATTTCCTAATCCTGCTCACCAAGGCCTTCTCATGGCCCCTTCTATTCTCCTAATTTCATTCTTCAGCTCCTTCCTGGCACTCTTGCAATTTTCTAGAGCTCTAACAATAGCTAGTTTTTTGAATCTTTCATTAGTTTTTTCTTTCTTCTTAACTAGATTTTCTACATCCTTTGTACACCCTTTTATCCTACCATCCTTTTCCTGCCTCAATGGAACATACCTATGCAGAAGGCTATGCAAATGTTTCTTGGACATTTGCCACATTTCTGCCATGCATTTCCTTGAGAATATTTTCTCCCAATTTATATTCCCAAGTTTCTGCCTAATAGCATCATATCTCCCCCTACCCCAATTAAACACAAAATAACCTGCAGATACTGGGGTCAAATCAATACTCACAACACACTGGAGGAGCTCAGCAGGTCCTGATGAAGGGTTCCGGCCCGAAACATCGACAGATCTTTTCCATGGTGCTGCCCGACCTGCTGAGCTCCTCCAGCGTGTTGTGAGTATTGTTTTGACCCCAATTAAATGTTTTCCCAAATTGTCTGCTCCTATTCAGATGCAAAGGAGATAGAATTGTGAACACTACCTCCAAAATGCTCTCCCACTGAGAGATGTGACACCTGACCAGGTTCATTTTCCAATACTAATTCAAGAACAGCCTCTCCTCTAGTTGGCTTATCTACATATTGTGTCAGGAAACCTTCCTGAACACACCTAACAATCTCCACCCATCTAAACCCCTTGGTCTAAGGAGACACCAGTCAATATTAGGAAAGTTAGAATCACCCATCACAACAACCCTATTATTATTGCACCATTCCAGAACCTGCCTCCCTATCTGCTCCTCAATGTCTCTGTTAATATTGGGGGGACTATAAAAACACCTAGTAGAGTTATTGCCCCCTTCCTGTTTCTGACTTCCAGCCACCCTGACTCTCTCCATGGCTTCCCCCTTTTCTGCAGCTGTGATACTGGCCCTGATAGCAATGCCATGCCCCCACCTCTTTTGCCTCCCTCCCTGTCCTTTCTGAAACATCTAAACCACGGCACACTCAGCAGCCATTCCTGCCCCTGAGACATCCAAGTCTCTGTAATGACCACAACACCCTCGTTCTGTGTGTTGATCCAAGCTCTAAGTTCATCCATCTTGTTTATGATACTCCTTGCATTAAAATAGACACATCTCAAACCATGTAGCTGAGTGCATCTTTGCTCTATCATCGGCTCATCCTTCCTCACAAAATCCCTGCAAGTTGTCTCTGCTTGTGCGCCAACCACCCCATCCTCTGCCTCTTCACTTTGGTTCCCACCCCCCTGTAAATCTAGTTTAAACTCTCCCCAAAAACATTCGCAAACCTCACTTCCAGGGTATTGGTTCCCATCCAGTTCAGGTACAACCCATCCCACTTGTACAGGTCACCCCTTCCCCAGAAAAGGTTCCAACAATCCAAGGACTTGAAACCCTGCCCCTTGCACCATCTCCTCAGCCACTCATTCATCTGTGCTTGTGGCACTGGGAGTAATCCGGAGATGACCACCCTGGAGGTCCGGCTCTTCAGCCTCCTTCCCAACTCCCTAAACTCACTACACAGGGCCTCTACCCCTCTCCTTTCTACGTCATTGACACCAACATGTACCACGACCTCTGGCTGCTCACCCTCCCCTTCAAGAATATTCTGCAACCGCTCAGAGACATCCAGGACCTTAGAACCCAGGAGGCAACACATTATCCTAACAACTCTTTTGCTGCTGAAGAATCTCCTATCTGTCCTCCTAACTATTGACTCCCCTATGACTATTGCTCACCCTATCCTTCTGAGGCTCACAAGTGCAATTGGTCTGGCTGTTGCTGCTTTGCTCATATTGAGCATCACCCACAGCAGTATCCAAAGGGGTATAAATGTTGCTGATGGGAATGGCCACGGGGACCCTGCTGGGACTTCTTTTTCCCTTCACATCTCTCAATGCTCACCCATCTACCCCTTGAATTCTACACGCTTGGTATAACCACCGGCTCAAAAGTCATATTTATCAATTGCTCTGCCTCCCAGATGATCCTAAAATTATCCAACTCCAGCTCTAGCTCCTTAATATGGTCTTTCATGAGCGGGAGTTGGCTGTAATTCCTGCAGGTGTAGTCATCAGGGAGACTAACATGTTCCATCAATTCTCACATTCTACAGGAGGAGCATTCCACTGCCATCTTGCCTGCAATGTACAGTGGGCAACTAAGACCAAATCTTCTAACCTGTTTCTTTGGCCCCAGTCTCTTCTCACCAAAGCCTCTTGAGTCAAAGCCTGACGCTCCCATTCTCACTGCTGGCCCACTCCCAACAACGGCCGCCCCACTTGTCCCTTCTGTACTTTTATTTATTTCACAGCGCTCTGTTCCCACTGCTGATTGGGTCCCTGGAACATCCAAAAGCCCGTGAAGCTCTCCTTTTATACAAGCTTTGCCGACCTGTGAGTAACCTCCTCAAAGTGCTCTGTACCCGCTGCTGATTGGGCTTCCGGAATATAAATATAGATGTTAAATCTGATAGTTAGGAAAACAGAAATATCTATTTTGAAAAAAAACCTTAAATTTTACAGAATAATGTTCTATTTAGTTTCCCATTTTAGCTTAGTTTGTTTCCCTTTCTCAGAACAGCATCACAATGGGTTTGTACATGAAAACGTCCATGGCTCATGGATGATAGAAAAATGGAGGTTGATTAATCTCTGAGTAGGTTAAAAGATCAGCGCAACATGATGAGTCAAAGGGCCTGTATAGTTCTGTAGTATTCTCTGTACTATGTTCTATGAATCTTTCCCTTTCAGCACACCTTTTCCATGCCAACCATGAGGTCCATATTAATCTTATTTGCCTGCTTTAGGTCTGTATCTCTCTATGCTTTTCCAAGTACTTGTCCAAAAGCTTGTTGTTATATGCCTACACTACCTTCGTGGCAACTTATTCCAAATATTCACCACTCTCTGTGGATACTCACCCTATATGGCTTTGGAGAAGATCCAGAAGAGGTTTACTAGGATGCTGCCTGGATTAAAAGGTATGTGCTATAACAAGAGGTTGGACAAAGTTGAATTTTTTTCCTTTGGAGCCAGAAAGGCTGAAGGGAGATCTGATAGAGGTTTCTAATATTATGGGAAGCATTGACAGAGTAGAGAGTCAGCATCTTATTCCCAGGGTTGAAATGCTTAATACCAGAGGGCATTGCATTTAAAGTGGAGGGATAAATTCAGAGAAGTTGTGAGGGACAAGTTTTTTTTTTACACAAAGAGGACTGGATGCCTGGAATGCACTGCAGGGGGTGGTGGTAGAGGCAAATATACTTGGGATTTTTAAGAGCTGTTTAGATAGGCACATGAATGTGAGGAAAATGGTAGGCAGAAAAAATTAGTTTAGTTGACTATTTGACTACTAATGTAATTGGACTGGCACAACACTGTGGACCAAAGGACCTGTTCTGTGCTGTACTGTTCTATGTTCTGTGTTCTCTGTGTGGACCTCCCTTTACATCTCCTTTAAATTTCTTCCCTCTCATCTTAAACCTGTGCTCTTCAGTTATAGACTCCCATTGCCCTTGGGAAAAAAAGTCTGATTATATCCTATTTCAAAATTTTGTTCCTTCTCTATCAGCCTCTTATTTTTCAGGTAGAATATACCAAGCTTATCCAACCTCTCCTTATAACTACAGCCCTTCATTTCAAGAATCATCATGGTGAATCACTTACACACATCAAAGTTGCTGGTGAACACAGCAGGCCAGGCAGCATCTTTAGGAAGAGGTACAGTCGACGTTTCAGGCCGAGACCCTTCGTCAGGACTAACTGAATGAAGAGCTAGCAAGAGATTTGAAAGTGGGAGGGGGAGGGGGAGATCCAAAATGATGGGAGACGACAGGAGGGGGAGGGTTGGAGCCAGGAGCTGTACAGGTGATTGGCAAAGGGGATACGAGAGGATCATGGGACAGGAGGCCTAGGGAGAAGGAAAAGGGGGAGGGGGGAAAGAAACCCAGAGGATGGGCAAGGGGTATAGTCAGAGGGACAGAGGGAGAAAAAGGAGAGTGAGAGAAAGAATGTGTGTATAAAAATAAATAACAGATGGGGTACGAGGGGGAGGTGGGGCATTAGCGGAAGTTAGAGAAGTCAATGTTCATGCCATCAGGTTGGAGGCTATCCAGACAGAATATAAGGTGTTGTTCCTCCAACCTGAGTGTGGCTTCATCTTTACAGTAGAGGAGGCCGTGGATAGACGTATCAGAATGGGAATGGGATGCGGAATTAAAATGTGTGGCCGCTGGGAGATCCTGCTTTCTCTGGCGGACAGAGCGTAGGTGTTCAGCAAAACGATCTCCCAGCCTGCGTCAGGTCTCGCCAATATATAGAAGGCCACATCGGGAGCACCGGACTCAGTATATCACTCCAACCGACTCACAGGTGAAGTGTTGGCTCACCTGGAGGGACTGTATGGGGCCCTGAATGGTGGTAAGGGAGGAAGTGTAAGGGCATGTGTAGCCCTTGTTCCACTTACACTTTTCCAGTTAAGTTTTTAATCATTGCTGATCCACAAAATGTTGATGTTGGGGGACTTTATGATGACAATGTAATGTAATTGAATGTAAATGTAATTGCTTTGCAATCACTTTGTATGAATCGAGGTGTGAACTGTTGTGGAGATGCCGGGGTAAAGACGTTAGGACTGCATTGTAAGTAGCTGATAGGTGATGTCAGCCCAACAGACAGAGGTAAGGAGCAAAGCAGATGGGAAAACATAGTTGTCCCATATGTAGCTGGAGTTTCAGAGAAACTCAGAAGGATTTTCAACAAACACCAAATCCCTGTGTTTTTCAAACCCCTAACACACTCAGACAGAAACTCATTCACCCCAAGGATCCTACACCCAAACATAAACAGAGCAATATTGTATATGCTATCCAATGCAATGAGAACTGCAGAGATCTGTATATCAGTGAGACAAAGCTTCACAAACAGATAGCCTAACGTAGGAAGACTAACACCTCAGGTCAAATCCTGGCTGTATATCTGCACCGAAAGGACAAGAGACACTCCTTTAATGATAACTATTATAGTTATTACTTAACCTTGGTACAGTATGAACGTTTCTTTCCCTTTATCAGCCCAAGACTAAATGCTCTCCAAATCTTGCTACATGTGGAGATAGACTGCTTTTTATCTAAGCAGACACGTTATTCTGATTACTGACCAATCCTCGCTGAATATTTCTATTAATGACATTTCCTCCTCTTCCTCCATGAATCGCTAAAGGTTGGTTTGCAGGTGCAGCAGGCTATCAAGAAGGCAAATGGAATGTTGGCCTTCATTGCTCAAGGGATGGAATTTAAGGGCAGGGAGATTATGCTGCAACTGTACAGAGTATTGGTGAGGCCACATCTGGAGTACTGTGTGCAGTTCTGGTCTTACTTGAGGAACGATATACTGGCTTTGGAGGCAATGCAGAGAAAGTTCACCAGGTTGATTCCAGAGATGAGGGGATTAGACAATAAGGAGAGATTGAGTCACCTGGGACTGTACTCGCTGAAATTCAGAATAATGAGAGGAGATCTTATAGAAACACATAAAATTATTAAAAGGATAAATAAGATAGAGGCAGGAAAGTTGTTTCCACCGATAAATGAGACTAGAACTAGGGGATATAGCCGCAAAATTTGGGGGAGTAGATTTAGGACGATGAAGAGGAACTGCTTTTCCAGGAGAGTAGTGAATCTGTGGAATTCTCTACTCAATGAAGCAGTGGAGGCTACCTCAGTACGTATATTAAAGACAAGGTTGGATAGATTTTTGCACAGTAGGGGAATTAAGAGTTATGGGGAAAAGGCAGGTAGGTGGAGCTGAGTCCATGGTCAGACTGGCCATGATCTTATTGAATGGCCGAGCAGGCTCATCGGGGCAGATGGCCTGCTCCTGCTCCTATTTCTTAGGTTAAGTTTTAGAGTTTTAGATGGTATTTGAGCTATGGCTAGCCACACAATCATGGGTATATAAAGAGTAGAGCAGTGGGCTAAGCACACACCCCTGAGGTGCACCAGTGTTGATCGTCAGTGAGGAGGAGATTTTATCATCAATCCACACAGATTGTGGTTTTCTGGTTAGGAAGTTAAGGATCCAATTTTAGAGGAAGGTACAGAGGCCTGGGTACTGTAGGAATGATGGTTTTAAACACTGAGCTATAGTCAACGAACAGCAGCCTGACATGGGTGTTTGTATTGTCCAGACAATCTAAGGCCATGTGAACATCCATCGAGATTGCGCCTACCATTGACTTATTGTAGCGAAAGGCAAATTGCAGTGGGTCCAGCTCCTTGCTGAGGCAGGTGTTCAGTCTAGTCATGACCAACCTCTCAAAGCATTTCATCACTGCAGATGTAAGTGCTACTGGGTAATAGTCATTAAGGCAGCTCACACTACTCCTCTTCGGCACTGGTACAATTGTTGACTTTTTGAAGCAGGAGGGAAATTCTGACCATCACAGAAACAGGTTGAAAATGTCCTTGAATCCTCCTGCCAGTTGGTTGGCACAAGTTTTCAGAGCCTTACCAGGTACTCCATCAGGGCCTGCTCTCTTGCTTAAGGTTCACCCTCCTTAAAGACAGCCTAACATCAGCCTCTGAGACAGAAATCACAGGGTCACCAGGTGCAGCAGGGATCTTCACAGCTGTAGTTATATTCTCTCTCTCAAAGCAGATAGAGAAGGGTTGAGCTCATCTTGTAATGATACATTGCTGCCATCCATACAATTGGATTTCACTTTGTAGGAAGTAATGCTTGCAAAGCCTGCCAGAGTTGACATGCATCTGATGTCACCTCCAATCTCACTCGAAATTGTCTCTTCACTCTTGAAATAGCCCTTCACAAGTTATACAGTGGCATGCAAAAGTTTGGGCACCCCTGGTCAAAATTTCTGTTACTGTGAATAGCTAAGCGAGTAAAACATGAACTGATTTCCAAAAGGCATAAAGTTAAAGATGTCACATTTCTGTAATAGTTTAAGAAAGAAAACTTTTTTATTTCCATCTTTTACAGTTTCAAAATAACAAAAAAGGAAAAGGGCCCAAAGCAAAAGTTTGGGCACCCTGCATGGCAGTACTTGTTTCTATGAGGTGTATGGAGGGATATGGTCCGTGTGCAGGTCAGTGGGACTAGGCAGAAAATGGTTCGGCACAGCCAAGAAAGACCAAAAGGCCTGTTTCTGTGCTGTAGCTTTTCTATGGTTTCTATGGTTACTTAGTAACACCCCCTTTGGCAAGTATCACAGCTTGTAAACGCTTTTTGTAGCCAGCTAAGAGTCTTCCAATTCTTGTTTGGGGGATTTTTGCCCATTCTTCCATGCAAAAGGCTTTTAGTTCTGTGAGATTCTTGGGCCGTCTTGCATGCACTGCTCTTTTGAGGTCTATCCACAGATTCTCGATGATGTTTAGGTCAGGAGACTGTGAGGGCCATGGCAAAACCTCCAGCTTGCACCTCTTGAGGTAGTCCATTGTGGATTTTGAGGTGTGTTTAGGATCATTATCCTGTTGTAGAAGCCATCCTCCTTTCATCTTTGGCTTTTTTACAGATGGTGTGATGTTTGCTTCCAGAATTTGCTGGTGTTTAATTGAATTCATTCTTCCCTCTACATGTTCCCTGTGCCACTGGCTGCAACACAAGCCCAAAGCATGATCGATCCACCCCCGTGCTTAACAGTTGGAGAGATGTTCTTTTCATGAAATTCTGCACCCTTTTTCCTCCAAACATACCTTTGCTCATTACGGCCAAAAAGTTCTATTTTAACTTCATCAGTCCACAGGACTTGTTTCCAAAATGCATCAGGCTTGTTTAGATGTTCCTTTGAACCTTTTGAATAGAACGTTTTGGCCGCAAAATAGTGGGGAGGATCGATCATGCTTTGGGCTTGTGTTGCAGCCAGTGGCACGGGGAACATTTACTGGTAGAGGGAAGAATGAATTCAATTAAATACCAGCAAATTCTGGAAGCAAACATCACACCGTCTGTAAAAAAGCCGAAGATGAAAAGAGGATGGCTTCTACAACAGGATAATGAACCTAAACACACCTCAAGATCCACAATGGGCTACCTCAAGAGGTGCAAGCTGAAGGTTTTCCCATGGCCCTCACAGTCTCCTGACCTAAACATCATGTGGATAGACCTCAAAAGAGCAGTGCATGCAAGACGGCCCAAGAATCTCACAGAACTAGAAGCCTTTTGCAAGGAAGAATGGGCAGAAATCCCTCAAACAAGAACTGAAAGACTCTTAGGGGGCTACAAAAAGCATTGACAAACTGTGATAAGTACTGCTATGCAGGGTGCCCAAACTTTTGCTTCTAGCCCTTATCCTTCTTTGTTATTTTGAAACTGTAAAAAATGGAAATAAAAAAGTTTTCTTGCTTAAAATATTAAAGAAATGTGTCATGTTTAACTTTATGCCTTTTGGAAATCAGTTCATCTTCCACTCACCTAACTATTCAAAGTAACAGAAATTTTGACCGGGGTGCCCAAACTTTTACATACCACTATACCTGGATTTCTTGTACAGACTTGGGTCACTAGACCTAAAATCACAGATCTAACCCTCAGCAGCTAACATACCTCTGTTAACGGTGATCAACCTGATGTAATGAAACAAGTACCACAGTTGATTCTTTTCCACCTTTATTAGTAGCAAGCTACGAGAGAGAACCTTCCTTCTGCACTCACAGAGAGTCAGCCACGGAAGTCTCTCAGTCCAAGAATAGCGATACAAAGTTTTTTATATCACCTTTGTCACGAAAGCCTAGCAACAGTGGTAGTCCAAGACAAAGGCCACTTAATCACCTAAAACAGAGGTAAACGTACTTGACAAAGAATACTTAATCACAACAGGCAGAGGTAAACAGAGAACAGAGTATAATTAATTCTCACATCCTGCATGTCCTTGTCTGGACGCTCAGCATTTACATGTTAGCAGGACAGATTGATCCTTTAACATCTCAATGCAAAGGGAACAGTCAGATCAATAGATATTCCGGCTACTCAAATAGAGCAGAATTTAATAATTTAGATAAGAGACTCTACCGAAATTAGGAAAGGAATGTAAGGAAGGTCCTGCCTTATCTCCACCCTTTGTCGAAACCAAAAGGTGTGAAAAGCCATGAGACATCCTCTTGTGGGTCTGTGTGAGCTTTTAATCCTTATCTCACCCCAAAGAGTGGTTGTTCAGATATGCTGCATCTATTCTCAAACCAGAATACACAGACTCAACCTTTACCGTTATTTACAGGAATCTGAGAATCCCCTTAAAACCTTATCATTCCCTCCTTTTATTACTCCATGATGACCTAAAGTAATCCATCACATTTACAACAAGCTATAAGAAGGGGACTAACATATCTTATAAGAATTACTATGGTTATAATTAAAACTATTATCATAGCTACAAGCAGAAGCATTCACTAGAAGTCTTCAAAAATGTTAAAATGCCAGGGCCAGGTGCCCTTACCATCGGTAAACCCATGCATCTTTTCTCCAATTCCCTTAATTTTCTGGATCTCCTGAGTGATTGTCATGGTCCAGTCCGTGAAGTCCGCATTCCGGTTCACGGTCCGGTCCATCTACCCTTGCTCCAGGTTTTCCTGTCTACCCTGTTTCTGTTCCTGTTGAGCACTAATTGAGGCAGCTGAGTCTCGTTGGGGCTGGCTGCATAAATACCTCCAGAGACCAGGGCGTGGCTGCTGGATTGTTCTTGTCCTTACTCCTTGTATCCCTTCCCCTGCCTTCTGTTTCATCCCCTGAAGCCCTGCTTTGGCTTCCTGGTAACTCTCGCCTCACTTCACTTATCTTGGAGCCACCCTGTACCTAGCTCCCTTCCTGTCCCATGCCTCCGCCAGGTAAGTCAGACTGTCTTGTCATTACCCTGCTGTTGGTTCTGTCCCTTCCTGTCCCGTGCCTCGGTCAGGTAAGCCAGGCCGTCTTGCCGTTATCCTGTGGTTGGCTCTGTCCCTTCCTGTCCCTTGCCTCCGCTGGGTGGAGATCCCTGCCCTGCCCAGGAGGAGCTTCAAGACCCCAAGCCTCGAGCCTTGCCCCAAGCCTCAAGTCTCTGGTCCCCAGCCTCGCCTCAAGTCTCTGGTCCCCAGCCTCACCTCAAGTCTCTGGACCCCAGCCTTGCCTCAAGTCTCTGGTCCTCAGCCTCGCCTCAAGTCTCTGGTCCCCAGGCTAGACTCAAGTCTCTGGTCCTCAGCCTCGCCTCAAGTCTCTGGTCCCCAGCTTAGACTCAAGTCTCTGGTCTCCAGCCTCACCTCAAGTCTGAAGACTCCAGCCTCGTCCTGCCTGCCAGCCAAGTCTCGTCCTTGCCTAGTTATGAGGTCTGAGCCAGAGGCAAGATCCGAGGTTCTGGGTCCTTGTCCAGTCTCTGGCTCGGAGTCCAAGCCCGGGCTCCTAGCTCTCTTGTCCAGTCCTGTTCCAGGTTCCTGGTTTTGCTGTCCATGTCCTAGCCCTCACCCTGTATCCTAGTCCTGTCCCTAGTACTTCAGTGTCTGTGTCTTGCACTTGGGTCTGTTCCCAGCCACCACCATATGACAGTGATATGCTGAGATAGATCTATAATATTAGAAGCCTCATCTGGAATATAAGTACAGCATTCCTTTCCTATGACTGCACATGTCCCTCCTTTCTCTGATAGCAGTAAATCCAATGCCATCCTATTCTGTAAAACTACCATCCTCAGAGCTACTATTTCAGTAGTTAAATCCTTAATCTGGGTCTGGACATCAGTTAAAATGTCAGCAGTACTATTCGCCAACTCCTCCAGTGCGGCTGCCAACTTGATTACTTCTCGCGAATTTCAGGCTGTCCCATAGAAAGGAAAAGCTATCATCCAAAATCTTTTGCTTTCTGTAATTCCTCTCCTATTCCGTTCTAGCTGAGTATGATGAGAAATGTTGGCTAATGAATATATAGAGGGTACTACGTAAGCTAAGTAGCAACATCCCGTTCCCTTGTCATCATAAGGCCCTGAGAGCCATGGATATGCCTTCTTACCATATACCCATTGACAGAGTACAGAGGGGGATCAGTCCTAATATCTGTACAAGAGCTATTTCCCAAAAACGTTTCCTCTATTCCTCCAGTACAGCAATAATAGGTCCTATTTACCTTCTTCAGGGTATGGACAAGTTCTATAGAAGGTCTCTCAACCATTTCTGTAGGTAGACACCAATGCCATCCCTTAAAACAGAGGCACCCACAATTCTGGGTTGTTTTACATCCTGATATCCACCATCGATCCAAAAATGGGTCTGAGGATTTACTCAAAGAATTTATAAACCTCACAGATAACATCTCACTACTATTCAAAGGTATTCCTTCCAAGGGCATTCCTGACTCTGCACGCTGGGGTAACCTGGCACATGCCCAACAAGCCGACGGCCTTATTTGTTCTGCATATGTGTGGCATAGAGAAGGGAAGGTATTTGTTTGGAGACTTGGGGTACATCATACAAATAGTAACATTAGCACAGTCGTCATGATATTATTCCCCCCTCATTTCTCCTACTTCCTTAACAACAGGTTTACAGTCGGTTTGATGAATCCACCTTGGTTGCCCTTCCACCTTCACGGCCATGGGTGTAGTCAGCAGCACCTGATTGGGTCCTTTCCACCGAGTGTCCAATTTCTTTCTGTCCCAGTTCTTTATCAAGACAAAGTCTCCAGGATTAACAGTGGGATAGTCCCCTTTAGCTTGATCCTCATCCTCTTGGTGGGCCTGGCAAACCTGCGAATGCAAACTTTGGAAAATTTTTTGGTTAGCTTACATAATTTTTTTTCCATTTCTTTCCCTAGAGTATGCCTATCTATTTTATCAGGGAGGGGACGAATTAACCCCAGTGTCCATGGGGTACGCATAGGCTTTCCATAGATGATTTCTGCTGGGGATAATCCAGTTTTAGTCCAGGGTATAACTCTTATATGGAACAATGAAACAGGTAAAACCTTAAACCAGATTAGTCCAGTTTCTTGCATAAGTTTAGTTAGTTTATTCTTTAAGGTTCCATTTGCTCGTTCCACTATACCAGCTGCTCTTGCATGATGAGTACAGTGAAATTGCTGTTTTATTGCCAGTTCTTTACAGCTTTTCTTATTTATCTTAGCAATAAAATGAGGTCCTTTGTCTGAGTTTATTGATTCAGATAATCCATAACGGGGAATCAATTTTCTTGGTAATATTTTTACAACAGTATTATCGGTAATGGGTTTAGCCTCTATCTATCTGCTAAATACATCTACTATTACTAAGCAATATTTACAACAATGTACTCTAGGTAGTTCTATAAAATCAAGTTGTAAACAAGAAAAATAGTCCACCAGGCAAGAGGGTGGTTCCAGAACCACAGGGCATCCCTTTCCAGCATTCATGTTTTTTTTTACATGCTGTGGCTTGCTTTTCAGCTGATTCCTGGAAATCAGGGCGCCACCAAGATATTAACCATTTCCTCCTTGCCCAAGTGTGTACAATTATTTACGTAATCTATCAAGATAGATAAGAACACAGAGGGAACACAAACCTATCCTGCAGGGGTCACCCATAAATTGGTCTGAGGTTCAAGGTGGTAACCCATTTGGGACCATAGTTTGTGCTCTCCTTCAGGGGCGTCCCCCTGGAACTTATATGTTTCCTCTATGTTAGTTACATATTCCCCTCATGTCTGGCATACTCGTCCTTAGATTTTGTCTAATAGAGCTTGCTAGGCTCCTGAGGGGACTAAAAGTGTGGGGTTCAAGGCTGTCTGTTTAGCTGCTGCATCAGCCCTAGCATTTCCCCTAGATATCCCATCAGATTCCCCAGTATGGGCTGCACATCTAATAATAGCCAAAACTCGATGTAGCTGTAGAGCGGTGAGTAAGTTGTTAACAAAGGTAGCAAATGGCAGGGCGGGGGGGTTCAGAGGAAGTCAGAAATACCCAAAGTTCCATAGCCAGTACATAGAGGGAGTCTATGTAAAAGTTTGCACTTTAATCTGTTTGAGATTTCTTTTCCACAGGCTCTTTCATTTTAAAATTCGAAACATTAGTCAAAGAGGATTCCAGTTTGGGCTTGTACTTTTGGCTCCTCCACTGAAGCCCTCATTCAGGCCCTTTTTATTTTGTTCCAAATAGTTGTGGACTCCCTCTTCAAAGTCATCTTCATTTATGACTTTGCGTTTTTTTAAAGTCATTTACAAAGAATTGGTTCTGTGGTGGATTGTTCAGAATCAGAACTGAGTACGCTGTTTGACTGCACTTTAGTCTGTTGCTAGGATACAGGCACGAGTCAGAGCAAGTAGCTCAGGTTTCTGGGCAGAGACAGCTGCCGCAAAGGAGACTTGCTCAATTATTTCACTGTCGTCACTTACCGCATAGCCAGCACATTGTTTTCCTGCTGTATCCACAAAACAGAAATTTCCCAGAGATGTGGTACAACGTCTTGGGTTTGGTCAATATTAAAAGAGTGTCTGACCAGATGTCCCGTCTTCACCTTTGACTCCTTCCAGTATCTGAGCTGGCCCACGGACAAGTCTTGCCAGTCTCCCTCTGTGCTGGAGGTTTGTTTCGTCAGGGTGTAGGCAAGGAACCCAGGCTCTTTTGCTTGAACCTAGGGCAAAGCCTAATGGTGGTAAGAGGCACCACCAGTCCTGTCTGTTGCCAAAGGAAATCCAGAACTTCAGCCAGTAATGCATTGCCCTCTCTTCCTTTAACCTCTCCAATCACCGTGACTGGGAACATCTGCCCTTCGAGGGGTGCATAATACTGGCTTTCCTCAGTTAAGCACTCTGTAGGATCATAGCACAGAGTCGCATGAGGGTCTGCCTCTGGCAGAGGGGGTTCAAACGAAGTGGAGTCCAAATTAAGTGCCCACAACTGGGGGGGTGGTGTCGGTAACTGGGGAAACTGTCAGTTGTTCGCTAGTCCCAGGGTGATACCCTTGTCCATGCATAGAATCTCAATTTCCAACGGACAGAGCAAGTCTCATTTTGCTAGATTACACCCCAGTGGCTGGGGACGTGAACATGTACGTTCCTGTTTCCGATCCCCCAGATGTAGCCCGCTCGCATCCTTCTTCCCACTGAGCATTTTCACCTTTAATAATAGTTCCCTCCGGGGTTGATCAGGATTCGAAAACCGGGTCTCAACAATATGTCAAAGCTCGTCGTATACGATTTTGATCATTGTCAGGCCAATCCATAGCATTTCTTTTAAATGTGTTGGCTAACTTAACTGGTAAGCATTGGAGCAGTAAGGCATTAAACTGGGGGGGGGGGGGTGCAGGACGGATTCCTATTACTTGAGTCTTGGTCTCCTGCAAAAGTGCCATTGCAGGCCACAAATTGCTCCCGATTGTCTGTAATCTGGTCTGTCTGTTCATTCTCATTATGGATTCCCACCTGTAACTCCTGATCGATTTGGTATCTTGATTCTACCTTCCATTTCCGCCCCTCAGCATGCAGCAGAGACCGAATAAATTTTGTAGGGTTGCATTATACATTTGTATAGTACTGCAGACCTACTGAGCAAACTGTGTTGGTTTTTCTTTTCTATCTGGGGCATGATTCATGATTATTATCATTTCCTGAGGCTTCCAGGTTGCATACACAGGAATTACTGGGGACTGCCCCTCCTCGGCTGCTCGTGGATTGGGCCACATTCGGATGGGCAATTGTCTCTGTGGAGCCATTAACTCTGGGGTCTTATTGGATTCTTCCCTCCCTGTCTCGGAATAATCCTCAGTATTCCCTTACTGGATCTCAGGGTATAGAAAGCCTCCCCTTCCCTGCTGCTGCTGGTTTGCCTGCGCGGCCACCATATCTGAGTACTGGCAGGATTGGGGTTCAGGAGCTCTGGGTGCACTCGGCCCCTGATAAGGTGGGGGATAAAGTGGGTGTCCAATCCTCATCATGGTCACTATCCTCAAACAGGGTTGGTATGCCAGACATGGGTTCGGGATCCCGTATTTGCCCTAGATCTCGCGCGTGGCACTGCCGATCTAAGCCTTCCTGTCCATATCTGCCTTTACCTGTTTTCTTTGTTTCTCTATCTGGAAAGTAAAGTATTATTTCATTTGGTATCAGCTTTATCTTTCCATTCTTTAATCAGGAATTTCCATTTCGTTCCACATTTCTTTTTGGTTCACGTGACTCTCTATCCCAAATTCCTCCCAAAGGCCAAATATTGTTACCCAATTTGTTATTTAAGCATGCCGATAACCTACGATAGTTGTTTTCGTCTCCCTGGATCATCTTTACCTAATTTAAATAACTGTGTGTTATTTCCCAATTTATCTAAGGTCTGACCCATTGTTTCGTACGATTTTATATATTCGTCTCTCAAACACTAATCAGCTACTCTTTCTCTCATCCACTTCAGGTTCCTGACCTTCGCATGGGGGATTTCCCCTCTTAACAATGGTCTAAGGCAGGGTGTAGATACTCAAGATGTGACCTCAAACTGGGACTTGAACCCGACTCTTGTTGTTTAGCGGAGGACTCAAACCCTGCTATCGGAGGACTCTAACCTCCTTCTTCTTATTTTGGGGACTCAAACCGCACTATTACCCTTTTTGCTTAACAGAGGACTTGAACTCCATTTTTACTGTTTTACTCAGCAGAGGACTCGAACCCCACTCTTACCGTGACACTCGGGTGATCTTTAATTAGGTTCTTCAGGAGTGCATTAGAGAGTCGCCTGTCAGATGAATGGATTTTCCGTGCGACTTGCTAGTAAGCGAGATCAAAGTGAATCTTACCCTGTGGGCCCATCCATCTCAGGTCGCCACCGCACAGATTATCACGGGGATCACTCATTTGGACTCCTAGCTGGCTCGCCAAATTGTCAACAGTGATCAACCCACTGTAATGAAACAAGTACCACAGTTGATTCTTTTCCACCTTTATTAGTAGCAAGCTACGAGAGAGAACCTTCCTTCTGCACTCACAGAGAGTCAGCCATGGAAGTCTCTCTGTCCAAGAATAGCGATACAAAGTTTTTTATATCACCTTTGTCACGAAAGCCTAGCAACAGTGGTAGTCCAAGACAAAGGCCACTTAATCACCTAAAACAGAGGTAAACGTACTTGACAAAGAATACTTAATCACAACAGGCAGAGAGAATCAGAGAACAGAGTATAATTAATTCTCACATCCTGCATGTCCTTGTCTGGACACTCAGCATTTATATGTTAGCAGGACAGATTGATCCTTAAACATCTCAATACAAAAGAACAGTCAGTTCAATAGACATTCTGGCTACTCAAACAAAGCAGAAATTAATAATGTAGATAAGAGACTCTACCAAAATTAGGAAAGGAATGTAAGGAAGGTCCTGCCTTATCTCCACCCTTTGTTGAAACCAAAAGTTGTGAAAAGCCATGAGACATCCTCTGGTGGGTCTGTGTGAGCCAATCCTTATCTCACCCCAAAGAGCAGCTGCTCAGACATGCTGCATCTATTCTCAAACCAGAATACACAGACTCAACCTTTACCATTATTTACAGGAACCTGAGAATCCCATTAAAACCTCCTGATTCATCCATGGCTTTTGGTTTGGGAAGGTACAGCAAGTTCTCATAGGCACACACTCATCCATACGGCTTTAATGAAGTCAGTAACAACTGTAGCATACTCATCCAGATTCGAAAGTGAAAACCTGAATACAGTCCAATCCACTGATTCAAAGTAGTCCTGTAAGTGCTCCTGTGCTTCCCTTGTCCATACCTTCTTGGTCCTCACTACTGGTTCAGCAGTCTTCAGTGTCTGCCTGTACTCTGGGAGTGGAAGTACAGCCAGGTGATAGGAGTTTCCGAAGCGAAGGTGTGGAATAGCACAGAATGCATTCTAGATGGTGCGTGTAACAATACGTTCTTTCCTCTGGTACTATAAGTGATTTATTGATGGTAATTATTTAGTAACTTTTTCGGGCTGGCCTGTTTAAAATCCCCCAAAATAACGGTGAAGTCGTCAGGTTGTGCTGTTTCATACATGTTAGTCCCATTGCTCAGATTATCTAGAGCCTGTTTGACATTGGCCTGAGGTGGAATGTACACTGCTACCAAAATGATTGCTGAAATCTCCCGTGGCAGGTAAAATGGCCAGCACTTATGTACAAGATATTCCAGGTCCAGTGAGCAGAACTGGAACAGCACTGAAACATTAGTGCACCAAGAGGAGTTGATCATGAGGCATACACTTCCATCTCTGCTTTTGAGAGACTCGACAGTCCTATCCTGACAGTGTATAGTGAACCTGTCCAAATAAAAGGGAATAAAAGGGTTAACGAATGAGAAGCCTTTGATGTCTCTGGGCCTGTACTTGCTGGAGTTTAGAAGAATCAGGGGGATCTCATTGAAACCTATCAAATATTGAAAGGTCTAAATAGAGTGGACGAGGAGAGGACCTTTACCATAGGAGAGTCTAGGAGCAGAGGGCACAGCCTCAGAATGGATGGATATCCATTTAGAACAGCAATGAAGTGGAATTTCTTCAGCCAAAAAACCCGTGAATATCTGGAATTCGTTGCTATAGTCGGCAATGGAGGCCAAGTCATTAGGTATATTTAAGGTGGAGGTTGACAGTTTCTTTAATAGTCAGGGCATAAAAGATGACAGAAAGAATGGGGCGGAGAGGGATAATAAATCAGCCTTGATGAAATGGCAAAGCAGAATCAATGGACTGCATGGCCTAATTATACTCCTACATCTTACAATCTTATGGTCTTTATTTATCCACTTTCCTATTTGTTTATTCTTACCTTTGCAGAAGAATGAGTTGTTGATCTTTGAACCAACCTGGAATTACTTCTCCAGCTAAAAGGCAACAGAATTTTTAAATAAAGTTGTTGTTTGTTAAACTGGTATAGATAGGTGGAAGCTTCAAGCACCGTTTGCAACAGAGCAAGCACAAGATTAAAACTTAGCACCTCATGGCAGTGGAAACAAATGATGAGAAGGAAGAGGACACAATCTTTGAACTCTCCATTTTGGCACCAAATCCTGCTCTTAATTAAAAACAAGAAAGAGTATGCAAAGCTACTAAGTTTTAGTTAAGAGCTTACATAACCCCCAATATTAAGATTATATTTATCTTAATGCTCTCAATAAGGTTTTCATCATAAACATTGCAGTTATTAGTGATTACAGTGTCTTTATAACCATTATTCACCAACTTTACTCCAGAGCAATTTTTAAAAAACGTACACTGGCCAGCTGAGCATTAAACCGAAGGTTTTTTGAAGCACCATCCAAACTGTAAAACTCAGTGTTTGAATGCTTGCATTAAAAGGGACACTTTGAATCTGTAAGGGATTAATCGCGAAAAACCTGGACATTCTGATTGATAAGCAGTGGTTTCTGGGTCCAAATATTATCTGTGGAAAGTGTTTTAATGTTCAGTCGCTTGCATGCTGATAACACAAATGTATTATTTGCAAAGGAACTGTGAAATGCAAAATATCAGCAGAAAAATAGAAAGAACAAAGTGGAATCAGAATTCTGGGAGGAAGAAGTGTAGATGCAAGAAAAATTTCTCAGCAGTTTAAATAGTAACTTCTCTTCCCTCTCCTGCAATCAGAATTAACAACTCAAGTTAATTGGCCATCATCTAAGCTACAAAACTGTAAGCAAGTTTCAATATGTAGAAGCAAGGAGAGATAGAAGGGAACACAGGACAAGTTCTGGGAAGGAGCAGATTGAAGGAAAAGCAAAATGTATTACACTCCATTACAAATCTTCCCTTAGTTCTCTCTCACCCTCCCTCACCTTCTCTGTATCTTAGAACTGTATACCTTATAACATTTCAAAGTTAAAGTATATGCATTATTAAACTACGTACAGTATTTGTCACCATATGCTATTTTAAGATTCATTTTCTTGCAGGCATTTTGCAGGAATATAAAGAAATACAATCTGAGAGTCTGAGGCCTCCATCAATCAGAGTTGACAATGGATATTGCATCCTAGCTGTCTAGATACGCAAGTCTGGGCAGTACAATATGGAGAGCAAGCTCCCCATCTTCACGCATCTGATGAACCCAAAGGAACGTCAGAGACCGATACAGTTTGGTACCAGCAGCATCACAGCAGTTAACAGATGACGTTGAACTCAATGTATGACTGTCTTCAGGACTCCAGTTTCGGATTGTTCCCCCCCACCCCACCCCGCCGCCGAGGTTTAAATCCCAAAGCCTTCCCCATGAGTTGGGGTAGCCGCAAGGCAGCAGAGGTTTGAGGTCAGAGTTTTCCTTCTCCTAGATGAGCTGCCAACCATGGCTGACAAACCCTATCTGCCTGAAGCATTTGGTTTTAAGGCGTCAGTAACCTGCCTTTGCCCCTTCTCCTGTCAGTAGAAACAGTTCCACCGGGCTTAGTAGTTAAGTCACTAGCTGGACAGGAGCTGGACTTTGGTGTCAAAACTATATGAGGCACATACCTTTGGGAGCATTTAATAGGTAATGGAAGCTTGTCCCATTACCACCCCTGGCTATGATAACCTTAAGAACCAAAGAAATGCAATAGAATTTATGAAAATCTATAAATAACAAAGACTGATAAACAACCAATGTACAAAAGAAAATTGTGCAAATAATAATAAAAAATAAATAAATAATACTGAGACCATGAGTTGTAGAATCCTTCAAAGTGAACCTAGAGGTTGTGAAGTTAGTTCAGCATTGAGGTGAGTGTTATGTTTGTTCTTAATAAAGACAAGTTTATCATGGGTGATCACCAGAACATTTTATTAACAGAATGGCTTTAGCCCGACACTGAGCACACACGACCAACTCATCAAAGTCATTTCCGGTTCCACGGTGAACCATCTGCATTGCCCACTTGGAGCTGAAGTTCTTTATTATGTACACACTTAATAACACATCTTCCCCCTTTCAAGAGAAACAAACTCATTACTACGTCCTCATAAACCCATGAGGAACAATCCTTTCCTGTTACGAGTTTCTCGAGTTACACCGGGTAAGCATCCAAGCCACACAAAAAACATCCGTATACTCTTTCATGAGTGTTACATGGTCATCTTTGGTCTGTGAAGCCACTCGGAAACTCTTTCCACCAGGTTGAGCTTTACATATGCACTCAGACCTAAAACTGAGTATGTTCTCTTTTCCACAATCAGTAGATGTGCCTTTAGGTGCTACTCTTTGCTTGAAGGTCACTATATAACGCTATTTTACTGGAACGTTCTCTCCAGTATAGCCTTCATACTTAACTTCACTGGGTAAATCTTGCTCTTTACTTTGAGAGTCGTGTAACCATGCATGGGCAACAGATAATTCTGTTTTATCGGCACCAGCTGTTTGTAAAGAATCCACAAAGACTTCCTCCATTTCCTCAGCAACCATGTGCACTTTACTCTTGGTAGCACCAGCTTTGCAGCAGTTGGCAAAGGGATTTTCCCCACAATTATTACAAGACTTTCCATAAGCAGGGCATGTCTTTGGAATGTGCCTACCTCCACATTTGTTGCATTTGCTGTTTGAGCTTACCTCTTCGTCTTGCCATTGCTTTGGGAAAGACCCTGCACCCTTCCCCTCTGTTTTCACAGAGTACCCTGTTGTGCTGACCCTGTGCAGCTCCTTAGCTTGTGATCATCTTGTCTCTGCTGCCCGACACATATCCACAGCCCTTTCCAGTGTCAAATCTTTTTCACGGAGCAATCTTTCTCTGAGCTCATTATCTAGGATTCCATAAATTATTTTATCTCTAATAGTGAGTCTCTTAAATCTCCAAACACAGGATTTACTCAGTGTGTGAAGCACAGCTAAGTACTGGTCAAAGTTAACACCATCAAGGAACTTGCATCTCTCAAACATGACATTTATACTTGGGACAAAATACTCCTCAAATTTTGCCATCAGATTAAAGGTTATCTCATAAATTTGAAAGGTGTTATAGATGTCCAAATCACCTTTGCTAATTACACATAGTAAAATAAACACTTTTCACTTTTCGTCTGCCCCTCCCGCTCTGCTAGCCACTAAATGAATATTGAACACTGTTGGAAATGTTTTCAGTTATCAGTTAGATTACTGGTAAACTGCAGAGATGCAGGAGCACTTAGGTTATCAATGATGGGAATTTTTGGCCTCACCTGAATTTCTTGATGAACTTGGGAACAGCATCCTGTCAGTCACTGACATCTCTTTCTTCAGTCGCTCATGGTATTCATTTACACTCCATGTTTGGTCCTCATGCTGACTGCTGACATCATGTAATGTTTGTTCTTAATAAAGATAAACTTAGCATGGGTAAACATTAGAACATTTTATTCTGAACACTGTTCAACCAGCAAGCATGCAACCCGCTCACTCACATCATTTCAGGCTCTGGGGTGAATTGCCCTCATTGCCCACTGGAAACTGAAGTTCTTTATGACGTACACACATAATAACACAGGGATTGAAGTTATCCATGCTGGTTCAGGAGTGTGATGGTTGTAGAGTAATAACTGTTCCTAAACCTGTCGGTGCAGAACCTAAGGCTCCTGGACCCTCTACTTGCTGGTAGTAGCAAGAAGAGAGCATGGCCTGGATAATGGAAGTCTTTAATTATAGATGCTGTTTTCCTGTGGCCACGTGCCTTGTAAACATGCTCATTGATGGGGAGAACTTTACCTGTGATGGACATTTATTGTCAATCTCCATTTTCCCTTGAGAAAGTGATGGTGAGTTGCCTTCTGGATTCACCGCAGTCCAGGTGAATGTACTCTCATACTACTGTGTATGGAATTCCAGGATTTAGACCTAGCAACAATGAAAGACTGCCGGTACATTGATAAGTCAGAATGATGTGCAACTTGAAGGAGAACCTTCAAATGTTATTTCTGTGCATCTGCTGAGATTTCTCTTCTACATAGTCAGTGTCAAATGTTTGGGATTGGACCATGGTGAATAACTGTAGTTTATTTTGTAGTTCATTTACATTGAAGCCACAAAGGTAGAGGGACTGAATATGTAGGATAGTGAATGGGGTGCTCATCAAGTTGGCTGCTTTAAAGTAGATACTGTCAAGCTTTTTGTAAGTTGTTAGCACTCCACTCTGCCAGACAAGTGGCAAAGTTTCCATTACTCTCCCAACCTGTGCCTTTTAGATGATGGAAAATCTCTCGGCTCCGAGACATTGAACCATTCACCAGAGTGTGCATGGGCAACCTTGAGCTTCCTGTTGCCTGCCACTTTAATTCTCCATCCCGCTCCCACTCCAATTAGAATCGGAATCTGGTTTAATATCATCGGCATATGTTGTGAAATTTGTTAACTTTGTAGCAGCAGTACAATGCAATACATGAAAAATATAGAAAAACTGAATTACAGTAAGTATATACGCATATATTAAAGAGCTAAATTATATTAAGTAGTGCAACAACAGAAATTTTTTAAAAGTAGTGAGGTAGAGTTCATGGGTTCAATGTCCATTTAGAATTTGGATGGCAGAGGGGAAGGAGCTATTCTTGAATTGCTAAGTGTGTGCCTTTAGGTTTCTGTACCTCCTTCCTGATGGTAACAATGAGAAGAGGGTATGTTCTGGGTGGTCTGGCTCCTTGATAATGGAAACAGTTTCTCTGTGGCAACGCTCCTTGTAGATGTCTTGGATAGTAGAGAGACTAGTACCAAAGATGGAGTTGAATAACTTTACAACTTTCTGAAGCTTAGTTTGAGTGTTATGATCCGGTCCGTAAAGTCGGTATTCCGGTTCACAGTCCAGTCCGTGGACTCTGGACTCCGGGTCTTCCGGCTGTCCCTTGTTTCAGCTGGGCTTAATCATAGGCACCTGATGCTCATCTTGAGGCTGGGAATATAAGTGGCCATGGGGTCGAGTGTGGGGGCTGGTTTGTCTAATCAGAATCCTGTCCTTGCTTCTGTGGTGTAAGTCAAGCTGCCTTTGCCACTACCCTGCAGTTGGATCTGTCCATTCCTGTCCTTGCCTCCATTGGGTAAGCCAGGCTGTCTTTGCCATTACCCTGAGGTTGGACTGTTCCCTTCCCTTCCTTTGCCTGAAGCCTCGCTGGCTACTTTTTGCCTGAAGCCTCGCCTGCATCTTTGCTTATTCTCACTGTCAAGTTCTACCACCAGAGCAAGACTGGAGCCTTGCTGTGTCTAGATAAGGAACTGTCTTTCATTGTTTGGAACTGTCTCTTTGTGTTCTCGTCTTTGCTAGGTAGGTCCAGCCATTTGCCACTAACTAGTGTTGAGAACTGTCTTATAGTGTTCAGTGTTCTGTATAGAGCCCTGGTCCCAAGTCCTGTTCCCAAGGAGGGGTCCCGGCTCTGTGTTCCATGTCCCTGTGCTCCTGTCTCTCAAGTCCAAGGCTCTGTGTTCCTGTGTCTAGACCAAGGCTCTTTGTTTCTGTCCTGTCTCCCAAGACCATGTCATGTCTTCACCTAGTTCCGGAGTCTGAGCCCGAGTCAAGACCCAGGTTCTGGTCCTTGTCCAGTCTCTTGTCCAGTTGGAGTCCGAACCCAGGCCTCGCCATGTCCTCGCCCCGAGGAACCCAGGCCTCGCCCCGAGGAACCCAGTCCTCGCCCTGAGGAACCCAAGCCATGTCCAGACCTGTAGCCACGTCACGTCCTCGCCTATTTCCGGGGTCCGAGCCCAAGTCAAGACCCAAGTTCTGGGTCCTTGTCATGTCTCTGGCTCAGAGTCCAAGCCCAGGCTCCCAGTTCCTTGTCCTGGTTCCGCTTGCTAGCCAATGTCCTAGCCCAAGTCTGTGTTCTTGTCCCAGCTCATAGTCTGCATCGAGTCACAACCCTAACCCAGCTCTCTAGTCAAGTCCTGTTCCTAGTACTTCAGTGTCTGTGTCTTGCATTTGGGTCCACCACCAGCACCTTCCCCTCTGACATCAAGACCATTCAGTGATCCACACCCCCATACCAGACAGTGATGCAGCCAGTCAGAATACTCTCCATGGTACATCCGTAGAGGATTTCGAGTATTTTAGGTGACAAACCAAATCTCTTTAAACACGTGAATAAATATAACTGCTCTCCTTCCTACTTTATAGCAGCATCAATATGTTGGCAGCAAGTTAGATCCTCAGAGGTATGGGCACCCAGGAACTTGAAATTGCTCACCCTCTCCACTTCTGATCCTTCTCTGAGAACAGTGTGTGTTCCCTTGTCTTAGCTTTCTGAAGTCCGCAATCAGCTGTCTGGTCTCACTCAGGCAGGCTGAGCACAAGGTTGTTGCTGCAACAGCACTCAGCTAGCTGATACATCGCACTCCTGTATGCCCTAATGGGGACCCCCACCACTCATAACATGCCGTCTTCTCACCGTTACCATCAGGAAGGAGATACAGAAGTCAGAAGGCACACACTCCGATTCAGGAGTGGCTTCTTCCTCTCTGCCATCCAATTTCTAAATCAAAAAGGGTGAATTCGGGTCTGAAGGCTGTTGTATCTGAATGCACACAGTATATGAAATAAGGTAGATGAACTTTCAGCACAGTTGCAGATTGACTGGGAGCTTAATGTCCAAGGATACACATTCTGTCATAAGGATATGCAGGAAGGCAAAGGGGAGATGTTGCTCTGTTGGTGAAAAATACAATCAAATCATTAGAAAGAAGTGACGTGGAGTAAAAAGATGTTGAATCATTGTGGGTAGAACTAAGGAACTGCAAGGCTAAGAGACCCAGGTGAGAGTTGTATATAGATCCCCAAACGGTATTAAGGATTTGGCCTACAAATTACAAAGAGAAATAGAAAATGCATGCCAAAAGGACAATGTTAAAATAGTCATGGGGGATTTCAATATGCAGGTAAATTGGGAAAATCAGTTTGGGGCTGGATTACAGGAGAGCGAATTTCTAGAATGCCTATGAGACCCCCAAACAGTAGTAAGGATGCCAAAAGGGTAATGTCACAATAATCATGGGGGCAGCTGGAGCAGCTTGTAGTTGAGCCTACTGGAGAATGAGCTTTCTAGATTTGGTGCTGTGCAATGAACCAGAGTTGATTAGAGAACTTGTGGTAAAAGATCCTTAGGGACAAGTTGTCACAATATGATTCAATTCACCTGGAAATTTGAGAAGAAGCTAAAGTCAGATCTATTAGTATTACAGTGGAATAAAGGGAATTACAGAGAAATGAGAGAGGAGTTGGCCAGACTTGATCAGAAAAGAATACTGGCAACAATGACTAGAATTCCTGGAAGCAATTCAGAAGGCACAGGATATGTACATCTCAAAGAGGAAGGAGCATCCTCAAGGAAAGATGACATAACCGTGGTGAACAAGAGAAGTCAAAGCCAACATAAAAGCCAAAAGAGAAAGTGTATAATAGAGCAAAAATTAGTGGGAAGTTAGAGGACTGGCAAACTTTTAAAAAGCAACAGAGGCAACTAAAAGAAGTCGTTCAGAAGGAAACAATGGAATACAAAAGTAAGCCAACCAATAATAATAAAGAAGATACTTTATGTATCTTCAGATACATAAAATGTAAAAGAGAGCCAACAGTGGACATTGGACCAAATGGAGAATGATGCTGGAGGACAACGAACTAGTTGATGAAGTGAATTATTACTTTCCAACAGTCTTCACTATAGAAGACACAAGCAGTATGGTGGAAGTTCCAGGTGTCGGGGGAATGAAGTGTGTGAAGCTACCTTAACTAGAGGGAATGTTTTTGGGAAACTGAAAAGTATGAAGGTGGATAAGTCACCTGGATTAGATCATATAGACCCCAGAGTTCTGAAAGAAGTGGCTGAAGAGATTGGGAGGCATCAGCAATGATCTTCCAAGAATCACCATATTCTGGAATGGTTCTGGAAGACTGGAAAATTGCAAATATCATTCCACTCTTCAAGAAGGGAGAGCGTCAGAAGAAAGGAAACATTAGGCCAGTTAATCTGACCCCAGTGGTTGGGAAGCTGTTAGAGTCAATTATTAAGGATGAAGTCTCAGAACACTTGTATTCACATGATAAAATAGGCTGTAGTCAGCGTGGTTTCCTCAAGGGAAATTCTTGTCCGACAAATCTGTAGGAATTCTACGAAGAAATAACAAGCAGGATAGACAAAAAGGAATTGGTTGATGCTGTGTATTTGGATTTCTAGAAGGCCTTTGACAAGGTGCCACACATGAGAAGCTTAACAAACTATGAGACCATGGTATTACAGGAAAGATTCTAGCATGGATAAAGCAGTGGCTGATTGGCAGGGGGCACAGAGCGGGAATAAAAAGGGAGCCTTTTCTGGCTGGCTGCTAGTGACTAATGGTGTTCCATAGGGGTCTGTGTTGGGACCAATTCTTTTTACATTATATGTCAATGATTTGGATGATGGAATTGATGGCTTTATTGCAAAGATTGCAGATGATATGAAGATAGGTAGAGGTGCAGGTAGTTTTGAGGAAGTAGAGGTAATGGGACGATTTACACAGTAGTATAATGGGCAAGAAAATAGCAAATGGAATATAGTGTTGGGAATGTATAGTCATATACTTTGACAGAAGAAATAAAAGGGTTTTTTCTATCTTCTAAATAGAGAGAAAATACATAAAACTGAGGTGCAAGGGGGCTTGAGTGTCCTTGTGCAAGATTCCCTTAAGGCTGAGTCGGTGGTGAGGAAAGCAAATGCATTGTTAGCATTTATTTGAAGAGAATAAAAATATAAAAACAAGGATATAATGTTGAGACTTCATAAAGCACTGGTGAGGCCTCACTTGGGGTATTGTGAGCAGTTTTGGGCCTCTTGTCTTTGAAAGGGTGTGCTAAAACTGAAGAGGATTCAAAGGATCATCATGAAAATTAATCCAGGATTGAATGGCTTGTCATGTGAAGAGCATTTGATAGCTCTGAACCTGTATTGAATGGAATTCTGAAGAATGAGGGGTGACCTCATTGAAACCTATTGAATGCTGTAAGGCCTTGAAAGTGTGGAATTGAGGATGTTTCCTATGGTGGGAGTGTCTATAACCAGAGGACACAGCCTCAGAACAGAGGGGAGTTCTTTTAGAATGGAGATGAGGAAGAATTTCTTTAGCCAGAGAGCAGTGAATCTGGAAATTTTTGCCATAGGCAGCTGTGGAGGTTAAAGTCTTTATGTACATTTAAGGCAGAGGTTGATAGATTCTTGATTGGTCAGGGCATGAATGGATACGGGAGAAGTCAGGAGATTGAGGTTGAGAGGAATATTGGAACAGCCATGATAAAACAGTGGAACAGACTCAATGGGGCAAATAACCCAATTTTGCTCCTATATCATATGGTCTTGTTACCATCTGAGATTATGCCAACAAAGATTGTATCATCAGCAAATTTATAGATGGCATTTGAGCTAGGCCGAGCCACGAATTCATGGATATAGAGAGAGTTGAGCAGTGTGCTAAGCACAAATCCTGGTGATGCATCTATCTAGGGAGCATTCAACAAATTCCCTCTCTTGCAATTTGACACAAACCTGATTTTCCCAATCTCCTTGCATATTGAAGGCCCCTATTTGAATTGTGATATTACCCTTATTACATGCCTTTTAAAGCTCCCTTTGCAATCTCAACCTCACATCTTGGCTACAATTTGGAGGCCTATATATGATTCCCATAACGTTTATTTTCACCCTTGCAGTTTCTTAACTCCACCCACAAAGATTTGTATCTCTCTTTATATTATTGACTAGTTTGCCCTCATATTTCATCTTTTTCCATCTTATAGCTTTTTTAATTGTCTTTTGTTGAATTTTAAAAGTTTCCAGTCATCCAACTTCAACTTCCCACTGACTTTTGCTGCCTTATATGCCCTTTCCACGGTTTTTATGCTGTCCTTAACTTTCCTTGTCAGCCAAGGTTGCCCAGCCATGCCATTTAAGAACAACTTTTTCTGTGGAAGATAGAACATAGTACAGTAATTTACCATGCATTACAGGCCCTTAAGCCCATAATGTTGTGCCGGCCATGTAACCTACTCTAGAAACTGCGTAAAATTTCCTTACCACATAGCCCTCTATTTTTCCGTGTACCTATTCAGAGCCTCTGAAAAGTATCCGCCTCTACCACTGTCGCTGGCAGTGTGGTTCCACACACCCACCACTCCCTGTGAAAAACTTACCTCTGACATCCCCCTAGTACCTACTTCCAAGCACCTTAAAGTTATGCCCCCTCATGTTAGCCATTTCAGCCCTGGGGAAAAAGCCTCTGGCTATCCACACGATCGATGCCTCTCATCATCTTGTACACCTCTATCAAGTCACCTCTCATCCTCCGACACTCCAAGCAGAAAAAGCCAAGTTCACTCAACCCATTCTCATAAGGCATACTCTCCAATGCAGGCAAAATCCTTGTAAATCTCCTCTGTACTCTCTCTACAGTATCCATATCGTTCCTGTAGTGAAATGACCAGAACTGAACACAGTACTCTAAGTGGGGTCTATCTAAGGTCTTGTATAGCTTTAACATTACCTTACAGCTCTTGAACTCACTCCCAAGGTTGATAAATGCCAACACACCATATGCCTTTTTAACGACACTGTCAACCTGCACAGCAGCTTTGAGTGTCCCATGGACATGGACTCCAAGATCTCGTTGATTTTCCACACTGTCAAAAGTCAAACCATTAATATTATATTCCATCTTCAAATCTGATAAGGTGCCTCACATGAGGCTGCTTAACAAGATAAAATCCTATGGTATTGCATGAAATCTGCTGGCATGGATAGAAGAATGGATGACAGGCAGAAGGCAGCAAGTGGGAATAAAGAGGCCTTTTCCAGTTGGCTGCCAGTTACTAGTAGTGTTACTCAGAGGTTAATACTGGGACTGCTACTTTGCCCATTGTTTGTCAATGATTTAGATAATGGAATTGATGGATTTGCAACAAAGTGAGCAGATGATACAAAGATATGTGAAGGGGCAGATAGTGCTGAGGAAGCAATGTGATTGCAGCAGGACTTGGACAAAGAAGAACGGGCAAAAAAATGGCAGTTGGAATACAGTATTGGGAAATGTATGAGAATGCATTTTGATAAAAGGAGCAATAGTGCAGACTGTTATCAAAATGAAGAGAAAATTCAAACATGAGTAATGCAAATGGACTTAGGAGTCCTTGTGCAAGACTCACAGAAGGTTAACTCACATGTTGAGTGTGTGGTAAAGGCAAACGCAATGTTGGCATTTATTTCAAAGGGAATAAAATATAAAAACAAGGGGATAATGTTGAAGCTTTAAGACAATAGGCCACGCTTGAGGTATTGTCAACACTTTTGGGCCCTATTTCTCAGAAAAGGGGTATTGCCATTGGAAAGAGTTCAGAGGAGGTTCACAGGGATGTTTCCAGGAATGAAGATTAACACATAGTCAGCATGGCTTTGTCAAGGGCAGGTCGTACCTTAGGAGCCTGATTGAATTTTGAGGATGTGACTAAACACATTGTTTAGTCACATCCTCAAGTGTGACAGTGGAAAAGTGTGTATAGAACCGGAGGAAATAGCAGGGCTACTTAATGGATAGCAACACACATCAAAGTTGCTGGTGAACGCAGCAGGTCAGGCAGCATCTCTAGGAAGAGGTACAGTCGACGTTTCAGGCCGAGACCCGTCGTCAGGACTAACTGAAGGAAGAGTTAGTAAGAGATTTGAAAGTGGGAGGGGGAGGGGGAGATCCAAAATGATAGGAGAAGACAGGAGGGGGAGGGATGGAGCCAAGAGCTGGACAGGTGATTGGCAAAAGGAATATGAGAGGATCATGGGACAGGAGTTCCGGGGAGAAAGCGGGGGTGGGGGGAGGACCCAGAGGATGGGCAAGGGGTATAGTCAGAGGGACAGAGGGAGAAAAAGGAGAGAGAGAGAGAAGGAATGTGTGTATATAAATAACGGATGGGGTATGAGGGGGAGGTGGGGCATTAGCGGAAGTTAGAGAAGTCAATGTTCATGCCATCAGGTTGGAGGCTACCCAGGCGGAATATAAGATGTTGTTCCTCCAACCTGAGTGTGGCTTCATCTTTACCATAGAGGAGGCCGTGGATAGACATGTCAGAATGGGAATGGGATGTGGAATTGAAATGTGTGGCCACTGGGAGATCCTGCTTTCTCTGGCGGACAGAGCGTAGGTGTTCAGCAAAGCGATCTCCCAGTCTGCGGCAAGGACTCTTCCAACCCCACTGATGACCCCTTCTCCCGTCTTCAACCCTCCTCCTCTTCATGGACACCCCACTCTGGTCTCCTGCCTGCTCTGGATCTCTTTATCGCTAACTGCCGACGGGACATCAACCGTCTCGACTTCACAGCACCTTGTCCCCATTCCAACCTCATTCCTTCCGAACGCTCTGCTCTCCACTCCCTCCGCACTAATCCTAACCTTACTATTAAACCCGCCAATAAGGGCGGGTGCTGTTGTAGTCTGGCGTACTGACCTCTACCTTGCCGAGGTACAGCGACAACTCGCGGATACCTCCTCTTATTTACCCCTTGATCGTGACCCCACTAAGCAGCACCAGGCCATTGTCTCCCACACCATCACCGACTTTATCCACTCAGGCGATCTCCCATCCACTGCTACCAACCTTATAGTTCCCATACCTCGCACTTCCTGTTTCTACCTCCTACCCAAGATCCACAAACCTGCCTGTCCTGGCAGACCTATTGTCTCAGCTTGCTCCTGCCCCACCAAACTCATTTCTGCATACCTCGACACGGTTTTATCCCCCCTTGTTCAATCCCTTCCGACCTATGTTCGTGACACTTCTCCCGCTCTTAAACTTTTCGATGATTTTAAGTTCCCTGGCCCCCACCGCTTTATTTTCACCATGGATGTCCAGTCCCTATATACTTCCATCCCCCATCAGGAAGGTCTCAAAGCTCTACGCTTCTTTTTGGATTCCAGACCTAATCAGTTCCCGTCTACCGCCCCTCTGCTCCGTCTAGCGGAATTAGTCCTTACTCTTAATAATTTCTCTTTGGCTCCTCCCACTTCCTCCCAACTAAAGGTGTAGCTATGGGCACCCGTATGGGTCCTAGCTATGCCTGCCTTTTTGGTGGCTTTGTGGAACAATCTATGTTCCGTACCTATTCTGGTATCTGTCCCCCACTTTTCCTTCGCTACATCGACGACTGCATTGGGGCTGCTTCCTGCACGCATGCTGAGCTCGTTGACTTTATTAACTTTGCCTCCAACTTTCACCCTGCCCTCAAGTTTACCTGGTCCATTTCCGACACCTCCCTCCCCTTTCTAAATCTTTCTGTCTCCATCTCTGGAGACAGCTTATCCACCAATGTCTACTATAAGCCTACTGACTCTCACAGCTATCTGGTCTATTCCCCTTCTCACCCTGTCTCTTGCAAAAATGCCATCCCCTTCTCGCAATTCCTCTGTCTCCGCCACATCAGCTCTCAGGATGAGGCTTTTCATTCCAGGACGAAGGAGATGTCCTCCTTTTTTAAAGAAAGGGGCTTCCCTTCCTCCACCATCAACTCTGCTCTCAAACGCATCTCCCCCATTTCACGCACATCTGCTCTCACTCCATCCTCCCGCCACCCCACTAAGAATAGGGTTCCCCTGGTCCTCACCTACCACCCCACCAACCTCCGGGTCCAACATATTATTCTCCGTAACTTCCACCACCTCCAACTGGATCCCACCACTAAGCACATCTCTCCCCCCCCCCTGCTTTCCGCAGGGATCGCTCCCTACGCGACTTCCTTGTCCATTCATCCCCCCCATCCCTCCCCACTGATCTCCCTCCTGGCACTTATCCTTGTAAGCGGAACAAGTGCTACACATGCCTTTACACTTCCTCCCTTACCACCATTCAGGGCCCCAAACAGTCCTTCCAGGTGAGGCGACACTTCACCTGTGAGTCGGCTGGGGTGATATACTGCGTTCGGTGCTCCCGTTGTGGCCTATATATTGGCGAGACCCGACGCAGACTGGGAGACCACTTTGCTGAACACCTACGCTCTGTCCGCCAGAGAAAGCAGGATCTCCCAGTGGCCACACATTTTAATTCCACATCCCATTCCCATTCTGACATGTCTATCCACGGCCTCCTCTACTGTAAAGATGAAACCACACTCAGCTTGGAGGAACAACACCTTATATTCTGTCTGGGTAGCCTCCAACCTGTTGACATGAACATTGACTTCTGTAACTTCCGCTAATGCCCCACCTCCCCCTCGTACTCCATCTGTTATTTACTTATATACACATTCTTTCTCTCTCTCTCTTTTTTCTCCCTCTGTCCCTCTGACTATACCCCTTGCCCATCCTCTGGTTCCCCCCCCTTGTCTTTCTCCCCGGACCTCCTGTCCCATGATCCTCTCATATCCCCTTTGCCGATCACCTGTCCAGCTCTTGGCTCCATCCCTCCCCCTCCTGTCTTTTCTTATCATTTTGGATCTCCCACTCCCCCTCCCACTTTCAAATCTCTTACTAGCTCTTCCTTCAGTTAGTCCTGACGACGGGTCTCGGCCTGAAACGTCGGCTGTACCTCTTCCTAGAGATGCTGCCTGACCTGCTGCGTTCACCAGCAACTTTGATGTGTGTTGCTTGAATTTCCAGCATCTGCAGAATTCCTGTTGTTTGTTACTTAATGAATTCTTTAGTATTCACTGTGGAAAAGGACCTTGGTGATTGTAGTGCTGACTTGCAGCAGACTGAAAAGCTTGAGCATGTAGATATTAAGAAAGAGGATGTGCTGGAGCTTTTGGAAAGCATCAAGTTGGATAAGTCGCTAGGACCAGATGAGATGTATCCCAGGCTACTGTGGGAGGTGAGAGAGGAGATTGCTGAGACTCTGGCGATGATCTTTGAATTTTCAGTGGGGATCGGAGAGGTTCTGGAGGATTGAAGGGTTGCGGATGTTCCTTTATTCAAGAATGGGAGTACAGATAGCCCAGGAAAGGAAATTATAGACCAGAGAGTCTTTCTTCAGTGGTTAGTAAGCTGATGGAGAAGATTCTGAGAGGCAGGATTTATGAACATTTGGAGAGGTATAATATGATTAGGAATAGTCAGCATGGCTTTGTCAAGGGCAGGTTGTGCCTTATGAGTCTGATCGAATTTTTTGAGGATGTGACTAAACACATTGATGAAGGTAGAGCCGTAGATGTAGTGTATATGGATTTCAGCAAGGCATTTCATAAGGTATCCCATGCGAGGCTTATTGAGAAAGTAAAGAGGCATGGGATCCAAGAGGACATTGCTTTGTGGATCCAGAACTGGCTTGCCCATGGAAGACAAAGAGTGGTTGTAGATGGGTCATATTCTGCATGGAGGTCGGTGACCAGTGGTGTGCCTCAGGGATCTGTTCTGGGACGCTTACTCTTCATGATTTTTATAAATGACCTGGATGAGGAAGTGGAGGGATGGCTTAGTAAGTTTGCTGATGACACAAAGGTTAGGGGTGAATAATGTGGAGGGCTGTCAGAGGTTACAGCGGGACATTGATAGGATGCAAAACCGGGCTGAGAAGTGGCAGATGGAACTCAACCCAGATGTGTGAAGTGATTCATTTTGGTAGGTCAAATATGATGACAGAATATAATATTAATGGTAAGACTCTTGGCAGTGTGGAGGATCAGAGGGATCTTGGGGTCTGAATCCATAGGACACAAAGCAGCTACACAGGTTGACTCTGTGGTTAAGAAGGCATATGGTGTATTGGCCTTCATCAATTATGGAATTGAATTTAGGAGCCAAGAGGTAATGTTGCAGGTATATAGGACCCTGGTCCGACACAACTTGGAGTAATGTGCTCAGTTTTGGTCACCTCACTACAGGGAGGATGTGGAAACTATTGAAAGGGTTCAGAGGAGATTTACAAGGATATGCCTGGATTGGAGAGCATGCCTTATGAAAACAGGTTGAGTGAACTTGTCCTATCCTCCTTGGAGCAACGGAGGATGAGAGGTGACCTGATAGAGGTGTATAAGATGATGAGAGGCATTGATCGTGTGTGCTGCCGGCAACAGTGGTGGAGGCGGATACGATAGGGTCTTTCAAGAGACTTTTGGATAGGTACATGGTGCTTAAAATTAGAGGGCTATAGGTAACCCTAGTGATTTCTAAGGTAGGGACATGTTCAGCACAACTTTGTTGGCCAAAGGGCCTGTATTGCGCTGTAGGTTTTCTATGTTTCTATAATAGGAGCATTTGGCAGCTTTGGACGTGTACTCACTGGAATTTAAAATAATGCTTGGGGATCTCCTTGAAACCTACCAAATCTGAAAGGACTAAATAAGGTGGATGTGGAGAGAATGTTTCCTCTGGTAGGGATATCCAGAACTAGAGGGCACAGCCTCACAATTGAGTGGTGAACTATCAGAACAGAAGTAAGCAGGAATTATTTTAGCCAAAGACTGGTGAATCTGTAGAATACTCTGCCACAGACTGTGGTGGAGGACAAGTCTGTGGGTATATTCAAAGCGGAAATTGATATATTCCTGTTTGGCTGGGGCATCAAGGAATATGGAGAGAGGGCAGGAGTAAAGGGTTGAATGGGATCCAGGGTCAGCCATGACGAAATGGCGGGGTGGACTCGATGGGCTGAATGGCCTAGTTCTGCTCCTATGTCTTATCGTCTAATCATCAATTGTGTCTCTCATAATTGATTCCCTGCCAGTGAGGTTGAACCAATAAACAGGTCTTCCAAATTTTGTGTTTAAAACAATCTACCAGTTGACAAAAGGCGATGGTTTGTAATGAAGAGGAGGTTTGAAGAGAACAAATGAGTCTCAGATAGCAGCAATATGCCTTTATCACACATTGCCTTTATCACAGCCATACAGGGACATTGAACACAATTAATTTTAGTCATTGACAATTGTTTATTGTTTCTTATGCAAACCATTTCCTTCTATCGCTTCAGGGACTTTTACCATCATTAAAGTAGATTAAAGGGGTTTTCAAAATTTGACTTGAAGATTATGAACTTTTCAACATTTTATTACCAGGTATGAGTGGTGACTGAATTGAAATCACTATGAAATTTGATTTTTTGTTACTGTGAAATCTGGTTTGAGATATATTACTGTAAGTGTAGGTATAAGGAAGACAAGTTTATTTTTCTAAGGAAAATTAGTTATATGGATTTTCATGATAAACCTGTAATTTAAAATATATTAATAGTTTGTTTACAATTGTTGAAATAATCTCATTTCCCAAAAATAAGGGATTTGAACTTGTGTTTCCAAATTATTTCATAGCTTTCTAGATTTCTCATGTAGCAATGTATTCTTCATGTCCCATTCAGGACAGCTAAATGTGGTATCTATTATAGCTAACCACAACTGTATATTATCTTAAGGAACAGAAAAGATGTAATTCTTCTGTGAAGGCAGAGTACTCTTCAAAGTCAAGGTAAGTGTAGATATAACAGTGATCATGAGCTGGTTGCTCTAGAATTTGGGCTGGCCTCATGGGTCTGAGAAAGTATACAAGAGAGTCTGAGTTTGTGTTATTTGCATGACGTAATATATAAATGCAAGTCAAGTAAGTCACTTTCCCAAGGCTTATTATTGTAAAGCCATTCACGTATGAATTATAATGGAATCTGCCTTTCCTCTTATGGTAGTTACAAAGAAACCCAGTCACAGAATTGTTCTCAAAGAGTTGACTTACCATTCTGTCAGAGTGAGAATTCAACCACTTCAGCTTATCCTCTTGACGAATTTAGGAACACCCTTCCCCGAGGAACTGTTCTGTTATCTCAGTAAAGCCACTGTAAACATAGCAGTTCTTTGACCTGAAATATCAACTCTGGTCATGGGTGTTGCCTGACTTGCAGAGTACTTCCTGCACTTTACTTTATATATTTCAAGTTTCCTGCATTTGACTGTTTTACAGTGATTTTGAAATTTATCTCTTCATTATTTCCTCTCATACCCTAAGAGTGAGTAAAACAAAATTGCTGGTACTGCAACGATGCAAAGCTGCAAGGATTAACTGTATATCCCGTTCAGATCTGGGTTCAGAATACTCCAAATCTTCTATGTTTCATGTGAGTTGTGCAGCGTATGATATGAGCGCATTGAGTAGAAAATTCAGGAGAACTTCAAAAGTCAATGCTAAAGTAAAATTTATTATCAAGGTACATATATGTCACTATATTCTACCCCGAAATTCATTTTCTTGTAGGTATTCACAGTAGAACAAAGAAATACAATAGAATGAATGAAAAACTACAGACAAAGACTGACAAATAGCCGATATGCAAAAGGAGGCAAACTGAACAAATACAGGAAAGAAACAAATACACATTTGTAAAAATAACTAACACGAGAAAACCTGCAGATGCTGGAAATCCGAGCAACACAGACAAAATTCTGGAGGAGCCCAGCAGGCAAGGCAGCATCTATGGAAAAGAGTACAGTTGACGTTTTGGGCCAGGGCTCGGCAGAACTACAGAAGTTAATCAATAATACTGAGAACATGAATTGTAATGAAAATGAGCCTGTAGGTTGTGAAATCAGTTTAGTTTTTGAGCTGAGTGATGATTCAGGAGACTGATGGATGTAGGGTAATAACTATTCCTGAACCTGATGGTATAGGACCTAAGGTTCCTCTATCTCCTTCCTAATGGAAACTGCAAGAAGAGAGCACGGACTAGATGATAGGGGTCCTTGACGATGGATGCTGCTTTCACATAACAGTGTTTAGAACTTGAGTCCTTTCTCATACAAAACCACCCAGTGCTGATTTTCGGTCTTTGCTTGATTGCCAACACCATCAAGAGTGCTAACTTTGGTCTGAGGTGGAATGTACACCACTACCAAAATGATTGCTGAATTCTCCTGTGGCAGGTAAAATGGGTGGAGCAGTGCCTCAGTAAGGCAGCGTCCATCATTAAGGACCCCCACCACCCAGGATATTCCCTCTTCTCATTTTTACCTTCAGGAAGGAGGGGCAGAAGGCTGAAGGCACACCCTCAGAGATTCAGGAACAGCCATCTGATTACTAAATGGATATTGAACCCATAAACACTACCTCACTATTTTTTAAAAATTTCTGTTTTTGCACTAATTTTAATTTAGCAATTAGATATACATATTGTAATTCATTTTTCTATATTTATCATGTATTGCATTTTACTGCTGCTACAGAGTTTACATATTTCAATACATATGTCAGTGTGATTGCGGGACTGTCGCAGCACGAGGAGGAGCGAGGGGCTCGGGAGAGTGCTGAGTGCTGGGAAGCAGCTGAGGTGAGTGTGCTTTAAAAAGAATGTAGAGGGCAACTGAAGGGTTAAACAGTGTCGATTAGTTGATTAGAGGGAGTGAGGACTTGAGATAATTGGCAGGGACAGATAAAAGGAGGGGTATCTGAAGAGCAGCGGCCAGTGTGTGAGTGGCTCAGGGTAGGAGTGGAGCTTTGAGGCTTTGGCTCGAGAGGCTTCGGTGAGCAGAGGCCGAGGACGAGCTTGCTCCCAGTGAGGTAAGGCCAGGTAAGTTCCTTTAATTTGATTAACTTAGGAGTAGGTAATGGAGGCAGCAGTTAGGGCAGTTGAGTGCTCCTTATGCAATATGTGGGAAGTTAGGGACAGCACAATTGTCCCTGATGGCTACACCTGTAAAATGTGCATCCAGCTGCAGCTCCTGACAAACCGAGTTAGGGAACTAGAGCTGGATGAACTTCGGATCATTCTTGAGGCAGAGGCAGAAATAGGCAGGAGATTAGGGAGACAGTAACCCGTTAAAAGTCAGGAGGCAGGTAGCTAGGTGAGAGGGAAGGGGAATAAACAGACAGAGCAGAGCATCCCTGTGGCCGTTCCCATCAACAATAAGTATACCGTTTTGGGTACTGTTGGTGGGGAAGACCTACCAGGGACAAGTTGTAGTGGTCGCATCTCTGGCACCGAGATTGGACCCTCAGCTCAGAAAGGAAGGAGGGAAAAGAGGAGAGAGGTAGTGATAGGGGATTTGATAGTTAGGGGGACAAATAAGTGGTTCTGTGGGAAAGATCAAGAATCCTGGCTGGTCTGTTGCCTCCCTGGTGTCAGGGTCTGCGATATCTCTGATCGAGTTGTCAGTATTCTCAAGAGGGAGGGTGAGCAGCCAGATGTCGTGGTCCATGTAGGGACCAATGACGTGGATAGGAAGGAGGAGGAAGTCCTGCAAACAGAGTTTAGTAAGTTGGTGCAAAGTTGAAGGACAGGACCCCCAGGGATGCAATTTCAAGATTGCTGCACGTGCCACGTGCTAGTGAGGCTAGAAATAGGAAAATAATGCAGCTAAATACCTGTCTAAGGAGATGGTGCAGGAGGGAGGGCTTCATGTTTCTGGACAGTTGGGCTTTGTTCCAGGGAAGGTGGGACCTGTTCTGTCGGGACGGTTTCCTCCTGAACTGGAGGGGGACTAACATCCTTGCGGGTAGGTTTGCTAGTGCTGCTCCGGGGGGAGGGGGGGGGTAAACTAGATTTGCAGGGGGAGAGGAACCAGTGTGTTAGAGCAGATAGAGGTGGAGGAGGACAAATGTCATGTGAGGACTGCATGTATAGACAGAAATCAAAGGTTTGTATGTGATAGAAATGTTCTCAGGTGCATCTATTTCAATGCAAGGAGTATTGTAGGTAAGGCAGATGATCTTAGGGCGTGGATTGGCACGTGGGATTACGACATTATTGCTATTAGTGAGACTTGGTTACAGGAGGGGCAGGACTGGCAGCTTAACGTTCCAGGGTTCCGTTGTTTCAGACGTGATAGAGGGGGAGGGAGGAAAGGGGAGGAATGGTATTACTAGTCAGGGAAAATATCACAGCTGTGCGTAGAAAGGACAGCCCGGAGGGCTTGTCTACAGAGGCCATATGGGTGGAGCTGAGGAAAGAGAAAGGTGTGACCACACTAATAGGGTTGTATATAGACCGCCCAATAGAGAGAATTGGATGAGCAAATATATAGAGAGATAACAGACCGATGTAAGAAACAAAGTTGTAATAGTAGGAGATTTTAACTTTCCACATACTGACTGGGACTCCTACACTGTGAAAGGGCTAGATGGCTTGGAGTTTGTCAAATGTGTTCAGGAAAGTTTTCTAAATCAATATATAGAGGTACTTATGAGAGAGGATTCAATACTTGATCTCCTAATAGGGAACAGAAACATAGAAAATAGGTGCAGGAGTAGGCCATTCGGCCCTTCGAGCCTGCACCGCCATTCAGTATGATCATGGCTGATCATCCAACTCAGAACCCTGCACCAGCCTTCCCTCCATACCCCCTGATCCCTTTAGCCACAAGGGCCATATCTAACTCCCTCTTAAATATAGCCAATGAACTGGCCTCAACTGTTTCCTGTGGCAGAGAATTCCACAGATTCACCACTCAGTGTGAAGAAGTTTTTCCTAATCTCAGTCCTAAAAGGCTTTCCCTTTATCCTCAAACTGTGACCCTTCGTTCTGGACTTCCCCAACATCGGGAACAATCTTCCTGCATCTAGCCTGTCCAATCCCTTTAGGATTTTATATGTTTCAATCAGATCCCCCCTCAATCTTCTAAATTCCAATGAGTATAAGTCTAGTTCATCCAGTCTTTCATCATATGAAAGTGCTGCCATCCCAGGTATCAATCTGGTGAACCTTCTTTGTACTCCCTCTATGGCAAGGATGTCCTTCCTCAGATTAGGGGACCAAAACTGCATGCAATACTCCAGGTGTGGTCTCACTAAGGCCTTGTACAACTGCAGTAGTACCTCCCTGCTCCTGTACTCGAATCCTCTTGCTATAAACGCCAGCATACCATTTGCCTTTTTCACCGCCTGCTGTACCTGCATGCCCACTTTCAATGACTGGTGTATAATGACACCCAGGTCTCGTTGCACCTCCCCTTTTCCTAATCGGCCACCATTCAGATAATAATCTGTTTTCCTGTTTTTGCCACCAAAGTGGATAACCTCACATTTATCCACATTAAATTGCATCTGCCATGAATTTTCCCACTCACCTAACCTATCCAAGTCACCCTGCATCCTCTTAGCATCCTCCTCACAGCTAACACTGCCGCCCAGCTTCGTGTCATCCGCAAACTTGGAGATGCTGCATTTAATTCCCTCATCTAAGTCATTAATATACATTGTAAACAACTGGGGTCCCAGCACTGAGCCTTGCGGTACCCCACTAGTCACTGCCTGCCATTCTGAAAAGGTCCCGTTCATTCCCACTCTTTGCTTCCTGTCTGCCAACCAATGCTCTATCCACATCAATACCTTACCCCCAACACCGTGTGCTTTAAGTTTGCACACTAATCTCCTGAGTGGGACCTTGTCAAAAGCCTTTTGAAAATCCAAATATACCACATCCACTAGTTCTCCCCTATCCACTCTACTAGTTACATCCTCAAAAAATTCTATGAGATTCGTCAGACATGATTTTCCTCTCACAAATCCATGCTGACTTTGTCCGATGATTTCACCACTTTCCAAATGTGCTGTTATCACATCTTTGATAACTGACTCTAGCAGTTTCCCCACCATCGACGTTAGGCTAACCGGTCTATAATTCCCCGGTTTCTCTCTCCCTCCTTTTTTAAAAAGTGGGGTTACATTAGCCACCCTCCAATCCTCAGGAACTAGTCCAGAATCTAAAGAGTTTTGAAAAATTATCACTAATGCATCCACTATTTCTTGGGCTACTTCCTTAAGCACTCTGGGATGCAGACCATCTGGCCCTGGGGATTTATCTGCCTTTAATCCCTTCAATTTACCTAACACCACTTCCCTACTAACATGTATTTCGCTCAGTTCCTCCATCTCACTGGACCCTCTGTCCCCTACTATTTCTGGAAGATTATTTATGTCCTCCTTAGTGAAGACAGAACCAAAGTAATTATTCAATTGGTCTGCCATGTCCTTGCTCCCCATAATCAATTCATCTGTTTCTGTCTGTAGGGGACCTACATTTGTCTTAACCAATCTTTTTCTTTTCACATATCTATAAAAGCTTTTACAGTCAGTTTTTATGTTCCCTGCCAGTTTTCTCTCATAATCTTTTTTCCCCTTCCTAATTAAGCCCTTTGTCCTCCTCTGCTGAACTCTGAATTTCTCCCAGTCCTCAGGTGAGCCACTTTTTCTGGCTAATTTGTAGCTGCTTCTTTGGAATTGATACTATCCCTAATTTCCCTTGTCAGCCACGGGTGCACTACCTTCCTTGATTTATTCTTTTGCCAAACTGGGATGAACAATTGTTGTAGTTCATCCATACGATCTTTAAATGCTTGCCATTGCATATCCACCGTCAACCCTTTAAGTGTCATTTGCCAGTCTATCTTAGTTAATTCACGTCTCAGACGGGTCAGGTGACAGAAGTATGTGTAGGTGAACACTTTGGGTCCAGTGACCATAATGTCATTAGTTTCAACTTATGGATCAGGATAGGTCTGGTCCTCGAGTTGAGGTTCTAAATTGCAGAAGGGCCAATTTTGTGGAAATGAGAAAGGATTAAGGAAGAGTGGATTGGGATAAGTTGTTTTCTGGCAAGGATGTATTCAGTAAGTGGAAGGCAAAATTTTGAGAGTGCAGAGTTTGCATGTTCCTGCCAGGATTAAAGGCAAAGTTACCAGGCATAGGGAACCTTGGTTTTCAAGGGATATTGGTGATCTGGTTAAGAAAGAGAGAGGTGATTAGCAGGTTTAAGCAACAAGGAACAAATTAGGTACTTGACGAGTATAGAAAATGTAAGAAAATACTAAAGGAAATCAGAAAAGCAAAAAGAAGACATGAAGTTGCTTTGGCAGATAATGTGAAGGTAAACCCGAAGTGTTTCTACAAGTATATTAAGAGTAAAAGGACAGTACGGGACAAAATTGGTCCCCTAGAAGATCAGAGTGGTCATCTATGTGTGGAGCCTCATGAGATGGGGGAGATCTTAAACAGTTTTTTTGCTTCAGTATTTACTCAGGAAACTGGCATAGCGTATATGGAAGGAAGGGAAACAAGCAGCAGTGTCATGGAACATACAGAGATTAAAGAGGAGGAGGTGCTTGCTGCCTAACAGCGAATAAAGGTAGATAAATCGCTTGGACCTGACATGATATTTCCTCGGACCTTGAGAGACACTAGCGTAGAATTTGCAGGGGCCCTATCAGAAATATTTAAAATGTTCTTAGCCATGGGTATGGTGCTGGAGGACTGGGGTGACCCATGTTCCATTGTTTAAAAAAGGCTCCAAAAGTAAACCAGGTAATTACAGGCCGGTGAGCCTGACATCAGTAGTAGGTAAATTATTGAAAGGTGTTCTGAGAGATCAGATATACAAGTATTTGGACAGCCAAGGGCTGATTAAGGATAGTCAGCATGGTTTTGTGCGTGGTAGATCGTGTTTAACGAATCTTGTAGAGTTTTTTGAGGACATTACCAAGAAAGTAGATGAAAGAAAGGCTGTGGATGTTGTATACATTGACTTTAATAAGACACTTGACAAGGTCCCACATAGGAGGTTAGTTCAGAAGGTTCAGACACTAGGTATCCATGGAGAGGTTGTAAACTGGATTTGAAATTGGCTGTGTGGGAGAAGACAGTGGTAGTGAATGATTGCTTCTCAGACTGAAGGCCTGTGACTAGTGGTGTGTCTCAGGGATCTGTGCTGGGACCATTGTTGTTTGTTGTCTATATCAATAATCTAGATGATGATGTGATAAATTGGATCAGCAAGTTTGCTGATGACACATTGGAGGCGTTGTGAACAGCGAGGAAGGCTTTCAAAGTTTGAAGAGGGATCTGGACTAACTGGAAAAATGGGCCAGAAAGTGGCAGATGGAATTTAATGCAGACAAGTGTGAGGTGTTGCATTTTGGAAGAAAAAATCAAGATAGAACATACAGAGTAAATGGTAGGGCACTGAGGAGTGCGGAGGAACAAAGAAATCTGGGAGTTCAGATACATAATTCCCTGAAAGTGGCGTCACAGGTAGACAGGGTTGTCAAGAAGGCTTTTGGCATCCTGGCATTCATGAGAGGGCATCCGTTAGTCTTGCAAGACCATGGATCTGCGCCTGGAAGTTCTTCACTCTCCAGGGCATAGGCCTGAGCAAGGTTGTATGGAAGACTAGCAGTTGCCCATGCTGCAAGTCTCCCCTCTCCACGACACCAATGTTGTCCAAGGGAAGGGCATTAGGACCCATACAGCTCGGCACCAGTGTCGTTGCAGAGCAATGTGTGATTAAGTACCTCAAGGACACAACACGTTGCCTCGGCTGGGGCTCGAACTCACGACCTTCAGGTCGCTAGTCCAATGCCTTAACCACTTGGCCACGTACCCACCTGGCATTCATAAATCAAAGTATTGAGTATAGGAGTTGGAATGTTATGGTGAGGTTGTATACGACATTGGTAAGGCCAAATTTGGAGTATTGTGCCCAGTTCTGGTCACCTTACTATAGGAAGGATATCAGTAAGATTGAAAGAGTGCAGAGAAGATTTACTAGGATGTTGCCGGGTCTTCAGGAGTTGAGTTACAGGGAAAGATTGAACAGGTTAGGACTTTATTCCTTGGAGTGTACAAGAATGAGGGGGGATTTGGTAGTGGTTTACAAAATTGAGGGGTAGAGACAGAGTAAATGCGAGTAGGCTCTTTCCACTTGGATTAGGAGAGACAAATACGAGAGGACATGGCTTTAGGGTGAAAGGTGAAAGGTTTAGCAGGAACTTCTTCACTTAGAGTGGTGGGAGCGTGGAATGAGCTGCCATCTGACGTGGTAAGTGCGGGCTCATTCTTAAGTTTTAAGAATAAATTGGATAGATACGTGGATGGGAGAGGTCTGGAGGGTTATAGACTGGGTGCAGGTCAATGGGACTAGCGAAATAAAGTTGTCACACAGACTAGAAGAGCCGAATGGCCTGTTTTCTGTGCTGTAGTGTTCTATGGTTCTGTAGATAAATTTCTTTGAGGAAGTGACTAGGCATATAGATGAGGGTAGTGCAGTGGATGTGAACAATATGGATTTTAGTAAGGCATTTGACAAGGTTCCACACAGTAGGCTTATTCAGAAAGTCAGAAGGCATGGGAACCAGGGAGGTTTGGCCAGGTGGATTCAGAATTGGCTTGCCTGCAGAAGACAGAGGGTCGTGGTGGAGGGAGTACATTTGGATTGGAGGGTTGTGATTCGTGGTGTCCCACAAGGATCGGTTCTGGGACCTCTACTTTTCGTGATTTTTATTAATGACCTGGATGTGGGGGTAGAAGGGTGGGTTGGCAAGTTTGAAGACAACACAAAGGTTGGTGGTGTTGTAAATAGTGTAGAGGAATGTCGAAGATTGCAGAGATACATTGATAGGATACAGGAGTGGGCTGAGAAGTGGCAGATGGAGTTCAACCTGGAGAATTGTGAGGTGGTACACTTTAGAAGGACAAACTCCTAGGCGGAGTACAAAGTAAATGGCAGGATACTTGGTAGTGTGGAGGAGCAAAGGGATCTGGGGGTACATGTCCACAGATCCCTGAAAGTTGCCTCACAGATAGATAGGGTAGTTAAGAAAGTTTCTGGGGTGTTAGCTTTCATAAGTCGAGAGATAGAGTTTAAGAGTCATGAGGTAATGATGCAGCTCTATAAAACTCTGCTTAGGCCACAGTACTGTGTCCAGTTCTGGTCGCCTCACTATAGGAAGGATGTGGAAGCAATGGAAGGGTACAGAGGAGATTTACCAGGATGCTGCCTGGTTTAGAGAGTATGGATTATGATCAGCGATTAAGGGAGCTAGGGCTTTACTCTTTGGAGAGAAGGAGAATGAGAGGAGACATGATAGAGGTATACAAGCCATTAAGAGGAATAGATAAGTGGATAGCCAGCACCTCTTCCCCAGGGCACCACTGCTCAATACAAGAGGACATGGCTTTAAGGTAAGGGGTGGGAAGTTCGAGGGGGATATTAGAGGAAGGTTTTTTACTCAGAGAGTGGTTGATGCATGGAATACACTGCGTGAATCAGTGGAGGTGGCAGATACACTTAGTGAAGTTTAGGAGACTACTAGACAGGTATATGGAAGAACTTAAGGTGGGGGGTTATATGGGAGGCAGGGTTTGAGGGTCGGCACAACAATGTGGTCCGAAGGGCATGTACTATGCTGTACTGGTCTATGGTCTATGTTCTATATTAAACCTGATTCTGATTCTATTTTGTTACATGAATGGATGTAATATATATATTTCAGACTTTGTGGCACTATGGGTGTGTTGCACTGTTGAAATATTTGAGAGAAAATGCTTCTCATGTAGAAATATAAGTTCTCATAATATTATTTTGTAAAAGTACTGAGACCTGAACAACATTTATTCCTGAGGAAAAACAAAATATTCAAGAGAGACAGACCTAGTCATGGGAATAATTGTGCAGTCTCCCTTGTCTCCACTGCTGAGAAAATTCATACTCAAATTGTCCTGGACAAACTCCATCCTTTCTGAAGGAATCCTATCCAAACCACAGTGTGAGAAGGGGAATAATTGTTATGACTAGTTTGTGGCTTTCACATGACAGTCACAGCTTAGAAGGACACCATTCAGCCTGTTCAGTCAATACTTCACTTAAAAGCAATTGCCTGGTTCTCTCCTCAATCTCCACAAATAGTTTTCTTTCAGAAACATACTCCATTTACTTCCCTACTTCCATTTTGAATGATACAATTCAATCTGATTCTAATACTACCCACTGGCAGGATATTCCAGACCTAACCAACGACTATGCAATAAATGCTTCCCTTCTCTCAGTTTTGGTTCCTTAGCTAATCATTTTCATTCTCCAACAGCTGCATGCTGTCACTTCTGCCAAAACGGAAAAAATCTCAGCAGAGATTACCATCGAGTGTTGAATGAATTGGAGGCTTTTCAGTCTTGCCTATTGTTATGTTGAGTTGAAAACCAAGAAGCCTTCAATTATTAAAACTGAATACTCCGATGATTATGTGATTATAACACATACATAAGGAAGATATGCAGATTTCCCTGAGACACTTTCTAAATATATGCAAATGATTGAGAAAGAAACTTGCATACAAATTGCTGGTGAATGCAGCAGGCCAGGCATCATCTATAGGAAGAGGTACAGTCGACATTTCGGGCTGAGATCATTCGTCAGGACTAACTGAAAGAAGAGATGGTAAGAGATTTGAAAGTGGGAGGGGGAGATCCGAAATAATGGGAGATGACAGGAGGGGGAGGGGGAGGGATGGAGCTAAGAGATGCAAAGTTGATTGGCAAAAGGGAGATGAGAGGATCATGGGACGGGAGGCCTAGGGAGAAAGAAAGGGGGAGGGGGAAGCCCAGAGGATGGGCAAGGAGTATGGTGAGAGGGACAGAGGGAGAAAAAGGAGAGAGAAAAAAATATATAATAATAAAAGATAAATAAATAACGGATGGACCAAGATGCCTTTGGAAGCTGAGACTATAACCATGTATCAAGATTGACACTCAGCGGTCACTTTATTGGGTACACTTCTACACCTGCCTATTAATCAGCCAATCATGTGGCAGCAACTCAATTCCTAAGTGGATGCAAGAATGGTCAAGAGGTTCAGTTGTTTAGATCAGACATCAGAATGGGGGAAAAAATGTGACCAAAGTGGATGTGACTGTTGAATGATTGTTGTTGCCAGACAGGGTAGTTTGAGAATCTTATAATCTGCTGATCTCCTGGGGGGAAAACAAGAAAAAAATCAGTAAGTGGCAGCTTTGTGGAAGAAAATTACTTCTAATGAGAAAGGTCAAAGGAAAATGGGCAGACTGGTTCAATTTGACAGGAAGGTGACAGTAGAATAACATGCATTATAACAGTGGTGTGCAGGACAACATCTCTGAACATAGAACATGGTGAACCTTGAAATGGAAAAGCAACAGCAGCAGAAGACCACAAATATACACTCAATGGCAACTTGATTAGGTACAAGAGATACCTAATAAAGCATCCACTGAGTGCATGTACAAACAAAATGTGGAGTACTTTGCACACCAAAGCAGCTGTAATCACCGGGAAGCAAAATGAAGTAAAGCTTTGATAATTTGTCATTTTAAGGTGGTTAACAGCAGCGCCGGCCCAAAGAAATTTGTTTTCTGGCTTAGAAATTTTAAGTGGATAATGAATCTCTCTCTAAGAGGGTAGAGAATCTCTGGAATTTTCTGCACCTGGGATGAGGGAGGCCAGATTGTTAAATATATTTAGGATGGACATAGATGGAATTATGTTTTTTGGGAACTGGCACAGAAGTGGAGTTGGGCCAGCAGAAAATCAACAATGACTATATTGAATAATGGTGCAAGATTAAGGGACCTAGTGACTTACTTCCTTGTGTGCTTGTGAATCAGCACACTTCTGGACTTCTAGATGTTATTTAAATTTCAAAGTACAAATTTCCAAGTAAAATTCATTATCAGACTACATACATGTCACAATATCCAACCCTGAGATTATTTTTATTGCAGGCATGCTCAGAAAATCTATAGAACAGTGGTTGTAGACAGGATTAATGAACTATGCAAATACAAATATAAATAAACTAATGATTAACGAGTATGAAATAACAAGATAACAAGTCCTTGATGTGAGACTATTAGTTGCAGGAACACCAAAAATAGACTAAGTGTACCTAGCCCCTTTTGTTCAAGAGCCTGATTGTTGAGGGGTAGTAACTGTTCTTGAACCTGGTCATGTGAATCCTAAGGCAATTGTACCTTCTAGCTGATGGTGAAAACAGAAAAGTGTGGTGAGGATCTTTGATGATGGATGCTGCTTTTCTACGACAGCATTTCATGTAGATGTGCTGAACGACTGGGAAGCATTTACCCATGATGTAATGGGCCAAATCCACTACATTTTGTAGGATTTTCTGCTCAAAGGCATTGGTGTTCCCATCACTCACAACACACTGGAGGAACTCAGCAGGTATTGGTGTTCCCATACCAGGCCCTAATGCAACCAGTCAGCACACTTTCCACCACACTTCTATAGAAATTTGCCAAGATTTTTGATGACATTCCAAATCTCCACAGACTACTGAGGAAGCAGAGTATTACACAGGAGATTAGTGTGCAAACTTAAAGCACACGGTATTGGGGGTAAGGTATTGGTGTGGGTGGAGAATTGGTTAGCAGACAGGAAGCAAAGAGTGGGAATAAACGGGACCTTTTCAGAATGGCAGGCGGTGACTAGTGGGGTACCGCAAAGCTCAGTGCTGGGACCCCAGTTGTTTACAATATATATTAATGACTTGGATGAGGGAATTAAATGCAGCATCTCCAAGTTTGCGGATGACACGAAGCTGGGTGGCAGTGTTAGCTGTGAGGAGGATGCCAAGAGGATGCAGGGTGACTTGGATAGGTTAGGTGAGTGGGCAAATTCATGGCAGATGCAATTTAATGTGGATAAATGTGAAGTTATCCACTTGGGAGGCAAAAATAGGAAAACAGATTATTATCTGAATGGTGGCCGATTAGGAAAAGGGGAGGTGCAATGAGACCTGGCTGTCATTATACACCAGTCATTGAAAGTGGGCATGCAGGTACAGCAGGCGGTGAAAAAGGCGAATGGTATGCTGGCATTTATAGCGAGAGGATTCGAGTACAGGAGCAGGGAGGTACTACTGCAGTTGTACAAGGCCTTGGTGAGACCACACCTGGAGTATTGTGTGCAGTTTTGGTCCCCTAATCTGAGGAAAGACATCCTTGCCATAGAGGGAGTACAAAGAAGGTTCACCAGATTGATTCCTGGGATGGCAGGACTTTCATATGAAGAAAGACTGGATGAACTGGGCTTGTACTTGTTGGAATTTAGAAGATTGAGGGGGGATCTGATTGAAACGTATAAGATCCTAAAGGGATTGGACAGGCTAGATGCAGGAAGATTGTTCCCGATGTTGGGGAGGTCCAGAACGAGGGGTCACAGTTTGAGGATAGAGGGGAAGCCTTTTAGGACCGAGATTAGGAAAAACTTCTTCACACAGAGAGTGGTGAATCTGTGGAATTCTCTGCCACAGGAAACAGTTGAGGCCAGTTCATTGGCTATATTTAAGAGGGAGTTAGATATGGCCCTTGTGGCTACGGGGGTCAGGGGGTATGGAGGGAAGGCTGGGGCGGGGTTCTGAGTTGGATGATCAGCCATGATCATAATAAATGGCGGTGCAGGCTCGAAGGGCCGAATGGCCTACTCCTGCACCTATTTTCTATGTTTCTATGTTTCTATTCCTTTTAATTAGAGTAATCCAACACATTTTTATTTCATTCTTTTTATCTGTAACACAGTATTATAATACATTTTTCAGTGAACTCAATAAATTTAAAGGCATGTAATAAGGGCAATGTTACTATAGTCATAGGGGACTTCAATATACGGGTAGATTGGGAAAATCAGGTTGGTGCTGGATCCAAAGAGAGGGAATTTGCAGAATGCCTCTGAGGTGGCTTTTGAGAGCAGCTTGTGGTTGAGCCCTCTAGCGGATCAGCTATTCTGGATTAGGTGTTGTGTAATGAACCGGATATGATTAGAGAGCTTAAGGAAAAGGAACATTCAGGAAGCATAATTATAATAAAATTCACCCTGCGGCTTCATAGAAAGAAGATAAAGTCAAATGTATCAGTATTCCAGTGGAGTAAATGGAATTAAAAAGACATAAGAAAGGAGCTGGCAAAGTTTGATTGGAAGGGAACCTGGACAGGGATGGTGGCAAAACAGCAAAGGCTGGAGTTTCTAGGAGCATTCCAAAGGGTCAATTTGGATACACTCCAAAGATGAAGAAGTCATGGTCATAGAAAAGTACAGCACAGAAATAGGCCTTTCATCCCATGCAGTCCATGCTAAGCTATTTAAACGGCCTACTCCCATTGAACTGCACCAAGAGCCCAGCTCTCCATATCCCTACTAACCATGTACCTATCCAAACTTCTCTTAAACTATGAAATTGAGCTTTCATGCAACACTTGCACTGACTCTCATAGCCCTCTGACTGAAGATGTTTCCCCTCATGTTCCCCTTAAACATTTCACCTCTCATCCTTAACTAATGACCTCAGTTGTAGTCCCAACCAAACACAGTGGGAAAAGCCTGCTCGCATTTATCCTACCTATATCCCTCATAATATTGCATACCTCTGTCAAATCTCCTCTGAATATTCTAAGATCCAAGGAATAAACATAGAAACCCTACATCACAATAGAGGCTCTTTGGCCCACAATGCTGTGCCGAACATGTACTTACTTTAGAAATTACCTAACGTTACCCATAGCCCTCTATTTTTCTAAGCTCCATGTACCTGTCCAAGAGTATCTTAAAAGACCTTATTTTAACTGCCTCCACCACCGTCACCAGCAGCCCACTCCACACATTCAGCACTCTCCATGTAAAAAAACTTACCCCTGACACCACCTCTGTACATACTTCCAAGTACCTTAAAACTGTGCCCTCTAATTTCCTAACCTATTCAATCTTTCCATATAACTTAGATCCACCAGATCTTTGTAAATTTCCTCTGTACTCTTTCAACCTTATTTAAATCTTTTCTGTAGATTGGTGATCAAAATACTCCAAATTAAGCCTCACCAATATCTTATACAACATTAACATAACATCCCATCTCCTGTATTTATTACTTTGATTTATGAAGGCCAATGTGCCAAAAGCTTTACTTATGACCCTACCAACCTGTGATGCTACGTTCAATGAATTATGGGCCTGTATTCCCAGATCTCGTTGTTCTACTGCACTCCTCAGTGCCCTACCATTCACTGTGTAAGACCTACCCTGGCACTTGTCAGCAGTGAATTTCATCTGCCATTTTTCAGCCCATTTTCTAGCTGGTCTAGATTCCCCTGCAAGCCATGATAGTCTTCCTCGCTGTCCATACACCCCAGACTTGGTGTCATCTGCAAATTTGGTGATCCAGTTAACCACAATATCATCCAAATCGTTGACATAGATGACAAACAATAAAGGATCAGCACAGACTCCTGCAGCACCCCACTAATCTCAGGCCTCCAGTCAGAAAGGCAACCATCTACTACCACTCTTGGATGACAGAATTGAGGACTTTATGGCCAATTTTTTTTTTTTTTTGCAGACAATATAAAGATAGGTGGAGAAATGGGTAGTGTTGAGAAAGCAGGGTGTGTTCAGAAGGACTTGAATAGATTGGGAGAATGGGCAAACAATTGGCAGATGGAATAAGACTATAAACTATAGGAGCAGAATTAGGCCATTTCATCATGGCCAATCTAATTTTCCTCTCAGCCCCCAATCGTCTGAGTTCTCCCTGTATCCCTTCATTCCCTGACCAATCAAAAATCTATGAACTTCATCCATAAATATACATAAAGACTTGGCCTCCACAGCTGCATGTGGTAAAGAATCCACAGATTCACTACTCTCTGGCTAAAGAAATTCCTCCTCAGCTCTGTTCTAAAAGGACATCCCTCTATTCTGTGACTGTGTTCTCTGGTCTTAGACTCTCCCATCATAGGAAATATCCTCTCCACATCCACTCTATTAAGACCTTTCACCCTAGAAATATAATGTAGTGAAGTGTGTGGTCATGCATTTTGGTAGAAGGAATAAAGGTGTAGACTATTTTTAAACAGGGAGAAAATTCAAAAATCAGACATGCAGAGGGACTTGGAAGTCCTTGTGCAGGATTTTTTGTGAAAGTTAACTTGCAGGTTAAGTTGGCGATAAGGAAGGCAAATGCAATGTTATCACTTCATTTCGAGAGGACTAGAGTGCAAGAACAAGGTTGTAATGCTGGGGTTTTATAAGGCATTGGCCAGACTGCATTTGAAGTATTGCAAGCAGTTTTGGGCCCCTTGTCTAAGGACATACAGGCATTGGAGAGGGTCCAGAGGATGTTCACAAGAATGTTTCTAGGAATGAAAATGCTAACGTGGAACTTTTGATGGCTTTGGACCTGTACTTGCGAGAGTTTAGAAGAATGGAGAAATCTGACTGAAACTTATCAAATATTGGAAGGCCTAGATAGAGTGGATGTGGAGGATGTATCCTATCGTGGGGGAGTCTAGGACCTGAAGGCACAGCCTCAGAATAGAGGGACATCCATTTACATCAGCGATAAGGAGGAATTTCTTGAGCTGGAGGGTGGTGTATTTGTGGAATTCATTACCGTGGATGACTGCGGAGGCCAAATCATTGAGTATATTTAAAGCAGAGATTGATAGGTTCTTGATAAGTCAGGGCATCAAAGGTTACAGGGAGAAGGCAGGAGAATGGGGTTTGGGGGATAATAAATCAGCATGATAGAATAGCAGGGCAGACTTGATGGACCAAATAGCCTAAATTAGCTACCGCGTCTTATGGTCTTAAAGAATGGAAGCGGGGTCCTGAGTTTAAAGTTCAAAGCAAATGTATTATCAATGTACATAAATATCACAATATACAATTCTGAGATTTGTTATCTTGCAGGCATACTCAGTAAATACAAGAACCAATGAAAGATAGCATCCAGCAGAATGGGCAGACAACCAATTTGTAAAAGATAACAAACTGTCCAAATACAAAAGAAAAAATAAATAAAACAATAAATATCAAGAACATGAGATGAAGAGTCCTTGAGAGTGAGTCCATAAATTGCAGGAACATTTCAGTGACGGGGCAAGTGAAATTGAGTAATGTTATCCCCACTGGTTCAAGAGCCTGATTGTTGCGGGGTAATAACTGTTCCTGAACCTGGTGTTGAAAGTCCTGACACTCCTGTATCTTCTTCCTGATGGCAAAGCACCCTGACGATGGATGGTGCTTTCCTGCAACAGCACTCCTTGTAGATGTGCTTAATGGTGGGGAAGGTTTTACATGTGATGGACTAGGCCATATCCACTACTTTTCGTAGGATATTCTGTTCAAGGGCATTAGTGTTTCCATAGTAGGCTGATACAACCAGTCAATATACTATCCACTGTGCATCTTAAATATTTACAAACTTCTAAGGAAGCAGAGGTTCTACCTTGCTTTCTTCATAATTGCACTTACATGCTAAGCCCAGGACAGGTCCTCTGAAATGATAACATCAAAAAAAATTTGAAGTTGATGACCCTCTCCACCTCTGATCCCTGATGAGGACTGGCTCATGGACTCCAGTTTCCTCCTCCTGAAGTCATTAATCAGCCCCTTGGTCTGACTGGCATTGAGAGAGAGGTTGATATTGTGGCACAACTCAGCCATATTTTTTATCTCCCTTTTATATGCTGTTCAAGACCACCTTTGATTCAGTCACTGTCAGTAGTGGGATTAGCAAACTTAACTATGGCATTGGAGCTATGTTTAGCCACACAATCATAAGCGTAAAGTGAGTAGAGCAGGGGGCTAAGCACACTGCCTTGTGGTGCACCTGTGTTGATGGAGATCGTGTAGGAGATGTTGTTACCAATCTGAACTGACGGTAGTCTGCAAGTGAGAAAATTGAGGATCCAATTGCATATTGAGACCAAGGTCTTGAAGCTTATTGATCAGTTTTGAGGGTGTAATCATACTGAATGCAGAGTTGTAGTCGATAAAGAGCATCCTGATGTAGGCATCTTTGCTGTCCAGATGTTCAAAGGTTGAGTGAAGAGTAAATGAAATGGCATCTACTGTGGATTTGTTGTCCGGTTGGCAAATTAAAGCAGATCCAAGTCGCTGCTCAGGCAGGAGTTAATGTTTCATCACCAACCTTGCAAAACATTTCATCGTTATGGATGCAACTGCTGCCAGGTGATAGTCATTGAGGCAGTTTACCAAGTTCTTCTTAGGCACTAGTATAATCGAAACCTGCTTGAAGCAGATAGGTACCTCAGACTGCCAATGAGACAGGTTAATGATATTGGTGAACAGTCCAGCTGGATGATCAGCAAAGCCCTTTAGTACTTGGCTAGGCACCCCATTTGGACTGATGTTTTCCATGGGTTCACGGATGCTCTCATGTCTGCCTCAGGGACTGAAATCACAGGGTTATTAGGAACTCTGGGAGGTCATGAAGATTCCGCCATGTTCTGTTGGTCAAAGCAAGCATGGAAGGCACTGAGCTCACCTGGGAGCAAATTCCTGTTGAAAGTTCCAGATAAATTTATTATCAATATAGATGTCACCATATAAAACCCTAAGATTCACTTTCTTGTGAGCATACTAAATAAATCAAAAATAGAATAATGCGCTTGATTTCAGTTTATAAGAGGTAATGTCATTCAAGCCCTGCCACTGCTGCCAAACATCCTTGATTGAAGTTTAGTCTGGAATTGCCATTTCACCGGTGAGATGGCTTTCTGGAGATCATACCCGGTCCTCTTGTATCTTAGTTACTTGCCTTATCTGAATGCCTCTGATCTGGTCCTCAGCAGATTGCAGATCTCATGGTTCATCCAGGGCTTCTGGTTGGGGAAAACTCCGAATGATGTCCTGGGGACATACTCATCTCAACTGCTTTTATAAAGTCCGTGACAACTGTAATATATTCATTCAAATCACTGATGAGTCCTTGAGATGGCCCAGACCACTGACTCAAAGCAATCCCATAGCCGTTCCTCTACCTCCCATTGCCACATCTTTGCTGTCCTTGTCTCTGGAATCTTGCTCTTTAGCCTCTGCCTGTACGCAGGTAGGAGATGGGCAGGTAGGAGATGGACAGTCAAGTGATCCGTTTTCTTGAAATGTAGTTGGGAATGAAACAGTAGATATTCCTGATCATAGTATAGCTGTGGTCTAGTGTATTGGGACCTCTGGTGCTACAGGTTATATGTTGATGGTAATTGGGCAGCAATTTCTTCAAACATGAATGATTTAAGTCCCAACAAAGATTTCAATTGTGTTGGGGTGGACTGTTTTATGTTTGTTGATGACAGCATGCTGTATCTCAAGTGCTTGATTGTAGTTACCCGATGGTAGTATGTAAATTGTGATCAGGCTCTCTTGGTAAATGGAATGGCTGGCACTTTAGGTGCTCCAGGCTTGGGGAATACAAGTACGAGAAAGCCATCACGTAAGAACATCACTGAGAGTTTACTATGAAATACACAACCCCACCTTTTGCATTTTCTTAATCAACACTTCCATCCTGGATATTGAGAAGCCATCAGGTCTGATTGCCGAATCCGGGATGCTCAGAATGAGGCATGTCTCAGCAAAACACAGAACACAACAAATCCTCATTTACTCTGATACAACAATCTTACCCTCACGTTCTCAATCTTGTTCTCCAGTGTGGGAACTGGAATCTGAGTGATTCTGATAGAAGCTCTGGAAATGGGGCTCAGGTGAGTTGAATGCATTCGTGACAGACACCACATAGTGTGAAGAATTCCAAACCATCAGGATTTCTGAGTAGTTGGATAGTAGATTATGAGAATTTTAGGTTTGTCAAAGATAACGAGACAGCATCAAGTAGGTATGTTTTGCCTATAAGGTATAAACTCACTGTGTTTTAAACAATCATGATCTTAGACCCTGACCTCTGTATGCAAAATTATATCTTCTTAGTGGCTGTGAACCTTAGTTTTATATCAAAAACATCAAAGAATCTTGCATCACTAGGTTTTAATAGGCACATTTAATGTCAGAGAAATGTGTACAATATACCGTACATCCTGAAATGCTTTTTCTTTGCAAACAACCACGAAAACAGAGGAGTGCCCCAAAGAATGAATGACAGTTATATGCTAGCACCCCAAAGGTCACCCAACTCCCCCCTCCCATACATAAGCAGCAGCAAAGCAACAACCCCCTCACCCCCCCACCAGCAAAAAAGCATCTGCACCCCCACTGAGCACTCAAATGTGCAACAAAGCATCAGTAAAGACACAAACCTGCAGTACCCCAAAGACCACTTGGTCACCCAGTAATTCGACATAACACAGGCTCTCTCTCCCTATTAAGGGAAAAAAGAGGTGTCCCTGTTTCACAGTGAAAGGGGGGACATAACAAAGAAACTCGTTGATTTATGGTGATTAAAAGTCTGTTGCGTCGCTTTTTCTGTGTTCTGTACTCAAAGAACTCAGGTCTCTGGGCACACAGCCAGCAGACAGCTCGCTACTTACATTTTTCTGTCTCCCAACTTTGAATCCGCATAATAATAGGAAAGCCACTGCACAATTTCTAACGTACTGTCCAAAATCCACACTCCCTGTACAAGTGCCATAGATAGTAAACACCAGGTGTTACTCATACAAAATGCTAGAGGAAGTCAGCAGGTCAGGCAGCATGGAGGGAAAGGAATAAAGAGTCAATGTTTCAGGCCGAGACCCTTGATCAGAACAGGCAAAGAAAGGGGGGAAAAAAGCCAGATTAATATGGTGGGGGAAGGGAAGGAGTACCAGTTGGTACGTCAGTCCATGGCCTCCTCTACAGTCACCAAGATTAAAGAGTTCTGATGTGTCTTCATTAGAACTGGGTTGCTGAGATTTCCAATTCACTGAGATTCCGTTTGCACTATTTGTTTTCCTGCGTGGGGTGGGGGTGGTTGATATTCTCGATTGCATGATTTTATCTCACATGGAGGGGCTGATAATCATGTTGCCTTTCTTGTTGCTGTTTGGTGCGATTTGTTTGTTTTATTGTGCGGAGGGGTTTAGGGTTTGATGTTCTTGCCCTTAGCATGATTTATTTTTCTGTGTTGAGGGGTGATATGCCTTTGTGTGATATTTTTGTGTGGGGGATGATGTTTTTCTTTGAATGACTTCCATGGTTTTCTTTGTTTCAAGGCTAACAGGAGAAGATGAATTTCAGAGTTGCATACTGCATACATACTTTGATAATAAATGAACCTTTGAACTCTTTTCTGAACATTTGAGGTAAGGTGAGTGCCAGCTATTCTAAGCTTATAACAGTATGCCAATGTAGAATAACAGCTTCCCTAAATGAATTTTCTATTCACATCTTAGTCAGGGCCAAAGAATCCAGAGAACTAAAAGAACATACTCAAATCTCCACAGAAATTTACATTGACAATGGAAGTTGAGAGGTTCAAGCAATGAAAAAACAATTCAGGCAGCAAATCTTGTATCTTCCCACTCGGAAGAACTTTACCTTTCTCGGGCAGTGAGAAACCAGAAGAGAAAAGGGAACAGCAGCAGCACAGCCAATTTTTCAACTAAAGTCAGTTGCATGAAGTGTATCCAGCTGCAGCTCCTTGAAGACCGTATTAGGGATCTGGAGCAGCAACTGAATGACCTTCAGCTTGTATGGGAGAGCGAGGAAATAATTGATCAAAGCTACAGGAAAGTAGTCACCCCGAAGTTGCAGGAGGCGAAATAGGCAGATAGAGCAGAGCACCCCTGTGGCCTTTCCCCTCAAAAACATGCTTTGGATACTTTTGTGGGAGATGACCTCCCGGGGGAATGCCACAGCAACCGGGTTACAGACACTGGGCATGGGTCCATGGTGCGGAAGGGAAAGAGAGAGGAAGGGAGCAGTCGTGGTGGGGACTCGATAGTGAGGGGAACAGATAGGAAATTCTGAGGATGTGAATGGGACATCCAGATGGTATGTTGACTCCCAGGTGCCAGGGTCAGGGATGTCTCAGATCACATCCACAATACTTAGGAGAGGGAGGAGGAGAAGCCAGGTGTCTTGGTAGGTATTGATACCAATGACATAGGAAGGAAAAGTAATGAGGTCCTGAAAAGAGAATTTAGAGAGCTAGACAGAAAGCTGAGAAGCAGGACCTCCCCTGCCTGCGCCGTGTGCCAGTGAGGGTAGAAACAAGATGATCTGGCAGATAACATACATCAAAGTTGCTAGTGAACGCAGCAGACCAGGCAGCAGCTCCAGGAAGAGGTACAGTTAACAGAGATGCTGCCTGGTCTGCTGCGTTCACCAGCAACTTTGATGTGTGTTGCTTGAATTTCCAGCATCTGCAGAATTCCTCGTGCTTGCGTGATTTGGCAGATAAATGCATGGCTGAGAAGCTGATGCAGGGGACAGGGCTTCAGGTTCTTGGATAATTGAGATCTCTTCTGGGGGAGGTATGACCTGTTCAAAAGTGATGGATTGCATCTGAACCCGAGGGGGACCAATATTCTTGCAGGTAGGTTTGTTAGAGCTGTTGGGAAGAGTTTAAACTAACTTGGCAGCAGGGTGAGAACCGGATTGAAGGGACTCAGGATAGGATGGATGGTAAAAATGTAAAGATAGCATGCAGTCATATTGTCAGGAAGGGCAGACAGGTGATGGGACTTGGTTGCAGCCAACAGGCTGAATATCAAATCATTAGGGATGCAGAATCAAAAAGGATAGCAAATACGGTACTCAAGGTGTATCTAAATGCATGTAGTATAAGAAATAAGGTGGATGATCTTGTTGCATTATTATAGATTTCCAGGTATGATGCTGTGGCCATCACTGAATCGTGGCTGAAGGATGGCTGTAGTCGGGAGCTGAATGTCCAAAGTTACACGTTATATCGGAGGGATAGGAAGGTAGGCAGAGGGGGTGGTGTGCCTCCACTGGTAAAGAATGGCATCAAAGCAGTAGAAAGATGTGACATAGGATCAGAAGATGTTGAATCCTTGTGGGTTGAGTTAAAGAACTGCAAGGGTAAAATGATGATGACAGTTATATACAGGCCTCCTAACAGGGTGAGAGGTGAACCACAGGTTACTACAGGAAATAGAAAATGTGAGACAAAAGGGCAATGTTATGGTAGTAATGGGAGATTTTAATATGCAGGTCGATTGGGAAAATCAAGTGGGTAATGAATCACAAGAAAGTGAATTTGTTGAATGCCTAAGAGATAGCTTTTTAGAGCAGTTTGTTGTTAAGTCTCCTAGGGAATCAGCTATACTGGATTGGGTGTTATGTAATGAACTGGAACCAATTAGAGAGCTAAAAGAACCCTTAGGAACCAGTGATCACAATATGATTGTGTTCAACTTGAAATTTGATAAGGAGAAAGTAAAGTCTGATGTAGCAGTATTTCAGTGGATTAAGAGCAATTACAGTGGTATGAGAAAAGAGTTGGGCATAGTGAGTTGGAAGGAGCTGCTGGCAGGGATGTAAGCAGAGCAGCAATGGTGTGCATTTCTGGGAAAAATGAGGAAGGTGCAGGACATATGTATTCCAAAAAGGAAGAAATACTCAAATTGTAAAATAGCACAACCGTGACTGACAAGAGAAGTCAAAGCAATTGTAAAAGCAAAAGAAAAGGCATACAACAAAGCAAAAATTAGCGAGAAGATAGCGGACTGGGAAGTTTTTAAAAACCTACAGTGAGCAACTAAAAAAATCATTAGAAGAGAAAAGACAAAATATGAAAGCAGACTAGCAAATAATATCCAAGTGGATAGTAAAAGTTTTTTCAAGTGTGTTAAAAATAAAGGAGAAATGAGAGTGGATATAGGACTGCTGGAAAATAAGGCAGGAGAAATAATAAGGGGGACAAGGAGATGGCTGATGAGTTAAATGAGTATTTTGTGTCAGTCTTCACTGTGGAAGACACCAGTGGTTTGCCTGGTGTTATAGTGTGTGGAAGAAGAGAAGTGGGTGTAGTTACTGTTACAAGAGAGAAGGTGCTCAAAAAGCTGAAAGATCTAAAGGTACAAAAGTCACCCAGACCAGAGGAACTCCACCCTAGGGTTCTGAATAGAGATTGTGGCAGCATTAGAAATGATCTTTCAAAAATCATTGGACTCTGGCATGGTGCCAGAGGACTGGAAAATTGCAAATGTCACTCCACTCTTTAAGAAAGGAGGAAGGCAGCAGAAAGGAAATTATAGACCAGTTAGCCTGATCTCAGTGGTTAGGAAGATGTTGGAGTCAATTGTTAAGGATGAGGTGATGGAGTACTTGGTGACACAGGACAAGATAGTACAAAGTCAGCATGGTTTCCTTCAGGGAAAATCCTGCCTGACAAAATTGTTGGAATTCTTTGAGGAGATTACAAGTAGAATAGATAAGGGGGATGTAGTGGATGTTGTATATATGGACTTTCAGAAGAACTTTGACAAGGTGCCACACATGAGGCTGCTTACCAAGTTAAGAGCCCATGGTATTACAGGAAAGTTACTAACATGGTTAGAGCATTGGCTGATTAGTAGGAGGCAGCGGCTGGGAATAAAAGGATCCTTTTCTGGTTGGCTGCCAGTGACTAGTGGTTTTCCGCAAGGGTCGGTGTTGGGACCACTTCTTTTTATGCTGTAGATGATGGAATAAATGGCTTTGTTGCCATGTTTACAGATGATACAAAGATTTGTGGAGGGGCAGGTAGTGTTGATGAAACAGATAGGATGCAGAAAGTCTTAGCTAGATTAGGAGAATGGACAAGAAAGTGGCAAATGAAATACCATGTTGGAAAATGCATGGTCATGCACTTTGGTAGTAGAAATAAAAAATGTGGACTATTTTCTAAATGGGGAGAAAATCCAGGAATCTGAGATGCAGAGGGACTTGGGAGTCCTTGTGTAGAACACCCTGAAGTTGAGTTGGTGGTGAGGAAGGTAAATGCTCATTTCAAGAGGTCTAGAATACAAGAGCAGGGATGTAATTCTGAGGCATTATAAGGCACTAGTAAGGCCTCACCTTGAGTATTGTGAACAATTTTGGCCCCTCATCTTGGAAAAGATGTGCTGGCATTGGAGAGGGTCCAAAGGAGTTTCACAAGGATGATTCTAGGATTATCATGTAAGGAATCCCTGATGGCTTTGGGCTTGTACTCACTGGAATTCAGAAGGATGAGGGTGTATCTCATTGAAACCTTTCAAATGTTGAAAGGCTGAGACAGAGTAAATGTGGAAAGGATGTTTCCCATGGTTGGAGAGTCTAGGACAAGAGGGCACGGCCTCAGGTTAGAGGGATGGCCTTTCAAAACATAGATGCGGAGAAATTACTTTAGCCAATGGGTGGTGAATTTGTGAAATTTGTTGCCACATACAGCTGTGGAGGCCAGGTCATTGAGTGTATTTAAGGCAGAGATTGATAGGTTCATGATTCGACATGGCATCACAGGTTACTGAGAGAAGTCCAGAAACTGGGGTTGAGGAGGAGATAAAAAAGGATCAGCCATGATTGAATGGCCGAGCAGACTCAATGGGCCAGATAGCCTAATTCTGCTCTGATGTATTATGGGCTAAAGTAGAAAATGGTAGGAACATTGAACAGGTCAGACATTATACACTCAGTGCTCTCTTTATTAGCTACACTTGTATACCTAATTATTAAAAAAATCATAAGATATAGAAGTGGAATTAGGCCATTTGGCCCATCAAGTCTGCTCTGCCATTTCCCTCTCAGCTCCAAACTCCTGCCTTCTCCCCATATCCCTTCATGCCGTGACCAATCAATACCTAATCCATCAACCTCTGCCTTAAAGTAAGCTATCAAATAATATTCTGATACATAAAGTGTAAAAGAGAGGTAAGAGTGGATAATTTTGCATCAGTCTTCACTGTAGATGATACTAACAGTATGGTGGAAGTTCCAGGTGTCAGGGGTCATGAAGTGTGTGAAGTTACAATTACTAGAGAGAAGGTTATTGGGAAACTGAAAGGTTTGATATTAGACAAGTCACCTGGACCAGATGGTGTACGCCCCAGGGTTCTGAAAGGGGTGGCTGAAGAGATTGTGGGGCACTGATTATGATTTTTCAAGAATCCCTAAATTCTGGAATGATTACAGAAGAATGGAAAATGGGAAGTGTCACTCCACTCTTCAAGAGAGAAGCAGAAAAAAAGGAAGTTATAGGCTAATTAATCTGACCTCAGTGGTTGGGAAGATGTTGGAGTCGATTTTTAAGAAAGAGGTCTTAGGGTATTTGGAGGCAAATGATAAAAATAGGCCGTAGTCACCATGGTTTCCTCAAGGGAAAATCTTGTCTGACAAATCTGTTGGAATTCTTTGAAGAAATAACAAACAAGATAGACAAAGGAGAATCAGATGATGTTGTGTACTTGGATTTTCAGAAGACCTTTGACAAGGCACCACACATGAGACTGCTTAACAAGCTATGAGCCCATGGTATCACAGGGAAGAGTCTAGCATGGGTAAAACAGTGGTGGATTGACAGGAGGTAACGAGTAGGAATAAAGGGAGCCTTTTCTGGTTGACTTCGAGTGACTGGTGGTATTCCACATGGTCTGTGTTGAAACAGATTCTTTTTGTGTTATATGTTAATGATTTGAATGATGGTCTGATCCTACACCTTATCTTATGGAATTGATGCTTTTGGTGCAAACTTTGTGGATGATACAAAGATAGGTGGAGGGGCAGGTAGTTTTGTGGAAGTAGATAGTCTACGAAAGGACTTCGACCAGAAGAAAGGCAAAGAAATGGCAGATGGAATACAGTGTCAAGAAGTGTATGCACTCAGGTAGGAGAAATGAAAGGGTTGATTATTTTCTAAATGGAGAGAAAATACAAAAAACTAAGACACAAGGGGACTTGGGAGTGCCTGTGCAGGATTCTCTAAAGGTTCATTTGTAAGCAGAGTCTGTGGTGAGGAAGGCAAATGTGATTTTATCATTCATTTCAAGAGGACTAGAATATAAAAGCAAGGATGTAATATTGACACTTTATAAAGCACTCGTGGGGCCTCACAGAGTATTGTGAGCTGTTTTGGGCCGCTTATCTCAGAAAGAATGGGCTGAAACCAAGCTTTTAAAAGAGGTTCATGAAAATGATTGAATGGTTTGTCATATAAATAGCATTTGATGGCTCTGGGCCTTTATTCACTGGAATTCAGAAGAATCAGGGGTGACCTCATTGAAACCTATCGAATGGTAAAAGGCCTTGATAGAATGGATGTGGAGACGATGTCTCCTATGGTTGGAGAGTCAATAACTCGAGAACGCAACCTCAGAGTAGAGGGACATCCTTTTAGAACGGAGATCAGGAGGAATTTCTTTAGCCAGAGAGTGATGAAATTCTGGAATTCATTGCCACAGGCAGCTGTGGAGGCCGGGTCTGTATAAATATTTAAGGCAGAGGTTGATAGATTCTTAAATGGTCAGAGCATGAAAGGATACGAGAGAACACAAGAGATTGGGGCTGAGAGGGAAACTGGATCAGCCATGATGAAATGGTGGTCAGACTGGATGGGCCAAATGGCCTAATTCTGTTCCTATACTTATGGTCTTAAATATACATGAAGACTTGTCCTCCACAGCTGCCTGTGGCAACAAATTCTACAGATTCACCACTCTCTGACTAAAGAAATTCCTCCTCATCTCCATTCTTAAAGGACACCATTCTTTTCTGTGGCTGGTCCTAGGTTTTTCCACCATATGAAACATCCTCTCTACATTCACTCTGAGTCCTTTCACTATTCAATACATTTTAATGAGTTGACCCCTCATTCTTCTGAATTCTAGTGAATACAGGCCCAGAGCCATCAAATGCTCTTCATATGACAAGCTGTTCAATCCTGGAATCATTTTTGTGAACCTCCTTTTGAACCCTCTCCAGTGTCAACACATCCTTTCTTAGATAAGGAGCCCACAATTGCTCCCAATATTTCAAGTAAAGTCTCACCAGTGCTTTATAAAGCCTCAACATTACACCCTTGGTTTTATATTCTAGTCCTCTTGAAATGAATGTTAACATCACATTTGCCTTCCTCATCACAGACTCAATCTTCAAATTACCCTTTAAGTAGTCCAGCACAGGGACCTTTGCACCTCAGATATTTGAATTTCCTCTCCATTTAGGAAATAATCTATCTTTTTATTTCTACTACTATCTGCCACTTTTGTCCATTGTCCTGATCTGTCTAAGTCCTTCTGTAGCCTCTCTACTTCCTCAAAACTACCTGTCCTTCCACCTGTCTCCATATCATCCACAAACTTTGCAACAAAGCTGACAATTCCATCATACAAATCCTTGACAAATTACGTAAACACTAATGTATAATCAGACAATCATGTGGCAGAAATTCAATGCATAAAAACATGCAACATGGTCAAACGGTTCATTTGTTGTTCAGACCAAACATCAAAATGGGGAAGAAATGTGGACTAGGTGACTTAGACCATGAACTGATTGTTGGTGCTAGATGAGGTGGTTTCAGTATCTCTGAAACTACTGATCTCCTGGGATTTTCATGCACAACAGTCTCTAGAGTTTACAGAGAATGAAGCAAGAAAGCAAGAATCAAAAAACATAAACACAAAAAACATGAAAAGTGGAAAAGTCGATGAAAATGCTATGTTAATAAGAGAGTTCAGGGGAGAATGGCCAAACTGGTTCAAGCTTAAAGGAAGGCAACAGTAAATCAAATAATTACATGTTACAACGGAGGTGTGCAGAAGAGCATCTCTGAATGCACAACATGTCAAGCCTTAAAGTGGATTGCTACAACAGCAGAAGACTATAAACTTCCTGTGCCTAATAAAGGGGCCACTGAGAGTATCTGGAAAAGAGGACAGAGTTAAAGCTCTAGGTCAAAGACTCTTCATCATAAATTCCCCTGACCAACCTATGTGACATCTATCGCCTCTCTGACTGGGCTCTTGTCCCAATCAATGCTCACAAACTACCTTGGTGTTATATAAGAAAAATAATGAGGAGACAATCCTTCTCCAAACGTCACTCAACAGAGAAGGACAACTTTAACCACTAATATCCAAGCCTAGGATTTTTGGCAAGAGAAATCTGTGCTGCATTTTTGACATTTACCTTTATTACAACATCAAAAACATATAAGAGTTAATGCTCCCTCAATCCAAGCCAATAAACATTTCTGTTTAAGGGTTACCATTGTTTAGTTTTAAACTGAAGACTTATTTTACATGAACTGCAAAACATCATCCTCTGCACAATATGGTTATCTTCAGTGTGCTAAAGTTATTTCTTTATAGGCTTAATTTCCTGAAACTGCAGTCAGATTATTCACTGCATTTGCAATTATTTTTTCAGACTCTGAACTGTTTGCCAAGCCTGTTTCCTCATTGAAGACAAGTTTATCCCTATTCCTGTGAACCGAAATTCCCACAAAAACTATTTTGCTGTGCAGTCTTCCAGGTAGCCTCATGAACTAAACAGTTTGCTGACCTATTGTCAAGCGTTTCAGATTTCTTACCTTGAATTTGTAATAATGCCTACTTGTAAACTTCTGCTATCTTCATTCTTTTATGAAGTGGCTTGGTTCTCCACCAGATATCACTTCCACTGGACCTCCTAACCACCCCATCACTATTTTATGTTATTCTATTAGAAGGGGCTCCTTATTTCATATTAATTCATATAGTTCCTTCAATGACTATAAGGCAAAAACAAGCATTGACCTCATGCAGCGATCTTGTGTACTAGGAATAACTTTTGGAAGAGAAGTTATAGTCCAGAGATCACTGGTGATGTTTTTTCTTTCCAACACCACTGGTGGAATTTCTGAATCAGAATTGGATTTATTATCATTGACATATGTTATAAAATTTGTTGTTTTTGTGGCAGCAGTATATTGTAACTCCTATAAAAGCTATAAACTACAAAATGTATATAATACTTACATATATATATCAAATAACTAGTGCAAAAAGAGAAGGAAGAAACTAGTGAGGCACTGTTCATGGGGTTATTGTCCATTCAGAAATCTGATGCTGGAGGGGAAGTAGCTGTTTCTGAAATGCTCAGTATGTATCATCAAGCACCTGGACCTCTTCCTTGATACGAGCAATGAGAAGAAGGCATGTCCTTGGCGATGGGGGTCCTCAATGATAGATGCCACTTTTTCTAGGCATCGAGTTTTTAATGTGTCCTGGACGCTGGGGCGGCTAGTGCCCATGATGGAGCAGGCTTAGTTTACAATCTACTGTTGCTTTTTCCAATTCTGTGCGGTGGCCCCTCCATAGCCAGATGGTGGTGCAACCAGTTAGAGTATGCTCTATGGTATATCTGTAGAATTTGCAAGTGTCTTTGGTAACATACCAATTCTCCTCAAACTCCTAATGAAATATAGCCAGGGTCATACCTACTTTGTAATTGCATCAATATTTTGGGCCTACAATAGATCCTCAGAGATGTTGACACCAAGGAATTTGAAACTGCTGATCCTTTCCACTTCTGATCCCTTGATAAGGATTAAGACCATAAGATATAGGAACAGAATTAGGACATTCGGCCCATTGCATCTGTTCTGCCATTTCATCATGTCTGATCCAATTTTCCTCTCAGCTCCAGTCTCCTGCCTTCTCCCTGTATCCCTTCATGCCCTAATCAATGAAGAATCTATCAACCTCTGCCTTAAATATACATAAAGACTTGGGTGGCAATAAATTCCACAGTTACCCCACCCTCAGGCTAAACAAATTCCTCCTCATCTCCATTCTAAAAGGACACTCCTCTATTCTGAGACTGTGTCCTCTAGTCTTAGACTCTCCTACCACAGGAAACATCCTCTCTAAATCCACTCTATCAAGGCCTTTTACCGTTCAATGGGTTTCAATGAGGTCACCTCTCATTCTTCTGAATACTAGTGAATACAGGCCCATGGACATTAAATGCTCTTCATATAACAAGCCATTCAATCCTGAAATCATTTTCGTGAACCTTCTTTGAATACTCTTCAGTTTTAGCACATCCTTTCAAAGATTTATGTACATTTAGGTCTTTCAGCTTTTTGAGCTCCTCCTCCCTTCTAATAGTAGCTGTATTCACTTCTCTTCCCTCACACCCTTCAACATCTGGCACACTGCTAGAACCTTCCATGGAGAAGACTGATGCAAAATACTTATTTAGTTTATCTACCATCTCCTTGGCCCCTGTTATTATTTCTCAGGCCTAATTTTCTAGCAATCCTATGTCCACTCTCATTTCCTTTATTCTTTATATATTTGAAAAAGCTTTTCATATCCACTTTGATATTGTTTGCTAGCTTGTTTTCATATTTCACCTCTTCTCTCTTAATGATTCTTTTAGTTGCTTTCTGTAGATTTTTAAAAGCTTCCCAATTTTCTATCCTTCTGCTATTTTTGGCTTTGTTGTATGCCCTCCCTTTGGCTTTTACATTAGCTTTTACTTCCCTTGTCAGCCACGGTTGTACTATTTTCCTATTTGAGTATTTATTTGCTTTTGGAATATATCTATCCTGCATCTTCCTCGTGTTTCTCAGAAACTCATGCCATTGTTGCTCTGCTGCCATTCCTGTCAGCTTCTCTTCCAATTTACTTTGGCCAGCTTCTCTCTCACACTACTGTACTGCACTGCACTGCACTGAAATACTGCTACCTCAGACTGTTACATTCCCCCTACCAAATTTCAAATTGGACTCAGCCATACTTCTTTATTTTAAGTTTCCTATTCACCTTCAGTTCACTCGTCGTCGTTGTGGCTATCCCTCGAGGTCAAGGATGATGGTCTTCGTTCCGTACAGAGGGAAGACGCTTGTGCGTGTATTTGTTTAACGTGTACTTGATGTTGCACTCCAAGAAGCACACGATACTTCACAAATCAACCAACTGATTCCATTGGCATGGAAGCCACGATTGGAGCTGATGGATTTGTTGCAGCCTTCATCCGCCTTCACAGCCGTTGAGTTCAAAGTAACTTCGTCCGCCTGTTCCATCATTGAGTTCTTGGTTGGATTGTTCTTTGTCAGGGACTTCACCCTCGACCTTACCGCCATGGGTGACCCTACCAGGAGCATAGCTCCAGACGGCATTGCTCTCGGGATCACAGGACTACACAAGCTTCTCCACCAGGACAAGGTAACAATCCACGGAGAAGTCAGTTCGTAACATAACACCCAAACCAGTGTAGCTGATCCCCGAGTAGGCTCAACTTCAAACTGCTCTAAAAAGCCATCTCAAAGGCAGTCAACAAATTCACGCTCTTGAAATCCATTCCCAATCTAAATGCATGTTAAAATCTCCCATGACTACCCTAACATTGCCCTTTTGACATGCCTTTTCTATTACCCATTGTAATCTGTGGTCCGCATCCCAGCTACTGTTGGGAGGCCTGTATATAACTGCCATCAGATTCCTTTTACCCCTGCAGTTTCTTAACTCAATCCACAAGAATTCAACAACTTCCAATCCTATGCAACATCTTTTTAATGATTTGATGACATTATTTACCAGCTGAGCCATGCTACCTCTTTGCCTACCTTTCTATCTCTCTGATACAATGTGTAACCTTGGACATTCAGTTCCCAACTACAACCTCCTTCAGCCATGATTCAGTGAAGGCCATAACATCATAACTGACAATCTGTAAAAGTGCAAGAAGATCATCCACCTGATTTCTAATACTCCATGTTTTGAACCATAACACTTTGAGTACTGTATTTGCTACTCTTTTTGCTTCTGCATCTCGAATACACTGATACACACCATGTTGGCCACAATTATGTCCTTTCGTCTGCTTGCTCTTCCTGACAGTCTGACTGCATGCTATCTTTGCTTTTGTACCATCCATCATATCCTGAGTCCCTTCACTCCGCTTCCCACCACCCCCCCCCACCCAGTATATTAGATTAAACCCTTCCTAACAGCTCTGACAAACCTGACCTCAAGAATATGTGTCCCCCTCAGGTTCAGGTACAACCCAGCCCTTTTGTATAGGCATACCTCACCCAGAAGCAGAGGCTCAAGCGCAAGCTGTTCTAAAAAGCCATCTCATGGGTATTCAACAAATTCCCTCTCTTACGATCTGACATTGATCTGATTTGCGTATTGAAGTCCTCCATTAGAATTGTGATATTACCCTTACTACACGCATTTTACAGCTCCCTTTGCAATCCCAACCTCACATCTTGGCTACAATTTGGAGGCCTGTATATGATTCCCATAATTTTTTTTCTCACCCTTGCAGTTTCTTAACACCACCCACAAAGATGTGTATCTCGCTTAATATTATTGGCTAGTTTGCCCTCATGTTTCATCTTTTCCCATCTTACAGCTTTTTTAGTTGCCTTTTGTTAGATTTTATCAGCTTCCCAATCATCAAACTTCCCACTGACTTTTGTTACCTTATATGCCCTTTCCTTGGCTTTTATGCCGTCCTTAACTTCCATTGTCAGCCACAGATGCCCAGCCCTACCATTTAAGAACAAGTGCTGCTGTGGGACAAAAAACATAGAACATAGAAATCTACAGCACATTACAGGCCCTTCGGCCCATAATGTCATGCCAAACATGTAATCTACTCTAGAAACTGCATTGAATTACCCTACCACATAGACCTCTATTTTTCTAAGCTCCATGTACCTATTTCTACAGGGTCTTGTGATCACAAGAAAAGCAACTGAGACAAAGACCCTATTGTATCCACCTCTACCACTGTCACTGGCAATGAATTGCATGCACCCACGACACTCTGTGTCTAAAACGTACGTCTGATATCCCTCTTGTATCTATTCCCAAGTACCTTAAAGCTATGCACCCTTGTGATTGCCATTTCAGCCCTGGGAAAAAGCCTTCGGCTATCCATACAATCAATGCCTCTCATCATTTTATACACCTCTATCTGGTCACCTCTCATCCTCCACCGCTCCAAGGAAAAAAGGCCAAGTTCGCTCAACCTATTCTCATAAGACATGCTCTCCAATCCAGGCAACATCCTTGTAAATCTCCTCTGTACTCTCTCTATAGTATCCACATCCTTCCTATAGTGAGGTGACCAGAACTGAACACAGTACTCCAAGTGGGGTCTAACTAAGGTCTTATATGGCTTTGACATTATCTCACGGCTCTTGAGCTCAATTCCACAGATGATGAAAGCCATCATACCACACTCCATCTTAACAACACTGTCAACCTGCTCAACAGCTTTGAGTGTCCCATGGACACGGACTACAAGATCTCGCTGATCCTCCACACAGCCAAGAGTCAAACAATTAATATTATATTCTGTCTTCAAATTTGATAAGGAGCCTCACATGAGGCTGCTTAAGAAGATAAAATCTTATGGCGTTACAGGAAATATACTGGAATGGACAGAAGGATGGCTGACAGGCAGGAGGCAGGGAGTAGGAATAAAGGGGGCCTTTTCATGTTGGCTGCCAGTGACTAGTGGTGTTCCTCAGGGGTCAATATTGGGGCTGCTATTTTTCACATTGTTTGTCAATCATTTAGATGATGGAATTGATGGATTTGTAACGAAGTTTGCAGATGATACAACGATATGTGGAGGGGCAGATAGTGCTGAGGAAGCAATGAGATTGCAGCAGGACTTAGACAAATTAGAAGAATGGGCAAAAAATGGCAGAAGGGATACAGTGTTAGGAAATGTATGATAATGCATTTTAATAATGTTACGTACCCCGTAACTGGGTTGCCAAACCAGCAGAAATGGATCACTCAGTTGGAGTCTGGAGTACTAGAACTAAGGAAGTTTTATTAAAGAAACAAGCAACACAGTAATCGAAAGGATAATAAATGCAACAGTTCAGCGATGATAAACACACATGTGCACAGAATTAAGATAACAGCATCAATCAAGCTCTATCGTTGTCTAGGGGTAAATGACCAAATTTCAAAATGACTCAAAGTTCAGTCCAGTTCAGTTCGCAGTAATCGTTGCCATGGCGATGGACAACGTGGTGGAAGAGAGAGATAGAACAGGAACAACTGATCATTCAGCACAGCTTCACTCACTGTCCGGCGAGATGGCTCACAAACAGCTTTTGGGCGGGTCCTTGGTGATGTCACCTGAGGTCACCGACTGTGACCCCTCCTCCAGATGCGGTCGATCCTCTGCAGTGAACCCGGCACCCAGGCAAGGGCGGACACACACCGGGTTCCCGCTGATCGTACCTTTCCACCCTGGTCGTTGTCTGGTACTTCTCACCCACTCGTGAGAGGCGCACCGCTTCCAGGGTCTCGTTACCTTGGGTGGCATGTCTGCCGCCTTAGCGAACCTGTCCCTTTTTATCCCCCTGCTGGGGTATCGCCTGTCCACCACTTCAAACAGTTCAGGGTTCAAAGGGGGTGCCGCTCCAGACAGCTCTCTCTCCCACGTCCCTTCATTACACATCTCCAGACGCTGCTCCATTGTTCCTTATCTCTCCTTCCCCTGAGGGCAGGTGGCAGACCAACTGCTGATGCCACTGATGCCAGCAAACATCTTAATTTTATGTGTATTCTCGTAACAATAAAAAGAACAATAGTGTAGACTATTATCTAAATGAGGACAAAATTCAAACATCAGTGGTACAAATGAACTTGGGAGTCCTCGTGCAAGACTCCCAGAAATTTAATTCACATGTTGAGTCTGTGGTAAAGAAGGCAAATGCAATGTTGACATTTATTTCAAGGGGAATAAAATATAAAAACAAGGAGATAATGTTGAAGCTTTATAAGACAATAGTCAGGCTGCACTTGAAGTATTGCCAACCGTTTTGGGCCCCATATCTCAGAAAGGGGATATTGCCACTGGAAAAAGTTCAGAGGTGGTACATGAGGATGATTCAAGGATTGAAGGGTTAACATATGAGGATCATTTGGCAGCTTTGGGCGTATACTCACTGGAATTTAAAATAATGAATGGGGATCTCTTTGAAACCTACCACATGCTGAAAAGACTAAATAAGGTGGATGTGGAGAGAATGTTTCCTCTGGTAGGGATATCCAGAACTAGAGGGCAAGGCCTCAACATTGAGTGGTGAACTACCAGAACAGAAGTAAGGAGGAATTATTTTAGACAAAGATTGGTGAATCTGTAGAATACTCTGCCACAGACTGTGGTGGAGTTCAAGTCCATGGGTATATTCAAAGCAGAAGTTAATAGATTCCTGACTGGCTGGAGCATCAAGGAATATGGAAAGAGGGCAGAAGTAATAGGTTGAATAGGATCCAGGAATAGCCATGATGAAATGGCGGAGCATACTAGTTGGGCTGAATGGCCTAGTTCTGCTCCTATGTTTTCTGGTCGAATCATCAATTTTGTCTCTCATAATTGATTCGTTGCCAGTGAGGTTGAACCAATAAGTAGATCTTTACAAAGTTTTGTGTTTAAAACAATTTATCAGTTGACAAAAGGCAATGGTTTGTAATGAAGAGGAGGTTTAAAAAGATCAAATGAGTCTCAGATAGCAGCAATATGCCTTTATCGCACATTGCCTTTATCAAAACCAAACAGAGACATTGAACACAATTAATTTTAGTCATTGACAATTGTTTATTGTTTCTTATGCAAACCATTTCCTTCTATTGCTTCAGGGACTTTCTCATTATTAAAGTAGATTAGAGGGGTTTTCAAACTTTGACTTGAAGATTATGAGCTTTTCAACATTTTATTACCAGGTATGAGTGGTGACTGAATTCCAGTTGGAACCTTTGATCACTCAGTGAATTGAAATCACTATGTAATTTGATTTTTTGTTACTGTGAAATCTGGTTTGAGATATATTACTGTAAGCGTAGGCATAAAGAAGGCAAATTTATTTTTCTTAGGGAAATCAGGAGTTACATGGGTTTTCATGATAAACCAGTAATTTAAAATATGTTAATAGTTTATTTCCAATTCGAAACCATAGAAATCATAGTAAAACTACAGCACAGAAACAGGCCTTTTGGACCTGCTTGGTTGTGCCGAACCATTTTCTGCCTAGTCCCACTGACCTGCATCGGACCATATCCCTCCATACACCTCCCATCCATGTATCTGTCCAATTTATTCTTAAATGTTAAAAGTGAGCCCACATTCACCACCTCGTCTGGCACCTTATTCCACACTCCCACCACTCTCTGTGTGAAGAAGCCCCCCCTAATGTTCCCTTTAAACTTTTCCCCCCTCACCCTTAACCCATGTCCTCTGGTTTTTTTCTCCCCTTGCCTCAGTAGAAAAAGTCTGCTTGCATTCACTCTATCTGTACCCATCATAGCTTTATATACCTCTATCAAATCTCCCCTCATTCTTCTACGCTCCAGGGAATAAAGTCCTAACCTATTCAACCTTTCTCTGTAACTGAGTTTCTCAAGTCCTGGCAACATCCTTGTAAACCTCTGCACTCTTTCAACCTTATTAATATCCTTCCTGTAATTTGGTGACCAAAACTGAACACAATACTCCAGATTCGGCCTCACCAATGCCTTATACAACCTCATCATAACATTCCAGCTCTTATACTCAATACTTCGATTAATAAAAGCCAATGTACCAAAAGCTCTCTTGACAACCCTATCTACCTGTGATGCCACTTTTAGGGAATTTTGTATCTGTATTCCCAGATCCCTCTGTTCTACTGCACTCCTCAGTGCCTTACCATTTACCCTGAATGTTCTACCTTGGTTTGTCCTTCCAAAGTGCAATACCTCACACTTGTCTGTATTAAACTCCATCTGCCATTTTTCAGCCCATTTTTCCAGCTGGTTCAAATCCCTCTGCAAGCTTTGAAAACCTTCCTCACTGTCCACTACACCTGCAATCTTTGTATCATCAGCAAATTTGCTGATCCCGTTTACCACATTATCATCCAAATCATTGATATAAATGACAAATAACAATGGACCCAGCACTGATCCCTGTGGCACACCACTAGTCACAGGCCTCCACTCTGAGAAGCAATCCTCTACTACCACTCTTTGGCTTCTTCCATTGAGCCAATGTCTAATGCAATTTACCACCTCTCCATGTATACCTAGCAGCTGAATTTTCCTAACTAACCTCCCATGGGGGACTTTGTCAAAGGCCTTACTGAACTCCATGTAGACAACATCCACTGCCTTCCCTTCATCCACTTTCCTGGTAACCTCCTCGAAAAACTCCAATAGATTGGTCAAACATGACCTACCACGCACAAAGCCATGTTGGCTCTCCCTAATAAGTCCCTTTCTATCCAAATGCTTGTAGGTTCTGTCTCTTAGTACTCCCTCCAATAATTTACCTACTACCGACGTTAATCTTACCAGCCTATAATTTCCCGGATTACTTTTCGATCCTTTTTTAAACAACGGAACAACATGAGCCATTCTCCAATCCTCCGGCACCTCACCCATAGACACCGACATTTTAAATATATCTGTTAGGGCCCCTGCAATTTCAACACTAGCCTCCTTCAAGGTCCGAGGGAATACCATGTCAGGTCCTAGGGATTTATCCACTTTAATTTGCCTCAAGATAGCAAGCACCTCCTCCTTTTCGATCTGTACAGTTTCCATGATCTCACTACTTGTTTCCCTTAATTCCTTAGATTTCATGCCAGTTTCCTTAGTAAATACAGATGCAAAAAACCTATTTAAGATCTCCTCCATTTCTTTTGGTTCCGCACATAGCCGACTACTCTGATCTTCAAGAGGACCAATTTTATCCCTTACAATCCTTTTACTCTTACTATACCTATAAAAGCTCTTTGGATTATCTTTCACCTTGACTGTCAAGGCAGCCTCATATCTTCTTTTAGCCCTCCTGATTTCCTTCTTAAGTATTTTCTTGCACTTTTTATACTCAAGCACCTTATTTACTCCCTGTTTCCTATACATGTCATACAACTCTCTCTTCTTCTTTATCAGAGTTGCAATATCCCTTGAGAACCAAGGTTCCTTATTCCTATTCACTTTGCCTTTAATCCTGACAGGAACATACAAGCTCTGCACTCTCAAAACTTCTCCTTTGAAGGCTTCCCACCTACCAATCACATCCTTGCCAGAGAACAATCTGTCCCGATGCACGCTTTTTAGATCCTTTCTCATTTCTTCATATTTGGCCTTCTTCCAGTTTAGGACCTCAACCCTAGGACCAGATCTATCTTTATCCATGATCAAGTTGAAACTAATGGTGTTATGATCACTGGAACCAAAGTTCTCCCCTACACACACCTCTGTCACTTGTCCTAACTCGTTCCCTAATAGGAGATCTAATATTGCATCCCCTCTAGTTGGTATCTCTATATATTGATTTAGAAAACTTTCCTGAACACATTTTACAAATTCTAACCCATCTAGACCCCTAACAGTATGGGAGTCCCAATCAATATGTGGAAAATTAAAATCCCCTACCACCACAACTTTATGTTTCCTGCAGTTGCCTGCTATCTCTCTGCAGATTTGCTCCTCCAATTCTCGCTGACTATTGGGTGGTCTATAATACAACCCCACTAATGTGGCCATACCTTTTCCTGTTTCTCAGCTCCACCCATAAGGACTCAGTAGACAAGCCCTCTAATCTGTCCTGCCTGAGCACTGCTGTAACATTTTCCCTGACAAGCAATGCTACCCACCCCCCCCCCACCTTTCATTCCTCTGCCTCTATCACATCTGAAACATCGGAACCCTGGAATATTAAGCTGCCAGTCCTGCCCCTCCCGTAGCCAAGTTTCACTAACTGCTATAACGTCATAATTCCACGTGTTAATCCACACTCTCAACTCATCCGCCTTCCCCGCAATACTCCTAGCATTGAAATATATACACCTCAGAAGATTTTTACCACCACTCACAACTTTCCTATTTGCAGCTTTGCTTGAACTTTTAACATCATTTATTTTCACCCCAGTCTCACTGTCAGCTCTGGCACTCTGGTTCCCATCCCCCTGCAAATCTAGTTTAAAGCCTCCCCCAGTAGCACTAACAAACCTCCCTGAAAGGATATTGGTCCCCTTGTAGTTCAAGTGTAACCTGTCTCTCTTGTACAGGTCCCACCTGCCCCAGAAGAGGTCCCAATGATCCTGAAATCTGAAACCCTGCCCCCTACACCAGTTCCTCAGCCACTTGTTCATCCTGCAGAGCATCCTATTCCTACCCTCACTGGCACGTAGCACAGGTAGCAATCCTGAGATTACCACCCTCGAGGTCCTGCTTTTCAACTTCCTACCAAGCTCTCTATACTCACTCTCCAGGACCTCCTCACTCTTCCTTGCTATGTCATTGGTACCAATGTGCACCACGACATCTGGCTCATCACCCTCCCACTTCAGAATGTCATGCAATCGAACAGAGACATCCTTGACCCTGGCACCTGGGAGGCAACAAACCATTCAAGTTTTTGGATCATTGGGACCTCTTTTGGCGCAGGCGTGACCTGTACAAAAAGGACGGGTTACACTTGAATCCTAGGGGGACCAATATCCTGGCAGGGAGATTAGCAAGGGCTACTGAAGTGACTTTAAACTAGAATGGTTGGGGGGTGGGACTCAAATTAAAGAGGCTAGGCGAGAGGAGGTTAGTTCACAACAGGGGGATGGGAATGAGTGCAGAGAGACAGAGGGGTGTAAAGTGAGGGTAGAAGCAAAAAGTAGTAAGGAGAAAAGTAAAAGTGGCAGGCCGACAAATCCAGAGCAAGCATTAAAAAGGGCCACTTTTCAACATAATTGTATAAGGGCTAAGAGAGTTGTAGAAGTGCGCCTGAAGGCTTTGTGTGTCAATGCAAGGAGTATTCGTAACAAGGTGGATGAATTGAAAGTGCAGATTGTTATTAATGATTATGATATAGTTGGGATCACAGAGACATGGCTCCAGGGTGACCAAGGATGGGAGCTCAACATTCAGGGATATTCAATATTCAGGAGGGATAGACATGAAAGAAAAGGAGGTGGGGTGGCGTTGCTGGTTAGAGAGGAGATTAACGCAATAGAAAGGAAGGACATAAGCCGGGAAGATGTGGAATCGATATGGGTAGAGCTGCGTAACACTAAGGGGCAGAAGACGCTGGTGGGAGTTGTGTACAGGCCACCTAACAGTAGTAGTGAGGTCGGAGATGGTATTAAACAGGAAATTAGAAATGTGTGCAATAAAGGAACAGCAGTTATAATGGGTGACTTCAATCTACATGTAGATTGGGTGAACCAAATTGGTAAAGGTGCTGAGGAAGAGGATTTCTTGGAATGTATGCGGGATGGTTTTTTGAACCAACATGTCGAGGAACCAACTAGAGAGCAGGCTATTCTGGACTGGGTTTTGAGCAATGAGGAAGGGTTGATTAGCAATCTTGTCGTGAGAGGCCCCTTGGGTAAGAGTGACCATAATATGGTGGAATTCTTCATTAAGATGGAGAGTGACATAGTTAATTCAGAAACAAAAGTTCTGAACTTAGAGGGGTAACTTTGAAGGTATGAGACGTGAATTAGCTAAGATAGACTGGCAAATGACACTTAAAGGATTGACGGTGGATATGCATTGGCAAGCATTTAAAGGTTGCATGGATGAACTACAACAATTGTTCATCCCAGTTTGGCAAAAGAATAAATCAAGGAAGATAGTGCACCCGTGGCTGACAAGAGAAATTAGGGATAGTATCAATTCCAAAGAAGAAGCATACAAATTAGCCAGAAAAAGTGGCTCACCTGAGGACTGGGAGAAATTCAGAGTTCAGCAGAGGAGGACAAAGGGCTTAATTAGGAAGGGGAAAAAAGATTATGAGAGAAAACTGGCAGGGAACATAAAAACTGACTGTAAAAGCTTTTATAGATATGTAAAAAGGAAAAGACTGGTTAAGACAAATGTTGGTCCCCTACAGACAGAAACAGGTGAATTGATTATGGGGAGCAAGGACATGGCAGACCAATTGAATAATTACTTTGGTTCTGTCTTCACTAAGGAGGACATAAATAATCTTCCAGAAATAGTAGGGGACAGAGGGTCCAGTGAGGTGGAGGAACTGAGCGAAATATATGTTAGTAGGGAAGTGGTGTTAGGTAAATTGAAGGGATTAAAGGCAGATAAATCCCCAGGGCCAGATGGTCTGCATCCCAGAGTGCTTAAGGAAGTGGCCCAAGAAATAGTGGATGCATTAGTGATAATTTTTCAAAACTCGTTAGATTCTGGACTAGTTCCTGAAGATTGGAGGGTGGCTAATGTAACCCCACTTTTTAAAAAAGGAGGGAGAGAGAAACCGGGGAATTATAGACCAGTTAGCCTAACGTCGGTGGTGGGGAAACTGCTGGAGTCAGTTATCAAAGATGTGATAACAGCACATTTGGATAGCGGTGAAATCATCAGACAAAGTCAGCATGGATTTGTGAAAGGAAAATCATGTCTGACGAATCTCACAGAATTTTTTGAGAATGTAACTAGTAGAGTGGATAGGGGAGAACCAGTGGATGTGGTATATTTGGATTTTTAAAAGGCTTTTGACAAGGTCCCACACAGGAGATTAGTGTGCGAACTTAAAGCACATGGTATTGGGGGTAAGGTATTGATGTGGATGGAGAATTGGTTAGCAGACAGGAAGCAAAGAGTGGGAATAAACGGGACCTTTTCAGAATGGCAGGCAGTGACTGGTGGGATACCGCAAGGCTCAGTGCTGGGACCCCAGTTGTTTACAATATATATTAATGACTTGGATGAGGGAATTAAATGCAGCATCTCCAAGTTTGCGGATGACACGAAGCTGGGTGGCAGTGTTAGCTGTGAGGAGGATGCTAAGAGGATGCAGAGTGACTTGGATAGGTTGGGTGAGTGGGCAAATTCATGGCAGATGCAATTTAATGTGGATAAATGTGAAGTTATCCACTTTGGTGGCAAAAATAGGAAAACAGATTATTATCTGAATGGTGGCCGATTAGGAAAAGGGGAGGTGCAATGAGACCTGGGTGTCATTATACACCAGTCATTGAAAGTGGGCATACAGGTACAGCAGGCGGTGAAAAAGGCAAATGGTATGCTGGCATTTATAGCGAGAGGATTCGAGTACAGGAGCAGGGAGGTACTACTGCAGTTGTACAAGGCCTTGGTGAGACCACACCTGGAGTATTGTGTGCAGTTTTGGTCCCCTAATCTGAGGAAAGACATCCTTGCCATAGAGGGAGTACAAAGAAGGTTCACCAGATTGATTCCTGGGATGGCAGGACTTTCATATGAAGAAAGACTGGATGAACTGGGCTTGTACTCGTTGGAATTTAGAAGATTGAGGGGGGATCTGATTGAAACGTATAAAATCCTAAAGGGATTGGACAGGCTAGATGCAGGAAGATTGTTTCCGATGTTGGGGAAGTCCAGAACGAGGGGTCGCAGTTTGAGGATAAAGAGGAAGCCTTTTAGCATCGAGATTAGGAAAAACTTCTTCACACAGAGAGTGGTGAATCTGTGGAATTCTCTGCCACAGGAAACAGTTGAGGCCAGTTCATTGGCTATATTTAAGAGGGAGTTAGATATGGCCCATGTGGCTACGGGGATCAGGGGGTATGGAGGGAAGGCTGGGGCGGGGTTCTGAGTTGGATGATCAGCCATGATCATAATAAATGGCGGTGCAGGCCCGAAGGGCCGAATGGCCTACTCCTGCACCTATTTTCTATGTTTCTATGTTTCTATCCTGGATTCTCTGTAACGACCACCGAACCTCCTATCTGTACCTCTAACTATCGAGTCCCCTATCACTACAATCACATTAATTGTTGAAATAATTTCATTTCCCAAAAAAAAAACATTCAGGGATTTGAACTTGTGTTTCCAAATTATTTCATAGCTTTCTAGATTTCTCATGTAGCAACGTATTCTTTATGTCCCATTCAGGAGAGCTAAATGTGGAATCTATTATAGCTAACAACAACTGTATATCATGTTAAGGAAAAGAAAAGATCTAACTCTTCTGTGAAGGCAAAGTAGTCTTCCAGGTCAAGGTTAGTGAAGAAATTAACAGCGATCAAGTGCTGGTTGCTCTTGAACTTTAGCTGACCTCATGGGTCTGAGAAAGTATACAAGAGAGTCTGAGTTTGTGCTATTTGCACGACATAATATATAAATGCAAGTCAAGTAAGTCACTTTCCCAAGGCTTATTATTGTAAAGCCATTCACGTATGAATTATAATGGAATCTACCTTTCCTCTTTCTTATAACAGTAGTTGCAAAGAAACCCAGTCACAGAACTGTTGTCAAAGAGTTGACTTGCCACTCCGTCAGAGTGAGAATTCAACCAGTTCAGCTTATTCTCCTGATGAACATCTGGAATATAAGAGCTGGGATGTGATGTTGAGACGTTATAAGGCACTGGTGAGGCCTCATCTTGAGTATTGTGAACTGTGTTGGGCTCCTTATCAAAGAAAAGATGTGCTGGTATTGGAGTGGGTTCAGAGGTGGTTTACAAGGATGGTTCCAGGAATAAAAGGATTATCTTATGAGGAACATTTGATGGCTCTGAGCCTGTACTCGCTAGAAGTTAGAAAGAAGAAAGGGGACCTCATTTAAATCTTTTGAATGTTGAAAGGCCTAGACTGAGTAGATGTGGAAAAGATGTTTCCTGTGGTGAAGGAGTATCGGACAAGAGGTCACAGCCTCAGGATATTTAAGGCAAAGATTGATAAGTTCTTGATTGGCTATGGCATCAAGGGTTACGGGGAGAAGGTTAGGTAGTGCCGCTAAGGAGGGGGAAAATGGATCAGCCATGATTTATTGGCGGAGCAGATTCAATAGGCCAAATTGCCTAATTCTGCTCCTATGCCTTATGCTCTTTATAATTGACTCCAACATCTTCCCAACCACTGAGGTCAGGCTAACTGGCCTATGGTTTCCTTTTTCCTGCTTCTCTCCCTTCTTGAAGAGTGGGGTGACATCTGCAATTTTCTATTTTCCCAGAACCATTCCTGAATCTAGTGATTCTTGAAAGTTCATGGGTTTTCCAGTTTGACAACGATGGCTTCTTTAACCTCTCTTTCAAATCACCTGTTTCCCCCCCCCCCGCCCATCCAAAATGTGCACTTTGTCATCAGTAAAGGAGTGTCCCTTGTTCTTTAGGTGTAGATAAACAACCAAATCTTGACCTGAGGTGTTAGTCCTCCTATGTTCAGGGAAAACCCATCCCTGGATAGAGGGGGTGGCCTCCCATCACCCATCAGCTACTTACAATGCAGTCCTAACATCTCTACCCTGGTATCTGCACAACAGTTCACACCTCCATTCATTCAAAGATGAGACTAATGACTCTTTTATTACCTTTACAGCTCTTAACAACCCTCATGTGATTGCTATAGCTTTAAACAACTCACAGAGTTTATAAACTGGGAAACTACCCACCATAGACCAGAACCAAAGAAGTGGTGTAACATCTTCTTGTCAACACAGCAAGTCCAGTTGCCTTGATTTACAACTGCTTGTTGTACAATGACCTGGATGACTGAGAACCTTCATAGACCAACTGTTAAAATCAGTAACAGTTACAACCATCCGGTTTCTGAACCAGAGTGAATAAATTAATTCACCACAATTCTGAACACCACGATCCTCTAAACTTCAGACCCATTTTCAAAGACTCTTTACAACTCATGTTTCAGTGTTATTTTTATTTGCACATTTTGTCTTTTGCACATGGTTGTTTGTTGTCTTTGGCTGTTTATGTATAGTTTTTTTGTCAAATTCTGGTATATTTCATTTTCCCTGTAAATACGTGCAAGAAAATGAATTTCAAGGTAGCAAATGCTGACCTATGCATTATATGTTTTGATTATAAAATATCTTAGAGCTTAAAACTTGGAATTGAGTTGTCTTACCCAGAAATCAGACACGATCCCCATTTAGGTACACATAAAAAAAAATTACCTCAGGTTAGCTTGTCCTGGGTCATGTAGCACCCCTTGCAAAATTAGGCCAAACACTACTTTTTATGATTCACCTTAATGCAACTGGTGTTTGTGATGTTTGTTCATGTTAGTTATATCAAATGTCATTATGTCCACAACAACTGTTTCTGTGATTATTGGACTAAATTGTTGCATAAAATTGCAACCTTTGAATTCAGTAACTAAAAAGAATGAGGAGCAAACTCTGTAGTTGTGCGAGAATGGATTGTGAGTTAGATATTCCTAAAGTATCGTTCACAGCCTCTGCCAGTCTCTTTTATTCATCCATCACTACATGTGGATCAGGACATATGACATTTCAGTGCTATGATGCAGTAATGTTAGACTGATTGGCATATGCTTTACAATGGTGTCGTGCCTCATATCACAAGTTGAGGGTGGACATACACTCTGGAGATTGCTGCTTATTTTTCCAAAGTTCCTCAGATTCAGAGAATTTTAATTCTGCATCTTCCCCCTTTCTTTCCAGGCCCCAAAATGGGCCTTGAACTGAAATGTAGACTTTGTTAATTCCCATAGATGCTGCCAGAATCGCTGAATTCCACCAGCAATTTGTGTGTGTTGCTCAAAGAATATGCTATTAGATTGCAAAAAAAAATTCAAAAGTTCGAAGTAAATTTATTATCAAAGTATGAACAGTATATGTCACCACATACTACCCTAAGATTTATTTTCTTGTAGGCATTCACAGTAGAACAAAGAAATACAATAGAATCAGTGAAAAACTACACAGAAAGACTGACAACCAATGTGCAAAAGATTACCAACTATACAAATACAATAATAATTATTATTATTAATAAATATGTAAATAAATAATACAGAGAACATGAGTTGTAGAGTCCTTGAAATCGAGTCCATAGGTTGTGGAATCAGTTCTGTGCTGAAGTGAGTGAAGTTATCCATGCTGGTTCTGGAGCTTGATGGTTGAAGAGTAATAACTGTTCCTGAACCTGGTGGGGTGGGACCCAAAGCTTCTGTGCCTCCTTGCCGGCGACAGCAGCAGGAAGACAGCATAGTCTGGATAGTGGGGTTCCCTGATGATGGATGCTGCTTTCTTGCGGCAGTGTGCCTTGTAGGTGTGATCAATGGTGTGGAGGACTTTGCATTTATCTGTAGTGGCTGCATCCACCACTATTTGTAGGTTTTTCCATTCTTGGGCATTTGTGTTTCTATACCAACGTTCAAGAATGGCTGAAATAACCTAATTATTCAAAAGAAGAGGGGATGAAAGCAAGAAACTACAGGTCAGTTAGCTTAACATCTCTCAAAGGAAAATTATTAAAGATGTTATAGCAGGGCACCAAGGTAATCAGGTGAAGTCAGTATGATTTTATGAAAAGGAAATCATGATTGATCAGTTTATTTTGATTGATTTACTTTATTAAGAAGTAGCACATGCGGTAAAAGGAAGCTAGTGGATATACTGTACTTAGAAAGCATTTGATAAGGTTCTACATTAAAGGCTATTATGAAAAGTAGAGTCTCTTAGCATATGATGTAGGATATTGGCATAGATGTGGGAAATTTTCTGGTTGGTAAACTGAATTAATGGATGTATCCAGGGATCAGTGTTGGAACCTCAACGCTTTTCAATTTATGTAAGTATCTTACATAAAGGCACTGAAATTATAGTTGCTGAATTTGTTGATGATAGATAGATAAGTGATAAAGTAAGATAAAGAGCCAATAGCAATACTACAAAGGGAATAAGACCATAAGAGTTAGGAGCAGAATTCAGCCATTCGGCCTATCAAGTATGCTCTGCCATTTGATTATGGCTGATTTATTATCCCTCTCAACTCCATTCCCCGGCCTTCTCCCTTTAAACTTTGACACCCTTACTCATCAGAAACCTACTAATTAGCCTCTGATTATACACAATAACTTGGGCTCCACAGCCATCTGCGGCAATACATTTCACAGATTCACCACCTCTGGCTAAAGAAATTCCTCCTCATCTGTGTTCTAAAGGGACATCTCTGTATTCTGAGGCTGTGTCCTCTCATCCTAGACTCTCCCACTATTGGAAGCATCCTCTTCATGTCCATTCTTTCTAGGCCTATTTGATAGGTTTCAATGAGATCCTTTTCATTCTTCTGAAGTCCAGCAAGTATAGGCTCAGAGCCATCAATTGCTCCTCATACTGAATGCTAACCCTTTTATAAGCAACTGTGAACTTTGTATCCATCTGCCATTGGGCACCTGACAAATAATGTTTTAGCACAATAATCTAAACGCTCCGCCAACATACTTATTTTCACTGCATTTGTGCTCAGTTCTGAGATTCATCTGAGGCCACCTGATTGACTAACAGTGCTTACACACACAAAATGCTGGAGGAACTCAGCAGGTCAGGTAGTTATCTACAGAGAGGGATAAAAAGTCAATGTTTTGGGCCAAGACATTGATTGTTTATTCCTCTCCATAGATGCTTCCTGACCTGCTGAATTCCTCCAGCATTGTGTGTGTGTTTTTCTGGATTTCTAATATTTGCAAAATCTCTTGTGTTTACGATTCTCTATTTTGTGCATCAATAGGGAAAATATCTGATATCCAAAATTCATTTTCCTAATGAAACATTGAGCAATCTCAGGGATGCTGAATCTCAGGGTTATATACTGCATTTATCTTTTGATGATAAAAGTACTTTGAATCTTCGAAGAATACACTGAAACTGACACAAGTCGATAATTTTGACACAGAATGCTTTGTTATAGGGACTATTTTAAAGGGTCTCAGCCTGAAACGTCGACTGTACCTCTTCCTATAGATGCTGTCTGGCCTGCTGTGTTCACCAGCAATTTTTATGTGTGTTATTTTAACAACCTTGTCACCTTTAAAATAAATAATAAACAAAAATGTAGAGGCAGAAACTGGGACGTAGATTCTAGGATTTAGAGGTAGGCACAGGATAACTCTGGTAAAGAGCCTAAAGGTACATGACAGGAAGACCAACCACATTTCCTATTGTGAACATCATAGGTACAGGGTGGAGAGAGTAATTGGATATGAAACATTCCTTCACGTATTTTGAATTAAGACAAAGTTAGATGCTAATAACTACTACATGACCATATTTGTTTTTATTTTAAACCAGAATGGAAATTACACGTTCATGTTCAGTTTCGGTGAAGACAGAAAGTTATAGCTTCTTTGCGTCCATCTGCCATGGATCTGGTTCTGTTATAAATTTTCCTGATTGTGAGGACCAGATGAAGTGGAAGAGTTTTTTTTTCTCTCTCTCTCCCCCCAAAATTGTCTGAACTGGATTGTTGGTAGCTTAGGCTTCTTCTCAAAAACAACGCCAATTGGTTGCAGTCCAATTTCAACGTAAGAGCACCAGTACTGGGCTAGGTGGAAGAAATTAAGCCTGCTACAATTATGGAAAGTAGCTGCTCTTTATTAAAATCTAAGATAATCTTTTCATTCACACTTTACTACATAGCAGAAGCATACAAGTTACTACAGTCATCTGTACAGCAATGTACTGGTGCACATTAATAGCCTGCAAACATTTGAGTGGAAAGGGGGTAATATTTGATTCCCTGCAAAATGATGTGTTCTCAACATGCTTTAAAGGAGTATTAGGTCATTTACTACAGGGCTGTTGGTGAGAGTTCTATGGTGGGAATATTGGTTGCTATTTACCCACACTTTACGATAGTTGTTACAGTTTGAAAGCAGTTCTTTGTTGTCAAACTTCTCCAGAACATCCAGAGATCACAAAGTATGTTGATACAAATCCTACAGGCTGGATCCAATTACCCTTGTTTATGCAATACACATTTTAACCATGCGTTAACAAACTTAGCAACAATTGCCTGTTGAAATTCTACACATTACACATTAGCATCAGATATAATTCTCACAGAGAACAATGCAATGGGCATCTGTGATACAGCAATTGTTGTGAAGATGTGAAATGACAGGAAATATGGAGAATATTAAAATTTCAGTGCAGCACACACAACACTCCCCTTTGACTGTGTGGGAGGCTGGTGCAAAAATTTCAGGAGCCCTGGCAGAGGTAGTTAAAACATCCTTACCCATGGGTGAGGTGCTGGACACCGCAATATAGCTAATCTTTCTCTGTTGTTCAAGAAAGGCTTTAAGAATACACTGGGAAATTATAGGCCTGTAACCCTGCCATCAGTATTAAGTAAATTATTGGAAGGTATTCTAACAGACCAGATATATAGTATTTGTGTAGACAAGGCCTGATTAGGGATAATCAACATAGCTTTGTGTGTGGTAGGCTGTATCTAACCAATCTTACAGAGATTTTCAAGCAGTTACTAGGAAAGTTTATGAAGGAAAGACAGTGGATGTTGTCCACATGGATTTTAGCCAGTGCTTTGTCAAAGTCCTGCATGGGAGGTTAGTTCAGTTGCTCAACATTCAGAATAAGTTAGTAAAATGAATTCAACATTTGCTTTGTAGGAAAAACCAGAAAGAGGTATTAAAAGGTTGCCTCTCTGACTAGAGGCCAACAACTAGTAATGTGCTACAAGGATCGGTGTTAGGAAGCAATGGTCCTCTCCCTCCCATCTGTCAATCATCTCCTTCCTCACTTGGTTTGATTTATCTTTCACAGCCCCTACTCCCACTAATCTCTCTAGATTGGCTCCCTTCTTCCCCACTACACTCTCAGGGTCTTTATACAAAATGTCAACCATCCCTCTCTCACCACAGATGGTGCCTGGCCCACTGAGTTTATCCAGCTGTTGAGTTTGGCCTCAGGTTGTAGTATCTGCAGATTTTTGTGTTTCCACCTTTTCCATTTGTGTTTTCTGAAGATCGGGAATTAGATCCTGGCCCAAAATCTGGAGGTAGCAGTCTAAATATAACTTTTCCAAGGGGAACTAGAAGATAAACAGCTTCTACCCAATTTAAATATTGCCATATTTACATTAGCTGTAAAATTTCTTTCTCCAATTGATGCCTAACACAGTAGAGACTTGGAGTGAAATGCAGACAACCAAATATGTTGTACTTACATAAACAATCATTCAATGGGATTTGACCAGACTTTTAAGATACTTATTTAATACATATTGGCTTTAAGGCTTTTACTTTCAAGTATGGCAGGCTCTGCAGACTAATAATGGAGGTTCATTGGGAAACTGTCTACTTCTATGTTGTAAAGTAATAAAAAGACTAAATGAGTTTGGTTGCTCTCTGAGAATAATTAGAGTAAAATTAAGGATGATCAATTCTAATATGCTGAAGCTGATAAGTTTTCTATCTGGGTGACACTTTCCGACGGCGTCTGGTAGCCACAATACAAACAGTGATGGCAATGATCACAGTCATTATAATTAGAATACAACCAGCTATTACAAGAATTTCTGAAATATTAATCACCAGAGATTCATCAGTTTGGCTAGGTGAGCGCGACGTGGTTGCTGTTAGTGACGGTGTCTGATTTGATGGTGTAGGTGGAGTAGATGGAATTGGTGTAGGTGAAGGCAAAACCAAGGCAGCCTGTGCTATATTTGACAACTCCGAAGTAAGGTTTACTTTATCGTGTGCTTTGATTCCAAAGTAGAGTACTGTCCCATTTTTCAGTTCAATATTCTCAGAGATCATAAACGATTCCTCTGATTTTGCAGTCTTTGGCTTCAACCCGTTGGTATTGACCTTATGAGCAGATTGAAAATCATTTCTCAGCTGTGTAAAGTTTTTACTCATCCGTATTTCATAGTAGGAAGCTAAATAAAGAAAAAAGGGATGAATAAAAGTTAACGAAAAATACAAAGAACAGCAGTTCAAACTTTATTACTATCACAGACCAGTGCATTAAAACATTCACTCAGTTTTTGTCTGCCTGAATTACAGTTTTTGGTTTATTTTCTATATTCTCTTTGGTACATTGGACATCTCCAGTAGAAGTTTGATGTCCTTTTGTATTGCAAAGTGCCATCGATGTCCAATACAGTTCCTGAATCCATTTAAATAACAGCAGGATGTCAGTAAGTGCTGATAATGACACTTATCCTTAGGGAGAGGGCAAAGGAAGGGTAAGAAAGGCAGATTTCCTCACCTGAGGAACATTGGTGAACCAGATTGATTGGCATGCAACTCTAGCAATGATGCTTCTAGTTAAACTTGTTTGAGGTCGAAGGGAGTTCTGTGAGTGTAACCACAAGCACCTCACTCAGGGTGAAGCAACTGGCCCTGTGACACCAGTTCAGCTCCCTTCAGTGGCCATTTGTGCATAAATGTTTGGCGCATTCAAGAGGAAGTAGAGTGCCTGAGTAAGGTCTCCAAGCATTCTGGAGAAGGACAAGATGGGAAAATAACACATAAAATTTAGGATGAACTCAGCGTGTCAGGTAGCATTTATAGAGGGGAATAAACAGTTGATATTTCGGGTCAAGACCCTTTGTCAGGATTGTTTATTCATTAACTGTTTATTCCCCTCAATAAATGCTACCTGCCTTACTGAGTTCCTTCAGCATTTTGTGTGTGTTGCTCAAGATTTCCAGCATCTGCAGAACCTCTTGCGTTTAAAAAGGGAGAGTAAACTGCAATTACGCTTTTACATTGGGCTACTTTAAAGCCAGTGTACTTTGAGTTCTGAATTAAAGTTAGAAAGTTTAATGCATTGTGCCCTGTTTCTAGTAATTCAGACAGAGTACAGATTAAATTACAAATATTAACAGTTTTAAAATAAATTAATCCAGAATTTGGCCCATCTGGTCCGTACTAAACTATGAATCTACATGGTCCCATCAACCTGCACTCAGACCACAGTACTCCATGCCTCTCCCATTCACGTGCTTATCCCCAACTTTCTCTTAAATGTTGAAATCAAACCCACCAGCATACAAATAAGAGAAAATTATCTCCATAGTGAAGCCACTCCATGTATGGAATTGATCATACAAGGTAATTACTGGTGATAACTATTTAATGAGGGTGTTCAGAAATGAAACTTCCCATTATTTATACAAACAGTACATTAGAATATAGTTTGAATTACCATTTCCTTGATCAAAATCATCGCCTGGTGCTGTCCAGTTCAGTTGTATTTTATCTTCAACTATTGTTGCTTTAAGATCCATGATTTTATTAGGAGGAAACTTGTCAGGGGGAGTTCCTGAAGGAATCCGATTTACAGTAAATGTGCCACCTGACTTGACTCTCTTGAAACTTCCAAAGTTTGTCTGAGGATTGTCATCAATGGGCGGTGGCCTGGGTGGATTTTGTTGAATGATGCCTTAAAGGAAAACAAAGAGAGTATTTCAGAAAAAAAAAGATTATTTTAATTAGTGGCTCTGAAAATACAATGCAGATTGATAATCCAAAGGCTACAGCCCAGTCTTCTCCCATTTTACACAGACCTGAGGAGGAAAGCTAAAGGGAGATATACAGGGCAGGTTTCTTTTTTACACCAAGAGTGGAAAGTATCTGGAATGCTCGACCAGCGGAAGTGCTGGAAAAAGACATAATTGCAATGTTTTAGAGGTATTTAGATAGATAAGATAAGCTTTGTCACATGTACTGTACATCAAAACATACAGAAAAATGCGTCTTATGCATCAAATCAAATCAGTGAGGATTATGCTAAGCAGCCCACAAGTGTCACCACTCTTCAGCACCAAGATCGCATGGCCACCCTAAACATATGTCTTTGGAATCTGTGAGGAAACCAGAGCATCTGGAGGAGACCCACATGGTTACAGGAAGAACATACAAACTCTTTACAGAGAACAGCAGGAATTGAACCCAGAATTTACAACTGGCACTGTAATAGCGTTACACTAACCGCTACACTACCATGCCGCCCCAAATGAACTTACAGGAATGGAGAAATATGGATCATGTGCTGGCAGAAAAGTTCAGTTTAATTTGGCATAATAATCAGCATAGACATTGTTGGGGAAAAGGACATTTACTGTGGACAGCATTCTATCTGGTGCGTCACTGTCTGAAATGGAGGGGCCACTGCTTAGGATCAGAAAAAGCTGCTGAAAGTTATAAACACAGCCAGCACCATCATGGGCACTAGCCTATTCAGCATTCAGGACACCTTCAAAAGGCGTTGCCTCAAAAGGGTACAACCATCATTAAGAACCCCATCACCCAGGACGTCCTCATTGCTACCATCAAGGAGGAGGTACAGGAGCCTGAAGACACACAGCCAACATTTCAGGAACATCTTCTTCCCTTCTGCAATCAGATTTCTGAATGCACAATAAATCCATGGGCTGGCTGGTGTATAATGGTGTCAGCACCGGACTTTGAGGCAGATGGTCCTGAGTTCAAATCTGGCTGGGTCCCAACCTGGGCAGAAGCAAAATCTGTGCAGAAGAAAGGCCTGGCACTTTACTTCTGTATCTTGCCATGAAAACTCTATGGACATAGGACATCCATGGAGAACTACACTATCCATAGGGTCGCCATAAGTCAGCAATGAATCGATGCCACTGAACAATGTATTAAATATATATATATGTTCAACATATTTAATATACAGTGGCATGCAAAAGTTTGGGCACCCCTGGTCAAAATTCTTGTTACTGTGAATAGCAAAGCAAGTAAAAGATGAACTGATTTCCAAAAGGAATAAAGTTAAAGATTACACATTTCTTTAATATTTTAAGCAAGAAAACTTTTTTATTTCCATCTTTTACAGTTTCAAAATAACAAAAAAGGAAAAGGGCCCGAAGCAAAAGTTTGGGCACCCTGCATGGCAGTACTTAGTAACACACCCATTGGCAAGTATCACAGCTTGTAAACGCTTTTTGTAGCCAGCTAAGAGTCTTTCAATTCTTGTTTGGGGGATTTTCACCCATTCTTCCTTGCAAAAGGCTTCCAGTTCTGTGAGATCCTTGGGCCGTCTTGCATGCACTGCTCTTTTGAGGTCTATCCACAGATACCCGATGATGTTTAGGTCAGGGGACTGTGAGGGCCATGGCAAAACCTTCAGCTTGTGCCTCTGGAGGTAGTCCATTGTGGATCTTGAGGTATGTTTAGGTTCATTATACAGTTGTACAAGCCATCCTCTTTTCATTTTTGACTTTTCTTACAGATGGTGTGATGTATGCTTCCAGAATTTGCTGGTATTTAATTGAATTCATTCTTCCCTCTACCAGTAAATGTTCCCTGTGCCACTGGCTGCAACACAAGCCCAAAGCATGATTGATCCACCCCGTGCTTAACAGTTGGAGAGGGCTTCTTTTCATGAAATTCTGCACCCTTTTTTCTCCAAACATACCTTTGCTCATTGCGGCCAAAAGGTTCTATTTTAACTTCATCAGTCCACACGACTTGTTCCCAAAATGCATCAGGCTTCTTTAGATAAAAGCAACACACACAAAATGCTGGTGGAACACAGCAGGCCAGGCAGCATCTATAGGAAGAGGAACAGTCGACGTTTCGGGCCGACGCCCTTCGTCAGAACTAACTGAAAGAAGAGGTAACAAGACATTTGAAAATGGGAAGGGGAGGAGGAGATCCAAAATGATAGGAGAAGACAGGAGGGGGAAGGACGGAGCCAAGAGCTGGGAAGTTGATTGGCAAAAGTAATACACAGCTGGAGAAGGGAGGGGATCATGGGACAGGAGGCTTAGGGAGAAAGAAAGAGGGAGGGGAGCACCAGAGGAAGATGGAGAGCAGGCGAGGAGTTATAGTGAAAGGAACAGAGGGAGAAAAAAGAGAGAGAGAAAGAAAGGGGAAAAAAAATCAAAAAATGATAAATAAATAAGGGATGGGGTATGAGGGGGAGGTGGGGCATTATCGGAAGTTAAAGAAGTCAATGTTCATGCCATCAGGTTGGAGGCTACCCAGACGGAATATAAGGTTTTGTTCCTCCAACCAGAGTGTGGCTTCATCTTGACAGTAGAGGAGGCCATGGATAGACATATCAGAATGGGAATGGGACGTTGAATTGCAACGTGTGGCCACTGGGAGATACTGCATTCCCATTCTGATATGTCCACGTCCCATTCCCATTGTAATATGTCTATCCACGGCCTCCTCTACTGTCAAGATGAAACCTCACTCAGGTTGGAGGAACAACACCTTATAATCTGTCTGGATAGCCTCCAACCTGATGGCATGAACATTGACTTCTCTAACTTCCGTTAATGCCACTCCTCCCTTTCTTACCCCATCCCTTATTTATTTATTATTTTTCCCCCTTTCTTTCTCTCTCTGTCCCTCTCTCTATAACTCCTTGCCTGCTCTCCACCTTCCTCTGGTGCTCCCCTCCCCCTTTCTTTCTCCCAAGGCCTCCCATCCCATGATCCTCTCCCTTCTCCAGCCCTGTATCCCTTTTGCCAATCAACTTCCCAGCTCTTGGCTCCATCCCTCCCCCTCCTGTCTTCTTCTATCATTTTGGATCTCCTCCTCCCCTTCCCAATTTCAAATGTCTTGCTATCTCTTCTTTCAGTTAGTCTTGACGAAGGGTCTCGGCCCAAAAAGTCGACTGTACCTCTTCCTATAGATGTTGCCTGGCCTGCTGCATTCCACCAGCATTTTGTGTGTGTTGCTTTTATCTAAAGAAGCCTGATGCATTTTGGAAACAAGTCGTGTGGACTGATGAAGTTAAAATAGAACTTTTTGGCCGCAATGAGCAAAGGTATGTTTGGAGAAAAAGGGGTGCAGAATTTCATGAAAAGAAGCCCTCTCCAACTGTTAAGCACGGGGGTGGATCGATCATGCTTTGGGCCTGTGTTGCAGCCAGTGGCACAGGGAACATTTAGTGGTAAAGGGAAGAATGAATTCAATTAAATACCAGCAAATTCTGGAAGCATACATCACACCATCTGTAAGAAAAGTCAAAAATGAAAAGAGGATAGCTTCTACAACAGGATAAAGAACCTAAACACACCTCAAAATCCACAATGGACTATCTCAAGAGGTGCAAGCTGAAGGTTTTGCCATGGCCCTCACAGCCCCCTGACCTAAACATCATCGAGAATCTGTGGATAGACCTCAAAAGAGCAGTGCATGCAAGACGGCCCAAGAGTCTCACAGAACTGGAAGCCTTTTGCAAGGAAGAATGGGCGAAAATCCCCCAAACAAGAATTGAAAGATTCTTAGCTGGCTACAAAAAGCGTTTACAAGCTGTGATACTTGCCAATGGGGGTGTTACTAAGTACTGCAATGCAGAGTGCACAAACTTTTGCTTCAGGCCCTTTTCCTTTTTTGTTACTTTGAAACTGTAAAAGATGGAAATAAAAAAGTTTTCTTGCTTAAAATATTAAAGAAATGTGTCATCTTTAACTTTATTCCTTTTGGAAATCAGTTCAACTTTTACTCGCTTAGCTATACACAGTAACAGAAATTTTGACCAGGGGTGCCCAAACTTTTGTATGCCACTGTATATAGTAACTATATATATTCAAATGTAATTTGTAGGTTTTATTTTTATGTATTGCAATATACTCCTGCCGCAAAACAATAAATTTCGCGACATTTGACAGTGATAATAAACCTGACTTGGATTTATTGATTTTTATTGTTTTATGTTCACAATTTCAATGTCAAACCTTCAAACTTTTCACATTGGGGATTGAAGACCTAATTTAGGTTAACACTGAAATGCAGAGCAGAGGAACTAGTGCACTCGATATATGATATGATTTGATGCCCACTTTTTTTTTCTGCTTTGGAGAGTTAGGAACACTATCTTGTAAACATATCACTCTTTCCTCGTCTTCATCCTGAACTCACTATCAACAGCACTATGATAATAACTTCACCAGAAAGATTACAGTGCTTAATAATAGCAGCCCAGCAAAAAATTTTCAAAGAACATTAGCAATGGCTAGTGACTGGCCTTTTCAGCAATATGCACATTCTGTTAATGATATGAGAAAACAATTCTAATTTGTTAAATACTTCTGAAGATTCAGATGAAAAGAGGCCAAGGACTTTCAGAAGTTAAACTTATCTTGTGAAAGTCTTTGCATTTTACAGAGGAAAAGCTTTAAATGCCCATGGAATGTGGACAATCTCAAACTTACTGCGCATTTCCCACTCCAACAGTAATTGTTCGGCCTCTAGCAAACTGGGACAACCTTAGGAATGGAGCATTGCAAACGTTCCATCAAAAGTGTAATGCGAGATCAATGGAAGAAAAATTGGATAGTGGAGTGGTGGGTGGGGATGTCATTCATCATAACAGAGGAGAGGCAAATGGAGGAGAACCTCAGAAATGGATTCTAACATTTTTGCTGACACTCATTCTTTGGGGCACTCTTCTGTTTTGTGTATGTCTGCAAAGAACAAGAATTTCATGTTGTATATTGTATACAGTCTCTGATATTAAATGAAATTACTGAACTATTGAAATATGGGGATCAGGTATTTTAAGTCACAGCTGTCAAAAGCAGGGAAAAACAAGATGGGACTAGAACCAGGGGAGTTGAAACTTTGGGAGAGATGTTTGCAAAGCTTACAGAGGTATGGAGGGGGTGGGCTCATTTGAATTTAATCACAAACTTTTGGCTTTAAGAGCTGGATTTCAAGCAGTGAGAACAGTGGACAACAGAGTACCAGATGAGCTGAGTTTCAAAGAAGATGAATGATGGGAGGTTGTTCTGAGATCATTGGAGTTGTCAAGTGTAGGACTAGGAACGGCAAGGATAAGAGCTTCAATGGCACTTGGGCTGAGGAAATGGTGAAAGCAGGCAGTGTTGCACTTTTAAACAAACTACTTAGCATTTATCCATTAAGACATTACCATTTTGCACGTATCCTGGGATGTACATAGCATGTCCTTGCCGCCTGGCTGCAAATCTTGTGATCCCATCTTTTCCTTGAACAGACAATTTAAGGCCGTATCGTCCATTTCCACCATAATCAGTAAAGTATCGAGAATAAACACCATCATTTCTAACCGCGTCAGGGTCTAAAGGTAAAAAGACAAATAAAGATTTAAATAGGCATGCATGGGAACTTATGAAATATTAATTTCCCTGATAACATTCTCCTTTAATTGTAAAGAGTAATAAATTGCTATGTGTCAGACTAGTAATAATATCTACTGTCCTGGGCCCAGAATGCCTTTTTACCAAGCTCAGTTCTCTAACACCTGCTGACTCTTCCAAAAGTCAGAGTTGTTTTTGAATAAGTTAAGCTCCCGGCAATATTCTACGCTCAGCTTCTTGTCGTAAACAAGAACCAGTCTTCTTTTCTTAATGTAAATTGCAAGCAACTAATCAATCTGAAGTTAAAACTACAAGTTTGCAAACAAAAAGCACCGTCTATAGAGCACAGGGCTGGCTGCTCAAGAGATAAGACCATAAGATAGCCCTTTATTTTTTTGATATTGCCCTGGAGCCCTTAGCAATTGCTATTCGTGACTCACCTAATATATTTGGCATTATTCATGGGAATGGAACGCATAAAGTATCACTATATGCAGATGACCTGTTACTATATATCTCTAACCCAGAGAAATCCATCCCTGCAGTAATAATACTATTTGCTCTGTTTTAAAACGCAAACAACAGGAATTCTGCAGATGCTGGAAATTCAAGCGACACACATCAAAGTTGCTGGTGAACGCAGCAGACCAGGCAGCATCTCTAGCGAGAGGTACAGTCGACGTTTCAGGCCGAGACCAACAGTCCTGACGAAGGGTCTCGGCCTGAAACGTCGACTGTACCTCTTCCTAGAATGCTGCCTGGTCTGCTGAGTTCACCAGCAACTTTGATGTGTGTCATTTGCTCTGTTTAGTAGTTTTTCTTGTTATAAATTGAACCTTAATAAGAGTGTGCTTTTCCCATTAAATATGCAAGTTCCAATTTACAGACAATCAGCTTTTGGATTAGTTACTGATTATTTTACTTATTTAGGTGTTAAAATTACGAAGGAGCACAAGGAACTATTTAAAGTTAATTTTTTACCCTTAATTGATCATGTTAAACAAATGTTTACTAAATGGTCCCCTTTGTCCTCATCTTTGACTGGTCGAATTAATACTATTAAGATGATTATTTTACCTAAATTTTTGTATCTATTTCAGGTGGTTCCAATTTTTATACCTAAATCTTTTTTTGATATTATTGATTCTAAAATTTCTTCATATATATGGCAGAATAGAAATCCCAGGTTAAATAAGAAATATTTACAGAAATCAAAAAAAGAAGGCGGTTTGGCTTTGTTGAATCTTAGATTTTACTACTGGGCAATCAACATTCGATATTTAACGTTTTGGACTCAAGAATTGGATGAAACTCAGTGTCCACGATGGATGAACCTCGAGCGTGACTCTGTACAGGGTTTTTTGCCGGCTTCTATTCTAGGAGCTGCACTTCCCTTTGCACTTACTAAATTGAATAAACAAATGATAAATCCAATAATTAAACATACAAGATGAATATGGTTTCAAATTCGTAAATTCTTTGGATTGAACAAATTGATCCTGTCGAGTTCTATTATATCTAATTTTTTTCTTTCAACCATCTGGAATTGATCAAGCTTTTCTTTTATGGAAAACAAAGGAAATAACATGTTTTCGGGATTTATTCATGGATGACTGTTTTATGTCTTTTGAAAAGTTGTCTAATAAATACAATTTGCCTAGATCACACTTTTTCAGATATTTACAGACTAGAATCTTTTTGAACACTACTTTATCTACCTTTTGGATATCGCATCAAACTGAAGTTACAGAAAAATTTTTAGCTTTAAACCCCTATCAGAAGTGTTTAATAGCAATTATTTAAGATCTGATTATGAAAATACGTCTAGATACACCTGATAAAATTAAGTATGAGTGGGAAAGAGAACTTCAAATATCTTTATCTACAGAGAAACGGGAAAAAATTCTTCAATTAGTCAATACTTCCTCAATGTGTGCCAGACACGCCTTGAGACAACTTCAAAACGTAAACACGAGGAATTCTGCAGATGCTGGAAATTCAAGCAACACACATCAAAGTTGCTGGTGAACGCAGCAGGCCAGGCAGCATCTCTAGGAAGAGATACAGTCGACGTTTCGGGCCAAGACCCTTCGTCAGGACTAACTGAAGGAAGAATTAGTAAGAGATTTGAAAGTGGGAGGGGGCGGGGGAGATCCAAAATGATAGGAGAAGACAGGAGGGGGAGGGATGGAGCCAAGAGCTGGACAGTTGATTGGCAAAGGGGATATGAGAGGATCATGGGACAGGAGACCCAGGGAGAAGGAAAAAGGGGAGGGGGGAAAACTCAGAGGATGGGCAAGGGGTATAATGAGGGGGACAGAGGGAGAAAAAGGAGAGAGAGAAAAAGATTGTGTGTACATAAATAAATAACAGATGGGGTACGAGGGGGAAGTGGGGCATTAGCGGAAGTACTTCGTACCCCACTCCATCCCTCCTACCCCAAGGGAGGAGTTGTAAAGTTTGATGGCCACAGGCAGGAAAAACAAGAAGAATGACAAAAATGGGTAACTAGAATCCACTCCACTGCCTTTGACTTCTGTGGTGGATGTCTTGATCATCTGCAACTCATTTCTTTGTCGTTTTAGCTTAAAGGAATAGTATGTATGTTTTTGAAATCCTTTGTGTTATAAAATCTTTGTAATTTAGCAACCTTTTATTCAAATATCACTCCACTCTTCAAGAAGGGAGAGAGGCAGAAGAAATGACACTATAGGTCAGTTAGTCTGCCCTCAGCAGTTAGGAAGATGTTGGAGTCAATTATTAAGGATGAAGTCTCAAGGTACTTTGAGACATATGACAAAATAGGCTGTAGTCAATATGGATTCCTCAAGGGAAAATATTGCCTGACAAATCTGTTGGAATTTTTCAAAGAAATAACAAGGGTAGACAAAGGAGAATCTTTGTCCACATAGATTTTCAGAAGGCCTTTGACAAAGTGCCATACATGAGGCTGCTTAACAAGCTACGAGCCCATGATAGTACAGGAAAGATTCCAGCATGGATAAAGAAGTAGCTGATTGGCAGGAGGCAAAGAGTGGGAATTAAAGAGACCCTTTTCTGGCTGGGACTGCTGGTGTTTCACAGGGGTCTGTGTTGGGACTGATTCTTTACATATAATATGACAATGATTTGAATGATGGAACTGATGGCTTTGTTGCAAAGTTTGCAGACAATATGAAGATGGGGGGGTAGGTTGTTTTGAGGAAGTAGAGAGGCTACAGAAGGACTTAAGACAGATTAGAAGAATGGGCAAAGAAGTGGCAGGTGGAATACAGTGTCAGGAAGTGTATGATCATGCACTTTAGTAAAAGAAATTAAAGGGTTGCCTATTTTCTAAATGGAAAGAAAATACAAAAAGCTGAGGAAGTCCATATGCAGGATTCCCTGAAGGTTAATTTGCAGGTTGAGTCTGTGATGAGGAAGGCAAATACAATGTTAGCATTCATTTCAAGGGGACTAGAATATAAAAGCAAGGAAGAATGCAATGTTGAGACTTTACAAAGCACTGGTGAAGTCTCACTTGGAGTATTGTGAGCAGTTTTGGGCCACTTATCTTAGAAAGGATATGCTGAAACTGCAGAGGGTTCAAAGGAGGTTCAGGAAAATGATTCCAGGATTGAATAGCTTGTCATGTGAAGACCGTTTGATGGCTCTGGGGCTGTATTCACAGAAATTCAGAAGAATGAGGGGTGACCTAATTGAAACCTATCGAATGGTGAAAGGTCTTTATAGAGTGGATGTGGAGAGGATGCTTCCGATGGTGGGAGAGTCTATGACCAAAGGACCCAGCCTCAGAATAGAAGAGCGTCCTTTTATACTGGAGATGAGGAAAAATTTCTTTAGCCAGAGAGTGATTTCACACCCAGAGGCTCGAGCATCGCTGACCAAAGATTTCCAAAGTTTTGTCAGCACATCCAGGTGAGCACTTGTGGAGATAACACACTCGACTACTGTTACGCTCCCTTTCATAACGCTTATAAGGCTTTCCTCCGTCCAGCTTTTGGAAAATCAGATCACTCTTCAATCCTGCTTCTCCCATCGTACAGGCAGAAACTGAAACAAGAGGTGGCCATAGTTACAACCGTCCACTGTTGGTCTGACCAACCGGCCTCCATGCTGCAGGACTGCTTCGATGACGTCAACTGGAATGATTTCCATGATGAGGATGTCTCCAAGTTCACTGATGGAGTCACGTGCTTCATCCAGAAGTGCATTGACGATGTTGTCCCCCAGAGTCGGTCAGGGTCTTCCCGAACCAGAAAACCTTGATCAATAGATCCTTGCCAGCAGCACTTACAGCACGATATCGAGCTTACATCTCTGGAGATCAACTAGAGCTCAAGAAAATCAGCTATGATTTGTGCAAAACTATCAAGACTGCGAAACAGCAATATAGGGAGAAGATTGAGTCGAGATTCAGCAAAGCTATCAAGATTACAAAACAACAATATAGGCTGAAGTTTGAGTGAAGATTCACAACGAATAGCACACAGACTGCAAAGCCAAACATTGTAGTGCTGCCAACATCACGGCCTCTCTCCCAGATGAGCTGAATCACTTTGACGCTTGGTTCGATATCGCTAACTCTGAGCCTCTGAGGAAAGCCACCGCTTCAACCTGCAACCTGGTCATCTCTGAGGCTGAGGTATGCAGATGTTTCCAACGAGTGGGAAGCACAAGACTGCGGGACTGGACAGCATCCCAGACCGAGTACCTAGGATGTGCACAGCATAACTGGCAGGTGTGTTTACAGACATTCTTAATCTCTCCCTCTCCCAGTGTAGAGTGCCCTCCTGCTTCAAAACATCCACCATCGTCCCTGTACCAAAAAAGACCAAGGTAACATGCCTGAACGACTGGCGTCCTGTCGCACTCATCTCAAAAATAAGCAAATACTTTGAGAAGCTGGACAAGGTTTACATCTGCAGAATGCTGCCACCCACACTGGACCCACTACATTTTGCCTACCGACACAACCGATCGACAGATGCAATAGCCACTGCTTTACATACCATCCTTACACATCTAGAGAAGAAGGATGCTTATGTGAGAATGCTGTTCTTGGACTACAGTTCAGCATTCAACACCATAATTCCATCCAGGCTCGACAAGAAGCTCAGAGACCTCGGCCTTGACCCTGCCTTGTGCAGCTGGATCCTGGACTTCCTGTCAGATCACCTGCAGGTTGTAAGAGTGGGCTCCCTCACCTCCAACCCTCTGACTCTCAACACAGGAGCCCCTTAGGGCTGCATACTGAGTCCCCTCCTTTACTCCCCATATACCCATGACTGTATCGCAACCGCAGCTCCAATCCACTAATTAAATTTGCTGACGACACTACATTGATTGGCCTTATCTCAAATACTAATTAGGTGGCCTACAGAGAAGAAGTCATCATCCTGACACAGTGGTGTCAAGAAAACAACCGCTTACTCAATGTCTCACAAACAAAGGAGCTGGTTGTGGATTCCAGGAGGAATGGAGACAGGCTAACCCCTATTGACATCAATGGATCTGGGGTTGAGAGGGTAAACAGCTTCAAATTCCTCAGCATCCACATCACCAAGGACTCACGTGGTCTGTGCACACCAGCTGTGTGGGGAGAAAGGCACAACAGCGCCTCTCTCACCTCAGACAGTTGAGGAACTTTGGTATGGGCCACCAAATCCTAAGAACTTTCTACAGGGGTACAATTGAGAGCATCCTGACTGGTTGCATCACTGCCTGGTATGGGAACTGTACCTCCCTTAATCACAGGACTCTGCAGAGAGTGGCGCGGACAGCCCAGTATGTCTGTAGTTGTGAACTTCCATTAGTCAGGACATTTACAAGGACAGGTGTGTAAAAAGGGCCCATAGGATCATTGGGGGCCCAAGCCATCACAGCCACAATCTATTCCAGCTGCTACCATCCGGGAAGCAAGACTGCAGCATAATAGCCAAGACCAACAGGCGCTGGGACAGTTTCTTCCACCAGGCCATCAGACTGATGAACTCACACTGACTTGAGTGTACTCTATATTACATTGACTGTTCTATTTATTATAAATTACTATGATTGCACATTTAAATGGAAACATAATGTAAAGATTTTTATTTCTCATGTATGTGAAGGATGTAAGAAATAAGGTCAATTCAATTCAATTCAAATTTGTGGATTTCTTTGCCACAGGCAGTTGTGGAGTCTTTCTGTATATTTAAGGCAGAGGTTGTTAGATTTTTGATTGGTCAGGGAATAAAGGGATACAAGGAGAAGGTAGGAGATAGGGGCTGAGAAGAAAATTGAATCTGCCATGATTAAATGGCAGAGCAGACCCACCTCCCCCTCGTACCCCATCCGTTATTTATTCCTGACGAAGGGTCTCGGCCCGAAACGTCGACTGTACCTCTTCCTAGAGATGCTGCCTGGCCTGCTGTGTTCACCAGCAACTTTGATGTGTGTTGCTATTATTTCTTTGATAGCTTTTTCCCCCAGTCATTCTTGCTAGAGTGTGCCATATCACTTCCAATGAACATCCACTGAGATGGGGAACTTCTTAACCTACAAATTCTCAGTAGTAATTCTGCAGTACACAGATGACACTTGAGTTCTCATACACTCGTGGGTGTATGTAATATTAGTTTAAGTTAAATGGTAGGCACAACATTGTGAGCAAGGCATTCAGACACGAACTTGAAATACCATAAAAAATGGGAGCAGAATTACACCATTTTGCCCATCCAGTCTGTTCTGCCATTTCATTATGGCTAATCCATTTTCCCTCTAAGCCCCAATCTCCTTCCTTCTCCCTGTAACTCTTCGTGCCCTGACTAATCAAGAATCTATCAACCTTGGCCTCCACAGCCGCGTTTGGCGAAGGATTCCACAGATTCACCACACTGGCTGAATTAATACCTCCCCATCTCTGTTCCAAGAGGATGTCTCACTATTCTGGGGCTGTGTCCTCCGGGCTTAGACTCCCCAGCATCATCTCCATATTCACTCTACCAAGTCCCTTCAACATTCAGGAGGTTTCAATGAGGCCACCCCTCATGCTTCTGAATTCCAGAGAGTAGAGGCCCAGAACCATTAAATGATCCTCATATGACAAGCCTTTCATTCCCTGAATCATTTTCATGAACCTCTTTCAAACCCCTTTCAATGTCAGCACATCCGTTCTTAGATAAGGGGCCCAAAACTGCTCAATACTCCAAGTGAGGCTTCAGCAGCGCTTTATAAAACCTCAACATTACATCCTTGCTTTTATATTCTAGTCCTCTTAAAATATTGCTGACATTGCAGTCGCCACTGACTCAACCTGCAAATTAACTCTTTTATCAGGACGCTGGAGTAGAGATCCAATCACAGACCCAGTACTGTGCACACGGTGATATTAATTGAGTAACAAATCCCAAGGTGCAAACAAAGTCAGTGTGAAAGTTCAGGCAGAGATCAAAACATCCAGAGAAATTCAAAAACCAGAATCGGGAAACAGGCAGAGTCAATATTCAGATGGATGGAGTTCAGATTCAAATGCTGGAAAGGCTCAGGAAAATTCACTGGCACAAACCAGTGAAAACACAGGACTGAAATACACTGAGCAAAAAACAGAGAGGCAGATGATAGGTGGAGCACAATGAGACACAGGTGGCAGCAAAACAGGTAATGATGAGAAACAGGTGAGAGGGGGAGTACTCAGTAATACAGGGACCGGAGTAGAGCAGGAATGGGACAGGAGTACAAGGGGCATAAAAACAAACAAGAGCACATGGCAATGCAAAACACACAAAAAGACAAAGTTCAACTGGTGGTACTGACACCTTTAGAGAATCCTGCACAAGCACTCCCAAGAAACACACACAAAATGCTGGAGGAACTCACAGACCAGGCAGTATCTATGGAAAAGAGTACAGTCAACACTTCATGCTAAGACCCTTCACAGGACTGGAGAAAAAAAGTTGAGGGGTAGATTTAAAAGGTGGGGGGGAGGGTAGAGAGAAACACAAGGTGATAGGTAAAACCTGAAGGGGGAAGGATGAAGTAAAGAGCTGGGAAGTTTATTGATGAAGGAGATACAGGGCTGAAGAAGGAGGAGTCAGATAGAAGAGGGCAGAAGACCATGGAAGAAAGAAAGGCCATGGAGCACCAGAGGGAGGCAATGGGTAAGCAAGGAAATAAGGTGAGAGAGGGAAAAAGAGATGGGGAATGGTGAAGGGGGATGTTCGAGAAATCAATGATCATGTCATCAGGTTGGAAGCTACAAATTTCCTCCAACCCAAGTGTGGCCTCATCACGACAGTGGAGAAGGCCATGGATAGATATTGTGTATGTGGCCGGTTTACACAACAAAGCTATAAATAAAACGCTGGAGACTGGAGCTAAGTCAGCAGGGTTCTTTACTAACTAAAACTGAACTGAACACACATATATACAGATCCATACGCACTTAATAGCGCATGCTCAATACGCTGTATTAGTACAACATAAAGTAGTCCTATATTATATAGTAGGTTATATGGTACAACAGACATATCAAAATGTGAAAGGGAAGTGGAGTTAAAATGAGTGGCCACTGGGAAATCCCTCTTCTACTGGTGGACAGAGCACAGGTGCTTGGTGAAGTGGTCTCCCAATCTATGTTGGGTCTCACCGATATACAGGAGGCCACACCAGGAGCATTGGACATAGTACATAACTCCAACAGACTCATAGGTGAAGTGTCGCCTTACCTGGAAGGATTGTTTGAGGCCATGAATGGTAGTGAGGGAAAAGGTGTAGGGGCAGGCATAGCACTTGTTCTGCTTGCAAGGATAAGAGACAGGAGGGAGATCAGTGGGGAGGGATGAATGGACAAGGGAGTCACATAGACAGAGATCCCTGCAGAAAGCAAGCAAGTTGGGGAGAGGGAAAGATGTACTTAATGGTGAGATCCCATTGGAGATGTCGGAAGTTACAGGGAATTATGTGCTGGACACGGATGCTGGTGGGGTGATAAGTGAGAACAAGAAGAACCCTATCTCTGGTGAGGTGGCGGCTGGATGGGGTGGGGCAGATGTGCACAAAATTCAAGAGATGCAGATGAGGGCAGCGTTGAAGGAAGAGGAAGGATGCCCCTCTCTTTGAAAACGGAGAACATCCCCTTAGTTCTTAAATGAAAAGCCTCATACTGAGAACAGATGTGGGGAGTGTAGGCTTGAAACATAGACTGTTCTACAGGGGATGTGCTTTGTGGTGGGATCCCGCTGGAGATGGCGGAGGTTACAGAGAATTATGTGCCGGACACAGAGGCTGGTGGGGCGGTAGGTGAGGACAAGAGGAATCCTATCCCTAGTAGGGTCGCAGGAGGATGGGGTGAGAGCAGATGTGTGTGAAATGGAAGAGGTGCAGTTGAGGGCAACGTTGATGGTGGAGGAAGGGAAGCCCCTTTCTTTGAAGAAGAAGGGCATCTCCTTCATTCTGGAATGAAAAGAATGAAAAGCCTCGTCCTGAGAGCAGATGCAGCAGATATGGGGGAATTGAGAGAAGGGGGGTGGTGTTATTACAAGTAACAGGGTGGGAGGAGGTATAGCCCAAGTAGTTATGAGAGTCCGTGGGTTTGTAATAGACATCGCTAAATAAGCTGTCCCAGAGATACAGACAAAGAGATCGAGAAAGGTGGGGGGAGGTGTCGGAAATGGACCAGGTAAATTCGAGGGCATGGTGGAAGATGGAGGCAAAGTGGATGAAGTCAGTGAATTCCACATGGGGGCAGGAGCAACACCATTGCACTCATTGATGTAGCATAGGAGAAGTGTGGAACGGTCACCAGTGTATGTTTGGAACATAGTAGTGGGGCCCATGGCTACACTTTTTTTTTGAAGCAAGTGGGAGGACCTAGAGGAGAAATTATTTAGAGTGAGAACAAGTTTTGCTAGGTGGAGGAGAGTGGTGGTGGAGGGGAACTGGTTGCGTCTGGTGTCCAGAAAGAAATGGAGAGATTTGAGGCTTTCCTGGTGGGGGGATGGAGGTGTATAGGGACTGAACATCCATAATAAAAATAAAATGATGCTGGGCTAGGGAACCTGAAACCATTGAAAGGATCCAGAGTGTGTGAAATGTCACGTATGTAGGTAGAAAGGGACTGAACCAGGGGGATAAAACAGTCAAGGTATGCAGGTATGAGTTCAGTGGGCTAAAAGAATGGGTCTTCCTGGACAAGTAGATTTGTGGATCTTGCATAGAAAGAAGAAATGGGAGGTGCGGGGTGCAGGAACTATGAGTTTGGTGGCAGTGGATGGAAGACCCCCAGAGTTAATAAGCTTGGTGATGGTGTAGGAGACAATAGCCTAGTGCTCTTTAGTGGGGTCCTGTTCAGGTGGTAAATAAGAGCAGGTGTCTGAGAGTTGGTGCTGGGCCTCAGCAAGGTCGAGCTCAGTACACCAGACTACTACAGCACCTCCCATATCTCCAGGTTTGATGGTACGTTTGGGATTGGTGCAGAGGGAGTGGAGAGCCGAGCATTCGGAAGGAGTGAGATTGGAATTGGAGAGAGGAGCTCACAGCTACCTGAACCATACATCCTCACACCCTGGACAACATAGTTTCCATTGCCAACATAGCAGGCCAACAACTCACTAACCCTAAGCGTACATCTTTGGAATGTGGGAGGAAACCAGAGCACCCGAAGGAAAGCTGAGCGGTCACAGTGAAAACGTATAAACTCCGTACAGAAATCAGTGGAATCAAACCATGATCAGTGAACACTGACGTGGTAAAGTAATTGTGCCAACCACCTTGATACCGTGCTGCCCTACGTGAGACTGGTCAGTTTCTACATCAACTCCTACATCAGTCACCTATGAATCCATAAAACTAGTGTGGAAGCCATTCTTAATTCCAAAGGTCTAAAACATGCAGAAGATATTTGTGGGAGGAGACCATATGCAAATCACTTCCTTGATTTCTCATGAACATTGTCTATAGTTCAATTGTACTTCAGGACCTGTTGAATCATGTCACTTTATGAATGGAACGTGAATAATACTTTGTAATTGCATCCTTCTCTTTCTTTCATATGCGCTTACCTGCGCCATCATCCAGAAGATCGATGCTGACAGGACTGCTGTCTGCCCGTTCCACCGTGGCTATCACATTTGCGTGAAGGACGGGTAAGAAACCATGACTGACTTCTGCAAAAATGACCAGAGGTTGTGGCCATGTTGATATATCTTGATTGATGTGTCCGTTGACAGTGACAGGGGGAACTTTCTCATCTGCTGCACGGGATGTCACTGTGATGGTTACATCCTCATCTCTGGAAGCCTTATTCTGCATCGCATATGTCCATTCTCCAATCTGATAGAAAAGTTAAGCCATTTTAATTTGAAACAAAGGAGACCAAAAGAAAAAAAAGAAAAAGATAAACACAAAATCCAATAAGAGCCATACCTCTGCTGTGCCAGGAATGGCAAGCCTGCCTGTATGTAAAGAAGAGTCCATCTCGAAGTTTACATCTTTGTAAATGTTTCCAAGAGGGTCTTGTACAAAGACAGATGGTGCAGTATTCTGCCATGTGATTACAAAGGAAGTATCATTCCCAATGGTTTTATCAATGTAAACCGTGCCATTGAACCAACTATTCCTGTTAATTCTCTTTGCAGAACTTTCAACCTGTAAACCAAACAGGAAAAAATATTAAACTGATGAGGTATTTCACTTTCAACCAGTAAAGTATTGAAAAGTTGTTCTAAGAAACAAACCTGGATTGACTGTTGGCTAATGTTGCCATTTCCGGATACTAATCCAGTGAAAGCATCAATTAAACCATTTTCATCTACATTATCTGTGACCGAAAAGCTCAAACCACCTGATAATTGAAGAATAAGAAATTGTAGAATTAATATAGAGATCAGTAATCACTAAAAAGGGAAAATCTTTCCTCAAAATTTAAGTTATACTGTTCAATATAAAACGAATGAGTCAACAAAATAAATGCAAATGTGGCTTTATTTCAGGAAAAACATAGGAACAAGCCATTCTGGTCCAAAGAGCCCCTGCTACCCAATTGCAGCCAAGTGACCAATTAATCTAATAATCGGTACTTCTTTGGAATATAGGAGGAAACTGGAGCACTCAGAGGAAACCCACATGGTCGTAGGGAGAATGTACAATCTCCTTACAGACGGCGGCTGGAATTGAACCTGAGTTGATAGCACTGTTAAAGCATTGCACTAACTACTACAAACAACAGGAATTCTGCAGATGCTGGAAATTCAAGCAACACACATCAAAGTTGCTGGTGAACGCAGCAGGCCAGGCAGCATCTCTAGGAAGAGGTACAGTTGATGTTTCAGGCCGAGACCCTTCGTTGAAGTTAGTCCTGATGAAGGGTCTCGGCCTGAAACGTTGACTGTACCTCTTCCTAGAGATGCTGCCTGGCCTGCTGCGTTCACCAGCAACTTTGATGTGTGTTGCACTAACTACCACGTTACTGTGCTGTCCAGCTGTAGCTGGGTTTGTGACAGGGGGCAGAAATTCATCTGTAACGGGATGAATCCCTGTCTCTGCACTAAAATGGACCAGGTTGTACTTGGATTTTGTGAAGTGCATTGATCATATAATCTCAAAATCTGCTTCCAGGCAGTGTATCCAGCTCATGACAACATGTCAGATAAAATCATTCATATAAGGGGGATGTCAGAAGTAAGTTCTTTACACCAAGAGTGGTGGGTGTTTGGAACACCCTGCCCAGGGTGGTGGTGGAGGTAGATACATCAGAGGCACTTAAGAAAATCTTTGATAGGCACACGAATAATAGTAAAATGGAGGGCTATGGAGGAAGGAAGGGTTTGATTGTTCTCACAGTAAGTTAACAGTTTGGCAAAACATCATGGGCCAAAGGACCAGTACTGTACTGTAATGTTCTATGTTCATTTCTTATCAACAGTTCTTTCCCTGACTACCTTAAATATACAGAAAGTAACCAAAAGATACCGGAGGAACTCAGTGGGTCAGACAACATTTATGGAGGGAAGTGAACAGTTGGCATTTCACGTACAGACCCTTTATTGGGACTGAAAGATAGAGGAAATATCCAGTATGAAGAGGTGAATGCAAAGGGTGTAACAAGAGCTGACTAGCGATAGGTGGATCCTAGTGTAGAGAGCTGATAGGCAGACAGAGGAGAGCAGAGTGGAAGTAGTGACATGAGCCAGGAGGTGATAGATGTAGGTGACACAGGTGATAGAATCTAATAGGAGAGAAAGATGGAGCACAGAATCCAGGGAGCTGTGGAAGGCAAATGGGAGGGGAACCAGTGGGAGGAGTGAGTGGGTGTACTTGCTTTGAAGTTGCCATGTCATCTGAAACTGTGACAAACTTTTATAGATGCATGGTGGAAAGTGTACGACCTGGTTGCATTATGGCCTGGAATGGAAAAGACTACAAGAGTAGTGGATACGGCCCAGTCCATCATGTGTAAAACCCGCCCAACCATTGAGCACATCTACAAGGAGTGCTGACGCAGGAAAGCAGTATCCATCATCAAGGACCTTCATGCATAGCATCCAGGCCATGCTCTCTTGTCTCTGCTACCAGCGGAAAGGAAACACAAGAGCCACCAGGTTCAGGAACAGATATTAGCCCTCAACCATCAGGCTCCTGAACCAGTGTGGCTAACTTCACTCACCCCCAACACTGAACTGATTCCACAACTTGTACACTCACTTTAAAGGACTGTACAACTCATGGTCTTGATATTTATTGCTTTTTTTTTGTTATTATTTTGTTTAATTTTTCTCCTTTTTCATATTTACACAATTTTCTGGCTTTTGCACATTGGTTGGTTGTCCACCTCTGTTCTGTGAGGTTTTTCATTGACTCTATTTTGCTCCTTTGTATTTACTCTGAATGCCCACAAGAAAATTAATCTCAGGGTAGTATATGGTGACGTGCATGTAATTTGACAATAAATAGTTCAGGAGGAGGAAGAAAAGGGAACGAGGGGGAACTTCCTGGAAGTTAGTGAATTCAATGTTCATTCCATTGTATTGGAGATGGTTCAGGTGGAATATGAGATGCTTTCCCTCCATGTTGTGTTTAGCCTTACCTTATTACTGGAGAAGGGGAGGAGTCACATATCAGTGTGAGAATAGGGAGGAGAATTAATAGTGGAACATCACTTGCCAGCTCTTGCTCTACGCTTCCAATCATGTTTTTAAGTGCTATCTCCCCCTCTGCTCCCTCAGTCGAGATGAAGAGTCTCATCCCAAAATGTTGACTGTCCATTTCCCTCCAAAGATGCTACTTGACTTGCTGAGAGGCTCCAGCATCTTGTGTGTTGCTCCAGATTCCAGAACCAGCAGTCTCTTGTGGCTCAACCTTATGTACACACATGTAATTAGAGGAAAGTATAGGGGAACATTAGAGGCAAGTTCTTTATACAGAGAGTGATGTGTGCAGGAAACACCCCTCCAGAGTTTGTGGCAGAGGCAGAAACATTCGGGGCATTTACGAAACTCTTAGATAGGTGCATGGCTGATAGAAAAAATGCAGGGCTGTGTAGAAGGGAATGGTTAGTTAGATTGATCTTAGTGTACGTTAAAACATCAGTGAAACATCATGGACAGAAGTGCCAGTATTGTGCTGTGCTGTTCTATGTTATCAGACATGTTGATTGAATCATCTTACACACCAGAAACATATGTGGGCCTAAATGGTCCTCAGGCTCAGTTCCAAAATCACTTAAAACATTGACCTGATATCAACTTGCCCAATCACTGTCCGATCCACAAGCCCAGATGTCATCATCAATCCATTTAACTGTGTATTCCTTGCCTGTCATAATGGATAGTTGCTCCAGTTCCACAGCCGCACTTGGACCTAATGCAATGGTGTGGATAATAGCTCCACTTTGTTCCACATCTCCAAAGCAACTGCTTATAGTAGAGTCCTCCCCATCAGTCAGCACAACCAGTTCATCACCATTTGTGGCACCATCGTCTCTACGAAGTACCTGAACAACAATCAGTTCTCATCAACAGGGGGAAATAAATAACAATCATAAAAAATCATTCCTGAAATTGCATCGTACTTACCTGAAAACCATACCGAATCCCATTACAGATATCTGTTCCACCACCTGCTGATGTAGGCAGAAAGTTTATAAGCTCCTTTCTCACATCGTCATTGTCAATTGGCGTCAGATGCTTTTTAATAATTGCAGTGTGGTCAAAAGTAACGATGCCAACCTGGGATCCAGGTTCAATGATCTGCATCAGGAATATCGAAGCTGCCTGTCTGAGCCTGGGAATTCGGTTTGACTATTTTCATAAAGAAGATAAACCAGATCAGAAGTTCAACTCCGTGCTTTAATGCTATGTATCTCAGAGAAAAATCAAATGAATTTTTCAATATAATTTCAATAAGGTTCCATCAATTCCATTATGGATCTCAGTGTACTTAAAGTAGGGGACTTCATCTCTGGACTGGTATTGAGGAAATGCAGGATATTCCCCTTGAACATTTCACTTTCCACCTTTAACCCATGACCTCTGTTTCTAGTCTCACGCAACCTCAGTGGAAAAAGCGTGCTTGCATTTACCCTATATCTACTTGATATTGTATAACTCTTTCAAATCTCCCCTCATTCTACTATGCTCTAGAGAATAACTTCCTCACCTATTCAACCTTTCCCTATAACTCAGGTCCTCAAGTCCCGGCAACATCCTTGTAAATTTTCTCCACACTCTTTAAATGTTATTGACATCCTTTCTATAGGTAGTTGACCAAAACTGCTCACAACAATCCATATTAAGCCTCATCAATGTTTAATACAACTTCAACATAACATCCCAACTCCTGTACTCGATACTTTGATGTGTGGAGGCCAATGTGTCATAATCTCTCTTTATCTACATGTGATGCTACTTTCAAGATATTATGGATGTGTATTCCCAGGACCCTCTATTCTACGCACTCCTCAGTGCCCTACCACTCACCTTGTAACTCCTACCTTTATTTGTCCTCCCAAAGTGCAACATTTCACACTTTAAATTCCAGCATGTGCAGAACCTCTTATGTCTTAAATCCCATCTGCCATTTTCAACCCATTTCAGATTGATCCTTGAAATACTTTACCAGATCCTGCTTGGATGGACAACCAAAATGCTAGGATGAAGTCCCTAACTACATGATATTACACATAGACACCTCAAATGAAGGGATTATTCCTCAGTATAAACCAACACTGTTATTTCATACCGCACCCATGCTTCCAGAGTCATCAAGAACTAAGCATAGCACTCGATCCTTAGCATGCAGTAGAGTAAATGTCGGCACAAGGGATGGAGTGTTATGAGCTGGAGGGTTATTCTTGAAGTCCTCTGATTGACTGATCACGTCCCAAGTGCTCCTGTAATTGCACATTTTGTTCTGCATAGTTGGTGCTTCAGGATTGTGGCTGCCATTGTCACAGAATTCAACCACCTGAAAATAAGGATGTAAGAAATGTCAGTGTCTGTCAGCATTTGCAGGTTTGTTTACTGGGTTTCAGTTCAACTGGTGGAAATTTACCCCTGAGCCAGAAAGCTGCTTGATGATCGAGGCTTATTTGATTATCTGCCTATGTGATCCTTGCTAGTTCTGCATTCCCTCTGCAAACTTTGCTTCCATGGTGTAATCTGAGGACTTGAACCAATGACTACATTCCAGAGGACAGAATGGGCAACAATATGTAGCATTATTAGGGGTAAGCATGGTATCATAGAGGTTAGCTTAATCACTGTATAGTGTCAAGTGTAAGATTGGGTCCAATTCCCACCATGGTCTATAAGGAGTTTGTATGTTCTCCCCATGACTCCATGGGTTACCTCTGGCTACTCTGGATTCCTCCCACAATTCAAGACCTACTGTCAGGGCTAGTAAGTTGTAGGCCTGCTATATTGGTATCGTAAGTGCGGTAACAATTGTGCGCTGCCCCCAGCACAATCCACACTGATTTGATTTGATGCAAATGACACATTTCCTCTGTACGTTTCAAAATAAATCTTTATCATTCTTAATAATTTGCCTTTACTTACACCAGCTATAGCTCAACGAAGTCCAATTTTATGAGAGAAAAATGAATCAATTAACTTTTAATATTGTGATAGTGTAGAACTAAGTTTGGGGAAATGTAATTTCTAAGTGGGGTAAATCATACTATTGTATTCTATTCTAGTGGAATGAAAATCTGACTTCTGGCCTTCATAACACATGCACCATGGTTACTTGATAGGGTACCTAAAATAAGTAGGGATTTTGTCTTTTAATCAATTTATAAATGTTCATCTGCTGTTCCAGAAATTGTTTTCAGAAAGAAATTGCCAGTTCAACTTACATCTTTTAATCCTTGGAGATACATTATCGAAGCTGTTGTTGTCTGACTTTTATCTGGGAAAAACTTACAATCACCAATTGGGGGACCGATGATACCACAGGGAAAACAGGAAGTTCCTCTGCATGAGAGAATCTTTCCTGTTATCTCTTTAGTACACCTGAACGTGAGAACAAACCAAAAAATATTTAAATTAATTTCCAGGATACACAAGAAACAAAAACTAAATCTGGAGATACAAATAACTGCAGACACGAGGAATTCTGCAGATGCTGGAAATTCAAGAAACACACATCAAAGTTTCTGGTGAACGCAGCAGGCCAGGCAGCATCTCTAGGAAGGGGTACAGTCGATGTTTCAGGCCGAGACCTTTCGTCAGGACTAACTGAAGGAAGAGTTAGTAAGAGATTTGAAAGTGGGAGGGAGAGGGGGAGATCGAAAATGATAGGAGAAGACAGGAAAGGGAGGGATGGAGCCAAGAGCTGGACAGGTGATTGGCAAAGGGGATATGAGAGGATCATGGGACAGGAGGTCCGGGGAGAAAGATAAGGGGTGGGGGGGAAACCAGAGGATGGGCAAGGGGTATAGTCATAGGGACAGAGGGAGAAAAAGGAGAGTGAGAGAAAGAATGTGTGTATATAAATAAATAACGGATGGGGTACGAGGGGGAGGTGGGGCATTAGCGGAAGTTAGAGAAGTCGATGTTCATGCCATCAGGTTGGAGGCTACCCAGACGGAATATAAAATGTTGCTCCTCCAACCTGAGTGTGGCCTCATCTTTACCTCCTGTCCCATGATCTTCTCATATCCCCTTTGCCAATCACCTGTACAGCTCTTGGCACAATCCCTCCCCCTCCTGTCTTCTCCTATCATTTTGGATCTCCCCCTCCCCCTCCCACTTTCAAATCTCTTACTAACTCTTCCTTCAGTTAGTCCTGATGAAGCGTCTCGGCCTGAAACATCGACTGTACCCCTTCCTAGAGATGCTGCCTGGCCTGCTGCATTCACCAGCAACTGAGAATGGGAATGGGATGTGGAATTAAAATGTGTGGCCACTGGGAGATCCAGCTTTCTCTGGCGGACAGAGCGTAGGTGTTCAGCAAAACAATCCCCCAGTCTGCGTCGGGTGTCGCCAATATATAGAAGGCCACATCAGGAGCACCGGACGCAGCATATCACCCCAGCCGACTCACAGGCGAAGTGTTGCCTCACCTGGAAGGACTGTCTGGGGCCCTGAATGGTGGTAAGGGAGGAAGCGTAAGGGCATGTGTAGCACTTTTTCCGCTTGCAAGGATAAGTGGCAGGAGGGAGATCAGTGGGGAGGGATGGGGTGACGAATGGACAAGGGAGTCGCGTAGGGACTCTCCCCCATTTCACGCACATCTGCTCTCACTCCATCCTCCCACTACCCCACTAGGAATAGGGTTCCCCTGGTCCTCACCTACCACTCCACCAGCCTCCGGGTCCAACATATTATTCTCCATAACTTCCGCCACCTCCAATGTTATCCCACCACTAAGCACATCTTTCCCTCCCCCCCCCCGCTTTCCGCAGGGATCGCTCCCTACGCGACTCCCTTGTCCATTCGTCTGACTGTGTCAGAGGGGCTGGTCGGAGGCTCGATGTATTCCGACGGACTCAGAGTCCGCTGCGGTCGGGTGCTTCCAATGGTGCTGCATCGGCAAGTTGGCGGCACTTGGACGTTCATGGCAGGGAGAGTTCCTCCCTTCTGCCGCCTGTGTGAGATGATGAGTCTATCCAGACTTTGAGCCTTTTTTTACCGTGCCCATGGTCTGCTCTTTATCAAATTATGGTATTGCTTTGCACTGTTGTAACTATATGTTATAATTATGTGGTTTTCTCAGTTTTAGTCTTGGTTTGTCCTGTGTTTTCTTGTGATACCATTCTGCAGACGTATTATTGTTTAATGCATGCATTTCTAAATGACAATAAACGAGGACTGAGTGTTGTCATAATCTAATCTAAAAAGCATCCTCTCCACCTACAGTTTATCGAGGTCTTTCAACATGACATAGTTTCAATTAGATCCCCCTTCATTCTTCTGAATTTCAGTGAATAGAGGCCCAGAGCCATCAAATGCTCCGCATATGATAAGCCTTTCAATCCCAGAATCATTTTCGTGAACCTCTTTTGAACCCTTTCAAACATCAGCATATCCTTCTTCAAATAAGGGGCCCCAAACTGCTCAAAATACTCCGTGTGTGGCCTCACTGGTGCGTTATAAAGCTTCAGCATTACATCCTTGCTTTTATGTCCTCTTGAAATGAATGCTAACATTGCACTTGCCTTCCTCACCACTGACTCAACCCACAAATGAACTTCGAGGAATCCTGCATGACTTTCAAGTCCCTTTGCACCTCCAATTTTTAAATTTTCTCTCCATTTAGAAAATAGTCTGTGCTTTTATTTCTTCTATTAAAGTGCAAGATCATTCACTTCCCAAACCTGTATTCCATCTGCCACTTCTTTGCCCATTCTCCTCACTTGGCCGCAAAGCCAGCAATTCCATATTCCAAATCACTGACACACAACATAAAAAGAAGCTGACCCATCACAGACCCCAATCAGAAAAAGGCTCCCTTTATTCCCAGTCTTTGCCTCCTGCCAAACAGCCAATATTCTTATACATGCTAGGACCTTTCCTGTAATACCATGGGCTCTTCATTTGTTAAGGAGACTCATATATAGCACCCTGTCAAAGGTCTTCTGAAAATCTTGATTTAAAAAATAGTCTACGCTTTTCGATGCACATGTGATAAAGAAATCAGAATCACAATATCAACCCCGTCATTATTTTTACGCATCTGTATACAACACCTTCTTCTGTCAGTAAATGCCCATTGCAAGACCTAAGAATACTTAAATCACATCTCACTTCGAAGGAGCCAATATTCAAGGAAGACAAATATCGATGACAAATTCACCATGACTTCCAATGATCCAGTACAGCTTTTGGCCATCTGAAGAAAGCAGAATGTGAAGATCAACCCTTTAAGCATAGCATAAAGCTCATAGTTGACCAGGTAACAGTGACCCCTGCTCATTTCTATGTTTTTAAAAAATGGAGCACCTATAGTGGACACCTTGAAGTTCCTCATAAAACCAAGACTAATGACATAAAATTCTCCAAATCTATAAGCAAAATAAGTAAACTAATAGAAACAAAACACACAAAATGCTGGAGCAACCCAGCAGGCCAGACAGCATCTATGAAAAAGAGTAAATAGTCAACATTTCAGGCCGAGACCCGTCATCATGGGCATGACTTTTGTTGTCCTTACATTTACATACGTAAGTGTTTCTAAGGATATCTGAACTATATCACTAGCCATTCTTGGCATTGAAACCTTGACTTTCTGAGGATCAGACTTTCGCAGATCTGATTTCCTAACTCTTGCCAGTCTCCAAATTCTCTTAGACTACATCGAGTGTTAATTCCCCCTTATCATGTTTGTTCATCAATGGCATCATTTAAGTAAAATACATATTTATGAAGAGCTTAAAAAGGGTGTATCTTAGGGGTCTTTTCCGAAGAGCAGAGGTGTCAAAAATTAAATAGCATACTTTTATAATTCAGGGCATGAAGTTTAGAAGAAAGCTGTCAGAGAACACCCACAGTTCCCTTCCTTTGTCAGATTTCTGAATGGTTCATGAACCCATAAACACCGTTTCATTGTTCCTTTATGTTCATTGTTATTTAGTAACTCATAGAACTTTTTATGATGAATGTTCACAAGAAAGTGAATCTCAAAGTGGTATATCGTGACATATACTGAATGTACTTTGATAATAAATTTACTTTGAACTTATTATTTCTTTTGCATTGTACTGCTGCTGCAAACAACACAGACTTTATAAAAACCATTGTAGAGAAATGTGTCCCCACAAAACCATAGAGTCTTCCCCAACCAGAAACCCTGGATGAGCCATGAAATTTGCAATCTACTGAGGGCAAGATTAGAGCCATTTATGTCTGGCAACGAATTAAGATAAAAGAGGTCTAGGTACAATCTGCAGAAAGCTATCTCACATGCAATGTGGCAATTTCAGACTAAACTTGAATCATGATAGGATGCTCAATTGATGTGGCAGGGCTTGAATGCTATTACCTCTTATAAAGGGAAACCAAACAACATAGTGACAACATAGATTCACTCCCAGATGAGCTCAATGCTTTCTATGCTCAGACTGACAAAAAAACAATGGATGAACCTTCATAAACTCCCACATCTCCCAATATACCCATGATTTTAGTCTCTGAGGCTGGTATGAGAGCACCCTTTTGGAGGATGAACCCAAAGAAAGCAGCCAGCCCAGATGGAGTACCCAGTCAAGTACTAAACACCTGAGCTGATCAACTAGCTGGAGTGTTTACTGATACCTTTAGCCTCTCACTTCAGCAGTCTGAGGTACTCAACTGCTTCAAGCAGGCTTCAATTATACAGGTGCCCAAAAAGAACTTGGTAACCAGCCTCAATGACTATCGTCCAGGAGCACTTACATCCACTGTGATGAAGTGCTTTGAGACGCTGCTGATGAAATGTATCAACTGCCTGTGATGTGATTTATATCCTCTCCAATTTGCCTACTAGCTGGTGCCATTGCATTAACTCTTCTCTCAAACCAAGAACATCAGGACAGCAAAGGTGCATACATCAGGATGCTCTCTATTGACTACAGCTCTGCATTCAGTACGACCATCCCCTGATAACTAGTCAATTAGCTTCAGCTTCCAGCCCTCAATAACTCCTTGTGCAATTTGATCATTGATTTCCTCACTTGCAGACACCAGTCAGTTCGGATTGGCAACAACATCTCCTCCACAATTACAATTAGCACAGGTGCATCACAAGACAGCGTGTGTAGCCCCCTGCTTTACTCATTTTATATTTATGACTATGAGGTTAAGCACAGCACTAATGCCATATGTAACTTTGCTGAAAACACTACTGCTAGTGGCTGAATCAAAGATGATAAAATATTAGCACATAGGAGGGAGATTGTAAAACTGACTGAGTGGTTTCACAACAGCACCTTCTCACTCAATGTCGGCAAGACCAAGGAGATGATTATTGACATCAGGAGGAGGAAACCAGAGGACTATGAGCCACTCTTCATTGGGGAATCAGACGTGGAGAGGGTCAGCAACCTCAGTGTCATCACTTCAGAGGACCAGTCCTGGGCCCAGCACATAAATGCAATTTAGTGGAGGAGACTAGTGTTGAAATTGCGGGGGCCATGGCAGAAATATTTAAAATGTCGCTGTCTACGGGTGAAGTGCCAGAGGATTGGACAGTGGCTCATGTTGTTCCGTTGTTTAAAAAAGGATCGAAAAGTAATCCGGGAAATTATAGGCCAGTGAGTTTAACGTCAGTAGTAGGTAAGTTATTGGAGGGAGTACTAAGAGACAGAATCTACAAGCATTTGGATAGACAGGGGCTTATTAGGGAGAGTCAACATGGCTTTGTGCGTGGTAGGTCATGTTTAACCAATCTGTTGGAGTTTTTCGAGGAGGTTACCAGGAAAGTGGGTGAAGGGAAGGCAGTGGATATTGTCTACATGGACTTCAGTAAGGCCTTTGACAAGGTCCCCCATGGGAGGTCAGTTAGGAAAATTCAGTCGCTAGGTATACATGGAGAGGTGGTAAATTGGATTAGACATTGGCTCGATGGAAGAAGCCAGAGAGTGGTGGTAGAGAATTGCTTCTGTGAGTGGAGGCCTGTGACTATTGGTGTGCCACAGGGATCAGTGCTGGGTCCATTGTTATTTGTCATCTATATCAATGATCTGGATGATAATGTGGTAAATTGGATCAGCAAGTTTGCTGATGATACAAAGATTGGAGGTGTAGTGGACAGTGAGGAAGGTTTTCAGAGCCTGCAGAGGGACTTGGACCAGCTGGAAAAATGGGCTGAAAAATGGCAGATGGAGTTTAATACTGACAAGTATGAGGTATTGCATGTTGGAAGGACAAACCAAGGTAGAACATACAGGGTTAATGGTAAGGCACTGAGGAGTGCAGTGGAACAGAGGGATCTGGGAATACAGATACAAAATTCCCTAAAAGTGTCGTCACAGGTAGATAGGGTCGTAAAGAGAGCTTTTGGTACATTGGCCTTTATTAATCGAAGTATTGAGTATAAGAGCTGGAATGTTATGATGAGGTTGTATAAGGCATTGGTGAGGCCGAATCTGGAGTATTGTGTTCAGTTTTGGTCACCAGATTACAGGAAGGATATATATATGGTTGAAAGAGTGCAGAGAAGGTTTACAAGGATGTTGCCGGGACTTGAGAAACTCAGTTACAGAGAAAGGTTGAATAGGTTAGGACTTTATTCCCTGGAGCGTAGAAGAATGAGGGGAGATTTGATAGAGGTATATAAAATTATGATGGGTATAGATAGAGTGAATGCAACCAGGCTTTTTCCACTGAGGCAAGGGGAGAAAAAAACCAGAGGACATGGGTTAAGGGTGAGGGGGGGAAAGTTTAAAGGGAACATTAGGGGGGGGCTTCTTCACACAGAGAGTGGTGGGAGTATGGAATGAGCTGCCAGACGAGGTGGTAAATGTGGGTTCTTTTTTAACATATAAGAATAAATTGGACAGATACATGGATGGAAGGTGTATGGAGGGATATGGTCCGTGTGCAGGTCAGTGGGACTAGGCATAAAATGGTTCGGCACAGCCAAGAAGGGCCAAAGGGCCTGTTTCTGTGCTGTAGTTTCTATGGTTCTATGGTTCTATGAAGAAAGCACAGCAGTGCCTCTTCTTCTTTAGGAGTTTGCGAAGATTCGGCACGACATCCAAAACTTTGACAAGCTTCCACGGATGTGTGGTAGAGAGTATATTGACTGGTTGCATCATGACCTAGTTTGAAAATTCCTACAGAAAATAGTGGATATGGCCCAGTCCATCACTGGTGAAGCCCTCACCACCATTGACCACATCTACACGGAGTGCTATCGCAGGGAAGTAGCATCCATCACCACCAGGTTCAGGAACAGTTATTACCCTTCAACCATCAGGCTCATGAACCAGTGGCATAATCTTCATTCGTCCCATCACTGAACTGTTCCCACAACCTATGGACTCACTTTCAATGAGTCTTCATCTCACGTTCCAGATATTATTTATTATTATTTATTTTAATTCTTTAGTATTTACACAGTTTGTTCTCTTTTGCAAATTGTTTGTTTGTCTGTCTTAAAGGGTGCAGTCTTTCATTGATTCTATTGTGTTTCTTTGATTTTCGGTGCATTCCCGCTAGAAAACACATCTCAGGGTTGTATATAGTGACTTATCTGTACTTTGACAATAAGTTTACTTGGAACTTTGAACAAACTTCGTGTCATACAAGTCAGAAATTCTCAGAAAGAACTTTTTCCACTCAGAATGTGCTCTGGAATCCACTGCTTGAGGTGGTGAAAGAGATAGGTATTCTCACAATATGTAAGTATTTGAAACATTAAGGCTTGGAAGGCAAGTGCTGGTAAATGGTGTTAGTATAGATAGATTCTTGATGTTCAGCATGGATTCGGAGGGTCGAAAGGCCTGTTTTGGTGCTGCATGACTCAATGACTGTGATCAAAATGTGGCACAGGCATTGAAATGTACACACCAGTCAGATACATCAATCTGGGAGGACACAATCTTAATCACAAAAGATTTGGCTGGTGCTGGAAATCCGGAGTAACACACATAAAATACTGGAGAAACTTAGCAGGTCAGGTAGAATCTATGGAAAGGAATTAAGAGTTGATATTTCATGGATGCAGGCACAGAGTCTGTCTATATACAAAAGACAAAATTACAAATTTTCAGTATAATCTCAAACTGTTCAACCAAAGTTTCAGCATTGCTTGATCAAAATGCATTTGTGCATGCACAGCTCACACAGAAGGATGCTTGCACCATGCGCTCCAGTGCTGCTTCTGCACCTGCTGATGAAGAGCCACTCCACTGCTATGCAGTTTAATGATTCAATCCCCCCCCCCCCGAGTGACAGGCTACCTTTAAAATATTACTTGTCCACCCCATCTATTTGCCTCCTTGCTGCAGTGGAACACCAAACAATTAACAATTAAATTAAATTGTTAAGCTACATAATGGGTACAAAAGTAATCCTGAAGCAAAAACATAGACTTATTTTATACCATCATATCACATGACATATATTGAAGTGTAACTCACCCAGTTGGGCGCATTCTGTTGCCAGAAAAATAAAAGGGCTCCAAATCATTATATTCATCAAAAACACCCCACTGAAGATGGGCCCACTCATGTACAAACACTTTACCTAGAAAAATAAAAGTACATTGATACAATCAGATTTAAAACTAAACAACCACATCCATCCATGGGGAACCTTGACACAATAAGTCATCTAAAAGTGCTTTACTGGAGCCTTATTCAACTATATATATAGAGATATTCGAAGGGGTGACCAAAAACTTGGCCGTAGTTATAAAGGAGGGACTTAAAAGAAAGAAGAGTGGTGAAGAGTGACAGCTTATGCACAGGAAGCAGATCAGCTGGCTGTTCATTAGAATGTGCAGAAACGGTGATTGGGTGCATGGTGCAAATCTGTTGCTGTGGAAGCCATGCATGTAAAAGCACATTTTTAACAAGTAATACCAAAACTTCAGCTAAACAGAGGGATGCAGTGAGAAGAAATAATTGAACAAAATTGGTAGAGGAGAATGCAGTATCAAGAAAAAAAAGTTGGTAGGAATGGAACCCTTGTTTCTATTTTAGGAATTTGTGATTGTTCACACCACTGTTCTTGAATTCATTACAGAATCTAACTGTTTTGCAATGGAAATGAAAGCAATGTACATTCTGATTTGATAAAGCCAACAGTTCCCCTTTGAATTGCCAGTGTTAATAGAGATAATTAGGCTGACGTTTCTGCTAGCGTCTGTCCTGTTTCAGATCTCCAGCATCTGCATGGAGTCTAAGAGCACCACAGCACAGAAACAGGCCCTGAGGCCCCTCTACCTATATCTAGCCCATCATGCTCAATACCTTTCTCATCCACGTACCTATCCACATGTCTCTGAAATGTTACAACTAAACCTGCATTTGCACCACTCTCTGAGTGAAGAAGCTCCCCCCTTAAATTCCTCTTAAATATTTCACTTTTCATTCTACACCTATGACCTCTATTTCTAGTCTCACTCAACCAGAGGGAAAAATCCTGCATGCATTCATCCTCTCTATACCCCTCAATTTTGTATACCTCGATAAGATCTCCCATCATTTTCCGCACTTCAGTGAAGAAAGTCCTGACCCGTTGAACCTTTCTTTAACCAGCTGTCAAAGTAATTATGGGGGAGGGAGTTGTAACTTAAGGCAGGACCCATTGATAAGCTCAGAATCAGCTTTTTGAATAGAGGAACTTGCCCACAGACCCACTTCAAATAAAAACATGGAAATAGGTCAGATTAGACTACCAACAGGTATTGGAAAATGTGGGCTATATTTTCTTACTTTGTGTTATCACCATTATAGTATTTTATATCAACTCCCAAAATTCACTAATTAGCTTTAACAGAAATTCAAGAGGTTGTGCAGATGCTGGAAATCTAGAGCAGCCCTCACAAAACGCTGGAGGAACTCAGCAGGTCAGTCACCATCTCTGGAAATTAATAAACCGTCAGCATTTTGGGACAAAACCCTTCATTAGGACTGGAAAGCAAAGTGAGAGAAACCATAACACGAGGAATTCTGCAGATGCTGGAAATTCAAGCAACACACATCAAAGTTGCTGGTGAATGCAGCAGGCCAGGCAGCATCTCTAGGAAGAGGTACAGTCAACGTTTCGGGCCGAGACCCTTGGTCAGGACTAACTGAAAGAAGAGCAAGTAAGAGATTTGAAAATGGGAGGGGGAGGGGGAGATCCAAAATGATAGGAGAAGACAGGAGGGGGAGGGATGGAGCCAAGAGCTGGACAGGTGATTGGCAAAAGGGATATGAGAGGATCATGGGACAGGAGGCCCAGGGAGAAGGAAAGGGGGGAGGGGGGGAAAACCCAGAGGATGGGCAAGGGTTATAGTCAGAAGGACAGAGAGAGAAAAAGGAGAGAGAGAGAGAAAGAATGTGTGTATATAAATAAATAACGGATGGGGCACGACGGGGGGGGGGTACCTCTACCTTGCCGAGGCACAGCGACAACTCGCGGATACCTCCTCTTATTTACCCCTCGATTGTGACCCCACTAAGTAGCACCAGGCCATTGTCTCCCACACCATCACCGACTTTATCCGCTTTGGGGATCTCCCATCCACTGCTAACAACCTTACTTCCCACACCTCGCGCTTCCCGTTTCTACCTCCTACCCAAGATCCACAAACCTGCCTGTCCTGGCAGATCTATTGTCTCAGCTGGCTCCTGCCCCACTGAACTCGTTTCTGCATACCTCGACATGGTTTTATCCCCCCTTGTTCAATCCCTTCCTACCTATGTTCGTGACACTTCTCCCGCTCTTAAACTTTTCGATGATTTTAAGTTCCCTGGCCCCCAACGCTTTATTTTCACCATGGATGTCCAGTCCCTATATACTTCCATCCCCCATCAGGAAGGTCTCAAAGCTCTACGCTTCTTTTTGGATTCCAGACCTAATCAGTTCCCGTCTACCGCCCCTCTGCTCCGTCTAGCGGAATTAGTCCTTACTCTTAATAATTTCTCTTTGGCTCCTCCCACTTCCTCCCAACTAAAGGTGTAGCTATGGGCACACGTATGGGTCCTAGCTATGCCTGCTTTTTTGGTGGCTTTGTGGAACAATCTATGTTCCGTACCTATTCTGGTATCTGTCCCCCACTTTTCCTTCGCTACATCGACGACTGCATTGGGGCTGCTTCCTGCACGCATGCTGAGCTCGTTGACTTTATTAACTTTGCCTCCAACTTTCACCCTGCCCTCAAGTTTACCTGGTCCATTTCCGACACCTCCCTCCCCTTTCTAAATCTTTCTGTCTCTGTCTCTGGAGACAGCTTATCCACCAATGTCTACTATAAGCCTACTGACTCTCACAGCTATCTGGTCTATTCCCCTTCTCACCCTGTCTCTTGCAAAAATGCCATCCCCTTCTCGCAATTCCTGCGTCTCCGCCGCATCTGCTCTCAGGATGAGGCTTTTCATTCCAGGACGAGGGAGATGTCCTCCTTTTTTAAAGAAAGGGGCTTCCCTTCCTCCACCATCAACTCTGCTGTCAAACGCATCTCCCCCATTTCACGCACATCTGCTCTCACTCCATCTTCGCGCCACCCCACTAGGAATAGGGTTTCCCTGGTCCTCACCTACCACCCCACCAGCCTCCGGGTCCAAAAAATTACTCTCCGTAACTTACACTACCTCCAACGGTATCCCACCACTAAACAGATCTTTCCCTCCCCCACTCTCTCTGCTTTGCTGAACACCTACGCTCTGTCCGCCAGAGAAAGCAGGATCTCCCAGTGGCCACACATTTTAATTCCACATCCCTTTCCCATTCTGACATGTCTATCCACGGCCTCCTCTACTGTAAAGATGAAGCCACACTCAGGTTGGAGGAACAACACCTTATATTCCGTCTGGGTAGCCTCCAACCTGATGGCATGAACATCGACTTCTCTAACTTCCGCTAATGCCCCACCTCCCCCTCCTACCCCATCTGTTACTTATTTTTATACACACATTCTTTCTCTCACTCTCCTTTTTTTCCCTCTGTCCCTCTGAATATACCCCTTGCCCATCCTCTGGGTTCCCCCCCCCTTGTCTTTCTTCCCGGACCTCCTGTCCCATGATCCTCTCGTATCCCTTTTGCCAATCACCTGTCCAGCTCCTGGCTCCATCCCTCCCCCTGCTGTCTTCTCCTATAATTTTCGATATCCCTTTCCCCCTCCCACTTTCAAATCTCTTACTAGCTCTTCCTTCAGATAGTCCTGACGAAGGGTCTCGGCCCGAAACGTCAACTGTACCTCTTCCTAGAGATGCTGCCTGGCCTGCTGCGTTCACCAGCAACTTTGATGTGTGTTGAGAGAAACCATAATATGAAGGTGGGGGGAAAAGAAACAGAAGGTGACAGGTGAGGCTGCGTAGGTAGGGGAGGGTGAATAAAGTGAGAAGCTGGGAGGTGATAGATAGAAAAGGTAAAGGGCCAAAGAAGAAATTCGATAGAAGAAGAGAATGGGAGAAAGGGAAGGAGGAGCTGGGGAAGTGATAGTCAGGTGACGGGAAGAGGGGTTAAGAGGGGAGAATCAACGAAGAGGGAATGCGGAGGGGTGTAACGGAATGCAGTCAACTCCCAAACAACTTTAGTTGGGCTAGCTCAGCAGATTTTCCAGACCTTTTGATATAATACCTCAAAAAATTTGTATTTCCCTTTTTGTAAATGTTATACAGTAGCATTTTTTTCAGTGAACCCAATAAGTTCAAAGAGAGCAGAAAATAGAACCCAGTGAGCTTCAGGTTATGGGCATCAGATTGTTTCTGACCCACCTCCAATCACAAACCTATCCATTTTTGATATTCCTGACTTTGGCACTGACTGCGCCAATGACCCGCAGTCTGGAATACCATCTCACACTTCAGACATAGATAGATGCCTGAAGAATAGATAGAGTGGATAGGCAGAGACCTTTTCCCAGGGTGGAAATAGCTAATCCAAGGGGTCACATGGAGGATCACGTAGGAGGGACGGGTTAGATTGATCTTAAAGCAGATTAAAAGCTTGTCACAATATCGTGGGCCAAGGGTCCTGTACTGTGCTATAATGTTCATTGTTCAGACTAGTGAGGCAGTCATTTGGATTTCCCAATTGATCATACACTGGATTATCAATGTTTTACTTTATTTAACATGTTCTGAAGTGTACTTCCTCAACGGACTTTTGATATTCATTGCTGCAATCTCCCAGCTTTGCCTGAAATATCATTAAGGGAAGATTTTGCTCTACTTCAGCACCAACAACCAAATACAAATGATTTATCGGGAAATTCCAACCAGTTGCATGTTTGAAAACATTTTCTACCAAAATTGTTACCTCGTGGACCATAAATAGGGATGACACTATCATTCAGCATGAAGCTGGGGGTCAGGTGAATATATCGGCCCCGTTCACCACATCTGCCATACTGGAGGGTGTACGGATCATCACCAAATTTAACGTTTGAATCAGCAATGATCACATCAGCCTAGTAAGAAAAAGACAGAGGAATTGAAGTCAAAAAAAGCTACTGTTAAACATAAACAATAAAAGCATGGACATACAAAGAGAGAAATGAGTATCAACAGAAAATGTAAAGACCGTACATCATCAGACCGGAATTAGTTCATTCAGCCTGTTGTGTCTGCTCCTTCATTCCATCACTGTAGTACAGCAGTTAGTGCAACACTATTATGGTTCGAGGTGTTGGAGTCAGAGTTCAAATCCTGTGTCCTCTGAAAGGAGTCTGTATAGCCTCCCTGTGGAATGTGTATGTTTTTGTCAGGTGCTCCAGTTCCTCCCACAGTCCAAAGACATACTGGCTAGGTTAATTGGTCATTATAAAGTTGTCCCGTGATTAGGTTAGGGTTAATTGGGGGTTGTAGGATTGCTGGGGCAGGCTGTCTTGAAGGGCCAGAAGGGCCTACTCCAAGATGTATCACTAAATAAATAAAATAAATCATGGCTAATTTATTATCTGTCTCAACCCCATTCTTCTGCCTTTGACACCCTTACCAAACAAGAACCCTATCAACTTTTTCTTTAAATTTAGCCAATGACTTGGTCTCCACGGTCATCTGTAGCAATGAATTCACAGAGTCAACGCCCTCTGGTTAAAGAAATTCCTCCTCACTCTGTTCTAAAGGGACTTTCTTTTATTCTGAAGTGTGCCCTGTGGTCCTAGACTCTCCCACTAAAGACACTTCCTTTTCTGGGTGTGTTAATTAAAATTATAAAGGAATAAAATATTTTCATTGGATTATCATTTTAAGCCAATATGTATTGATCACATCCAAATTTTGATCAAGGATGTGAAACTATTAAAGGAAACATATCTCCAACTTTAAAGGCTTACAGAGATTTCACAATCTCAACAATAAACAAATAGCTCTTCACTTTGCAACTCTAAATGACCAATTCCTTACACTGACATACGCCCATTTGTTCTAAAATCAATCTCATCATCTAAAAATTGGAAGGAAACCCATGTATATATAAGTGATGGTACAACTCTGAAATTCATTTCTATGAATGAAAATTGAAGGGTCAAATGTAAATTTTAAATCTGAGATTGATAATTTTTGTCATATAACACAGCTATATGACAACATGTCACAGACAGCCATGACTTCACAGATTAAATTTGATCACGATTCAAGACTAAATGACTAACTTTTGTTCCTAAAATAAAACAAAATGCTGAAGAAAGCATGCCAATGATTATACTTCGTTAGAAGTTCAGGAGATTTGGTATGTCTCAAAAGAACAAAAAAGATTTCTACTGATATATCATGACAAACGTTTGATGGGTTTCACCACAGACTGGAATAGAGGCACCAATGCACAGGATCAGAAAGAGCTGCAGGGAGTTATAAACTCAACCAGCTCCATCATGGGCACTAACCCTCAGCTTAAAAGACATCTTCAAAAAGTGATAACTCAAGAACGCAGCATCCGTCATTAAGGACCCATACAGGACATGCCCTCGTCTCATTACTACCATCAGAGAGGTGTAGGGGAGCCTGAACACACACTCAGTGTTTGAGGAACAGTTTCTTCCCCGCTGTTATCAGATTATTTTTTATGGCCCATGAATCAATTGTTATTTCTCTTTTACATTACTTTTTTATTTACTGTAACAGGCTTTTTTGACTTGCCGCAAAACAAAAAATGTCATGACGTATGTAATAATAAATCTGATTCCAATGGTATTATACATTAAGATTTATGCCACAGAACATACAAGCATTAAGTCCCAGTGTGGATAACAGAATAGATGTTGAAAATAATAAAATGATGGAACCAGCTGTGCTATTGCTTCAGCTTTTACCTTCTCATAGGATTGTGTAGTTGGTCTTTGATAATGTGGTTCTGATATCCAAGTGATGGGCAATAAAATTTTCACATCTCGAAAATAAGCTCGCTGTTTAGTGGCAGCATACAGGAAAGATGAGGCTGAAGTTATCATCTCCTAAAGGAAACATAATTTTAGCAATATTTTAGAACATTTGGACAGAAAGGCTGCATATATCAGGATGCTCAGAATTCAACACCATCATCCCCCTCAAAACTAAACAATAATCTCCAAGACCTTGTCCTGAATACCATCTTTTTATCCCCCTGCTGGGGTATCGCCTGTCCATCACTTCAAACAGTTCAGGGTTCAAAGGGGGAGCCGCTCCAAACAGCTCTCTCTCTCCTCCGTCCCTTCATTACACATCTCCAGATCGCCTGTCCATCACTTCAAACAGTTCAGGGTTCAAAGGGGGAGCCGCTCTTGACAATACCCAGACTGATGGCTCCTTCATTAACACCTCCAAATGCTGCTTCATTGTGTGCCTTATCTCTCCCTCCCCTGAGGACAGGTGGCAGACCAACTGCTGATGCCACTGGTGCTATCCCAGGCCAGCAAACATCTTAATTTATGTGTATTCTCGTCACACTTCCCCCCTTTAAGGATTTTTACCGGGGTAAAAATTACAAACATGAGTACATTATTTGATACACACAAATATACATCTTTATCAGCTATTTGGCTAATACAGAGAATTTGAAGTTGTCAGCACCTTGACAGACAGTCAGTAATCACATCTTCCGTCCCTTTTATATGTGTTATTAATAATCCCTTAGACCAGGCTCCAACTCAGCAAACTTCATACTGGCCAAAAACACTGATGAATTGCGATCAATGTAACCTCTCATTTGGTTTTGTCCCGGACCACAATAACAAGGGTCGTCCCATTCCAACTTAGTTTTCTCTCGCAAAGGCTTAGTAGGAGGGGGAGAGGTAGTGACCGCAGAGTTATTGCAAAACTTCCTACGGTACCCCACCTTCTCCCAGAGCCTTCTGAGGGCCCTCTTGTCTGTCGGGGTTGGGAGGTCAGCGATAGCCTGCACTGTAGCTTACATCGCTGCCAGCTGCCCCTGTGTCACCACAATTCCCAGGTAAGTGACCCTCGTGTGGCCGTATTCATTTTTTTCAAGGTTCGCTATCAAGTTGGCTTCAGACAGCCGTATTAAATTGCCAATACACACCTCTGTGTTCGTCAGCCCTTTAGTCACTGAATTACTCATTATATATGAGTGTTGTTTGCTAGGCTCACCTATTATAACGGACATCACCCAACGTCCCAGTTCTTTGCATCGCCTCAGGACAATCAAAAACACGGGTGCGAGTCGTCTAATTACTTCTGCTAAAGAGTCGCTTTTTTCGGGGATTAAGGGAGAGACCTTATCAGGAGACCTGGCCAAAACAATAGCCTTCTCCCATCTGATCAATCCCATACTAATCTTTTCAAAATGGTTTTTTTCTCTTATCAGGGGGCCCCTAGCTTCATTGATTTCCACGCTAACCCCGACTAGGTTTGTTAGCATAGGTTTGTTAGCCTGTGACCGTCTCAGTTCATGTCGGACATAATCAATAACATCCTCCCCCCGGGCAGCCGGTAAACCTCTTTCATGATTCCACCAACTGTTTCCTCCAGCACCGCAAATGTCCACTGGGGGGTACCTTGTGGGCCAGGTTAAAAATCTCATCCTCATAACTCTTTTGCACCACCCCCCATTCCTCACCTGCGGGTACTGTACTTGATTTCCCTTTCTTCCTTAGCACTTCCTCCTCCGCACAATAGCCTACTAGTTCCCTTTTTAAGACTGTGTCAGAGAGAGCTGTCTCTGCCAAAACCATCAGCCCCTCATCTCGCTCCCACGTCTGCACAAATTCTTTCCTGGCTACTGCTACGTCTGTCCCAGCTCCCTCACTACCTCTTGTCTCACTACACTGCTTCTTTTCATTTTCTACCCCCGTCTCGTACAAGGTTGGCAGAAACGTTTCAGCTAAATTTACCACCGCAGCTAAATTCACTACCGCAGCCCCATGATGAACCTGTGAGTCCATGGGCGGGGCCTCACTGCTGGCAGGCTGACTTGTCAATCTCACGACTGGGAACACGATTCCCCCGGCGATGTCATTACCGAGCAAGACTTCCACGCCTTTCATCGGTAATTCGGACCTCAACTCAATCGTGACTAGTCCAGAGACCAGGTTGCTTTGTAAGTATATCTGGTGCAAAGGGACTGACTCTGTCCCTTCCCCAACACCTCTGACCTTTACCTCCCCAGTCTGGGTCTCTGAGCTAAACTCTAATACACTCTTCAGTATTAGTGACTGACACGCTCCCGTGTCTCTCCAGATCCGCACTGGAACTGGTTTTAACCCCTCCTTCACTGACACCAATCCGGCTGAGATAAACCTCTCGCGCCCTTCCTGCACTTTGGCAGACCTGTCCTTCCCTAGCGGTTCGCTTAACAGCTCGATACAGCCATTCAAAATCGCTGTCTTCCCTTTTCCCGTCTCCTTTTTTGGGGCAGAGCACCTGGACGCAAAGTGTCCGACTTTCCCGCAATTATAACAGACGACCCCAGGAGACTTCCTGCCAGACTGCTCCCGGTCTACCTTATCCTTCCCACTAGACCCTGGCTTACTTACTGACTTTTCCGGCGGACTCTCCCCGCCGTCCTGACTACCCTTCTGGTAGCCTTTACTCGGGGCAAACTTCATTTTATGCGTCAACGCATACTCATCCGCTAACAGCAGTTGCGGCTAACGTGGCTGCCTCCTTCTCATCGAGGTAGGGTCTCATACCCTCAGGGACACAACCTTTAAACTGCTCAATCAGGATCAGCTGTAGCAGTCTGTCATAATCCCCCTCTACCCGCTTCGAGGCGCACCAACGCTCACAATATGTCTGCATCTCACGGGCAAACTCTAAATACGTGAGGTCCCACTGCTTCCTCGCATTCCGGAACCTCTGCTGGTATGCCTCCGGGACCAACTCATAGATCCTGAGGATGGCCTCTTTCACCACCTCATACCTCTGGGCATCTTCCGCGGACAAAGTGGAGTAAGCTTCTTGGGCTTTCCCTTTCAGTACACTCTGAAGTAAAACAACCCACTTACCCCTCCTCCAGTCCTGACATAGCCACTTTTTCGAAATGGAGAAAGTACCGATCCACATCGGTATCGTCAAATGGGGGAACCAGCCTAACCTCCTGGATCGCCCGGAACCCTCCACCTTGGTTCGGCACGAGCCCCTGCTCGGCCCTTATCTTTAACTTCTCCAACTCGAATTCCCTTTCCCTCTGTTTCTCCAACTGCTGAAACTCTCTCTCTCTCTCTTTCTCTTCTCTTTCCAACTGTCTCTCTCTTCTCTCTCCAGCTGTCTCTCTCTCTCTTGCCTTTCTACCTCTCTCTCCTTCTCTTCTCGCTCCAACTGTCGTACCCGGAACTCGTGCTCGAGTCTCAGTTTTTCAAGCTGCACCTGTACCGCGTCTCCAGCAGGTTTTTCAATAGACACCACCCCCAGCTCGCCTTGGGGAAACACACTTTTAGATACATAGTGCTCTACCATAGCTCTGTGTATCTCCTCCCTCCTCATTGTCGACTTCCCCTTAGCAAGATTCAACCGTTTGGCCACAGCTACCAATTCCAATTTCCTGGCATCCTCTAATGCCTCCAAGGTCGGCGCCTTTATAAATTCCTCAGCCTCCATTTCTGCTGTTTGTCTTTTCTTTCTTTCGGGAATTTTAACACAATCAATTTACTCCGTCCCAAATTTAGCGTTCAAAATCGCGGACGAGAACCCCACTTATGTTACGTACCCTGTAACTGGGTTGCCAAACCAGCAGAAATGGATCACTCAGTTGGAGTCTGGATTACTAGAACTAAGAAAGTTTTATTAAAGAAACAAGCAACACAGTAATCGAAAGGATAATAAATGCAACAGTTCAGCAATGATAAACACACATGTACACAGAATTAAGATAACAGCATCAATCAAGCTCTATCGTTGTCTAGGGGTAAATGACCAATTCCAAAGTGACACAAAGTTCAGTCCAATTTAGTTCAGTTCGCAGTAATCGTTGCCATGGCGATGGACAACGTGGGGGGAGGGAGAGAGAGAACGAGAACGACTGATCATTCAGAACAGCTTCCACTCACAGACCGGCGATATTGCTCACAAGCAGCTTTCGGGCGGGTCCTTTGTGATGACACCTGAGGTCACCGACTGTGACCCCTCCTCCAGATGCGGTCGATCCTCTGCAGTGAACCCGGCACCCAAGCGAGGGTGAAAACACACCAGGTTCCCGCTGATCGTACCTTTCCACCCTGTGCGTTTATGGCCCAGTTCTTCCCACCGGCTTGTGAGAGGCGCATCGCTTCCAGGGTCTCGTTACCTCGGGTGTCATGTGTGTCCTGCCTTAGCGAACATGTCCCTTTTTATCCCCCTGCTGGGGTATCGCCTGTCCATCACTTCAAACAGTTCAGGGTTCAAAGGGGGAGCCGCTCTAGACAGCTCTCTCTCCCGTCCCTTCATTACACATCTCCAGATCGCCTGTCCATCACTTCAAACAGTTCAGGGTTCAAAGGGGGAGCCGCTCTTGACAATACCCAGACTGATGGCTCCTTCATTAACACCTCCAAATGCTGCTTCATTGTGTGCCTTATCTCTCCCTCCCCTGAGGACAGGTGGCAGACCAACTGCTGATGCCACTGGTGCTATCCCAGGCCAGCAAACATCTTAATTTATGTGTATTCTCGTCACAATACAAATATAAAAGTACTGAGACTGTCCAATATGGGTGCAATACTGCTGTAATGTGAGGTTCAGCAGGGTCACAGCCTCAGGGAAGAAGTCCCTGAGCCTGCTGGTGCGGGAGCGGAGGCTCCTGTAGCGCCTACCGAATGGGAGGAGAGAAAAAGGTCCATGGTTAGGGTGAGATGCATCCTTGATAATGCTTTTCGCCCTGCCCAGGCAGCGTTTATGGTAGATATTCTCAATGGTGGGCAATTGGGTGCCGATAATCGCTGGGCAGTTTTCACCGCCCACTGGAGTGCTTTGCGGTCCGATACGGGACAATTGCCATACCACACTGAGATGCTGTTGGTGAGTATGCTTTCAATGGTACAGCGGTAAAAGTTCATCAGTATCCTGGGACAGAGGTGAGCTTTCTTGATGCTCTGCAGGATTTACACCCAGCCAGTTCTGACAGGTAGGCAGGCTGTTCACATACTCAATACTAGACTCCCGACAAAGACTCTCTCTTCCAAGTTTTATTACAAGAAGAGATTTCCAAATGGAAGGAAAAGATGTACTGATGATTTCAAAGCCAAAAGTTTGAAGTTAATAACTCATAACCTTCTACCTGAGGCCACAAACTTATCAATCACCCCTGATGAGTTATTAAGTTCAAACTTTCTGCATAATCACTCAAAGAGTTGAGCTGAACGTGCATGTAACGAGAGCTGTATAACTCATTTCTTTCTACCTTAGACCACGAACTTATCAATCACCCCTCATAGTAAAATAGCAATGCTGTAACAACACCTTTAAGATGGCCAAGTGGTTAAGGCATTGGACTAGCGACCTGAAGGTCGTGAGTTCGAGCCCCAGCCGAGGGAACGTGTTGTGTCCTTGAGCAAGGCACTTAATCACACATTGCTCTGCGACGACACTGGTGCCAAGCTGTATGGGTCCTAATGCCCCTCCCTTGGACAACATCGGTGTCGTGGAGAGGGGAGACTTGCAGCATGGGCAACCGCTGGTCTTCCATACAACCTTGCCCAGGCCTGACTGTGAAGACTTTCCAGGCGCAGATCACAAGACTAACGGATGCCTTTACTTTACTTTAAAGCAATTTCTAAATCTACAAATCTTTGGCAGCAAGATGCTCTTACACATCCTGAGTTTGCAAAATGCACCATATGGTGCAACTTTCTTTACATTATCAGCTGTAGTGTTATTGAATGGTATATATTCAAGAGATACAATTCCCAAATCATTTGAACAAAATAAATTATGGAGTAGTTAAACGGGCTGGTCTTCCCCAAATTGCAATAGCATTTAGACAAATAATAAAACAATATTGACTGATTAGAGCAAGAAATTTATACCTGAATTTTTGTAATGAGCTTTGGATCTTCTGGAATCTCAGGGTTAATAGCTATGACAACATTATCATAACCATTGTTCATTAGCTTCACCTCAGAACATCTTACCACGCAGGCAGAGATAAGGCATTCCAAAGACAGGAGGATTATTTTTCTGAATTTCATGATTAGAGTCTTCACACCCTCTGCATCTAAACGATCACACTATTGAAATCAGTCTAATTTATACTGAACCATATCAACATATATCAGAACATCAGCTATAAACTTTATTTCAGGGTGCGCAATAAGGAAATCACCTTCAGTATTCAAATGCTCATGTGTTACTTATTTTTACAGCTGTAATGATGATTTAATGACAGAATATCTTTCAAAATATGGAGAGAAGGAACACAAGAATTTTTTCATATTATGTACAAACAATATGTCAGATATGATCACAGACAAGATCGGTCAAATGTTTCAAGCATCAGTTCTTCCGTGATGCTGCCTCAGTAAAGCAGCCAACATAATCAAAGATCCCAGACATTTTCTCTTCTCCCCTCTCCCATTAGAGATATAAATGCCTGAAAGCACGTACTGCCAAGCTCAAGGATACTTTCTGTCCTGCTCTTATCAGAATCCTAAGCAAATCTCTTGTATAATGAGAGGGACTCTTGACCTCACAATCTACCTCATCACGATCTTGAACTTTATTGTTTAACCCCTGCAGTTTCTCTGCAGCTTTTACACATTATTCTGCAATGTTTCACCTTGTTCTACTTCAGTGCACTGTGTAATGATTTGATCTGTTTGGGCAGTATGCAAGACAAGTTTTTCACTGTATACTGCTGCATGTGACAATGATAAATCAATTCTAATATCAATAATATTAGCTTATTTTTTCTAGTCAGTACAGTAGTATAGATGCTGTTAAACATACTGATAAAGCATGGAAAAAGACCCTTTCTATTGATTGATGTTTGACTGATTCTACGCCAAACATTAAGCATCCATTTTTGCACTCTCCCACTCCGATCCATTTGATTCTCTCCACTTTCCTATTGACCTTTCACACATTCGGAAAATCAATGTTGTGCGGCTAGAAATGGGCTAGCCCAAAGTGGAGCAATATTGTTCACATTTATTAGGACAAGGTCTTTTAGGAAGCAGCTTCTTTTCCCCAGACAGTGAGACTACTGAATGCTTTGCCACCACCCAGGTCTCATCACTTCTGAAGCACCAGTATTTACTTATTTAGAGATAAAGCACGGAATAGGACCTTCAAGCAGCACTCCCAAGCAACTACTGACATCCCCAATTTAACCCTAACCAGATCACGGGATGATTTACAATCACCAACTAACCAACCCAGAATGTATTTGAACTGTGGGAAGAAACCAGAGGACCCAGAGAAAACCCACATATTCCATAGAGAGGATGTACAGACTCCAATCCGACAGATGGAATCGATCTCTGATGCCCTGAGCTGTGAAAAACCGTCACGTAACCACGGTGTCATACTTTTTACTTCTGTCAAACTTCTGGAATATTTTATTACTTGTTAGTTCATTTGTGGGAATATTACTTTATGTATTGTGTGCGAGTTACGTGTACTGTGCTGTGCATCTTGGTCTGGAGGAACGTTGCTTCATTTGGCAGTATTATTGACTGAAAGTCAATAAACTTGAACTTGAACTTTGTGCGAATACTAGCAACTGACTTTCCAACAGGGTTTTATTGCGTGCTTGCACCAGCAGAATATGCTCCCAATGAATTGTGCAACATGAAAAATTCCATTCCACAAGCTTCAGGGATAGTCATAGTCATACTTTATTGATCCCAGGGGAAATTGGTTTTCTTTACAGTTGCACCATAAATAATTAAATAGTAATAAAACCATAAATAGTTAAATAGTAACATGTAAATTATGCCAGGACCAGCCTATTGGCTCAGGGTGTCTGACCCTCCAAGGGAGGAGTTGTAAAGTTTGATGGCCACAGGCAGGAATGACTTCCTATGACGCTCTGTGTTGCATCTCGATGGAATGAGTCTCTGGCTGAATGTACTCCTGTGCCCAACCAGTACATTACATAGTGGATGGGAGACATTGTCCAAGATGGGATGCAACTTGGACAGCATCCTCTTTTCAGACACCACCGTCAGAGAGTCCAGTTCCATCCCCACAACATCACTGGCCTTACGAATGAGTTTGTTGATTCTGTTGGTGTCTGCTACCCTCAGCCTGCTGCCCCAGCACACAACAGCAAACATGATCTCACTGGCCACCACAGACTCGTGGAACATCCTCAGCATCATCCGGCAGATGTTAAAGGACCTCAGTCTCCTCAGGAAATAGAGACGGCTCTGACCCTTCTTGTAGACAGCCTCAGTGTTCTTTGACCAGTCCAGTTTATTGTCAATTCGTATCCCCAGGTATTTGTAATCCTCCACCATGCCAACACTAACCCCCTGGATGGAAACAGGGGTCACCGGTACCTTAGCTCTCCTCAGGTCTACCACCAGTTCCTTAGTCTTTTTCACATTAAGCTGCAGATAATTCTGCTCACACCATGTGACAAAGTTTAATAACTTTTGTGATAACTTTTGCTGATGGGGTAGGATGAAGATCATATAAATAGTTTAGAAGAAAATAAATAATTAACAAAAGCTGTAGTCTAAAATAAAGAATAATTCATTACGTAGAACTGAGGCTGAATCCTTTCCCTTTAATGACACTATACCTCAAACCACTGCTGAACCTAGATGAACCCAAACCATGAAGGAAGTACAAATTACACAAAATGGCATATCACAGTTCAATGAGCCATTTACTGCAATCAAAGGAATTATGACCCTTGCACAAAGTATCACTCCAAATGAGGAAAAGTTCACTATTTCATAGACTATGTGAAAACAGGAAATCATGGACTGGTTAGCCTCACATCAGTGATAGGAATGCTACTGGAGCGGTTTCACTGAGATGAAATTTACTTGCATTAGGAAAATCATAGACTGATTGAGGACAATCAACATGGGCTTGTGCAGGGCAGGTCACATGGTACAAGCTTGATAGGGTTTTTATTTTGCAGAGGTGACAAAAGTAATTGATGAGAGTATCAATTAATGTGGTCTACATGGATTTTAGAAAGGAACTTGCCAAAGTCCTTTGCAGTCGGCAATCCAGAAGATTATGATGCATGAGATCTATAGTAATTTGGTAGTTGGTAATTGGCTTGTCCATAGAATCAGATTTATTATCACTATCTTATATAACATGAAATTTGTTGTTTTCTAGCAGTAGCTCAATGTAAAAACATAAAATTTACTATAAATTATAACATAAATATATTGCAATGTAAAATAAAGAGGTTAGTGGTGGAGGTGTACTGTTCTGGCAGGAAGTCCATGACCTGGGGTGTTCCTCAGGGAATTAGTGATGGACCTTCTGTTGTTTGTGATATAAATGTCTTGGATGAAAATGTAAATGGGTGGCTTAACAATTTTTCAATAACATGAAGACTGGTGGAAGTGTGAATAAGGTAGAGGATGCAGTAGAAAATAGATCAGTTACAGATAGAGAAGGGGAAGTGGCAGATTGAATTTAATCCAAGCGTGTGTGAGATGTTGCACTTTGAGAAATCGAATATGCAGTTAATAGCAGGGCCCTCTGCAGCATTGATCTTGGGGTCTAGGTTCAATTCTCACTGAAAGTGGCCCCGCAAGTAGGTAGAGTGATAAAGAAGGCATATGGCATGTTTTGCCTTCACTGGTTGGGATATTGAGTATAAGAGTAAAGAAGTGATGTTGCAGCTATTTATATTTTCGTTAGGTCACATTTGAGGATTGGTTCAATGGTTCCATTTAATTTTAGAGAATGTATACAAATACAACGTGAAATTCTCACTCTCCACAAACATCCTGGAAACAGAGGTAAAACCCAAAATAATGAATGACAGCAAAAAACATAAGAACCCCAAAATCTCCCTGCCCTGCTTGCATGCACAAGCAGCATCAATCATACCCCTTCCCACACTTATTTTGGCATAAAGCATCAACATTCCAAACACCCACCTTGCCAGCAACAGCAAAGTCCCCAAAGAGAGATTATGGTCTACAGTACATCAAAAACTAACCATTCACTCCAACATTTCAACATCCCTCAGGCTCTGTCTCTCACTAATAAGGGAGAGGCAGATATCACTTCCACAACAAGAAGGGAGACAGACTGTGACCATATCGATGTTATAGTCACAGTCTGAAGTGCTGCTTCTTACTTTGAGTTCCCTGACTCAAGAATTGTCAGCAAACTCTTCCTCACCATCGAGAGGGGAGAGAGGGGAGAGAGGGGAGAGAGGGGAGAGCGTAATCGATCACTGAGCGCCAAGGCCTCCAACAGCCTCTCACTGTCTCGATGTTCCAGTTCCCACATCTCCACACTCCCCTCCACTACCACCATCTCACTCTCTGCTTTCCACATGACTCCCTTGTCCATTTGTTCTTCCTGAATGATTTTTCTTCTAGCACTTATCCCTGCAAACTTGAAAGTGAAACACACACACCTCCTCTCTCATTACCATTCAGGGTCTCAAATAGTCCTTCCAGGTAAGTTGACACTTCATCTGTCAGGGTCATCAGAACCAAATAATTACTTTGGTTCTGTCTTCACTAAGGAGGACATAAATAATCTTCCAGAAATAGTAGGGGACAGAGGGTCCAGTGAGATGGAGGAACTGAGCGAAATACATGTTAGTAGGGAAGTGGTGTTAGGTAAATTGAAGGGATTGAAGGCAGATAAATCCCCAGGGCCAGATGGTCTGCATCCTAGAGTGCTTAAGGAAGTAGCCCAAGAAATAGTGGATGCATTAGTGATAATTTTTCAAAACTCGTTAGATTCTGGACTAGTTCCTGAGGATTGGAGGGTGGCTAATGTAACTCCACTTTTTAAAAAAGGAGGGAGAGAGAAACCGGGGAATTATAGACCGGTTAGCCTAACGTCGGTGGTGGGGAAACTGCTGGAGTCAGTTATCAAGGATGTGATAACAGCACATTTGGAAAGCGATGAAATGATCGGACAAAGTCAGCATGGATTTGTGAAAGGAAAATCATGTCTGACGAATCTCATAGAATTTTTTGAGGATTTAACTAGTAGAGTGGATAGGGGAGAACCAGTGGATGTGGTGTATTTGGATTTTCAAAAGGCTTTTGACAAGGTCCCTCACAGGAGATTAGTGTGCAAACTTAAAGCACACGGTATTGGGGGTAAGGTATTGGTGTGGGTGGAGAATTGGTTAGCAGACAGGAAGCAAAGAGTGGGAATAAACGGGACCTTTTCAGAATGGCAGGCGGTGACTCGTGGGGTACCGCAAGGCTCAGTGCTGGGATCCCAGTTGTTTACAATATATATTAATGACTTGGATGAGGGAATTAAATGCAGCATCTCCAAGTTTGCGGATGACATGAAGCTGGGTGGCAGTGTTAGCAGTGAGGAGGATGCTAAGAGGATGCAGGGTGACTTGGATAGGTTGGGTGAGTGGGCAAATTCATGGCAGATGCAATTTAATGTGGATAAATGTGAAGTTATCCACTTTGGTGGCAAAAATAGGAAAACAGATTATTATCTGAATGGTGGCCGATTAGGAAAAGGGGAGGTGCAACGAGACCTGGGTGTCATTATACACCAGTCATTGAAAGTGGGCATGCAGCTACAGCAGGCGGTGAAAAAGGCGAATGGTATGCTGGCATTTATAGCAAGAGGATTCGAGTACAGGAGCAGGGAGGTACTACTGCAGTTGTACAAGGCCTTGGTGAGACCACACCTGGAGTATTGTGTGCAGTTTTGGTCCCCTAATCTGAGGAAAGACATCCTTGCCATAGAGGGAGTACAAAGAAGGTTCACCAGATTGATTCCTGGGATGGCAGGACTTTCATATGAAGAAAGACTGAATGAACTGGGCTTGTACTCGTTGGAATTTAGAAGATTGAGGGGAGATCTGATTGAAACGTATAAGATCCTAAAGGGATTGGACAGGCTAGATGCAGGAAGATTGTTCCCAATGTTGGGGAAGTCCAGAACGAGGGGCCACAGTTTGAGGATAGAGGGGAAGCCTTTTAGGACCGAGATTAGGAAAAACTTCTTCACACAGAGAGTGGTGAATCTCTGCCACAGGAAACAGTTGAGGCCAGTTCATTGGCTATATTTAAGAGGGAGTTAGATATGGCCCTTGTGGCTACGGGGGTCAGGGGGTATGGAGGGAAGGCTGGGGCGGGGTTCTGAGTTGGATGATCAGCCATGATCATAATAAATGGCGGTGCAGGCTCGAAGGGCTGAATGGCCTACTCCTGCACCTATTTTCTATGTTTCTATGTTTCTATGTAACCATTGCTCCTGGTCATCATTGAAACCCAACAAAGTGTAAGGGATTACTGAGCACCTTCAATCCATCCTCCGCAAAAGGTAACATCTCCCAGTGACTACCCATTACAATTTGATTTCCTATTCCTATTCAATATATCAGTCCATGGTCTCCACCAAATTCTCAGAGAGACTTCAGCTGCAGGCAAATGTCACACTGGAGAAAGTTATCACTATGGTAAGGCAGAGTGAGAGTTTTTGTCAGCAACAGGCAGAACGCAGGCAAGAAAACAATGCTGAGGTAAAGCTAGAAGCTGTACAAAAATAGTACAAACAAGATGCAGTCAGAAAGACTAAAGAAAGAAGTGACAGTACAGCTCAGCTCAGTCAAGTGAAACAAAAAGCAAGTAAAATGTCCAATTGCAGCAAGTATCAAGTCCACATTGAAGAGTTCTGTACAGCAAAAGTAGTGAAATGCCACCAATGCAATACAGTTAGCCATTATACACACCAGTACCACACAAAAAACAGTCTTCAGGAGGTCAAAGAAGATGATGATTCAGGGGGAGAGCTTTCCTTGGGGCTCTAGATTGAAATCGACAAGGCTGGTGTACTATGGTTCAACTGGAAAATGACATTCAAAGTGGACACTGCGACAGATGTCTCAGCTATCCCCAAATGTCTGCTCACAAAACTGGTGAAGAAAACAGGCATTACGCTAATTCCGCAAAGAATGTGATCATAGGGCCATGGAAACAACCAAATTTAGACAAACTGGCAGTTGTCTGGAACATGGAACTACCTATGAATGTATCAAAGATCCCCAGTTTCCTTGGCATTGTAAACCGTCTGGGAAAAGTCATTCCAGTTTTGCCAGAGAAAACAAAGACACTACGTGACCTCCACTCTCAGAGAAATGTTAGGACCTGGGACGCACCACAGGAGAAGTCATTCTCATCAATTAAAGCAGAGTTTATCTCTCTACCAACAATGGCGTTCTTTGATCTAAACAAAGCAACCAAGGTCTCAGCAGATGCCTCAGGGAGTGGGGGAGTGCTCATGCAAAACCGTTGTGGGGTATGGAAACCGGTGGTATACGCATCAAGAGCACTGACTCCTACTGAACTCCATTATGCCCAAATCAAAAAAAGGAGATGCTGGCTCTCATGTGGGCTTGTGAACGCTTCAGCTACTACTTGATAGGCACTAAACTCCTGCTTGAAACAGACCTCAGACACCTTATCAGCCTCCTCAGCTTCTCAGCTCAAAGCACTTCAATGACTTACCTCCACATCTGCAAAGATTCAGAGTGAGACCTAAGCAACACGGTTATGACATTGAACATGTCCTCGGTATATCTTTCACAACACCAGACACTCAGTAAAGATGCCATGTAAAAGAGCATGGATGGAAGCTGACTCTCCTCATGGAAAATATTGACATCCACTTAGCTCAGGTAGATGAAAGCTTTCCGGCATCACAGAGTAAACTGGACAAAATTTGAGCTGAAAAAAGTCTAAATCTACAGCAAGGTCATGCAATACTGTGAGCTGTTCCAGAAGGAGCTCACTGACTAAAACCTTACTGGCTTGAAAGAGACACACTCACCATTCTTGATGGTTTGCTGCTGAAAGACTCCAGATTTGTCATTTCTGATTCTATGCACACAAAAATCACCAGTCAAATCCAACAAGTACATCAAGACATAGAAAATGTCACCTAAGAGCAAAGCTGTCCTTGTGCTGGCATGGTCTGAGCACACAGCTGGGTGATTATGTAAAGCAATGTGAAGCATACAGAAAATTGCACAAAATTCATGCTGAACTTCTCTGTCCCACAGAATTAAAAGACTTCCCATAGCAAATTAAGGGCACAGGTATTTTTGAGCTGAAAAAAAGATAAATATCTTCTCACTGTGGATTACTACTCACAGGATGTTGAGCTGTCCAAGCTGTCCTCCACATCCACAGCAGCAGTTATCTATCCATTCAAACACTTCCAGGAACCAAGACCAGATTAGTAGTTTATCTGCCCCACCACAGAGATGGACTCCATAGCCTAATAGTTTAGGGCAAGTGACTAAAGAGGCAGAATAATCCTCTCACTTTGCCAGAGTGTTCAGAGAGTCTATTCTGACCTCCATTAGATTTTGTGTTTTTAAAAGAGATCCAATGTTGAAAACACTTCACAAAATGAGACAGTTCTTAAAAAAAATGGAATTGGTGGGAAAAAAAGGAGAACCAAGAGTGACAGACCACTAAAGCAAAGAAAAAGACAGTTAGAATGTTGGCAATGTAAGGAGCATGTAATGTGCTATGGGTAAAGTGAACTGATCACTCAATTTCACTGACTATAATTTCAATGTGGTTCTACACACAAGTACCTACCTAGTTTTCCTCTTTTTTTCCCAAGGGGAGATGTGGTAGTTAATAGTTAATCCTATTCCACTCAGTTAGCCACCCCAACATGGGAGGAGTTCACATGTTGTACAAGCAGCATTATTAATAAAGTTCAGTTGTATAGCCTACATGCTGGCCTTCAGGTGTCTCTCTGCACCCTTGCTCAATATCGAACAAAATAGTCAACCTCTCGCCACACGCACCCCATCCTCTCTCTACAAAAAACACCCCACTCACGCAACCACTCCTCCCCACAACTCCACCTTCAGTCCCCCTCCCCAGATCCTACCTCCTACCCTAATCATCCCCATAGCTTCCTCTTTCTTCTTATAACCCCTCCCAACGTCTCCCTCAACACACCACATTTTTCCTTGCCCTCTCCCTCCCTCCTGCCTGTCACTTCCTAATCTTGACGTCTCCCACCAATAATCTCCTCAAATCCCCCCCTCTCTTTTTGTAGCTCACACAAACCTTGGCTAAGGTCCCTCCAGGTAATCTGACCACCAGAATGTTTGGTCCCCCTGCACTGAAGGAAGCACCTGGCTCTGGAGAACACTGCGGACACCAACCAGCATTCAGCTCTGCTCCACACCCGGCTGCACTGGAACCGGCCCTGCAATCTGCAGGCAGCCAATCAGCAGAGGCACCCGGTGTCAGGCAACAGTGGCTTCCAAACACCACTTGTCTCCCTGGCATCGGGACCAGCGCTCCCTTCCCGGGCTGAATCAGCAGGAAGAGACACAAGGTGGGGGAATGGGAATGTGTGGAAGGAAGGGATGGATGGATGAATGATTGAAGCAGGAGACTGTACAGTAGGAAATTAGAAGAGGGGTTAAGGGGGATGGAGCTGGGGTTTGGGGACAAGGGGAGAGACATTGGAGGAGGAGTTTGGAGTGGGGGTGTTAGGAAGAGGAGAGAGGACAAGGTTGGAGGAAAGAGTAGAACAATGGCAGGGGAGGGGTCAAGGGCGAGGAGCTTGGAGGAGGCGGTAAGGGGGAAGGGAATTGTAGATTAAAGTGGTTGAAAATGTAATGATACAAGATGGATTTAAAACCAGTTCTGCTATATCCCACACGTCTGAGGATCTGATTGTCTGATAGGTCTTCCTGTTTTTTCCGAGTCTCCGTCAGATGCCCAGAGTTACCTGGATTAACTTTCGCCTTCAACATCCTAATCGCACTATTAAATCATCAGTGCCTGATTGGAGGGTGTTAAACTGTATGGTTTTATTTTCTTTTTTCTTTTTTTTTGCTCTATCTGAGGGCAGATTTTTTTTTTTGTTCAATCAATATGGTTGCCGAGCTCTTTTTTTAGCTGCATCATTCCTTCTTCTTCCCTGAGGATTCTGGGTGGCTACACCCACAGCATCATTTTTCGTACATACCTGGAGGCCTTAAACTTTGTAATTTTTTTGCTAGTCTATACAGATATTTCATCTCCTTTCCTAATTATACGGTCTGGTGTATGTCAACAGTTTTTATATACATATATTTTTTCTTTGTATTATATCTTTTTCATTTTAGTTGGTGTACTTTTTGATTTTTTTCACTTTTCTGCTGTTTTACAACTTTAGTTGAACTTTTTTTATATATACACTTTTTTTGGAGTGTCTATCGAAAGTCTTGGGGGTAGATTTAATGCTTGCTTCTACCTGCTAGTCTATTTCAGATTTAGCTTTGGGATTATGGGGTGGGGGTGGGGGGCTTCACTTTTTTAGCTTTTCCTTCTTCGGCTACTCATATATTATTGAAGTATTTTTCGCGTCCTCTTTCTCGCTATCTCATGTTTACTCTGTTCCCTTTTCGGGTTCGTGGGTTGAACCTATTGTCAATCCTCCCTTTATTTGAGGGTTGACTTTAGGGCTTGTGGATTCTACTATTAATTTTGTCTCTTGGAATACCAACGGTCTTAACCATCCAATTAAAAGAAAAAAAAAATCTTCAAAGTATTCCAGAGCCTTAAAGCACATATTCTATTTGTACAAGAGACCCATGTGCAGAGGGGGGACAGATTACGTTTTTTTAAGTTCTGGAAGGATTATCAATATCATTCGAACTCTAATGCCAAAGTTAGAGAAGTTTCTATTTTCATAGATCCCTCAATTACATTTGTGCAACAGGATATTATCTCTGATCCGAATGGTAGATTTTTACTGGTTAGTGGTTTACTCTTTAATAAAAAGGTAGTTCTGGTCAATGTTTATGCTCCAAACTCGGACTGTCCGGAATTTTATAAATCGTTATTTAGTATTTTTCCAAATTTGAATGAGTTTTCACTAATCTGGGGCGGAGATCTTAACACTTGTTTATCCCCATTATTGGACTGTTCGGCCCCTATATGAACTGCACCCAATAATTCCACAACCTTAATTAATTCATTTCTCTCAGATTCGGGGTTGACGGATATTCTGCAGTTTTTACATCCCCAGGAAAAAGACTTCTCTTTTTTTTCCACATGTTCATCATTCATAGAAACATAGAAAATAGGTGCAGGAGTAGGCCATTCGGCCCTTCGAGCCTGCACCGCCATTTATTATGATCATGGCTGATCATCCAACTCAGAACCCCGCCCCAGCCTTCCCTCCATACCCCCTGACCCCCGTAGCCACAAGGGCCATATCTAACTCCCTCTTAAATATAGCCAATGAACTGGCCTCAACTGTTTCCTGTGGCAGAGAATATCACAGATTCACCACTCTCTGTGTGAAGAAGTTTTTCCTAATCTCGGTCCTAAAAGGCTTCCCCTCTATCCTCAAACTGTGGCCCCTCGTTCTGGCCTTCCCCAACATCGGGAACAATCTTCCTGCATCTAGCCTGTCCAATCCCTTTAGGATTTTATACGTTTCAATCAGATTCCCCCCTCAATCTTCTAAATTCCAACGAGTACAAGCCCAGTTCATCCAGTCTTTCTTCATATGAAAGTCCTGCCATCCCAGGAATCAATCTGGTGAACCTTCTTTGTACTCCCTCTATGGCAAGGATGTCTTTCCTCAGATTAGGGGACCAAAACTGCACACAATACTCCAGGTGTGGTCTCACCAAGGCCTTGTACAACTGCAGTAGTACCTCCCTGCTCCTGTACTCGAATCCTCTCGCTATAAGTGCCAGCATACCATTCGCCTTTTTCACCGCCTGCTGTAGCTGCATGCCCACTTTCAATGACTGATGTATAATGACACCCAGGTCTCGTTGCACCTCCCCTTTTCCTAATCAGCCACCATTCAGATAATAATCTGAATTTTAATAATAATTTTTGCCCCCAAAGTGGATAACTTCACATTTATCCACATTAAATTGCATCTGCCATGAATTTGTCCACTCACCCAACCTATCCAAGTCACCCTACATCCTCTTAGCATCCTCCTCACAGCTAACACTGCCACCCAGCTTCGTGTCATCCGCAAACTTGGAGATGCTGCATTTAATTCCCTCATCCAAGTCATTAATATATATTGTAAACAACTGGGGTCCCAGCACTGAGCCTTGCAGTACCCCACTAGTCTCCGCATGCCATTCTGAAAAGGTCCCGTTTATTCCCACTCTTTGCTTCCTGTCTGCTAACCAATTCTCCACCCACACCAATACCTTACCCCCAGTACCGTGTGCTTTAAGTTTGCACACTAATCTCCTGTGTGGGACCTTGTCAAAAGCCTTTTGAAAATCCAAATATACCACATCCACTGGTTCTCCCCTATCCACTCTACTAGTTACATCCTCAAAAAATTCTATGAGATTCGTCAGACATGATTTTCCTTTCACAAATCCATGCTAACTTTGTCCGATCATTTCACCGTTTTCCAAATGTGCTGTTATCACATCCTTGATAACTGACTCCAGCAGTTTCCCCACCACAGACGTTAGGCTAACCGGTCTATAATTCCCCCGTTTCTCTCTCCCCCCTTTTTTAAAAAGTGGAGTTACATTAGCCACCCTCCAATCCTCAGGAACTAGTCCAGAATCTAACGAGTTTTGAAAAATTATCACTAATGCATCCACTATTTCTTGGGCTACTTCCTTAAGCACTCTAGGATGCAGACCATCTGGCCCAGGGGATTTATCTGCCTTCAATCCCTTCAATTTACCTAACACCACTTCCCTACTAACATATATTTCGCTCAGTTCCTCCATCTCACTGGACCCTCTGTCCCCTACTATTTCTGGAAGATTATTTATATCCTCCTTAGTGAAGACAGAACCAAAGTAATTATTCAATTGGTCTGCCATGTCCTTGCTCCCCATAATCAATTCACCTGTTTCTGTCTGCAGGGGACCTACATTTGTCTTTACCAGTCTTTTCCTTTTTACATATCTATAAAAGCTTTTACAGTCTGTTTTTATGTTCCCTGCCAGTTTTCTCTCAATCTTTTCTCCCCTTCCTAATTAAGCCCTTTGTCCTCCTCTGCTGAACTCTGAATTTCTCCCAGTCCTCAGGTGAGCCACTTTCTCTGGCTAATTTGTATGCTTCTTCTTTGGAATTGATACTATCCCTAATTTCTCTTGTCAGCCACGGGTGCACTACCTTCCTTAGAAACATAGAAACATAGAAAATAGGTGCAGGAGTAGGCCATTCGGCCCTTCGAGCCTGCACCGCCATTTATTATGATCATGGCTGATCATCCAACTCAGAACCCAGCCTTCCCTCCATACCCCCTGACCCCTGTAGCCACAAGGGCCATATCTAACTTCCTTTTAAACATAGCTAATGAACTGGCCTCAACAGTTTGCTGTTCCTTGATTCCTTCTTTGCCAAACTGGGATGAACAATTGTTGTAGTTCATCCATGCAACCTTTAAATGCTTGCCATTGCATATCCACCGTCAATCCTTTAAGTGTCATTTGCCAGTCTATCTTAGCTAATTCACGTCTCATACCTTCAAAGTTACCCCTCTTTAAGTTCAGAACCTTTGTTTCTGAATTAACTATGTCACTCTCCATCTTAATGAAGAATTCCACCATATTATGTTCACTCTTACCCAAGGGGCCTCTCACGACAAGATCGCTAATTAACCCTTCCTCATTGCTCAAAACCCAGTCCAGAATAGCCTGCTCTCTAGTTGGTTCCTCGACATGTTGGTTCAAAAAACCATCCCGCATACATTCCAAGAAATCCTCTTCCTCAGCACCTTTACCAATTTGGTTCACCCAGTCTACATGTAGATTGAAGTCACCCATTATAACTGCTGTTCCTTTATTGCACACATTTCTAATTTCCTGTTTAATACCATCTCTGACCTCACTACTACTGTTAGGTGGCCTGTACACAACTCCCACCAGCGTCTTCTGCCCATTAGTGTTACGCAGCTCTACCCATATCGATTCCACATCTTCCCGGCTTATGTTCTTCCTTTCTATTGCGTTAATCTCTTCTTTAACCAGCAACGCCACCCCACCTCCCCTTCCTTCATGTCTGTCCCTCCTGAATATTGAATATCCCTGAACGTTGAGCTCCCATCCTTGGTCACCCTGGAGCCATGTCTCTGTGATCCCAATTATATCATAATCATTAATAACAATCTGCGCTTTCAATTCATCCACCTTATTACGAATGCTCCTTGCATTGACACACAAAGCCTTCAGGCGCACTTCTACAACTCTCTTAGCCCTTATACAATTATGTTGAAAAGTGGCCCTTTTTAATGCTTGCCCTGGATTTGTCGGCCTGCCACTTTTACTTTTCTCCTTAGTACTTTTTGCTTCTACCCTCACTTCACACCCCTCTGTCTCTCTGCACTCGTTCCCATCCCCCTGTTGTGAACTAACCTCCTCACGCCTAGCCTCTTTAATTTGATTCCCACCCCCCAACCATTCTAGTTTAAAGTCACCTCAGTAGCCGCTGCTAATCTCCCTGCCAGGATATTGGTCCCCCTAGGATTCAAGTGTAACCCGTCCTTTTTGTACAGGTCACGTCTGTGCCAAAAGAGGTCCCAATGATCCAAAAACTTGAATCCCTGCCCCCTGCTCCAATCCCTCAGCCACGCATTTATCTTCCACATCATCGTATTCCTACTCTCACTGTCATGTGGCACAGGCAGTAATCCCAAGATTACTACCTTTGCGGTCCTTATTCTCAACTCCCTTCCTAGCTCCCTATATTCTCCTTTCAGGACCTCATCCCTTTTCCTACCCATGTCATTGGTACCTATATGTACCACGACCTCTGGCTCCTCACCCTCCCACTTCAGGATATCTTGGACACGATCAGAAATATCCCGGACCCTGGCACCAGGGAGGCAAACTACCATCCGGGTCTCTGGACTGCGTCCACAGAATCGCCTATCTGACCCCCTTACTATCGAGTCCCCTATCACAACTGCACTCTTCTTCCTTGCCCTACCCTTCTGAGCTACAGGGCCAGACTCTGTGCTGGAGGCACGGCCACTGTCGCTTCCCCCGGGTAAGCTGTCCCCCCCCCAACAGTACTCAAACAGGAGTACCTGTTGTTAAGGGGCACAGCCACCGGGGTACTCCCTATTACCTGACTCTTCCCCTTCCCCCTCCTAACCGTGACCCACTTGTCTGCCTCCCGTGGCCCCGGCGTGACCACCTGCCTGCAACTCCTCTCTATCAACTCCTCACTCTCCCTGACCAGACGAAGGTCATCGAGCTGCAGCTTCAGTTCCGTAACGCGGTCCCTTAGGAGCTGCATCTCGATGCACTTGGCGCAGATGTAGACATCCGGGAGGCTTGGAGACTCCAGGGCCTCCCACATCCGACACCGAGAACAGCAAACTGCCCTCACACTCATACTGTCCCTCTCCTCAAATAACTACAGAAAATGAATGCCAAACCTTCCTCGCCTCGCCCGTTTCCGCCTAAACCCGTTGAGCCGAAGCCTTTAAGTCTTCACTCTGCTCCCGGCTCACTCCGCCACCCACAAACTACGCTGCCCGCTCTATGAGGCTCTGTTCCTTTTAAATCTGCCGCGCTGCACTGCCCGACGTCACACGCCTGCGCAGTCCCGCCTCTCAGAACGCCGTTGGAGAAAAAAAATAACGAAAATTTCAAAATTGTCTTTCTCGGCACTCCCACTCAGACTCCTTCTTCGAATCAAACCCGAAGCAGGATGTCTGCCCTTTTAAATCTGCCACGCTGCACTGCCCGACGTCACACGCCTGCGCAGTCCCGCCTCTCAGAACGCCGTTGGAGAAAAAAAAATAACGAAAATTTCAAAATTGTCTTTCTCGGCACTCCCACTCAGACTCTCAGACTCCTTCTTCTTACTCAAGAATTGATTATTTTTTTATTGACTCTCGTCTTATTTCTTCAGTAATTAAATGTGGTTATGACGCTATAAACATTTCGGACCATGCTCCACTTAAGCTTTCTATTAAATTATTGGCCAATGCTCATAATAATAGACAATGGTGTTTTAATCCGCTGTTGCTTCAGGACTTGGATTTTGTTAACTTCATGAATGAACAGATTGATCTGTTTTTTACAATTAACAGTACAGAGGATATATCCATGAACACCCTTTGGGATACTTTTAAAGCTTACATTTGTGGCCAGATCATTTCGTACTCTGCTGCTTTGAGGAAAAGGTTGAAGAAGGAAGAGCTTGCTCTTGTGGACAAGATTAAGGAAATAGATAAAAAAAATATGCTACAGCTCTGTCTGAGAAGCTGTATAAACAAATAACTGAACTTCAAATGGAACACAGTTTATTACTTTCCTCCTCTATTGCAAATCAATTAATGAAGACAAGAAGCAAATTTTATATACACAGTGACAAAGCTGGTAAACAGTTGGCTAATCAGTTGAAGACCAACTCTATTAAATTTCAAATTAATCAGATTTATAATCAAAAAGATCAACTGACATTTGATCAACCTGAGATTAATCAATCCTTCTTTGATTTTTATTCCTCTTTATATCAATCAGAATCTCCATGTGATTCTATACATATGTGTGACTTTTTAGATAACATAGACTTCCCTAAGATTTCACACGATATATGTCCTATGTTAGAAACTTCCTTCACTACTGATGAGATTAAGAATGTTATTTTTTCTATGAACTCCGGGAAAGCTCCTGGCCCTCATGGGTTTACCGTGGAATCTTTTAAATCTTTTGCACTCTCATTAGTCCCCTGGTTATCCAGGGTTCTGGAGGCCTCATTAAAACTTGGGAAACTACCAGAGTCCTTTTATAGAGCATCGATCTCTTTAATATTAAAGAAGGATAAGGACCCCGCTCAATGAGAATCTTATAGACCAACATCCTTGTTAAATGTTGATTCTAAGATTTTTTCTAAATTATTAGCAAATAGACTAGAAAAAAACACTTCATTATATTATTTCAGAAGACCAAACGGGTTTTATTAAGAATCGCTACTCTTTTTTATAATATTTGTGCACTTTTAAATATAGTCTATATCCCGTCACAAACTGATCCTGAATGCGTCATTTCCCTAAATGCTGAAAAAGCCTTTGACAGGGTCGAAGGGCCCTACTTATTTAAGGTGCTTGAAATATTGAACTTCAGCCTGAAATTTGTATCCTGGATCAAATTGTTATATCATTCTCCTATGGCGTCAGTTCGTACTAATACTCAAAGCTCACCTTTTTCTCCTCTTTTTCGAGGTACCAGACAAGGGTGTCCTCTTAGCCCTTTATTATTTGATATAGCATTAGAACCACTTGCAATTGCTATTCGAGAATCTCCTAACATTATTGGTATAACTCGTGGGTTAAAGTCTCATAAAGTATCACTTTATGCTGATGACTTACTCTTATATATTTCCAATCTTCAAAAATCTATCCCAGCAGCTTTAGATTTATTAGCACAATTTAGTCTTTTTTCAGGATACAAATTAAATCTTAATAAGAGTGAACTTTCCCTATTAATAAGCAAGTTTCCTTATATCAGAACCTGCCGTTTAGATTGGTTAATAATTATTTTTCATATCTTGGGATTAAAATTACCTGTAAACATAAGGATTTATTTAAGACTAATTACTTACCCTTAAGTGACCATATTACACAACTTTCCTTTAAATGGTCTCCACTTTATTTAACTTTGACTGGTTGTATTAATGCTGTTAAGATGTTTATTCTGCCAAAATTTATATATATATTTCAGGCATCACCGATTTTTGTTCCAAGATCCTTTTTTGATAAAGTAGACTCTAAAATCTCTTCATTTATTTGGCAAAATAAAAACCTGAGGTTGGGTAGAATACACCTACAGAAAGCTAAGAGAGATGGGGGCTTGGCATTACCTAACTTTAGATTTTATTACTGGGCAATTAATATTCGACACATGAAATTTTGGCTACTGGACCAAGATACACTATCCATTCCTAAATGGGTAGTATTGGAATTACATTCTGTTCAAGGCTGTGCACTTGGCTCTATATTAGGATCTTCTCTTCCTCCCGATTTGAAATGCTATAAGCAGGTTTGCAACCCGATAGTTAAACATACCTTACGTATCTGCTTTCAATTCCAAAAATTTTTTGATCTTAATCAATTTGTGCTAGCGCCTCCTATTATTGGCAACATGTTTTTTTCTCCCCTCCTCTACGGACCGTGCCTTTCAAATTTGGAAGACTAATGGTATATCACGGTTTTTGGACTTATTTTCAGATGGCTCCCTTATATCTTTTGAACAGTTATCTAACAAATACAATTTACCAAGAACACAGTTTTTTTAGATATTTGCAAGTTAGAAATTTCCTAAATACCACACTTTCTTCCTTTCCGGTGTTACCCCCTTCAAATATTTTAGACACTATCATCAACCTCAACCCGTGTCAGAAAGGTGTAATGGCTACTATTTATAATACTATCATGAAATTTAGGAAAGCTCCATTTGATAAGATTAGGACTGACTGGGAAAAGGAATTGGACCTTACTATCCCGGCTGAGGACTGGGCCCATATTTTACAACTGGGTAATACTTCCTCTATCTGTTCCAAACACTCCTTAACTCAATTTAAAGTTGTCCATAGAGCACACATGTCTAAAGATAAATTAGCTCATTTTTACTCTCATATTAACCCTCTTTGCGATAGATGTCATGGGGAGCTAGCTTCCTTGACCCACATGTTTTGGTCTTGTCCTACTCTGGGAACTTTATGGAAAGCCATTTTTAATATTATCTCAAAGGTTTTGAATAGTGATATTTCTCCCCATCCTATTACTGCTATCTTTGGATTACCTAAAACTTCTACCCCCGCACAGCGTGTAGAATGATTGCATTTCTTACTTTAATGGTGAAAAGATGTATTCTACAACATAGGAAGGAGATTAATGCCTCAACTATGTTTTTTTGGTTCTCTCAAATGATACTGTGTCTAAATTTGGAAAAAATTAGACGTAATCTTTATGATACTTCAGTTAAAGTTGAACAGACCTGGAGATCATTTATTCAATATTTTCATTTAATGTAACTTTTTTTTCTCTCTGAACATACATACATTCCCTTCGCGGATTTTATCTGTTATTAGCGGAGGTCGGGTTTGAGAACATGATTGTTTAATTTGTTCAGGCCTACTATTTACCTAGTTAGCCCATTGCTTTGCTTTGTAGGTTAGTAGCACGGTAGTCTTTTTTTCTGTTTTTTTTCTCGTTCTATTGGTATGTAGGGAAAATTAGTATGCAATTATATTAACTTGTTATTCTATAATTAACTTATGTTGTTTGCATTGTTTTTTTTGTATTAATATTACTTGTATATTTATATCTTAATAATGTATTGGTTGCTATATGTTTTACTCTTTGTGTACTAATTCAATAAAAAGATTTAAAAAGAAAAGAAAATTTAATGATCTAGGTCACCAGTGAGCTAACCAGCACACTAAGTTTGATCACTTACACCATTTCACAAAATATCTGTATGTTGTTTTGTTGAGTGAATGCCAACTGACCTAAAGCCAGGTTATGCTTGCAGGAGGTTGTATGATGTTGAAAGACCCGAAATACCCGATGATTCCAGGAACATCACTGAAGATGTGTCCAGAAGCATCAATAGATGTATGTACACAGCATATCCACTTCTTTAGTATGAGCTGAGAGATGAAAAACAAGCCAATAATTGAAACAGAAGTATTGGACTCAGCAACATCAATCTGCGGAAGGTGACTTTCATCAAAGATGAAGACGTGACGGCAGCTGGCAAGCCAGTATAAATGATGGAGAACATCGATGAAAACGCACCAATGGCTATACTTCATTAGGAGTTTGAAGAAATTTGCTATGTCACAAAAGACTCTCTTTCCAGGTTTTACGATATACTATGGAGAGCATTCTGACTTGTTGCATCACCATCTGATATGTAGTCTCCAATGTACGGGATTGTCAGAGGGTTGTATCCAGCCAGTACAAGCCTCCCCACCATCAAGGATATCGTCAAAAGGCAATGCCTCAGGAAAGTAGCATCCATCATGAAGGACCCTCACCATCTGGCTCATGCCCTCTGGCATCAATACCACCAGGCTGGAGGTACCTGAAGATGCACACTCAACATTTTAGTAACAGCTTCTTCTCCTCTGCTATCAGATTTCTGAATGGTCCATGAACTTGTGAACACTACCTCGCTGCTCCTCTTTTGCAATACTTGTCTATTTATTTAAGTATTTTTGTTGTAGCTACTGTTTGCAATGCCTCCACCGTACTGTTGCCACACAACAACAGATTTCATAACTTATGCCGGTCACAAGGAATCTGATTCTGATTCTGAATTGGTTAAATCGATCTGAATCATGTATATGTTTCAATATATTGGCAGGGATAATATATTGATAATCATAAACACGAGAAAGTCTGCAAATGATGGAAATCCAAAACAACACATACAAGATGTTGGTGGACAAGTCAGGCAGTATCTATGGAGATGAATAAATAGTCGAAGTTTTGGGCTGAGACCCTTCTTCAGGACTGAGAAGGAAGGGGGAATTGAATTGAATTGACTTGAATTAACACACATAAAAGTTGCTGGTGAACACAGCAGGCCAGGAAGAGGTACATCTCTAGGAAGAGGTACAGTCGACGTTTCGGGCCAAGACCCTTCATCAGAACTAACTGAAAGAAGAGCTAGTAAGAGATTTTGAAGTGGGCTGGGGAGGGGGAATAACCAGCTTAATCAAATATCTCAGATATTTTCTTTTCTCCCCTCTCCTATTCTCCAGGGTCGAAGCGCTTGGCAGAGATGATGCTCGATGCTCCGTGTCGGAGGGCTGGTCAGAAGCTCAAAGTTTTCGGACGGACTCAGAGTCGGCTGTGGTCAGGTGCTTCCAGGGTGCTGCATCGGCAAGTTTGCGGTGCTGGAGGTTCATGGCAGGGAGAGTTTTTCTTCCTTCTACTGTCTGCGTGAGATGATGGGACTTTCGAGAGACTTTGAGACTTTTTTTTACTGTGCCCATGGTCTGTTCTATATCAAATTACGGTATTGCTTTGCACTGTTGTAACTATATGTTATAGTTATGTGGTTTCTGTGATATCATACTGGAGGAACATTGTATCATTTCTTAATGCATGCATTACTAAATGACAATAAAAGAGGACTGTGTGTCCTCATAATCTAGTAATCTAATCTAATCTAATAATAAATGCCTGAAAGCACATACTGCCAAGATCAAGGATACCTTCTGTCCTGCTCTTATCAGAATCCTAAGCAAATCTCTTGTATAATGAGAGGGACTCTTGACCTCACAATCTACCACATTATGATCTTGAACTTTATTGTTTAACCCCTGCAGTTTCTCTGCAGTTTTTAACGCATTATTCTGCAATGTCATTGTTTCACCTTGTTCTACTTCAATGCACTGTGTAATGATTTGATCTGTTTGGGCAGTATGCAAGACATGTTTTTCACTGTATACGGGTGCATGTGACAATGATAAATCAATTCTAATATCAATAATATTAGCCTTATTTTTTTCCAGTCACTACAGCGGTGTAGAAACTGATAGGCATACTGATAAAGCATAGAAACAGACCCTTTCTATTGATTGATGTTTGACTGATTCTACGCCAAACATTAAACATCCATTTTTGCACTATCCCACTCCGATCCATTTGATTCCCTCCACATCCCTATTGACCTTTCACACATTCCAAGAAAATCAATGTTGTGCAGCTAAAAATGGGCTTAGCCCAAAGTGGAGCAATATTGTTCACATATAATAGAACAAGGACTGTTAGGATGGGAAGCAGCTTCTTTTCCCCAGACAGTGAGACTACTGAATGCTCTGCCACCACCCAGGTCTCATCACTTCTGAAGCACCAGTACTTACTTATTTAGGGATACAGCGCGGAAGAGGACCTTCGAGCAGCACTCCCAAGCAACTCCTGACAAACCTGATTTAACTGTAACCAGATCACGGGACGATTTACAATCACCAACTAACCAACCCAGAACGTCTTTGAACTGTGGGAAGAAACCTGAGGACCCAGAGAAAACCCACATATTCCACGGAGAGGATGTACAGACTCCAATCCGAAAGATGGAATTGATCTCTGATGCCCTGAACTGTGAAAAACCGTCACGTAACCATGGTGTCATACTCTTTATTTTTGTCAAATCTTCTGGAATATTTTATTATTTGTTAATTCATTTGTGGTAATATTACTTTATGTGTTGTGTGCGAGTTTCGTGTACAGTGTTGTGCATCATGGTCTGGAGGAACGTTGCTTCATTTGGCGGTATACATTGTTACGTACCCCGTAACTGGGTTGCCAAACCAGCAGAAATGGATCACTCAGTTGGAGTCTGGATTACTAGAACTAAGAAAGTTTTATTAAAGAAACAAGCAACACAGTAATCGAAAGGATAATAAATGCAACAGTTCAGCAATGATAAACACACATGTGCACAGAATTAAGATAACAGCATCAATCAAGCTCTAATCGTTGTCTAGGGGTAAATAACCAAATTCAAAGTGACACAAAGTTCAGTCCAATTTAGTAGTTCAGTTCGCAGTAATCGTTGCCATGGCGATGGACAACGTGGGGGGGGGGGAGAGAGAGAGAGAGAACGGGAATGACTGATCATTCAGAACGGCTTCCACTCACAGACCGGCGATATTGCTCACAAGCAGCTTTCCGGGCGGGTCCTTTGTGATGTCACCTAAGGTCACCGACTGTGACCCCTCCTCCAGATGCGGTCGATCCTCTGCAGTGAACCCGGCACCCAAGCAAGGGCGGACACACACCGGGTTCCCGCTGATCGTACCTTTCCACCCTGGTCGTTGTCCGATACTTCCCACTGACTCGTGAGAGGCGCACTGCTTCCAGGGTCTCGTTACCTCGGGTGTCGTGTGTGTCCTGCCTTAGCGAACCTGTCCCTTTTTATCCCCCTGCTGGGGTATCGCCTGTCCATCACTTCAAACAGTTCAGGGTTCAAAGGGGGAGCCGCTCCAAACAGCTCTCTCTCTCCTCCGTCCCTTCATTACACATCTCCAGATCGTCTGTCCATCACTTCAAACAGTTCAGGGTTCAAAGGGGGAGCCGCTCCAGACAGCTCTCTACACATCTCCAGGTGCTGTTTCATTGTGTCCCTTATCTCTCTCTTGAAGACAGGTGGCAGACCAACTGCTGATCACACAGGACAGCTAACATCTTATCTATGTGTATTCGTCACACTTCCCCCCTTTAAGGATTTTTACCGGGAGGTAAAAATTACAAACATGAATACATTATTTGATACACGCACGAATATACATCTTTATCAGCTATTTGGCTAACACAGCGAGTCTGAAGTCGTCAACACCTTGACAGACAGTCATCACATTTTCTGTTCCTTTTACACGTGTTATTAATAATCCCTTAGACCAGGCTCCAACTCAGCAAACTTCATAGTGGCCAAAAACACTGATGAATTGCGACCAATGTAACCTCTCATTTGGTTTTGTCCCGGACCACAATAACAAGGGTCGTCCCATTCCGACTCAGTTTTCTCTCGCAAGGGCTTAGTAGGAGGGGGGCGGGTATGGACCGCAGAGTTATTGCAAAACTTCCTACAGTACCCCACCATCTCCAAGAGCCTTCTGAGGGCCCTCTTGTCTGTTGGGGTTGGGAGATCAGCAATAGCCTGCACTGTAGCTTGCATCGCTGCCAGCTGCCCCTGTGACACCACAATTCCCAGGTAAGTGACCCTCGTGTGGCCGAATTCATTTTTTTCAAGGTTCACTATCAAGCTGGCTTCAGACAGCCGTATTAAATTGCCAATACACACCTCTGTGTTCATCAGCCCTTTAGTCACTGAATTACTCATTATATATGAGTGTTGTTTGCTAGGCTCACCTATTATAACAGACATCACCCAACGTCCCAGTTCTTTGCATTTCCTCGGGACAATCAAACACACGGGTGCGAGTCGTTTAATTACTTCTTCTAAAGATTCGCTTTGTTCGGGGATTAAGGGAGAGATCTTATCAGTAGACCTGGCCAAAACAATAGCCTTCTCCCATCTGATCGATCCCATACTAATCTTTTCAAAATGGTTTTTTCCTCTTATCAGGGGGCCCCTAGCTTCTTTGATTTCCACGCTAACACCGACTAGGCTTGTTAGCATATCAAAAGCCGGTGACCGTCTCAGTTCGCGTCGGTCATGATCAATAACATTCTTCCCCCTGAGCAGCCGGTAAATCTCTTTCATGATTCCACCAACTGTTTCCTCCAGCACTGCAAAATGTCCACCGGGGGGTACCTCGTGGGCCATGTTAAAAACCTCATCCCCATTACTCTTTTGCACCACCCCCCACTCCTCATCTGCGGGTACTGTACTTGATTTCCCTTTTTTCCTTAACACTTCCTCCTCCACACAATAGCCTACTAGTTCCCTTGTTAAAGCTGTGTCAGAGAGAGCTGTCTCTGCCAAAACCATCAGCCCCTCGTCTCGCTCCTGCGTCTGCACAAATTCTTTCCTGGCTACTGCTACGTCCATCCCAGCTCCCTCACTACCTCTTGTCTCACTACACCCCGTCTCATACAAGGTTGGCAGAAACGTTTCAGCTAAATTCACTACCGCAGCTAAATTCACTACCGCAGCCCCATGATGAATCTGTGAGTCCATGGGCGGGGCCTCACTGCTGGCAGCTGACCTGTCAATCTCACGACTGGGAACACGATTCCTCCGGCGATGTCATTACCGAGCAAGACTTCCACGCCTTTCATCAGTAATTCGGACCTCACCCCGATCGTGACTAGTCCAGAGACCAGGTTGCTTTGTAAGTGTATCTGGTGCAAAGGGACTGACTCTGTCCCTTCCCCAACACCTCTGATCTTTACCTCCCCAATCTGGGTCTCTGAGCTAAACTATAATACACTCTTCAGTATTAGTGACTGACACGCTCCCGTGTCTCTCCAGATCCGCACTGGAACTGGTTTTAACCCCTCCTTCACTGACACCAGTCCGGCCGAGATAAATCTCTGGCGCCCTTCCTGGACTTTTTCAGACCTGTCCTTCCCTGGCGGTTCGCTTAACAGCTCGATACAGCCATTCAACATTGCCGTTTTTCCTTTTCCCGTCTCCTTCTTTGGGGCAAAGCACCTGGACGCAAAGTGTCTGGCTTTCCCACAATTATAACAGACGACCCCAGGAGACTTCCTACCAGACTGCTCCCGGTCTACCTTATCCTTTTCACTAGTCCCCGGCTTACTTTCTGACTTTTCCGGCAGACTCTCCCCGCCGTCGTGACTACCCTTCTGGTAGCCTTTACTCGGGGCAAACTTCATTTTATGCGTCAACGCATACTCATCCGCTAATTTAGCAGTTGCGGCTAACGTGGCTGCCTCTTTCTCATCGAGGTAGGGTCTCATACCCTCAGGGACACAACCTTTAAACTGCTCAATCAGGATCAGTTGTAGCAGTCTGTCATAATCCCCCTCTACCCCCTTCGAGGCGCACCAACGCTCACAATATGTCTGCATCTCACGGGCAAACTCCAAATACGTGCGGTCCCACTGCTTCCTCGCATTCCGGAATCTCTGCCGGTATGCCTCCGGGACCAACTCATAAATCCTGAGGATGGCCTCTTTCACCACCTCATACCTCTGGGTATCTTCCGCGGACAAAGCGGAGTAAGCTTCTTGGGCTTTCCCTTTCAGTACACTCTGAAGTAACACAGCCCACTTATCCCTCCTCCAGTCCTGACTTATAGCCACCTTTTCGAAGTGGAGAAAGTACCGATCCACATCGGTATCATCAAATGGGGGAACCAGCCTAACCTCCTGGGTCGCCCGGAACCCTCCACCTTGGTTCGGCACGAGCCCCTGCTCGGCCCTTATCTTTAACTTCTCCAGCTCAAATTCTCTTTCCCTCTGTTTCCCTCTCTCTTCTCGCTCCCATTGCCTCTCTTTCTCCTCTCTCTCCAACTGTCTTTCTCTCTCTTGCCTTTCTACCTGCTTCTCTTCGTGTTCTAACTGTCGTACCCGGAACTCGTGCTCGAGTCTCAGTTTTTCAAGCTGTACCTGTACCGCGTCTCCAACAGGTTTTTCAATAGACACCACCCCCAGCTCACCTTGGGGAAACACACCTTTAGATACATAGTGCTCTACAATAGCTCTGTGTATCTCCTCTCTCCTCATTGTCGACTTCACCTTAGCAAGATTCAACCGTTTGGCCACAGCTATCAATTCCGATTTCCTGGCATCCTCTAATGCCTCCAAGGTCGGCGCCTTTATAAATTCCTCAGCCTCCATTTCTGCTGTTTGTCTTTTCTTTCTTTTGGGAATTTTAACACAATCAATTTACTCCGTCCCAAATTTAGCGTTCAAAATTGCGGACGAGAACCCCACTTATGTTACGTACCCCGTAACTGGGTTGCCAAACCAGCAGAAATGGATCACTCAGTTGGAGTCTGGATTACTAGAACTAAGAAAGTTTTATTAAAGAAACAAGCAACACAGTAATCGAAAGGATAATAAATGCAACAGTTCAGCAATGATAAACACACATGTGCACAGAATTAAGATAACAGCATCAATCAAGCTCTAATCGTTGTCTAGGGGTAAATAACCAAATTCAAAGTGACACAAAGTTCAGTCCAATTTAGTAGTTCAGTTCGCAGTAATCGTTGCCATGGCGATGGACAACGTGGGGGGGGAAGAGAGAGAGAGAACGGGAATGACTGATCATTCAGACACCACTTCCACTCACAGACCGGCGATATGGCTCACAAGCAGCTTTTGGGCAGGTCCTTGGTGATGTCACCTGAGGTCACCGACTGTGACCCCTCCTCCAGATGCGGTCGATCCTCTGCAGTGAACCCGGCACCCAAGCAAGGGCGGACACACACCGGGTTCCCGCTGATCGTACCTTTCCACCCTGTGCGTTGTCCGATACTTCCCACTGACTCGTGAGAGGCGCACCGCTTCCAGGGTCTCGTTACCTCGGGTGTCGTGTGTGTCCTGCCTTAGCGAACCTGTCCCTTTTTATCCCCCTGCTGGGGTATCGCCTGTCCATCACTTCAAACAGTTCAGGGTTCAAAGGGGGAGCCGCTCCAGACAGCTCTCTACACATCTCCAGGTGCTGTTTCATTGTGTCCCTGATCTCTCTCTTGACGACAGGTGGCAGACCAACTGCTGATCACACAGGACAGCTAACATCTTATCTATGTGTATTGGTCACAACATGTATACCACTGAATGTCAATAAACTTGAACTTGAACTTTGTGCGAATACTAGCAACTGACTTTCCAACAGGGTTTTATTGCGTGCTTGCACCAGCAGAATATGCTCCCAATGAGTTGTGCAACATGAAAAATTCCATTCCACAAGCTTCAAAGATAACTTTTGCTGATGAGGTAGGATGAAGATCATATAAATAGTTTAGAAGAAAATCAATAATTTAGAAAAAGCTGTAGTCCAAAGCAAAGAATAACTCATTACATAGAACTGTGGCTGAATCATTTCGCTTTAATGACACCATATCTCAAACCACCACTGAACCAAGATCAACCCAAACCATGAAGGAAGTACAAGTAAATTACACAAAATGGTATCAAAATGGCATATCATAGTTCACTGATATATGAGTCATTTACTGCAATCAAAGGAATTATGACTTTTGCACGAAGTATCACTCCAAATGAGGAAAAGGACACTAATTCATAGACTATGTGAAAACAGGAAACCATGGGCTGGTTAGCCTCACATCAGTGATAGGAAAGCTACTCGAATGGTTTCACTGGGATGAAATTTACTTGCATTTGGAAAATCATGGACTGATTGAGGACAACCAGCATGGGCTTGTGCAGGGCAGGTCACATGGTACAAGCTTGATAGGGTTTTTATTTTGCGGAGGTGACAAAAGTAATTGATGAGAGTGTCAATTGATGTGGTCTACATGGATTTTAGTAAGGAACTTGCCAAAGTCCTTTGCAGTTGGCAATCCAGAAGATTATGATGCATGGGATCTATGGTAATTTGGTAGTTGGTAATTGGCTTGTCCATAGAATCAGATTTATTATCACTGTCTTATATAACATGAAATTTGTTGTTTTTCAGCAGTAGCACAATGTAAAGACATAAAAATTACGAAATTATAATATAAATATATTGTAATATAAAATAAAGAGGTTAGTGGTGGAGGTGTACTGTTCTGGCAGGAAGTCCACAACCTGGGGTGCTCCTTAGGGAATTGGTGATGGACCCTCTTTTGTTTGTGATATAAATGTCTTGGTTGAAAATGTAAATGGGTGGCTTAACAATTTTGCAATAACATGAAGACTGGTGGAAGTGTGAATAAGGTAGAGGATACAGCAGAATACAGATCAGATACAGATAGAGATGGAGAAATGGCAGATGGAATTTAATCCAAGCGGGTGTGACATGTTGCACTTTGAGAAATCAAATATGTAATTAATGGCAGGACCCTCTGCAGCATTGATCTTGGGGTCTAGGTTCAGTTCTCATTGAAAGTGGCCCTGCAAGTAGGTAGAGTGGTAAAGAAGGCATATGACATGTTTTGCCTTCACTGGTTGGGATATTGAGTATAAGAGTAAGGAAGTGATGTTGCAGCTATTTATATTTTCGTTGGGTCTCATTTGGAGGATTGGTTCAATGGTTCCATTTAATATTAGAGAATGTATACAAATACAATCTGAAGTTCTCACTCTCCACAAACATCTTCGAAACAGAGGAAAAACCGCAAATAATGAAAGACAGAAAAAAAACATGAGAACCCAAAAATCTCCCTGCCCCACTCACTTGCACAAGCAGCATCAATCATACCCCTTCCCACGCGTATTCTGGCATAAGGCATCAACATTCCAACCACCCACCTTGCAAGCAACAGCAAAGCCCCCAAAGAGAGATTATGGTCTGCAGTCCATCAAAAACTAATCATTCACTCCAACATTTCAACATCCCTCAGGCTCTGTCTCTCACTAATAAGGAGAGACAGATGTTACTTCCACAGCAAGAGAGGAGACAAACTGTGACCGTATCGATGTTATAGTCACAATCTGAAGTGCTGCTTCTTATTTTGAGTTACCCGACTCAAGAATCGGCAGCAAAACCTCCCTCACCATCAAAGGGGAAAGGGGGGAAAGAGGGGCGAGGGGACAGAGAAGGGAGAGGGGACAGAGGGGGAGAGAGGGGAGGGGAGGAGAGGGAGGAGAGGGGAAGAAAGAGAGAGAGTAATCGATCGCTAAGTGCCAAGGCCTCCAACAGCCTCTCACTGTCTCGATGTTCCAGTTCCCACATTTCCACACCCTGCTCCACTACCACCATCTCACTCTTTGCTTTCTACATGACTCCCATGTCCATTTGTTCATCCTGAATGATTTTTCTTCTGGCACATATCCCTGCAAACATGAAAGTTAAACACACACATCTCCTCTCTCACTACCATTCAGGGTCTCAAATAGTCCTTCCAGGTAAATTGACATTTCATCTGTCGGGGTCATCCAGTTCAGTTGTATAGCCTGCATGCTGGCCTTCAAATTGTCTCTCTGCACCTTCATTCGATATCGAACAAAACAGTCAACCTCTCGCCACATGCATCCCTTCAAAAAACACCCCAATCATGCAACCACTCCTCTCCACAACTCCACCTTCAGTCCCTCTCCCCAGATCCTACCTCCTACCCTAATCATCCACATAGCTTCCCCTTTCTTCTTATAACCCCTCCCAATGTCTCCCTCAACACACTACAGTATTCCTTGGCCTCTCCCTCCCTCCTGCCTGTCATTTCCTCCTCTTGACTTCTCCCATCAATAATCACCTCAGATCCCCTCCTCTCTTTTTGTAGTTCGCACAAACCTTGGCTTGGATCCTTCCAGGTAATCTGACAACTGGAATGTTTGGTCCCCCTACACTGAAGGAAATGCACGGCTCTGGAGAGCACTGCGGACACCAACCAGCATAGAGCTCCGCTCCACCCCCGGCCGCGCTGCAACCGGTCCCACAGTCTGCGGGCAGCCAATCAGCAGTGGCACCCGGTGTCAGGCAACAGCGGCTTCCAAACACTGTTCATCTCCCTGGCAACGGGACCAGCGCTCCCTTCCCGGGCTAAATCGGCAGGAAGAGACACAAGGTGGGGGAATGGGGATGTGTGGAAGGATTGAAGCAGGAGACTGTACAGTTGGAAATTAGAGGAGGGGTTAAGGGGCATGGAGCTGGGGTCTGGGGACAAGGGGAGAGACATTGGAGGAGGAGTTTGGAGTTGGGGGTGTTAGGAAGGGGAGAGAGGACAAGGTTGGAGGAAAGAGTAGAACAATGGCAGAGGAGGGGTGAGCGGCTTGCAGGAGGCGGTAAGGGAGAAGGGAATTAGAGAAGGAAATTTAATGATGGAAGTCACCAGTGAGCTAACCAGCAGACTAAATCTAATCGCTTATAACATTTCCTTTTATTTCTAATTACACACAATATCTGTATTTTGTTTTGTTGAGTGAATGCCAACTGACCTAAATCCAGGTTGTGTTTAGTTTATATCCACTTCTTTAGTCTGAGCTGAGAGATGAAAAACAAACCAATAACTAAAGCAGAAGTATTGGACTCAGCAACATCAATCTGTGCAAGATAACTTTCATCAAAGATGAAGAAGTGATGTGGCTGGCAAGCCAGTATAAATGATGGAGAACATCGATGAAAACGCATCAGTGGCTATACGTCATTAGGAGTTTGAAGAGATTTGTTATGTCACCAAAGACTTTTGCCAATTTCTACAGATATACCATGGAGAGTATTCTGAGTGGTTGCATCACTGCCTGTTATGGAGTCTCCAATGTATGGGATTGTCAGAGGGTTGTATCGAGCCAGTACAAGCCTCAAGGCAATGCCTCAGGAAAGTGGCATCCATCATGAAGGACCCTCACCATCTGGCTCATGCCCTCTGGCATCAATACCACCAGGCTGGAGGTACCTGAAGATGCACACTCAACATTTTAGTAACAGCTTCTTCTCCTCTGCTATCAGATTTCTGAATGGTCCATGAACTTGTAAACACTACCTTGCTGCTCCTCTTTTGCAATACTTGTCTATTTATTTATGTATTTTTGTTGTAGCTAATGTTTGCAATGCTCCCACCGTACTGTTTCCACAGAACAGCAGATTTCACAACTTATGCCGGTCACAATGAACCTGATTCTCATTCTGAATTGGTTAAATCGATCTGAATCATATATATGTTTCAATATGTTGGCAGGGATAATAATGTTGATAATCATAAACACGAGAAAGTCTGCAAATGATGGAAGTCCAAAACAACACATACAAAATGCTGGAGGACAGGTCAGGCAGTATCTACAGAGATGACTAAATAGTCGAGACCCTTCTTCAGGACAGAGAAGGAAGGGGGAATTGAATTGAATTGATTTGAATTGACTTTATTTCTGATATCCTTCAGATACATAAGGAGTAAAAATCTTAAGGTAACATGTCTGTCTAAATGTGTAATTTATAGTAATTTATAATAAATATTATATACAACAAGATTGACAACATAACATACAAATACGGTTGTGTCAGCATGAATTAAGCAGTTTCATAGCCTGGTGGAAGAAGCTGTCCCAAAGCCTGTTGGTCCTGGCTTTTATGGTGTGCTACCATTTCCCTGATGGTAGCAGATGAAACAATTTGTGGCTGGGGTGACTCCACTCCCCAATGATCCTTTGGGCCCTTTTTACACACCTGTCTTTGTAAATGTCCTGAGTAGTGGGAAGTTCACAACTGCAGATGCACTGAGCTCTCTGCACCACTCTCCCTGCAGAGTCCTGCAATTAAGGGAAGTACAGTTCCCAATCCAGGCAGGGATGTAGCCAGTCAGGGTGCTCTCAATTGTGCCCCTTTAGAAAGTTCTTAGAATTTGGGGGCCTATACCAAACTTCTTCAACTGTCTGAGGTGAAAGAGGCACTGTTGTGCCTTTTTCACCACACAGCTGGTATGTACAGACCACATGAGGTCCTCGGTGATGTGTATGCCGAGGAACTTAAAGCTGTTTACCCTCTCAACCCCAGGTCCATTGATGTCAATAGGGGTTAGCCTGTCACCATTCCTCCTGTAATCCACAACCAGCTCCTTTGTTTTTGCGACATTGATTGTTTTCTTGACACCACTGTGTCAGGGTGATGACTTCTTCTCTGTAGGCAGCCTCATTATTATTTGAGATTAGGCCAATCAGTGTAGTGTCCTCAGCAAAATTAATTAGCAGATTGGAGCAGTGGGTGGCGACACTCTCATGAGTATACAGAGAGTAAAGGAGGGGGCTTAGCACACAGCCCTGAGGGGCAACTGTGTTGAGGGTCAGAGGGGCAGAGGTGAGGGAGCCCACTCTTACCACATGCCAGTGATCTGACAGGAAGTCCAGGATCCAGCTACACAAGGCAGGGTGAAGTCCAAGATCTCTGAGCTTCCTGTCTAGCCTGGAGAGAATTATGGTGTTGAATGTGAATTGTAGGTAGTCCGGCTTTACCGAATAAGTCGGCGACTATTATTAACTCTTTTATGTTGGATTCTGGGATTTCAGAAATTTGGAGATTTCTACATCCAAATGATAAGGAATTCTTCTTTTTTACATATGTGCATCGTTCTTTTTCCTGAATTGATTATTTCCTGATTGACTCTCGTTTGATTCCATATGTAGTTGATTGTAATTATGACATTATTGCTATTTCAGATCATGTTCCAATGAAACTTTCCATCAAGTTAATGGACACCTCTTGTACTAGCAGACAATGGCGATTTAACCCTATTTTGCTTCAAGATCAGGACTTTGTCAAATTTATAAAGGAGCAGATTGATTTCTTCTTTTCAACTAATACTACAGAAGAAGTTTCCAATGGAACTGTTTGGGACGCCTTTAAAGCTTATATCCGTGGTCAGATTATTTCCTATTCGGCTGGTTTGAAAAAACGTATTAACAATGAAATACTTCTGTTGGTTGATAAAATTAAAGAAGTCGATAAAAAATATGCTATTTCTCCCAGTGAGGAGCTGTACAAACACAGAGTTGAACTCCAATTGGAACATAGCTTATTATTAACATCCTCGATCGAAAATCAATTAATGAGAACTAGAAGTGATTTTTATGTTCATAGCGATAAATCGGGTAAATTACTGGCTAACCAATTGAAATTTGATTTGGTTAAACGTCAAATTACTAAGATTCGCAAGCAGGATGATACTTTCACAGTTGAT